>NC_072791.1:167235810-167860810 GCF_028583425.1 Eublepharis macularius | reverse complement strand
TCTACTTTTTTTCTTGAATAGAGGAGTCAAGGAGACAACAAGTCATGCACAATTCAGTCTACACAATAATCGTTCAGAATGGAGCAATCTACTAAACTTATTCTGTCCGGCTAAACCAACAATTGTTTCAGTTGCTCACACTGAAGGGAGCTTCATAGTTTGCCAAAGTTCCAATAGAGTTGATAAGATACAGTCACTTTTTCAACTGAGGCACCTCCAGCCGACATTTATCTTTTGGCTGATATTTCTTCCTCATTCAACCATTGGTACTGCAGATTTAATTGTTCCTGAGAGAAGAACTCTAAGCTTAAGCATCGACCATCTTCAAGGGTCCCCAAAGTCCCAGCAATGGCAGCAATAAAGCTCTTTAGTTCTTCATCTTATTCTGCAAAATTCAATTAAGGCTTCCTCAAAGCAAGCAGGCAGGAAAAGTTCAGGCAAGTATTTTTATGCATTACCAGAGATATCCAAGCCTTCATAACACTGAGTAAAATTAAATTTCTACAGACGCTGTGGAGATAAGAAGTTAAAAACAAAGCATAACAAGTTAAAAACAGAGCATAAAATCCCTCCTGATTTCCAGAAACAGTCTCTTACCTGTTCAGAGAGGAAACTCATTGTTCAAACAGATTAAAAAGGAACAAATTAAAACTAATTAAAAGGAGCAAGGTTACCATCTGCAGCAGTCACCATCTTGGGCTCCTCCACAATTTTATTTTGTTTTATTTGAGCATGGGTTCCAGTTTTAATTGCTTTCTTTGCCAGGTTATGTCATGAGTTACAAAGTAGCTAGAAAAAATAATGAGTTCCTGAGAGGGCGTACGTTTCTTTTAAAAATCTTTCATACCATAAAGACATCTGGCACTACATAGGACTCCAGATCTTGTAAAAAAAACCAACCTTCCAGCAAATCTTGCTTCAAGGTCCTCTCTATTAAACGTGTTCACACTATGCAAAACCTCCAGATCAAAAGAACAAACTCAGAGTGGTAAAACACTATGCAATGTTTGTAGCTAGACATGGGCATGAATGGAAAAAATGAACAAGCTGTTCGTTGTTCGTTGCCATCCACGAACAACGAATAACAAACAGAAATGAACATGACCCTGTTCACAAACATGTTCATTGTTTGTTGTTCGTGGCCCCTTAAAGATCCCTTTAAACTATCAGCTGGCAGGTGGCAGGGGGAATTCCCCTCTGCCTCCTGCCAGCTGATAGTTTAAAGGGCCCTTTCCTGCCACATGCAAGGGGCAGGGCCCTTTAAACATCCCACAAACATCCCAATGTCCAATACCCACCAAATTTGCAGGGGACATAGTCCTCACTGTCCTCCAAAGACCCCCCAAGTTTCAGAGAGATTGCACCCCGGGAAAGGCAGGATCCATGTGTGTCCCCCTTTGCTGTCATTTTCTGTTTACAGTGGCAAAAACGGGACTCTCTGCTGGAAGTACTTTGAAGGGTTAAAGCCAGAAGGAAAGCCAGAAGGAGTTCCGACAGAGTTCAGTCCCTGCCGTTGCCAGGGGAATTGACTGAAAGGCCCCAGACTGTCTGGCTTGATGAACGGCTGACGAAGGCAACGAACGAGGCTTGCAACAACCACTTGTTCATTTAGAATGGAGCTTCACGAATGGCTTGTTCGCGAACAGACGAACAGGCTGTTCATGGTTTTTTTCTGTTCGTAATGCTGTGCGTGCCCATGTCTATTTGTGGCAGCAGACTGATTCCTTGTTGCCAATGATTTCTGTTTTAATTGTTCATTGAGGCAATAGCGAATGCTTAACAAATCTCAGAAAACACATAACTAAGGAGAATACAGTGTTATACAAATTCTTCGCACTAAGATTATGTCAAGTATACATATTCTCTCTTTTAAAAAGAAGCTAATTGGGTATGCAGGGATGAAATTACGTAAGAGGTGAGTCCATTGGGTACATTGGGTACAATGATTCGGCTTCAACTTTTTTAACAAATTGGCTCCTACAACCCATTATCTATAAGTGCACCATGTAGTACATGAGTCAAGTTGAAGATGAATATGTGTTTTAAAGGCACTGACAGGAGCATCAATTGTAAAGAATGGGGGTGGGGACAAACATAATTGCCTAAGAGAACCAGGTTTGCAACTCTGTTGTGTGTAAAAATTAGAATCCTATCCAAGTTATTCCCTACAGGAGACCTGTTCTGTCTTTGATAATGCCACCACATTGATCCTCCAAGAACTTTACTCAAAAAGCTAAGAGGATTACATCATTTGAAACCAAAGTGCATGAACACTGTATGTGTGAAACCCAGCATGGATTTCTCAAGAACAAGTCATGTCAGAATAACCTCCTCTCTCTCCCCCAATAAGTTTTATTGAGAATTATCAGAGAAATATAATAACAATAAAACAGTTAAATACAAAATACAGTAGGTAAGCGGTCTCAAATAGAAAGAACAGTTTACAGAATGGTTTCTTAATTTATGTAACAATAACCATAACATAACAATTCCTTAAATCCATAATTATGACAGTAACGAGTAAAAATGGGTGGAGGTAGGATATAAACTATTGTTCTCAATATATTCATAAAATAGGAGCCATTTCTCCCAGAATCCTGTGTCCTGAGGATAGTGATCCCTCTGAAAGAGCCTGTCATTGATTTTTTCCATAATTAAATGATTCCAGATTTTCATCATCTAATGTTGGTGCCAATTTATTTTTCCATTTGGTTTCAATTGCACTTTTAGCCGCAATTAAGAGTGTATTAATAAGGTCTCTTCTAATCAAGAGGATTGAAGTATTTTCCCATAGATTTAGAAAGAGAATTTCTGGTACCATAGGAACGTCGTATCCGGTGATATCTTTAATAGAGGTTAGAACCTCTTTCCAGAATTTTTTGATCTGTGGACATTTCCAACAGCAATGTGCATACGTGCCTTCAACTTTACAGCCTTTCCAACACAATGATGACATGGATGAGGATATTAATGGTATTTTCTTTGGCGTTAAGTACCACCTATTTAAGATTTTGTAGGTTTGAAGCTTAGTAACTATTGCTCTAGAATTATATGTGCTTGAAGACCATATTCTTTTCCAGTCAGCTAATGAAATTTCTTTATTGCAATCTACTTGCCATTTCGTCTGATAGCTAAAGTCTTCAGCTTTGTTACTTGATAAAAGGATTTTGTATATCTTCGCTATCATACCCTTCCTAATAAATTTGGTAGTATCTATGAGGTTTTCAAATTCTGTTTTGGGTAGTTTCATCAATTTTTTTACATTTAGTTGTTGGATTATTGTTTGAATTTGTAGATACATAAACCAAGGTATCGATTTTTGTACTTTCTGTTCTATGTCTGCCTTCTCAAGTAGCCCTTTGTCTGACACTAAATCTTTTATTCTGATGTGTTCAGAGTTTCCCCAATTTTTATTGAATTGTTGTTTTAATTCAGGAGATAGCCATTGCTGGGAGACAAAAAAGGAAAATCTAGATATAATTGGTATAATTGGAATATAAGTTTATTCTTATATTGATCCCATACAGTCAGTATTGCATCTAGGATCATACTGTTTTTTATTTCAGGAGGTCTTGTGCTGGGTTTAGTCCAGCTTAATTCCAGTATGCTGTATCTGGTTGTCATTGATTGCAGTATTACAATCCAATCTGAAGTGTCTGTCATTAGTTGTAATTGGAGAAAATTCAAAAGCCGTATCGCTGTGTGATAGAATGCTATATCAGGGTAATTTAACCCGCCCTGAGATCTCTTTAATTTAAAAATTTTAAACACGATTCTGGGTTTTTTGTTGTGCCACAGAAAAGCATTTAACATGTTTTGCCATTGTTTAAGTTCTTAGGGATTGTGATAGGGATGGCTATGAAAATAAATATCAATTTAGGTAGAATAAATAACTTAATCAAATGGAATCGGTCAAACTACGTGAGATTAAGCTTATTCCAATTGTTTATAGAGTTCTTGAATTGTGACATTAATTTCAAATGATTTGTCTGTAGTATGTTTTTGTAGTATGTGTACATTGGGATTGTAATCCCTAAATAGGGTAAGTCTTTTTCTGACCACTGAAAGTGAAAATAATGTTTGATTTCTTCCAGTTTTTGCTTTGTGACATTAAGAGGCAAAATCCGAGATTTTGAAGGATTGACCTGTAGACCTGAGATTGAACCAAATTCTGTTAAAACTTTTTGTTTTAACAGTGATGTAATGAATTATGAGGGTCCGTGATGTACAGAATCATATCGTCCGCAAAAAGACTAACTTCGTAATCTTCTGCCTTAATTTTAATATCTGCGATATTGTCATTTTCTCTGATCATTATTGCTAAGGGTTCAATTGCGAGTGTAAATAAAGTTGGAGACAAGGGGTATTCTTGCCTAGAACCCCTTGAAATGTTCATACTCTGAATTTAAACCATTAATTTTCAGGTTTGCTGAAGGGTTTGTGTAAATTGATCTTATTATTTGTAGAAAGTTGTTCCCAAATCCCATAAATTGCAGTGTCTTGTATAAGTAAGAGACTTCCAATGAATCAAAAGCCTTTTCGATATCTAAAGAAAGTAAAAAGGCTTCTTTTTTTCTTTTGCTTACAATATGATATTAAATTTAGGGTTTTATAGATATTATCTGTTATGTCTCTTGTTGGAATAAACCCTGTTTGATTTGGGTGTATGTAATCACTTATAAAAGAGTTGATTCTACATGCTAGGATTGCTGTAAAAATTTTGTAATCCTGGTTGAGGAGAGATATTGGACGGTATGAGTAAGTTTTAGTTGTGTCCTTTCCTTGCTTAGGAATGACAATAATTGAAGCCATATTCCATGTTGGGGGCATTGAACCTGCTTCTAACAATGTGTTGCATGCATCCTGAAGCGGTTGTGAAAGAATGTGTGCGAATTTTTTATAAAATTCAGATGGGTATCTGTCTGGTCCCAGTGATTTGTTGTTTTTCAAGTTCCTAATGGTTAATAGAATTTCTTGTTGAGTGATGGGGCTGTCTAATAAGTTGCGATGTTCATCTGTTAGTTTTTTAATCTTGCCCAATGAAGAGAGTAATTTAGTGATTTTATCATGGCTAGGGGTTCTTGTTGTATATAATTTACTGTAATAGTCCACAAAAGTTTTTATTATTTCTTTTGTTTATGTAAAGCATTTCCCTTTGCCTCCCTATATTTGTTTGGTAGTGTTAGCTGATTTCTTCTCTTTAACCTTATGTGAGAGTAACTTCAATGATTTAGGAGTATTGAACCAGTATTTTTGTTTTACAAACAAAAGATGTTTCTGGATTTTATTCACTTCCAAAGATTCCGATAATTTACGTTGGTGTAACAAATCCTGATATACTTTTTTGCTTCCCTTTTTTTGTATCGTTCCTCTAGGAGATGTATTTTATTTTCCAAATACTGTTTTTGTAGTCTTTTTTGTCTGTTTAGTCTGGAAGAAATTGCCATAATGTGGCCTCTTGCTACCACTTTTATCGTATCCCAGAGTATATTTGGTGTGATTTCCTGAGATTTATTATCTTTGATTGCAGTCTCTATTTTCTCTATTTCTTTAACTGAGCTGTCTTTACTGAGTAGTGTTTTATTGAATGTCCAATGCATTTCTTGATTCAGAGTCTAATGAAATTATACAGTTGACCCAGCGTGGTCTGATAATGTGATGTTACCTATTTCTGATTGATTGATTTTATTTCCTCAATGAGTCTGACACCAAAATAAAAACTATCCTTGTATAGATATGGTGTCTAGTTGAAAAGTAAGTATAGCCTTTTTCCTTGCCGTTCAAGAATCTCCATGCATCTAAGAGATGATTATTTTCCAGAATTGTTGCTAGTCTGGTTTTCTGTGAGTTCTTATTACGTGATACCTTGTTAAAGTGTGACCTGTCAAGTTTATGATCGATTATATGATTCAGGTCCCCTCCTATAATTGTAATTCCTTCTTGAAAGTTTGATAATTTATCCAGAATTTCTTCTATAAAGTTTAGTTGTTTTTCATTGGGTGCATAGAGTGATGCTATAGTTATCATTTGATCATCTACCAACCCTTTTACAAAGATAAATCTGCCTTTGGGATCTTTAACAGTGTTTTTTAGTTGGAAAGGAAAGTTATTGGAAATTAAAATTGCTACCCCTCTCGATTTAGAGTTTCCCATGGCATGGTATTGGGTTTGTATCCATTTTGCTTTTAGCTCTTTGGTTCTAGTGGGATGGAAATGGGTTTCTTGTAGCAAAACGATATGTGAATTCATCTGAGCAAGGTTTGATAAAATTCGTTTTCTTTTTATTGGATTTCCCAGTCCTCTTACGTTGTGGGAGGTAATTTTAATTTTTTAGTTCATTGTATTGACCTTTAGAATGGTCAATTTTTAGGTTCCAATGTTCAAGTTATTACTACCTACCAGCCAAGGTTTGTTAGTACTATTCTCAACACCTATGCCAATAAACAGCTGAACTACCTGAGATAAAACTTATCCTTCTTTTAAATTTTTTTTAACTAACGTCTTTAGTATAAGTAATTTGAAAAAAGCTGCTCATTTCTATCATTTTGTTAAAGATTTAATAATAAAATTGTACCATTAATTGCTGCTTGTAAATCTAATTGTTTTTCTATTGCTGTCTGTAAAGACTGTTCACCTTTTTATTTTTTATTTTAATTTTCTTTTTCCCTTTCCCCCTTTTTTTGTATATATTTTTCCTCCAAACTTTTTAGTTCAAAGTAAAAGTTAAAGATGCTTCACACAACATTTAAGTACAAAGATACTAATTTAGTTCTATAATGATATAAAATATTTAATTATTAAACTCATGTCAGTTGTACACAAACACATTAACAAATTAATTATAGAAACAACTTGGAATGAACTATTTTTTCTTTTTCAATTAGTATGTTCAAAATAAGAATTAGTGTTTACATCACAAAACCTTCAATCGCAAAAAGACTTGCTATATAAATTCAGTAATAATGTGAAAGATATTTAAATACTAAGGTCCTATATCCTTTCTTCACAAGCAGATAACTAAGCAATAAAAAAACAACTTAAATAAGTTTTTTTCCCTTTCCCCAACAAATACAAATTTAAAGATGAGTGTTTGTGTGGGATTCACACAAATATATACCCTGAGTAGTAAGTTTTCTAAAAATTTCAAAAGATTTTTAAAGATTACAAAAAATTTCTAAAGGTTTCTAAAGGTTACCCAAGGATTTTAGAAATGTATTACTTTCAGGAAATAATAGTAAGAACACAGAAATGAATTGTTGTGATTGAACTTGTTGCTTCCAGTAACTAATTTCCTAAATAAACTGAATTCTCAATATTAAGCTCTTATAGTAACTTCACACAAATACGTTAACAGGTCAACAATTAAAACAGCTGAAAGTAATTTTTTTCCTCTCTTTTTTCAACTTTTTTCTTTCCCTCCCTTTTCCCTCCTACCAAATCCCGAACTTAAAATTAGTTTTGTGTTAAATCCACACAGGTGCTTTTAGATGAAACAAGCTCTAAAGAATACAGTTACAGAATCACTATAGCAAACTATTATAATTACACTTGTTATTTCCAATTAACAATCTCCAATTAGATTCTCTTAGCTTGAAATGATGTTATTAATATTTCAATAATAACCCTCCCCCCTCCACATACCCCTTCTTTCTCTTTAATGTGCTCTATAACTTATCACAGACCTTTTAAACCATTCAACCCTACCCCGTCTTCTCTTTCCAACCCCTAATTCCCCTCCCCTCTTTCAAAACTTTAATTATGCCAAACGATGATCTATACACAGCTCACTTGAACTAGTGTGGAAAACACCCACTAGTTACTGGTAATACCAGTCTAGATGAGCTGTTATTAAACACTAAATAAACCTGAATTGAAAAAATAAAAATACAAGGAGCTGTGTCAAAGAGCTCACAGTCCCCCTTCCCTCAAACCCCTTGCTATTAAACTAAGCATGCATATTTGAACAATAACGTTACCCTTCTGTTCAACAGACATAAGCATTGTACAATTACATGGGTCTAATCCGTATTTTGCTTCCCTTTTGAAACAATGGAGAGTAAGGCGGTTCCTTTTTTGATTTGCCTTGTTGATTTCCATTGGCGTTTCTACATTCAGGTTCAGTAAAAGATTTTCTCCCGATTCTTGATCCGATGCTATATGATGTATGCCTTGATGGATGACCAGTATTTTGGTTTGATTAATCCATTTGTATGGAATATTTGCTTTTCTCAGCTATTCTGTTATCAGTTTTAGTTCTTTTCTTCTAAGAAGAACCTCATTAGGGAGATCAGTGAAGACTTCTACTGGAGAACCTTTGAATGTCAGACATCCTTTTTTCCTCACTTCCTCTAATATTCTTTTCCGTGCTCTGAAATCTGGAACTTCTATTATTATATCTCTTGGCAGTTTCTTGCTGTTATATTTCCTGATTGAGCCAATGCGATATGCCCTTGAAATATATGGGGCTATGCCATCTTCTAGATTAATCTGTTCTGCAAGCCAAGCTGCTATACAGTTGTGAAGATCCTTTTTGTGAGTTTGCCCTTCGTCTATCCCATAAAGCTTCAAGTTCTTCTGGTGAGTTCCAGTTTCAAGGCTCAGTATTTTTTCTTGTTGAGTTTCAATAATCTTTTTCAAATCATTTATAGTTTCTTGTGTTTCTCTGCAAGCTTCCAGTGCATGCTTCACTTTTTGGTTCATTTTATTTATTTCCAGCTTAACTTCATTAAGCTGTTCCATTAGAGGTTTCATTAGTTGACATATTTGTTGTAAAATATTTCATTCCAATTTTGCTAATTGTGGATCCAGAAAGATGTCATCATATTGTGTGACATTTATTGCCTCACTTTCTTGAGTGTCGGCCATTTTGGAGCCTGTTGCCTCAGCGATGACCTTTGGCCTAGATCGTTTTGGCATGCTGAAGAAGTCCTGTAGGTTTTTTGAAGACTTCATATAAAGTTTTTTCTTGTCTGGTTCTCATTTCTCCATCATATGCTGTTCGGGTTTGCTGTTACTCGCTTGTAAAAAGGGGGGGGGGTTGGGTCTGAGGGAACAGAGCTCTATTAACATGCAACCATTCCCTAGGGCTCTAAAGCCGCGCCCCCTTCTCTCTCTTTTTGAGAAAGTTACTACCTTGCTGGATCAGAGGAATGCTGTAGATGTCGTTTATCTCGACTTCAGTAAGGCTTTTGATAAAGTTCCACATAATATCCTTGTGGACAAGAAGGTAAAATGTGGTATGGATCCTATTACTGTTAGGTGGATCTGTAATTGGTTGATGGTCACACCCAAAGAGTGCTTGTTAATGTTTCCTCATCCTCTTGAAGTGCCTCAGGGATCGGTCCTGGGACCTCTTCTGTTCAACATTTTTATAAATCATTTGGATGAAGGAATAGAGGGAACGCTGATTAAATTTGCAGATGATACTAAATTGGGAGGGGTAGAAAATATGATAGAAAACCGTCAGGACACAGGATGATCTTGACAGGCGGGAAAACTGGGCTAAATCAAATAAAATGAATTTCAACAGAGATAAATATAAAATTCTGCATTTAGACAGGAAAAATCAAATGTATAATTATAGAATGGGGGAGACTTGTCTTGGCAGTAGTATGTGTGAAAAGGATCTAGGGGTCTTAGTAGACCATACACTGAACATGAGTCAGCCGTGTCATGAGGTAGCTAAAAAAGCAAATGTGATTTTGAGCTGTATCAACAGAAGTATAGTATACAAATCACACAAAGTGATGGTTTCGCTCTACTCTACTCTGGTTAGACCTCACCTAGAGTATTGTGTTCGGTTTGGGGTACCACAATTTAAGAAGGATATAGATAAGCTGGAATGTGCCCAGAGGAAGGCAACAAAGAAGGTGAGGGGTCTGGAGACAAAGCCCTATGAGGAAAGGTTGAAGGAGCTTGGTATGTTTAGCCTGGAGAGGAGACGACTGAGAAGTGATATGATAACTATCTTCAAGTACGTGAAGGGCTGTCTTATAAAAATGGCTCAGAGTTGTTTTCCGTTGCCCCAAAAGGTCAGACCAGAACCAATGGGTTTAAATTAAATCAAAAGAGTTTTTGGCTAAACATTAGGAAGAACTTCCAGGCAGTTAGAGCGTTCCCTCAGTGGAACAGGCTTCCTTGGGAGGTGGTGGGCTCTCCTTCTTTGGAGGTTTTTAAGCAGAGGCTAGATGGCCATCTGACAGCAATGCTTATTTTGTGAACCTAGGCAGATCATAAGAGGGAGGGCAGGAAGGGTTATATCAGTGCTTAGCAGGGCCGGATCTACGGGGGGGCAGGGGGGGTAGTCTGCCCCCGGCGCTGCCAGGGAGGGGGCGCTGGGAGCAGCTCCCAGCTGCTGGAGCATGCAGGCGGCACTGCGGGCAGCCTCGCAACCCCCGCGCTGCCTTTTGCCTGCCCTGCAGGGCAGGTGGTGCGTGGCAAGCTGGCCGCCCCCTGTCATGCGGGGAGGCGAATGCGGCGGGCAGCCTCGCAGCCCCCTGTGCTGCTTTTGCCTGCCCTGGAGGGCAGGGGGTGCCCGGCAAGCCAGCTGCCCCCTGTCTTGCGGGGCATGTGAAAGCAGCGCGGGGGGCTGCGAGGCCGCCCGAGCCATTCGCCTGCGGGGAGGAGAATGGCGTGGGAGGCCTGGCAGCCCCCCACGCTGCTTTCGTCTGCCCTGGAGGGCAGGGGGTGCACGGCAAGCCGGCTGCCCCCTGTACTGCGGCACAGGCGAAAGCAGCACGGGGAGCCGCGCTGCCTCTTGCCTGCCTTGGAAAGCAGGGGCTGCCCGGCAAGCCAGCCGCCCCCTGTCCTGCGGGGAGGCGAATGCCGCGGGCAGCCTCGCAGCTCCCCGCGCTGCTTTCGCCTGCCCTGGAGGGCAGGGGGTGTGCGGCAAGCTGGCTGCCCCCTGTCCTGCAGAGCAGGCGAAAGCAGTGCGGGGGGCTGCAAGGCCGCCTGCGCCATTCACCTGTGGGGAGGCGAATGGGGTGGGCGGCTTCTCAGCCCCACATGCTGCCTCCGTCCGCCCTGCGTGATGACGTCACCAAAGTGATGTCATCATGTAGCGTGGGGAGCGCGCACTGGTGCTTAGTTCTTGTGGCCCCTTCTTACGTGCCCAGGGTAATGGCGATTGCCACTTGGAGTTAGATAGTAATTTTCCCCAGGCCAGTTTTGCTAGGGTTCCTGATGGTGTTTTGCCATCTTCTGGACATGGAGCAGGGGGTCACTGGGGGCGTGGGGGGAGGTAATTGTGAATTTCCTGCATTGTGCAGGTGGTTGTACTAGATGACCCTGGAAGTTCCTTCCAATCCTATAATTCTATGATTCTATGATCTGAAGCTTTGCTAAGTTGTCTTTTGTGACAAGACTACAGAATCTTACAATACAAAGGTACCTTTTTTTAAAATTCAAGATGAAGTATACTCCTACCTTGAATGTGTCTTGAATGTGAATAATGTAACGTGAAGAATTTTGATGCCTTTCCTATAAAGAGTAAACCAACAGTGCCTTAAGAAAAGCAGGTTTGGGAAAGCTCCCTCAGTTTCAGATTTGGTTTGTTTTAGGAGTTTGATTTTTTTAATTAAGATTTTATTGTTATTTTGCTTTACAGTATACACCAAGATCTTTTGTGTAATACATGCCTGTAATATATCTCAAACACAGAAGCCAGTGAGATAAACAGGCTAGACTATATTATATAAAACAATGCATAAACTCCTAATTCAGTGAGATAAGCAAAATATAAGTATAATGTTTGTAAGCTGGTGCATTATATGGTTTTAATTGTCTTTTGTCATGTGTCTCCAGTTGCAAGCTACCTCAGAACCCAGCTGATAGAAAGTATGAGATATACAAAATTTAAGCAGACAAATAGTTTCAGGTATGTAGTAGTTTGAGTTACTTAATGGGGAAAGACATGTGCCTTGCCCAGGTTGCCCACCTTACATGCCCTTTTCTTTCTTATTCAGGATCAAGGACTGAGTAGTTGTATGAATACAGATTTTAGGCCAGAATCAGGGCTGGCTCAACGACGGGGCAGGGGTGGTAGTCTGCCCCCAACACCATCAAAGAGGGGGCACCAGGCGCAGCTGCCAGCTGCTGGGAGCGCGCAGGCAGCTGAGCAGAGGGCTGGGAGCTCACTTGCACCATTCGCCTGCCCCAAGGGCAGGGGGGCGTGGCAAGCCTGCCGCCCCATCAGCCTGCCGCCCGTGCGGCAAGCCGGCAGCCCCAGAGCATGATGATGTCATGGAAGTGATGTCATCACGCAGTGCCGGGAGCGTGCGTGTGCTCTGTGTGCGCACGTGGGGCCAGACTCGGGTTGCCTTGGGCACCGGCAACCCTAGATCTGGCCTTGGCCAGAATCAAACTAATCACTCTATTAAGTAACTGGGGATGATTTTTAAAGGAGGGGTAGCTGTGTTTGTGTTTTAACTTAGTTTTTTGAAGCATGTAGGGTTCTGCTTTGGACTCCTTTAAATAGTCTGTCTCAGTCCAATTTTTCTTTCAGGTCCTTAGCTTCCTGCTTGGACTGTTTCATTTAGGTCATAATCATGGCAGTGAAGAGTGAATTTATTTGTTTAGTGCATTTTTATCCCACTCTACCTCTAAGGAATTCAGGGTGGTATATTTAGTTCTCCCCTCCAATTTATCCACACAACAGTCCTGGCCCCAGCCTGGTGGAACGCTCTGTCAATGGAAACCCGGGCCCAGCGGGACATACTATCGTTCTGCCGGGCCTGTAAGACAGAGCTGTTCTGCCAGGCGTTTGGTGATTGAAGGGGGCGGTGCCATGTCGGCCTCCCACCTTTGGGGTGGGGAAGGTTCTCCCCACCACTGCACCTTGTTAATTTGTTTTATTATTTGTATATTGATTTTAGTTTTTGTTTTTATCGATTTTAATTGTTCACTGCCCAGAGCCCCTGGGGATGGGCGGTATATAAATTGAATAAATAATAAAATAATAATAATAACATCCCTATGAGGTAGATTTGACTTAGAGAGACTGACGAGCTGAGTAATAGTCAGGGCAGAGGAGGGATTTGAAACTGGGTTTTCTAAGTTCTAGTCTGACATTCTAACTACTACACTAAGCTTGCTTAACTTTTGCACACACACACACACACCTTTTGAGATTGTATTGCTGATTCATAGATTAAAAGATTCACAGATTAAAAGATCGTGTTTGCACAAGTACATTCAGTGATCCAAATATCAAGAGGAATTTGAAACTGAGAAATGATCATGTTGAGATGAATTAAACTTATTAAAACAAATTTAAGTTGTTCTTTGCTAGGTTCTGTGGTTCTTGGTTTCTGCGCTCAGGAAGTGAAATATGCAAACTGAGCAAGGAAGAAATGGAAAGTGTAACTGGACATTCTTCTAAGAAAATATCTTCTTAACTTTACCATGAATTAAAGTTAAGGCTGTTATCACAGAGAGAAACATATATGCAGCTATAATTTTACATATCTTCAGCGTTTACCTTACAAAATTATAAAAATGCTTCAAATGCATCTGCTACCAATAAAATATTGATCTGACATCTTAAGTATAAGTTTATTAATGTTTAAATAAACACCTGCAATAAATTAAACAATATGCATTTGTGATTCTGACGTCAATTAAAAGTTGAACTCTGTACTGCTATTGACGATCTAAACAACGGCAAACCGAGGGGAGAAACATTTCCTTGTAGGATTAGTAGAGAGCGCGACAGCAACAATGAAAGGCTGTGTCCTCCTCGCTGTTCTGTTGTTTGCCTTTTGCACTGTGAAAGGTAAGTGGCAACTTTTTCTTTGAAAGCTGGTTAAATATCAACCATTTAGAACAAAACCATCATCTTTCTGGTTTCCTTCTTATAAATTTACCAACATTTGCAGCTCTATATTGTTCTGTTGACCTCCTGAAGGAGATTTTCAGCATTTCCAGGTACGAAGGGAG
Organism: Eublepharis macularius; assembly: GCF_028583425.1. NCBI lineage: Eukaryota > Metazoa > Chordata > Lepidosauria > Squamata > Eublepharidae > Eublepharis > Eublepharis macularius. The sequence continues at coordinate 167,846,875 of NC_072791.1, read as the reverse complement.
CTTTGACTCTTGAAAGCTTATTCCCTGGCAATTTTGTTGGTCTACTGAACTCAGATCTTGCTCTTCTACTGCTGACCAACATGGCCGCCCACCTGGAACTTTACTTTTTTGGTGTCCAACTTAAGAATCCAAGGAGAAGGCCTCAGTTGTAATTTTATATGGTAATTATAATCTTGTATACTACCTAAGGAGGATGCTTATTATATTTGAGATACTATAGAAATTGAAAACAGAGATATGTATATAGGCCCAAATTCAACTTTAATTGCATGTGACTAGGCACATATAATGAAGCAGCATCATAAGCATTAGCATGCGCCCTAAAAGTCAGTTTAAAGAAAAAGGAATGAGCATCACAAAGTGAACATTTTCATCTGCATCATCAATGAATGCAAAAGTCTACTTCTATGTGTGCATCCCCTTTGCTGGCTCATGATGATCATGCACTGGTGACCTTACTCCCTACTATGTAAAACACTATATAGAAGACATGGCCTGTCTAGGGTTACCAGTCTTCCAGTGGTAGTGAGGGATCCCCTGTTTTCACCTCTGCGGCCCCCCCTCACCTGGCTGGTGCGGGGAAAGATGTAGGAATAGGTCTCCTGGGTGCGCTCCTGGGGTGGCATGGCAATGTCACTTCCCGGGAGTGACATCATCGTGCTGCCCCAAGAGTGCTCCCGTGCTTTGCGGCAGGCCAATTCGGCCTCCAACCAACCATTTGAGGACTAAATCGGCCCACTGTGAAGCACGTGCACATGCTTGCACCTGCACAATGATGTCACCCAAACCAGAAGAGACATCATAGTGCAGGAGTGCGCTCATGTGGTTTGCGCACCATGGAGAATGTGACTGCTTCCCACTGGGCATGTAAGGTAACCTGGTAACCCTAGGCCTGTCCAGTTTCTTTGCTGTAAGATACTGCGGAATAAATCTTACAAAGATTTTTCTGTAATCTTGAGTACAAGAAATAAGCAGACCTTCCCACAGTTTAAATTGTCAAGCTTCATCTTTTCCTCATCCAGCACTGCCATCTGACTCCACAGATGTTTCCAATGTTACAGTTAACTTGACAATAACTAAACTGCATTTTCATGAGTTTCGTTTTTCCCATTGAAATTTGCATGTCTGAAGAGGAAGAACCTTTCATGAAATAGCTGGACAAATTACACAGAAATGAAATCACTTCTCTTAGAATCATAGGGTTGGAAGGGACCTCTCGGGTCATCTAGTGCAACCCCCTGCTCAATTCAGGAAATTCACAACTACCCCCTCCTCGACTGCCCTAGTGACCCCTGCTCCATGCCCAGGAGATGGCAAAACTCCTCCAGGACCCCTTGCCAAACTGGCCTGTGGGAAATTGCTACCTGACCCCAAGGCGGCGATCAGCATTCCCCTGAGCATGTAAGAAGGCCATGAGAACTAAGCACTGATGTGCCCTCCCCCTCATGATCTGCTCAGGTTCACAGAATCAGCATTGCTGTCAGATGGCCATTTAGCCTCTGCTTGAAAACCTCCAAAGAAGGAGAGGTTTTTCTTCTTTTTCTCAAAGTCCTGGATACTAAGACAGAGCACTACAAAGCCCAAGGAACTTGTTTCAAGGAACAAGGAAACTGTGGGATCCCTGAGCTAAGTAGGGAAATACCCAAGTCTTGAAAGCAAGAGAACTATGTACTCTCCAAATTGGTCTGCCCAAGCTCAGTAGATCTTTCCCACCAACCAAAGTTGAACCTTCTGTACTCATTAAAAGCCCTTTCTGCCTTGGACACAAAGTTGGAGACCTCAGGCTCAAACCATTTGGTGCTTTACAAACAGACACTCCAGGCAATGGCAACTTTCTCTTTACTAAATCATTTAAACAAGTTAGGGTACCATGAAGATTTGTGGTGAAAAGTGTATCTCCTCCCTCTAACATGATCATTGAGAGGAGGGATAGTGGTAGGAGAGCCATGGGGCTGTCCCCTAAATCAAGTGATACAGCATGTTAAATATTTCCTCCCAACACGGTACATCTTCCCTGAAATGAACTATAAAATTGTGCTCAGGATTAGGGGTGTGCAGCCCGAAAAGATTAGGAAATACCATAATTCTGCAGCAGCAAGTATTTTTACTCACTTCGGTATGCTCTGTAAATATTTGGAGCATACCTAAGTGAGAGGGAGCAACTCCCCCACCTCCCACCCTCCCACCCCCCGGGGCAATCCCTCCACCCCCCCCCCACTTACCTGGCTGTCAGGGAGGGTGATAAGTGGGGTGGCACGCTGCTGCCATGCCATCGCCGCTGCAGGCAGCAGTGGCAGCACGGCAGAAGCACATTGGCTGCGATGGCCCGGAACCGGCTCTACCTCCGCCACCGCTCCGTGGCCCTGCAGGGCAGTGGGGAGGGCCAGAGCCACCTCCTCTGGCCCTTCCTGCCCCACCATGGCAGCCATTTGAGGGGCAGGAAGGGCTTTCTCTGCCTCCGCCACCACTACATGGCCCCACAGGGCAGCAGGGAGGGCCGGAGCCACCACTGCCACCAACTGCAAGGTAAGTGGGGGTGGGGCTGGGGGGCTGGGGCTAGGGGGGTGCAGGGCCCGGGATGGGGTGGGTTGATGTTTAAAGGGCCAAGCCTTTAAACTCAGCCCCGAAGCATTATGAATGCTTCAGAAAGCTTTGATTCAAGATTTCCTAATCGGGGCCAGATTCAGATATCCCAAATTTTTACGGATCGGGCCCAATTAGGGTATTTTATCCGAATCAGAAACCCAAAGCACACATCCCTTCTCAGGACTGCCCTTGTTCAATTAACTAGACTGAACTGTAAGTTCCATGCTCAGAACTTAATTCCCAGGCACACAGACTCTGATTAGGATCTGGTTCATAGTGTAGGGAGAGAAAAGGCTTAAGCTTAAGCCTTCCTCCTGTGCTATTTTCTGAACCTGAAATGGCCCCAAGCAGCTTCTATTTGACTTGATGGGCCACACATAAAGATTCCCAAATGGGGAAAATAGTCACAGCTTTTTCAAGCCAAGAAAATCATGGGGGGGGGGCGGCAAGAAGCATATGCATCATGACTCCAATTCTGATCTGAATCAAGCCCATGTGTACCTGGGAATTTAGTTCTGAGTCTGTCTAGTCAACCAGGTTGGGGCAGACATGATGATGCAAGAGGATTATACAACATATAATGACATAGGAACATATACTTAAGTCCTGAATGTGTAGGAGAAGGGAAGGTATGGAGATGGTACAGTACAATATTTTCCAACCTTCCAAAGAGGAGCCCCTAAATTAATTTTTCAAATCCTGAGGAACCCATACCTAGGAAAATGTTTATAGACCAGGAAAAGTTGACGGTGGGGAGTGCCGTTCAATTACTGCTAAATTGTTTCAGATGAGTTGCTGTGTTGATTGTAGTAGAAGAGCAAGATGTGGGTCCAGTAGCACCTTAAAGACCAACTAGACTTCCAGGATACGAGCTTTTGAGAGTCCAAGCTCCCTTTGTCAGATGCATGGAGTGGAAAAAGGAAGGAGTCATAAGGCAAAGGGTAAGAGGAGTATTGTAAATGAGAGTGTCAGGAAGCTAGCTATAATGCATGTTGTAATTATCTTGATAGAGCTTGGGTGCAAAATGCAGAAAATTAGTATCTGTAATGTGAGAAAAATCCTGTGTCCCGATTCAACACTGAGGGATCCATTGTTCCAATTATTGTCATTCGTATTGTCAATGCCATGTAACAATATTAAATGAACACATACACAATTCAACTAAATATAACCTTAATGCCAGTTTATTTATTCCATGATTTCTCACAGAACCCAAGGAACCTGTTTGGAAACACTGGTATAGTGCATGAAAGGGAGTGTTAAATTCTCTCCATCCAGCCCTGAATCTGAATATTGTAGTTTTAGGTTTTAGGAAGGGCTATTGCACAGCCAGCCTTTATTCTGACCTGCGGAGCTGGATTTCCCTCTTCCTTACATTCTCTCTCTCTCTCTCTCTCTCTCTCTCTCTCTCTCTCTCTCTCTCCTGTCTGATCTTTTCATGCCACTCTCTTCTGTAAAGTCAAGCTGTTCTGTGTCTCCTTTCAGGGACAGATGTTTCTTCAAACTTAACTCCAATTTTTGGTTTATACTTGTCCTCCACAGAGACTTTTAGTCAGACATCAGCTTCAAGTTGCCAAGTGGAAATGCAATCCTAAAGTGCATTTGAGCCTGATTTGGGTCACCACAGTGGCACTTCTGTTTCCCCCTGTGACATTTATCTGACCCAATACAGCCCCAGGGGTGCTATGACCTCTTGGGGACCAGTTCAGGCTGGGAAAACAGTGCAGGGGAAGGCAGAAATCTCTTCTCACCAAGCACAATGGTTCTGATTCAAATTGGGGACCTGCATGCTCGAAAACTGAGTTCCCAGCAGGGAACACCAACTGGCACATGACTAAAGTTACTATTGATTATAAACGTAACATGTAGCTCAGGCCATTAATAGTATGCCTCTAGGGGCAGTTAGAGGAAGGAGGAGCACCTAATATGGAACCACTGAGAGCTAACTAGTAGGCAGCTTCCCTGGCTGTTTTTTTCACATTGTGATAGCTTTTAATCTTTAAACATCCTGTTCCTGCAGGAGGATTTTGCGTATGCCTAACCATTATTAGGAAGGCTTTTTTGTTTTCTATGTTTTTTTTTTAATCTGCATTCCTGGTAGCTTACATCAGAGTCTCTACACGAGACATCTTACACGGGGACGCTCAAGTGTAGGGAGACGCAATGTTAGCTGGGAAGCATACTTTAAATTAACAAACCCTCTGAGGAGCAATCTCTGCTGGCTCTTTTTAAACTACTCTTCCCAGCTAACATTGCATCTTCCTACATTGGGCTTGCCAGCCTCCAGGTGATAGCTGGAGATCTCCTGGAATTACAACTGATCTCCAGGCAACGGAGATCAGTTCCCCTGGAGAAAATGGCTGCTTTGAAGGGTGACCTCTATGGAATTATACCCCACTGAGGCCCCTCCCCAAACCCCACCCTCTTCAGACTTCACCCCCAAAATCTCCAGGAATTTCCCAACCTGGACCTGGCAACCCTACCCTACATAAGAGCATCTATTTTATGGCCCATTTGTGGAAACTGCTTTCTTAATGTCTACCTCCATCTACTAATTGCCAGATTATAATCTTAAACTGTGTTCCTTATTGCGGCTGTTAATTTTATTTATTCATTTTTGAATAAACATAGACATCTTCTTTATTGACTTGATTCCTGTAAATAGCAATTCCTTGTCATGCTGAGCTGTGTGTACTCTGTGAGGTGGATCAAGGATCACATAATTGATTGGAACCTTAAAAACCACCATTAATGGTGTTTTCAGTTTCTTATGTCTGGGATTTAAAGAAAAGTAGAAGAACTTTTGAAGGGCATCTGAAAACACATCAAAACGCTGAAATTCTTTTTGAAAGTAGTGAATGCAAAACCAAAGCTAGTAGAAGGTTGTGGCTCAGTTCTGCCTTAAAACAGATCTTTCTGCTAGGATTCTGAGAAGGACATAAATATTCTAGAAAGCCTATCACATTTTCCCCAACATTGCTCTAAAACGTGTAACTTTAAAAATTGGTTTAACTTCCCCAAATGTCCAGAATATACAACTTCTGAGAAATCATATGAAAATATGAAAATAATTGCAGAACTAGCTGTGCCCAAAGGCTTTTTCAGTCTATCGCAGGTTTTTAACAAGATGGTGCCAAAAATAAGATTGTCTTTCTTTGGAACATATAGGTCTTGGTTGGGAAATTCCTGGAGATTTCCCATCAAAACTTGAGGGAAGCTGACAAGTGTCCAACCTGTGTCAGGCGTCACTTGTAGCTTGGCTCATAGGCTGTTTCCTCATGCCCTTAAAGGGACGGCGCATTACCGGAACGCTGGCAACTCTCCTTTTGCAAAACGGATGTGGGCCGTTTGGCTTCCCTATTTTCAACATCTTTTCTGGGACTGCGGAAAGTGCATTCCCAAAAAACTTGCCAGCATTCAGTGAGTGGGCTGTCCCTTTAAGGGCACGTGGAAACAGCCATAATGATAATGATAAAATTAACAGCTTTATCAAGACTTTAAAAAATTCAAGATATAGAAGAAAACTGGCAGCTATAATATTATCTGAAAAATGAACTGGAAATGTGAAACATATATAATATTTATACAAATAGTATTTTTTCACCCTGAAGTAACTGAATTATTATTTTTTAAAATTCACAAAAATTGTTCTTTCATGAGTTAAATGTTTTTGTATGGTGTTAGAAATTTGTAATATTTAGTGAAAATATGCAGAATAGAAATGAGGAGGCCTGTGTTTGTCTTCTCCCCACTTTAATCATGATGTTGGAGCAGTCACTGTCTCTGAATCTAACCTATTTTCAGGATTGTTGTGAGGCTAAGAGAAAACTTCTTTGAGAGAGGGTGAGTTAAAGATGTAAAAGACAGAGTGCTGTAAAAAACGGGACTGAGGAGGAATACACTTGCCTGGGTACTTGCTATTACTGCAGCTTTCTGCCCTTCCAGCTGGGAAAAGCTTCCCAGTGTTGGGAATCTCAAAGGAGAGGAGACTGTGACTGTTGAAATGAGATGTCCTCTGGCCCGATGCATCATGCGAAGCTCAAACGGAGTTGCCCCATCCTGTCTCAGGGACCCAGTTCTGACAAATGAAAAACAGTTCTCAACAGGGTTTCCAGATCATCCCTGGCAACTGGAATGGTACAGGGGGAGATGGTGGGGAAAAGAGACTTACTTGTGTGCATATGTTAGTACATGTTCATGTGCACTCACCAATGAGGTGCTGATGTCACTTCCAGTAGTGATGTCATCACATCGCTGCCATGCCAAAACTGCTTTTTGGGGGGGCAAGAGGAATTAAAGAGGAATTGAATCCACTTGCCTGGCTACCATATATCTTCCAGATATATTAATGAAATTAACACTTTATTCCAGAAATTTTATGTGGAGTTCCTTACTGCCTTGGATTTCTCTAAAAAGGATGCAGCCTCCACTTAATGAGGGAAGATTTAGATTTCCTGATCTTAATTTATTAAAGCAGGCATACTTGTTAACTTGTATTAATTATTGGGGGGAAGGAAAATGAGACATCCTTCCCCAAAGTCCTTGCAGGTCCTCCACCTGGAAATTCTAATAACCAAGTGGCACGGATCTGCAGATACTTAAACCTGTGGAACGGTGTAATTTACACAGAAGTAAGGTTTTCTATAAAGTTGGGGTCCCCCGAGACTTGCAGGAAAATCTGAAAACTTAAAAGAAACCAGAGTAAAAAAGCCTAGAACACAGGAGCTGTTGTTCTGCACATATGCAGCAGCAGCTCCTGTGCTGGAGCATGGCTCCTGGTATCACTTCTGGCCTCGGAGCAGAGGGAGCTGCTGCCACTGAAGCTGAGCTGTGTAGAGCTGTGGGAGGCAGGTTGCAGCAAGGGGAAGTGGGCAGGAGGCAGGACACGCTGACAATGTGGTGGGAGTGTGCAGGCAGACTGCACCATTGATGGAGAGAGGCAGGAAGCAACCAGAGGGGGTCCTGCCAGGGCTGCCAGTGAGGGGAGGGGACTGCGGGGACAAATTATCTGGAGCCTATCAGCTCTTGAGGGCCCTTGGAGCCAGAGTAATGCTGCATTCAGCAAATGCATTTCAATCTATTTTCCTTCTAATGCAGTTGTGCACTGCACCACTAGGTGTGCTGAGAAGATAGAACAAATAGCAGGAGCTGTATGTGCTTGCCCTGCATTTCTGCAAAGTTTTCTATCAGGCTGAGGCAAACCTTGGCTACCTGGAAGTGACGCCATCACTGCAGAGTACAGATGCAAACATTCTAGTTTGCCCAGACTGCCTGCTGGAGGTCAGTGGGCAGAGGGGCAAATTTCTGGGAGTTGGCCCAACGCTGGAGGGCTGCTGGCAACCCTAGGCTGCAGTGGGGGGAGGGTGCTTGGACCTTCTTGTTGCATACACAGCTGTGGCCTATACCATCATTTCTGGGGTGTTCCTGGGTTTATAGAGGCTTAGGGAAATGACTTCTGCAATGTCCCGGAGCCTGCCTCGTTCTGTAGCAGTGTTGCAGATTTGCTGGCGTATCACCAGTGGCCAGTCACAGCAGGGACCCACCAGCAGCCAGACAGCGTAACTTGAGGATTGTGCCAAAGTAACTCCAGGATTGAGCCAGAGTAACTCCAGGATAAGTGAGTGTAACGATTTGTCAGCTCCCTAAGCACTTTTAGCAATAACGGTGCTGTTAGTCTATCTATGACTGAAGACTACATTGTTATTTCTTGTTTCATACTTACAGTTGTATATTGGTTTGCGTGTATGTATCTCTGTATTTCTGGACTTTCTTCCTTTTCTAGCCACAACCATTACTATGATTTCTACTGCAACTTCTGTACAACCATCATCTTCAACAAAAACCCTCAGCACAGCTTCCTCAGGTAATCTCTGGTGCTTTGTGGCTTGTTTTGATCACATGAACTAGATATTAAGGAATACCAACTGCAATTGAAAGAATTGTTCTAAGGTACACACAGTGTCTTAAATGTGATTAGTAGACTTCTGACCCCCCCTCCCAAAGAGCAACCCGATACACACCATAACAGAAACAGCTTTGAGAAAGGCCTCTTATTTTCAGTTTAGATTTGCTACATGACATGGTGCTGTTCTGCTGTTTAAGTAGAACTTATCCAAAGTCCCTTTATATGTATGGAAAAGTGAGTGGTTTGAGTGTATGTATTTCTGTGTTTCTGGACTTTTTTCCTTTTCTACCGCTTCTAACGCAACTCTGGAACAACGAACATCTTCAACATTAACCCTCAGCCCAACTTCCTCAGACTTATTGTTGAAGGCTTTCACGGCCGGAGAACGATGGTTCTTGTGGGTTTTCCGGGCTGTATTGCCGTGGTCTTGGCATTGTAGTTCCTGATGTTTCGCCAGCAGCTGTGGCTGGCATCTTCAGAGGTGAAGATGCCAGCCACAGCTGCTGGCGTAACGTCAGGAACTACAACGCCAAGACCACGGCAATACAGCCCGGAAAACCCACAACAACCTTCCTCAGACTTCTTACTCCCCCCCCCCCATAAATGCCCCAAAGCCTGCCTATTCTGCAGCAGTGTAGTAGTTTTGCTGGAGTACCTCCAGTGGTCAGCCACAGCAGGGACCCACCAGCAGTCAGACAGTGTGCCTTATGGATCCACCAGCGTAACTCCAGGATTGTGCCAGAGTAACTCCTGGATAAATTGGGTAAATTTCCCAATAACCCTTCTCGAATGATTTGCATGACTACCATTTGAGTAAGGTCTTGAGTTGAATGCAGGCTAAAGCCAACACACTGCTTATTTGTAATGATGCAAGTCCTTGCACCACAGTTTCCTCATCTTTCTGTTCCACTTGTTGCCAAAAGGGTAGAATACTAGCTATCATCTTTTGTCCTGCTCCTAATTGAACTAATGCTGAAGCTATTGGTGTTCCCATTTTCTGAATGTCTGCAGTAGTGTAGCTAATCTTATTAGCTAGTACTTCTATATCCATTGCGTCCAATGCCCCTGTAGCTAATCCTGATATTCCCAGCATGGTATCCGACCCCCTGGCAAAGCGGGTCTTGGCCAGCTGAACTGTGTACCACAAATCTACCCAATTTTTCCATCCCTCATGACTTGTTGTAACATACGGTGCACATTCAGGAACAGCTTGTGATATGTTCAATCCCATCAGGTCCAATCTGATTTCTTTCAAATAACAAACAGGAGTCAGCACTCAGCATCGCTTTCATCTTATGGTCCTTTTTCACGACATGGGGTCCAATTAAAGGATATTTCCGTGGTTTCAGCAAATCATTTTCCCCTGCCAAAACTTCAAATTGAAGAACCTTTCCTGGTTGTCATAATCGATAAATACCAGCTTCTGCAGGGACAGATGGAAATTGTCGTTGGCACTGGTATCAGAAAGTTATGAGCAGCTGTTGACGGTTACATTGGCTGCCATCTAACATCTCGACCCATTCCGGTGGGCCCCATTCACCAATTTCGGTAGTATCTAACTCCCATTTTGTTTGCTGACAGGTTCCGTTTATAATAAATTCTGCACCGGATGGAGTTAATAGTACACTGTTGAGATATTGCCATTTCTCTGCCATCTGAGTCCCATTGAACCCCGTAAGTGTAAAAACAGGAATGTAGCCTGCAGCCATAAATGCAAAAGCGTTAACTTTCAAAACAGCACAGTTCGTCTCATTGGAAACCGTGAATTTCCCAAATCTCTCTTTTACAATTATCCCTTTATAATGGTATTCCATGGAACAATTTGCCATTGAATGTGTGTCTTCTGGCTCGACTCCATTCCACATGCAGATATTGTGAGCATACCCTGGTATGTCTCTCAACATGTGCATATGTATGTGCGAATTTCTCCCCATAATAGTCACACGTGATCCAATTAACTCCTCTCCTGTCAATTTGCAGTCCATAACATCATCATCTCCTTGAGCCATCATCCAGACAACACTTCCTTCCATGGGATCCCATTATACCAAATTTTTATCACACCAAGCCAATCTGTCAGGACATATTGCAGCTGTTCCTGTCAGAGTGCAAAGCCCAACTTCTGGTTTTGGAAAAGAAAATCCTTCCTCTCCCCTTTGATCATCCATTGGGGAAACTATCGGTGGTCCCACCAGGTGTCTTTCTCCTGGTTTGACTTCCCCCTCTGCCTGCATGTGTGTTCCTGGACCTTCTCCCAAATCCTGGGTTTCCTCAACAACATCCCCCTCTAGTGGTGGATGTAATGTTGGAGTTGTGGCTATTCTCTTTGGAGGTAGCGCTGCATTAGGTACTGGTGGTCGAAGAACTGCTTTGCCTATGCACTGTTCTATAGGTTCTCCGTTGCCTGTTAACTTTGCCACACAACCCCCTTGTTCTAAACATTGGGCTTTTGATTCCCCTCTAGGCCAAACGCAAATGTATGAATCATTCAAATTGTGTGCCTCGAGAAGGATGTCCATAAATATCTTAAAAAAAAATTTTTTTTATTGGATTAGAAATCAATATCATGCTCATTACAATCAATTCCCTTTAAATATTCCAGTTCTAACCCCCTCCCTTCCCCCCCTTTTGTTGACTTCCAACAGTTTTCCAACCCCTTGTCCATTTTTTCCCTTACTCATTTCAGACTTACTTTATTCTATTAAACGTATACTTTCATTCTCTTCTAAGCTTATCTATTATAACACAGTGCTATCTCTATTCCCTTTCCCACTTAACTTATCAAACTAAGTATTACATTCCTGACATATATTCTTTAATAATGTAACATTTTATCTGATTTTTGTACTCTATACTCTGTCTTACTCATTCTAGTCTCGTCAATATGGGACAATCAATTTGTCCCCTATTCTGCATGGCTCTAAGTACTTCTATAAACATTGTATACATTCAATATAAGTCAATCAATTTAACTTGTACTCTATATGTTACTATTTACTTCCTTCCACCTTTCTTATATTCATTCTATTTTAATTATATAGCTTACCTATTATACAGTTATTCGCCAGAAACATACTTAGTTAACTTATCCCCTTACAGTTCTTAAAATAACACCTCTATAGTTTAATACCGTATATAATAATCTAATAAAACAATTGCTTAGAACTTCTTCTTTAACTTCCCTCCCCCCGGTAAAGTCACTTCTCTCTTCTTTTATTGTATTTCAGTAATTTTCAAACTGCCACAGTTCTCCTCCCACCTCCCATTTTTTCACCAAATATTGCTTCAGCTTCTCCCAATCCATATTAAACTGTCCTGGATCGAGATCTCTCAGTTTCCTTGTCATTTTGTCCATTTCCGCCATGTACAGCAATTTGTAAATCCAGTCCTCCATAGTTGGCACTTCTTGTACTTTCCACTTTTGCGCATACAAAAGTCTAGCCCCTGCTGTCATATAAAATAACAATGTCCTGTATTGTGCTGGAATATCCTCCATTCCCAAGTTCAGTAGTAGGAGTTCTGGGTTCTTATTAATTTGAAATTGTAAAATTTCGCTTATTGCTTCTATTATTTCCCCCCAGTACTGCCTAGCTACCTCACAAGTCCACCACATGTGATACAACGATCCTTCATGCTTTTTACATTTCCAGCATTTATTAGACATATTAGAATTCCCTAGCGCAATTTTCTTTGGTGTCAAATACCAACGGTAAATCATTTTATAAACATTTTCCTTAATATTGGTGCATGTCGTAATCTTCATCGTATTTTTCCACAAGTGTTCCCACGCCCCCATTGTTATCTCTTTGTTAAAATTTACTGCCCACTTCACCATTTGAACTTTAACTATCTCATCTTCTGTCAACCATTTTAACAACACTTCATAAGTCTTAGAGATTTCCTTTTTGTCCTCTCGCAAAATTACCTCCTCTAATTCCGAATTCTCGATTCTTATCCCTCCCTTCACGCAGTCCGAGTTATAAAGATCTCTGATCTGTCTATATTGAAACCAATCATAACTTGGAGACAACTCCTCCTGCGTTTTAATTCTTAATTTAGAAGATTCTATTCTTGTTATCTCCTTATACGTTAAACATTGTTCATTATCGACAGTTCTCGGGGATGTCCATAAATATCAATCCAGAAGTCCCTGTATGTATGTAAGGCCGTCCCTCATATGGACATTGTTTTCCAGTCTCACTCACCAGTATTACTTGAGGTCTGGTGGGTATCCAGGAAATCTGATATCTTTTACAGGCTCCTGCGAATAAACCTGACCCATGGTTGTTGTGGGTTTTCCGGGCTGTATTGCCGTGGTCTTGGCATTGTAGTTCCTGACGTTTCGCCAGCAGCTGTGGCTGGCATCTTCAGAGGTGTACCACCAAAAGACAGAGATCTCTCAGTGTCACAGTGTGGAAAAGATGTTGGCAGGTCATTTGTATCTACTCAGGAGGGGTGGGGTTGAGCTGAGTCATCCTGTAAGAGTTTCCCAGGGTGTGGAATGCTAATGGCAGGAGGCTTCACTGTATCCTGAGGAGGTTCTTTTGCATATGGATTGGGGCTTGATGTGCTAATCTTCTCTGCAGGGCTATTGTTGAGTATAGAGTGTTTTGTTAGCCTGGTGTTTTTCAGAACTGGAAACCATGCTCTGTTCATTCTTAAGGTTTCTTCTTTCCTGTTGAAGTTTTGCTTATGCTTGTGAATTTCAATGGCTTCCCTGTGCAGTCTGACAAAGTAGTTGGAAGTGTTGTCCAGTATTTTGGTGTCCTGGAATAAGATACTGTGCCCTGTTTGAGTTAGGCTATGTTCAGCCACTGCTGGTTTTTCAGGTTGTCCAAGTCTGCAGTGTCTTTCATGTTCTTTTATTCTTGTCTGGATGCTACGCTTTGTGGTCCCGATGTAAACTTGTCCACAGCTGCAGGGTATACGGTATACTCCTGCAGAGGTGAGGGGGTCTCTACTGTCTTTTGCTGATCGTAGCATCTGTTGTATTTTTCGAGTGGGTCTGAATACTGCTTGAAGGTTATGCTTTTTCATAAGCTTTCCCATCTGATCAGTAATTCCTTTGATATATGGCAAAAACACTTTTCCTGTAGGAGACTGTTTTTCCTTGGTTGTTTGATTCATCCTGGGTTTGATTGCTCTTCGGATTTCATTTCTGGAGTAGCCATTTGCCTGAAGTGCGTGGTTTAGATGATTAATTTCCTCATTGAGAAAGTGCAGCTCACATATCCGTCTTGCACGATCCACTAATGTTTTCATTATGCCTCTTTTCTGTCGGGGGTGGTGATTGGAGTTTTTGTGTAAGTACCGATCAGTGTGAGTTGGTTTCCTGTAGACCTTGTGACCTAACTGAAAGTTTGCTTTGCGGATGACCAAGGTATCCAGAAATGGGAGTTTTCCCTCGATTTCTTTCTCCATTGTGAATTGTATGTTCAGGTGGATGTTGTTGAGATGATTCAAAAACCCCATCAATTCTTCCTCCCCATGGCTCCAAATGATAAATGTATCATCCACAAACTGGAACCATACACTAGGTTTGTGGGGTGCTGATTCTAGAGCTGTTTTTTCAAAATGTTCCATGTAGAAGTTTGCTATAACTGGGCTGAGAGGGCTCCCCATGGGAGAACATGAAAGACACTGCACATTTGGACAACCTGAAAAATCAGCAGTGGCTGAACATAGCCTAACTCAAACAGGGCACAGTATCTTATTCCAGGACACCAAAATACTGGACAACACTTCCAACTACTTTGTCAGACTGCACTTTGTCTTTTGGTGCTACACCTCTGAAGATGCCAGCCACAGCTGCTGGCGAAACGTCAGGAACTACAATGCCAAGACCACGGCAATACAGCCCGGAAAACCCACAACAACCATGGAACATTTTAGTTGTGGGTATGCATATGCGACACTTTACGTTTCCATATTGAATTAAGAGTGTACATGTGCCATCAGGGAGACGAATAATTCTCATGTCCAGAACTGACATGGAGGGCTGTGGATAGTGAAACCCGTGAATTGATATTCCTTCTGTTACTTCACGAACTGTAGTTGCATCCCATAAACAGTGCCATCCTCTTGGAAGTCCAGCCTGGGGTGACGTCACTCCCCAACCTGTCCTCTCAGAAGTGGGTAATCCCTCAAATGCACCTACAGAATTCCTTAATGGACTTCCTCCCAGGGGAATGTCTGGATTTGAAGCAAGGGGTGCTTCATCTTCCTCTTCCCCCTCTGGGTCACAAGTCAGTAGGGAAATTTCCTACTCACATGCTCATTCTTCCCACAAAACTGCCCCCATCAAGACTGGATCTTGATCTTTGGTTCCTATAAACAGATGTTCCAACTCTCCCACTGGAAGAGATATCTGGCAATTTTTGGGCTCCTGTTGAATTTGGATGGAATATATGCCCCTGTGATATTGAAATGTTATACTCACCTTTCCCTCAAGATGTTCCCATAGCTCCTGTGGTGAGTCTTCAGGTGCCTACTCAGGACTGTCAATGACAGGTGCTTTGGGTAATTGCCCCTTTGCACCAGAACATCACAGGTGTGGCACTGCACCACATGGGGGTCATTTGGAAGGGCCCGAAAGTGCCTCCATACAGACAGGTTGAAACGTGGCCCACTAACTGTTCCAGGAGAAGGAGGATGAAGAGTTACTAGTTGCGCTGCAGAACTGGAACCAGAAGATGGAGTGAGGGGTGGACTGCAGGCAGGGACAGCACCAGGAGTTTGGGATGAGGATGGGATGGATGTTTTATCAAACTCCAACCATTCCTCCACGGACCCCTCGCCCTCCTCCTCAAAAAGTTTAAAGAGATCCTCTTCCCCCAGTGGCAAGACCTCTTTGGCCTCCTCCACAGGTGAATTTTGGGGAGCAGGAGTCTCTGCTGCCCCAGACTCCGCCCAGTACTGCTTCCCACGGGGCAACGGGGCAATCTTTGCACTTTCCCCTATGACCACCCTTGGCCCCCGGCTGAAGCCTTATTGTGCCAGCAAACAAGAATTAAGGAGGAAAGAAAAGGAGAGAACAGTGTGAACCCTCAGCTGAGGTGCCCACTGAGCTTGGCCCCAGAGCCAAGCTGGGACTAAAGGGAGGGGGTAGTGCCCTAGCCCAGCACTCCCAGAAACCTGACCAGATCAGGCGCTGATAATAATCAATCAGTGTGAACCCTCAGCTGAGGTGCCCACTGAGCTTGGCCCCAGGACCTGGCAGCAGCCCTAGAACCAGAGGAGATAGATCCCTATCCCACCACGCACAAAAAAATTCAAGCTCCAATGCACTCTCCCTGTCTCTCTCCCAAAATGCTAGCTCTCTCCCACTCCACTGCCTGCTGAAACTGAAAGCTAGAGCTTGGAGCACGCTTCCTTTTATTACCAGAGGTCCCATAGAGCAAAGCAGGAGGTCTGTGGTTGACAGTCAGAACTGCCTAACAGGGTTTGCAGGGATGAGATTGGAGTTCCCATGGCTACAGAACACCCCCTCTGCCCTCTCTCCCCCCTGGTCTCTGCTCCCCATGTAATCAATTTGGAGGTCCACACTTGGAAGGAAGACCTGCCTATCAAGCTAAGTTGGGCTTTGATTGGGGTTTCCAGGGCAACAGAAGGAGTGCAGACAGAGTTCAGGCAGTCCCTGCCTCCGTTGGCAAGGGAATTGATTGAAGGTGCCTGACTGTCTGCCTTCATGAACAGCGGACGAACGCAATGAACAAGGCTTGCGACGACCACCTGTTCGTTTAGAATGGGGCCTCACAAACGGCTTGCTCACAAACAGCCAATTGGGCTGTTCATGGTTTTTTTCCGTTCGTAATGCTGTTCGTGCCCATCTCTACATACAAAGCCTTAAATGTGACTCGTAGACTTCCTACTCCACCCCCCATAGAGCAACCCGATACACACCATAAAAGAAATAGCTTTAGGAAAGTCCCCTTATTTTCAGTTTAGATTTGCTACAAGATGTGGTGCTATTCTGCTGTTGAAGCAGAACTCATCCAAAGTCCTTTTATATGTATGGAAAAGGAGCATGGTTCTTTGGATCCTGGTTATAATGTGTGAAATAGGCCTGAGTCTATACACCACATATGGCTATATCTGCATTATAAAGTGTCAATTGGCAGAGGAGCAGATAAGCTACAGAATTTTACAAATGATATTTTCTTTTGCGTTAGTTGGTAATTATACTAGCAAGCTAGGCTTTACATATTTCAGGGTTTGTTCCAAGCTTTGCAACAGTAGGATATGAAGACTAGGATGCATGTCAAACTAAATGTTAGACAGTGATCCGAGTAAACAGATCAGTGTTCTACAAAGTTCATTTTGCTTAACTAATGTCTCTAATTTGGAACACTGATACTTGTTTGTTACTGGTTTTGCTTACAGTACTTTCCAAAGCATGATTACTCATTTCTAATCTATTCAAGTCTATAGGCTTAGAAGGGTGTAAATCTTCTTAGGACTACAGTTAGTCTATATGTGACAGAAGACTATCCTTGTTTCTTGTTTAACACATTGAAATATATGAGTTTGAATATATATGTCTGTGTGTTTCTGGCCCATTCTCCCCTTTCAAACCACCACTTCCACAGCAAATTCCTCACAGCCAACATCTTCAGCAACACTGCTTCTTCAGGTTTATTTATTTTATTTATTTATATTTCAATTTATATACCGCCCATCCCTGGGGCTCTGGGCGGTGAACAGTTAAAAAAGTTAACAAAGTGCAGTGGTGGGGAGAACCCTCCCCCACCCCAAAGGTGGGAGGCCGATATGGCACCGCCCCCTTCAATCACCGAATGCCTGGCGGAACAGCTCTGTCTTACAGGCCCGGCGGAACAATAATATGTCCCGCTGTGCCTGGGTTTCCATTGACAGAGCGTTCCACCAGGCTGGGGCCAGGACTGAAAAGGCCCTGGCCCTGGTTGAAGCGAGGTGGGCTTCCTTAGGGCCGGGGACCACAAGTAAATATTTATTCGCTGATCGAAGCAATCTCCGGGGAACGTACAGGTTATTCTGAGATGCTTTATAGACTGCTTTGTTCAAATGTAACCATAAGGGGCTTGAGGCAGTTTACAACATACATATAAAATACAAAAAGAGTCCAGTAGCACCTTTAAGACTAACCAATTTTATTTTAGCATAAGCTTTCGAGAATCAAGTTCTCTTCTTCAGATGCCTGATACAGAGACTGTATCAGGCATCTGAAGAAGAGAACTTGATTCTCGAAAGCTTATGCTAAAATAAAATTGGTTAGTCTTAAAGGTGCTACTGGACTCTTTTTGATTTTGCTACCACAGACTAACACGGCTAACTTCTCTGCATATAAAATACAAACATTAAAACCAATAATACAATATTTAAATGAAATACAGACATTAAAAACCAATAAGATTGCAAAATGCAAAACATTAAAACATCATACATCTAAAAGAACAGTGCCATCCCTAAATCCTACTCATGTAGTAGAAGTATGACTTCTCCCTGTAGAGAACAAATCACCATGTACCGTTACAGAAGCAGCTTTGGGAAAGTCTCCTCAATTTTATATGCGACTTGCTAGGTACCTGTAAGCATTCTAAACTAAGACATGTTAGTCATGTGGTGGCAACTTTTGCTCTCCCCCTTGGGTGGTAGTGGTAGGTGCTACCTCTGTGATGCTAAGTGCTGTCTCTGTGGATTTCCTACCAAAAAATATAATGCTGCATGATCTAAGTATGCTTGTTAGGTCTAAGTGTGTTTGTTAGGTCGCTGAACAGGACCCCTTGCCGCACATCCTATCCTCTGATCTATGGGTTTCCTTGCTGTGGCTTATCTAATGCTGGAGGGGGCTGTGACTGTTTACAGGAAGGGCAAGTGCCCAGGGACTGGAGAGGGTTGTGACTAGTTGCAGCTGTGGTCAGCATACCAAGTTATGCTGGGGCTTTTGGGTAGGACTGCAGCAGGAAGAGTGCTTGGATCTTCCTGTTGCATGGTGCCTATGGGCTATACCACAGATTTCTGTGTTCCTGGGCTAGAGAGCCTTAGGAAGCTGACTAACTCCTGCCATGCCCTTGGGTCTGTCCCATTCTGCAGTGGCACAGTGGCTGGCTATGCTGCAGTATCTCTGGTGGCTAGATGCCAGTCATTTGGGATCTTCTGGTATATCTCCAGGATCTGCCAGAGTAACTCCAAGAAATGCTGTGTAATAGTTATTTATTTTATTTCATTTCATTATTTAGAGTCTGCCTTTCTCACTGAGACTCAAGGCAGATTACACAATATAAGTGAATATAATCAATAGGATGAGGCATCTAAAAACCATGTAATAGGATTAGGATTGACAAAATGTGAAACAAATGTGAAACAAAGCATCAACTAAACATGAGAGCCAGTTTGGTGTAAGGGTTAAGAGCATGGGACTCTAATCTGGAGAGCCGAGTTTGATTCCCCACTACTCCTCCTGAAGCCAGCTGGGTGACCTTGGGCTAGTCACAGCTCTCTGGAGCTCTTTCAGCCCCACCCACCTCACAGGGTGTTTTGTTGTGGGGATAATAATGGCGTACTTTGTAAACCACTCTGAGTGGGCACTAAGTTGTCCTGAAGGGCGGTATATAAATCAAATGTTATTATTATATTATTATGATATGTTAATGCAGAAAGTGATATTACATAAGTAGAAATACATTGCAGTGAGAGCAAGATTATACATCCTGCAACAGATAACACATACTATACACAGCAGTATAGGCAGCAGCTCCATTTCCATTATTGATCTTGGAATATATGTGTGTTGCAAGGTCTGACATTCAGTCATTATGGGGTTAATGTGTTTACCTACCATGCTATTGTTTAGATTGACCTGAAAGAGAACCTGGCACAAAGCCAATAGCCTAGAAGCCCGGAAAACTGAAGGGTGTTTGTAAACTGTTATTGGTCAATAGGTCAGGTGGTTTTCTTTTCAAGGTCAAGAAGACAGAGGAAGAATCTCCATTCCTATCAATCTCTTTGTCTGTACTCGTGTGATCAGCAAGATGTAACCTTAGACTTTGTTATTTTGTAGCAATCCTGTGCACCTTTTTTTCCTTTAGAAGTAAATGATTTTTAAAGCAAACTGATGCTCTGACTCTCTATTGATTCAAGATCCATCGCACCTCTCATTTTAAGCTATTTTAACTCTTTCCCCCAACAACTGAAGCATGCTTAGTCAGCTCTGGAAGTGACCATCATTGCTGCAGGATGTGGATTCAAGCATACCAGTTTGCCTAGTCTGCCTACTGGTGGTCAGTGGGCAGAGGGGCAAATTTCTGGGAGTTTGCCCAATGCTGGAGGGCTGCTGGCAACCCTAGGCTGCAGTGGGGGGAGGGTGCTTGGATCTTCTTGTTACATACACAGCTGTGGCCTATACCATTATTTCTGGAGTGTTCCTGGGCTTGTAGAGGCTTAGGGAAAGGACTCCTGCAATGCCCCAGAGCCTGCCTCATTTTGCAGCAGTGTTGTAGATTTGCTGGTGTATCTCCAGTGGTCAGCCACAGCAGGGACCCATCAGCAGCCAGACAGTGTGCCTTCTGGATCCACCAGCATAACTCCAGGATTGTGCCAGAGTAACTCCGGGATAAGCAAGTGTAACGATTTGTCAGCTCCCTAAACATTTTTAGCCATAACGGTGCTGTTAGTCTATCTATGACTGAAGACTATATTGTTATTTATTGTTTCATACTTACAGTTGTATATTGGTTTGAGTGTATGTATCTCTGTATTTCTGGACTTTCTTCCTTTTCTAGCCACGATCACTACTACAACTTCTACTGCAACTTCTGAACAACCATCATCTTCAACAAAAACCCTAAGCCCAGCTTCCTCAGGTAATCTCTGGTGCTTTATGGCTTGTTTCGATCAAATGAACTAGACATTAAGGAATACCAACTGCAATTGAAAGAATTGTTCTAAGGTACATACAATGTCTTAAATGTGATTGGTAGACTTCTTACCCCCCCCCCCATAAATGCTCCAGAGTCTGCCTATTCTGTAGCAGTGTAGTGGTTTTGCTGGAGTACCTCCGGTGGTCAGCCACAGCAGGGACCCACCAGCAGCTAGACAGTGTGCCTTATGGATCCACCAGCATATCTCCAGGATTGTGCCAGAGTAACTCCGGGATAAGCAAGTGTAACGATTTGTCAGCTCCCTAAGCACTTTTAGCAATAACGGTGCTGTTAGTCTATCTATGACTGAAGACAATATTGTTATTTATTGTTTCATACTTACAGTTGTATATTGGTTTGCGTGTATGTATCTCTGTATTTCTGGACTTTCTTCCTTTTCTAGCCACGACCACTACTACGACTTCTACTGCAACTTCTGAACAACCATCATCTTCAACAAAAACCCTAAGCCCAGCTTCCTCAGGTAATCTCTGGTGCTTTATGGCTTGTTTCGATCAAATGAACTAGACATTAAGGAATACCGACTGCAATGGAAAGAATTCTTCTAAGGTACATACAATGTCTTAAATGTGATTGGTAGACTTCTTACTCCCCCCCCCATAAATGCTCCAGAGTCTGCCTATTCTGTAGCAGTGTAGTGGTTTTGCTGGAGTACCTCCAGTGGTCAGCCACAGCAGGGACCCACCAGCAGCCAGACAGTGTGCCTTATGGATCCACCAGCATAACTCCAGGATTGTGCCAGAGTAACTCCGGGATAAGCAAGTGTAACGATTTGTCAGCTCCCTAAACATTTTTAGCCATAACGGTGCTGTTAGTCTATCTATGACTGAAGACTATATTGTTATTTCTTGTTTCATACTTACAGTTGTATATTGGTTTGCGTGTATGTATCTCTGTATTTCTGGACTTTCTTCCTTTTCTAGCCACGACCACTACTACGACTTCTACTGCAACTTCTGAACAACCATCATCTTCAACAAAAACCCTAAGCCCAGCTTCCTCAGGTAATCTCTGGTGCTTTATGGCTTGTTTCGATCAAATGAACTAGACATTAAGGAATACCGACTGCAATGGAAAGAATTGTTCTAAGGTACATACAATGTCTTAAATGTGATTGGTAGACTTCTTACTCCCCCCCTCCCATAAATGCCCCAGAGTCTGCCTATTCTGCAGCAGTGTAGTGGTTTTGCTGGAGTACCTCCAGTGGCCAGCCACAGCAGGGACCCACCAGCAGCCAAATAGCATAACTCCAGGATTGTGCCAGAGTAACTCTAGGATAAGCAAGTGTAATGATTTGTCAGCTCCTTAAGCATTTTTAGCCATAACGGTGCTGTTAGTCTATCTATGACTGAAGACTATATTGTTATTTATTGTTTCATACTTACAGTTGTATATTGGTTTGAGTGTATGTATCTCTGTATTTCTGGACTTTCTTCCTTTTCTAGCCACGATCACTACTACGACTTCTACTGCAACTTCTGAACAACCATCATCTTCAACAAAAACCCTAAGCCCAGCTTCCTCAGGTAATCTCTGGTGCTTTATGGCTTGTTTCGATCAAATGAACTAGACATTAAGGAATACCGACTGCAATTGAAAGAATTGTTCTAAGGTACATACAATGTCTTAAATGTGATTGGTAGACTTCTTACCCCCCCCCCATAAATGCTCCAGAGTCTGCCTATTCTGTAGCAGTGTAGTGGTTTTGCTGGAGTACCTCCGGTGGTCAGCCACAGCAGGGACCCACCAGCAGCTAGACAGTGTGCCTTATGGATCCACCAGCATATCTCCAGGATTGTGCCAGAGTAACTCCGGGATAAGCAAGTGTAACGATTTGTCAGCTCCCTAAGCACTTTTAGCAATAACGGTGCTGTTAGTCTATCTATGACTGAAGACAATATTGTTATTTATTGTTTCATACTTACAGTTGTATATTGGTTTGCGTGTATGTATCTCTGTATTTCTGGACTTTCTTCCTTTTCTAGCCACGACCACTACTACGACTTCTACTGCAACTTCTGAACAACCATCATCTTCAACAAAAACCCTAAGCCCAGCTTCCTCAGGTAATCTCTGGTGCTTTATGGCTTGTTTCGATCAAATGAACTAGACATTAAGGAATACCGACTGCAATGGAAAGAATTGTTCTAAGGTACATACAATGTCTTAAATGTGATTGGTAGACTTCTTACTCCCCCCTCCCATAAATGCCCCAGAGTCTGCCTATTCTGCAGCAGTGTAGTGGTTTTGCTGGAGTACCTCCAGTGGCCAGCCACAGCAGGGACCCACCAGCAGCCAAATAGCATAACTCCAGGATTGTGCCAGAGTAACTCTAGGATAAGCAAGTGTAATGATTTGTCAGCTCCTTAAGCATTTTTAGCCGTAATGGTGCTGTCAGTCTATCTATGACTGAAGACTATATTGTTATTTCTTGTGTCATACTTACAGTTGTATATTGGTTTGAGTGTATGTATCTCTGTATTTCTGGACTTTCTTCCTTTTCTAGCCACAACCATTACTATGATTTCTACTGCAACTTCTGTACAACCATCATCTTCAACAAAAACCCTCAGCACAGCTTCCTCAGGTAATCTCTGGTGCTTTGTGGCTTGTTTTGATCACATGAACTAGACATTAAGGAATACCAACTGCAATTGAAAGAATTGTTCTAAGGTACACACAGTGTCTTAAATGTGATTAGTAGACTTCTGACCCCCCCCCCCAAAGAGCAACCCGATACACACCATAACAGAAACAGCTTTGAGAAAGGCCTCTTATTTTCAGTTTAGATTTGCTACATGACATGGTGCTGTTCTACTGTTTATGTAGAACTTATCCAAAGTCCCTTTATATGTATGGAAAAGTGAGTGGTTTGAGTGTATGTATTTCTGTGTTTCTGGACTTTTTTCCTTTTCTACTGCATCTAACGCAACTCTGGAACAACGAACATCTTCAACATTAACCCTCAGCCCAACTTCCTCAGGTAATCTCTGGTGCTTTATGGCTTGTTTCGATCAAATGAACTAGACATTAAGGGATGTGAACTGCAATCAAAAGAATTGTTCTAAGGTACACACAATGTCTTGAATGTAACTGGCAGACTTCTGACTCCCCCTTCCCCCCCATAAAGAGCAAACTGATACATGCCATAACGGAAACAGCTTTGGGAAAGTCCCCTTATTTTCACTTTAGATTTGCTACATGGCATAGGTTTGTATTTAAGTAGAACAAGGAGCATGGTTCTTCTTGCTGGTTGTAATGCGTGAAATAATGTGATGTTGTTTCACTGTTTAAGTGGAACAAGTCCAAAGCTCCTGTATGCATGTCGAAAAGGATCATGGTTCTTTGGATCCTCATTATAATGTGACAAGTAATTCTGAGTACATATACCACAAGTAGACATAGTTGCACTAAAAATAATAAATTGGAAAAATTGCAGACAATCCATAGAATGTTACATATTTTGGATCAGTTGGTAGCTATGTTAGCAAGCTAGGTTCTGTATAGTTCAGCATTTGTTCCAAACTAGGCCACAGGCAGGACATGAAGCCTAGGGTGCATGTCAAACTGAACATGAGACAGTGGTCAAAACAAGATAACAGAGTGGTGTCATATTAAATTTATTAATCCATTAATGTTTTAGAACTAGACTTCCAGCTTGGAGTTCATTCCATTAATGTTTTAGAACTAGACTTCCGGCTTGGAGTTCATGGAGGGCTGAAGCAGCTCAGGGAGCTAGGCTGTCCGTGCTGCTGTTTGTGAGGGCTAGTGGGGTGCCAACTGCCCATAGCCCCCTGTTCTCAGGTGGAGAACAGGCAAGTACGCTCAAGACCCCAAGAGTGTGAGGGTCTTGGCTGTGGGGGGGGGGGGGAATCTGCGCAACGATAACCCACTCAGCCTTGAGACCCCGCTCGTAGACGGGTGGCAAAGATTTCTGCAGTAGCTCTGGAGTCAAGTTTTTGGCTTAAGACCTCCGTACCCAAGCTTCAGCACTAAACTGGGAATACTGGACTATCGTAACTACTGAAACAGCGATTACAACCCATAAAGAAGATTTAATAAGGTAAAGATTGAATCTCTTTATGTGAGAAGAAAAATGGTAAAAGAAACTGAATCAAATTAGAAGACAAAAATTGCAAAAGACTTAATAACTTACTATGAATATTCCGGCAAAGTAACTGAGAAAAAAGAATTTTTTAGAGAGGAGCTAACGCGGAAAATAGATTATTGTTTACATACCTGCATCTTGTAAGAGATAGCAAAGTGTGAGAAAGTTGAAACATCGCGAGAAACGCTGTGTTGAGAAGAGAAACCGGAAGTGCATCAGTGCAATAGAAAGACTGGCTGGAAGCGGCCTCTGAGGAACCGCAAGAGGACGTGCGCCATTTTGAAGAAGGGAAAGAGCTTGACCTCAAATTGGGTGGAAGTAGGACATTTTGGATAAGGGAAAGGGCATACACTTCAAGTAAAAACCATAGAGAAAAGATGCCCGACATTTTGGATGCTAAGATCACAAATTTTTAAAAGACTTTGTTAAAATTTGACGCTTAAGGTGAGGAAAGTAAATCAGCCACGCCACGGAGTTAAGGAAAAGAGTGGACTCATGGGAGCGAGGTAAGGCAAGCCCCACGATGTCGAAGAAAGAACGGCAAACGGCGCTGGACAGTCTCGATAAAAAAGTCGCAGAGGGGAATAAGGAGATCAAAGATATGATGCAAGAGATTGTGAAAGACATTAAGGAGCTCAAAGAGACTTTTAAATCAGAGATGGTGGAGCTGGTTAAAAATATTGGTGAGGTCAAGAAAGAATTACAATCAACACAGCAGAAAGTTAAAACAGTGGAAGATGAAACTGACAAGTTGGCTGTATCACACAGGATAGAAACCAAGGGTTTGAAAGGGAGAATGGCCGTGGTGGAATGTAAGCATATGGAAAAACAACTTAGATTTCGCGGAGTCCCAGAAGTGGAAGGGAAATCAACCCAAGAGCAGATTTCAGAAGTACTAGCAGAATTTTTGAATAAGGAACCGGAGGAAGTGGCAGCCTTTATGGATGTGACATACAGAATCAACTCAAAATATGCAGCACAAAAAAACCTACCAAGGGATATAATAGTCCAATTTACAATGAAAAGAACAAGAGAAGAGATTGTGAGTAAGCAATTTCAAAACCCTCTGGAAATTGGTGGAAAAAGAGTGAGAATAATGAAGGAAATTCCTAGGGGAGTTTTGTTGGAGAGGAAGAAATAGAGAACTAGTACAAATGTTGAAAGAATTGAACATCAGATATAGATGGGAAATACCAGAAGGATTGAGTTTTGAGTTTCGTG
The DNA here is from genome assembly GCF_028583425.1 of Eublepharis macularius. Lineage (NCBI taxonomy): Eukaryota > Metazoa > Chordata > Lepidosauria > Squamata > Eublepharidae > Eublepharis > Eublepharis macularius. Next base: position 167,821,137 of record NC_072791.1, on the reverse strand, counting down.
AGACCAGAAGAACACTCAGATCTGGACAGGAGATGGAAATGTTTATAAAGGACTATGAAAAAGACTTACCCAAAAGATCTAAAGTTTGATAATGGAGTACAAAATTATATCTTGGAACGTAAACGGACTAAATTCACCTTCGAAACGTAAAGCTACTTTCCACTGGCTATCTAAACAACATTGTAATATAATTTGTTTGCAGGAGACACATATTAGGAAACAGGATGTGAAATATTTAAAATTTGCTAAATTGGGGAAAGAATTTGCAGTGGCGTCAAAGCAGAAAAAAAGAGGAGTTGTTTTATATATTAAAGATGAGCTGCAACCGAAAGTGATTTTAAATGATCCGGAAGCTAGATATATAGCAGTGGAAATAATTTGGAACGCAAAGAAAATACTTTTGATTGGGATTTATGCACCGAATGGCGCTAAAGAGAACTTTTTAAAAGACTTACGGTTTCAAATTATATTTTTTGAGTTTGAGTGTAAATATTTGTGTGTTCTCTTTTTTCTAGCTGCTACCACCACCTCTCCTTCTACCACACCTTCAACAGCAGGCCCCAACACAAATTCTATAAGTAATTCTTTCATTCATTCCTTAATTCATTATACTCTGCCTTTCTTGCCAGTGGGTGTTGAAAGAAGCTTAGGGTTGCCAGCCTTAGGGTGGGGGCTGAAGATCTCCTGGAATTACAACTGATCTCCAGACTACAGAGATCAGTTCTCCTGGAGGAAATAGCTGATTTAGAGGGTAGACTCTGTATTATTATACCCCACTGAAGTCCCTCCCCTCATCAAACCCTGACCTCCCCAGGCTTTGCCCTCAAATCTCCATGAATTTCCCACACCAGAGTTGGCAACCCTAGGCATCCTTTCCCCACCATTTTATCCATGCAACAAACCTGTGAGATAAATTAGGTTGAGAGTGTGTGACTAGCCCAAGGTCACCCAGCAAGCTTCCATGGCACAGTGGGGCCATGGGTATCCTGCATTCTATTCCTTTACAGATGTTTTGCTCACATAAACACCAAAACATATAAATTGCAATTATTCTGGGGACACATGGTGCTTTGTTTTTGGATAATACAGAATTTTGATTACTTTCCTATAAAGAATAAACCAGCAGTGCCATAAGAAAAGCAGCTTCAGGAAAGTCCCCTCTGTTTCAGATACGGTTTGCTATCTGGGTTTGCTGTTTAATTGAAACATGTCCAAAGCTTCCTTGGGCATGTGGAACAAGGACCATGGTTCTTTGGGTCCTGGTTTTTTATTTATTTATTTATTTATTTATTTATTTATTTATTTATTTATTTATTTATTTATTTATAGTCCACCTTTCTCACTGAGACTCAAGGCGGATTACATAGTGTGAGATTAGTACAATCAGTATCAAGGACTTTTCCATGGTATCAAGGACATTTCCATACAGTGTCAAGGACATTTCCATAAACAATGTCATAGGATTTTACAAAGATACAGCATTAGCAAGGATCCAATACAAAGTTGAAGAATTGCTGAAACAACATAATCAGTTCTAGGACTGACATTAGGTAACATGAAGCACAGGTAGTATAGAAGGAATACATATTCAAAGCAACAAGCAATATGCAAGGCAACATAGCATTTGAGAATAGAGATGGGCACGAACAGAAAAAAAAACCTGAACACGATGTTCGTTGTTCGTTGCCATCCACGAACAGGGACTCATGAACATTTATGAACATGACCTGTTCATGAACATGTTCATGGTTGTTCATGGGGGCCAGCAGGCTCTCCTCCAGCCATCATCCAAGTTTGGTCAAGATCCCTACCACACCCATCCCAGAAACCTGACCTGAGCAGGCACCAGGAAAGGTATCAATAATAAATAATAGCTTGGCCCCAGAGCCTGGCAGCAGCCCTGAAACCTGAAGGGATAGATCCCTATCCCACCACACACACACAAAAATCAAGCTCCAATGCACTCTCCCCGTCTCTCTCTCTTTAAAAATGCCAACAGCAGCTGTCTCCCACTCCACTGCCTGCTGAAACTGAAAGCCAGAGCTGGGAGCATGGTGACTTTTATAACCAGAAGTCCCATAGAGCAAAACAGGAGGTCTGTGGTTGACAGTCAGAACTGCCTAACAGGGTTTGGAGGGATGAGATTGGTGTTCCCATGGTTACAGAAGACCCCCCCCTCCCCCCTGCTCTTTGCTCCCTTGTAACAAATTTGGAGCTCCATACTTGGAAGGAAGACCTGCCTATTAAGCTAAGTTGGGCTTAGATTGGGGTTTCCAGGGCAACAGCAGGAGTTCAGACAATCCCTGCCTATGTTGCCAAGGGAATTGATTGCAGGTGCCAGACTGTGTGGCTTGACGAACAGCAACGAACAAGGCTTGCAACGACCACTTGTTCATTTAGAATGGGGCCTCACGAACAGCTTGTTCATGAACAGCAGATTGGGCTGTTTGTGGCTTTTTTTTGTTCGTATTGCTGTTCGTGCCCATCTCTATTTGAGACCCCCTTCCTACAATATTTCCCTCCTATCTGAGTAAAAAGCCTTTTTGAATAATTTGGTATTGCATCGTTTGCAGAAATCCAGGAGAGTGGGGGCTCCTCCTGACCTCCTCAGGCAGGCCGTTCCACAGGGTAGGGGCCACCACAGAGAAAGCCCACATACGGGCTGCTGTTGATTTTGCCTGTCTGAGTGTGGTGTAGTGGTTAGAGTGTTAGACTAGGACCCAGGTTATGATCCCTGCTCTGCCATGGAAGCTCTCTGGGTGATCCTGGGCCAGTCACACACACACGCCGCCTAACTTACCTCACAGGGCTGTCATAAGGATAAAGTGGAGGAGAGGAGAACGATGTAAGCTGCTTTGAATCTCCATTGGAGAGGATACAAGGACATAAATGAAGAAAATGATAAATACATAAAATTAAAATACAACAAAGGGATATATATATATGCAGCACAAAGTGTAAATTGGCAGAATAAAAGACAAGTTGTAGATTTTTACAAACAATTTACCTTCATTTGTATTAATTGTTAGTAAAGCTATGAAAATCAGAAATCTGGGGAAAATGACAAAATGAGAAATGTAAATCATTTAAAGGTTTTATGAGAATAAAATGAATGTTTACCCACGTATTAATATATGTGGAGGAGAAGTTCATACGAGCAGTGAAAGAAATTTATAGGGACCAGAGTGCAGCAATTGTGGTGAATGACGATGTGACTAAAAATTAACAATAGGTAAAGGTACAAGACAGGGTTGCCCTCTGTCACCATTGTTGTTCATTTTGGTTTTGGATTTTTTAAAATTTTTTTTATTGGATTAGAAACATTTGATATCCATTACAATCAATTTCCTTTAAATTCTAATATTCCAATTCTAACCCCCTCCCTTTCCCCCCACCTTTTATTCTTCCAACAGTTTTCCAACCCTTTGTCAATTTTCCCCCTACTCATTTCAAAATTATTTTATCTATTAAACATGTATTTTCACTCTCTTCTAAGCTTATCTATTATAACACAGTGCTATCTCTATTTCCCTTCCCTTTTAACTTATCAACTAAATAATACATTCCTGGCATATATTCTTCAATAGTCATTTTAGTAGCCTGTACTCTATCTTACTTATTCTAGTCTCGTCTATATGGTACAAACAATTTGTCCCTCATTATACATAACTTTAAGTACATTATAAGCATTGCATACATTCAATACAAGTCAATCAATTTGACCCATACTCCATATGTTACTCTTTACTTCCTTCTACATATCTTATCTTCATACTATTTTAGTTATCTAATTTCTTCATTATACAACTATCTACCAAAAATAGTCAATCATTTTAACCCATATACACATTCAGCATGAGTCAATCAATTTAACCCATATTCTGTATGCTACTATATATTTTCCCCCCCTTTCTTGCATTCATTCATTTTGATTATATAAATTCTCCATTATACAATTATCTGCCAGTGATGAAATTAATTAATTTCTATCCTTATAGATCTTATAATAACACCTCTATTACTTAATACTATGTATAGTAGTCAAATAGAATAATTGCTTAGAAATTTTCAATTAACTCTCCACCCCCCAGTATAGTCACTTCCCTCTTCTTTTGTTATATTTCAGTAATTTTCAAACTGCCACAGTTCTCTTCCCACCTCCCATTTTTTCACCAAATACTGTTTCAGCTTCTCCCAGTCTGTGTTAAACTGTCCTGGATCAAGGTCTCTCAGTTTTCTTGTCATTTTATCCATCTCCGCCATGTACAGCAATTTGTAAATCCAGTCCTCAATAGTTGGCACTTCTTGTACTTTCCACTTTTGCGCGTATAAATGTCTGGCCGCTGCTGTCATATAAAATAGCAATGTCCTGTATTGTGCTGGAATGTCCTCAATTCCCAAGTTCAGTAGCAGGAGTTCTGGGTTCTTATTAACTTGAAATTGTAAAATCTCACTTATTACTCTTATTACTTCCCCCCAGTACTGCCTAGCTACTTCGCAAGTCCACCACATATGATACAAAGATCCTTCATGTTTTTTACATTTCCAGCATTTATTAGACGTATTCAAGTTCCCTAGCGCAATTTTCTTTGGTGTCAAATACCAACGATAAATCATTTTATAAACATTCTCTTTAATATTGGTGCATGTTGTAATCTTCAACGTATTTTCCCACAAGTATTCCCACGCCTCCATTGTTATTTCTTTGTTAAAATTTATAGCCCACTTCACCATTTGCACTTTAACTGTCTCATCTTCAGTGTACCATTTTAACAACACCTTGTAGACCTTAGAGATTTCCTTTTTGTCTTCTTGTAAAATTACTTCCTCTAATTCCGAGTTCTCCATTCTTATCCCTCCCTTTGCACAATCGGAGTTGTAAAGATCCCTAACCTGTCTATATTGAAACCAGTCGTAACTTAAAGACAACTCTTCTTGTGTCTTTATTCTTAATTTAGAAAGATCTGTTCGTGTTATTTCCTTGTACGTTAAACATTGTTGTTCATTATCAACAGTTCTCGGGTCTATTACTTCGTAAGGAACCACCCAGGAGGGAGTTCCTTCCTGAAGGTAATCTCTATACTTCTTCCAAATTGTGAAGAGGCTTCTCCGGATGTAATGGTGCAAAAACATAGAATCTGCTTTTACTTTTTCATACCACAGATATGCATGCCATCCAAATATTTTTTTGTATCCCTCTAAGGCCAGTAATTTGCGGTTTTTCAGTGTCATCCAATCTTTCAGCCACACCAAGCAAATTGCATCGTAGTATAGTCTTAGATTGGGCAGTTGCATTCCACGTCTCTCTTTTGCGTTCTGTAATACTTTCATTTTCACCCGAGGCTTCCTGCCTGCCCAAACAAAGTCCGATATTTTCCTCTGCCATTTTTCAAACTGCTTAGAGTCCCGGATAATTGGTATTGTCTGTAACAAAAACATCACTCTTGGCAACACATTCATCTTGACTACTGCAATTCTTCCCAACCATGACAAATTCAATCTATTCCATTTAATCAGATCTTGCTCTATTTGAGTCCACAATTTCTCATAATTATTCTTGAATAGATCTATATTTTTTGCAGTCAGTTCAATTCCCAAATATTTCACCTTACTTGTTACTTCACAGTCTGTTATTTCCATTAATAACTGTTGTTTTTGTTTAGTCATATTTTTACATAGTATCTTTGACTTCTTTTTATTTACATAAAAACCTGCCAGATCTCCAAATTCTTTGATTTTTTCTATTACCTTAGGCATGTTCTCGATTGGATCTTCCACAATTAACATTATATCATCTGCAAATGCTCTGACCTTATAGGAAAAGTCTTTTATTTTTATTCCACGGATCGCATTATCTTCTCGAATCTGTATCATCAAAATTTCCAAAACCAAAATGAACAACAGTGGAGACAGCGGGCAACCTTGTCTTGTACCTTTGCCTATAGTCAATTTCTTAGTCAGCTCGTCATTCACCACAACTGCTGCACTCTGGTCTCTGTAAATTTCTTTCACTGCTCTTATGAATCTTTCTCCCATTTGTAGCTGTTCCATAGTGGCAAACATAAAGTCCCAGTTCAAATTGTCAAATGCTTTTTCAGCATCCACAAAGAAGAAACCAACCTCCTTATCACAACGCCTATCATAATATTCAATAGCATTTATAACTGTCCTTAAATTGTCTTTGATTTGTCTATTCGGTAAAAAACCAGCTTGTTCTTCTCCAATAACTTCGGATAACCATCCCTTTACTCTTTCTGCCAAGATCTTCGCAAAGATCTTATAATCATTGTTGAGTAAGGAAATAGGTCTATAATTTTTAACATTAGTCAAGTCTTGTCCTTCTTTGGGGATCAATGTTATATTAGCTTCACTCCAAGTATCTGGAATTCTTTGATCTCTCAAAACACCATTGATCACTTCTTTTAGGAATGGTACCAGTTCATTGACCATTACCTTATAAAATTTAGCTGTAAGTCCATCAGGTCCTGGCGCCTTTCCCAGGTTTGTTGACTGTATTGCCTTCCTTATCTCTTCCTCTGTTACTTCACTATTCAATTTGTCTCTCCAATCTTCCGAAATTGCTGGAAGCTTCATTTTCCCCAAATATGTCGCTATTGAGTCTTTATTCACTTCTTTTTTATTGTACAGTTTAGCATAAAATTTGTAAAAGGCTCTACTAATAGCAGTCTGTTCCAAATGTGCTTTATCGTCCTCACATATTTTATTTATTGTCTTCTTCTCCTTTCTCTTCTTCAATTGCCATGCCAGGTATTTCCCAGGTTTATTTGCACCTTCAAACGACTTTTGGTTCATTCTCTTAAGATTCCATTCCAATTCTTTGTTATTCATTGCCGTCAACTGCTCTTGAAGGATTTTAATATCCTGATAATTTTCTTTTTCCCTGGTCTTTTCTTTAGTTGTATTTCTTTGGCTTTTATTTTCTCCATAATCTCCTGTCTCTTCTCCTCTCTTTTTTTTCTGGCTCTTCCATTTAAGTCCATTAGTGTGCCTCTAATTACTGCTTTGTAGGTATCCCATACCTTATTGGTTGGCACTTCTCGATTCATGTTATGTTGTATGAAGAACTTAGTTTCCCTTCTCAACATCTCCATATTTTCTCCCTCTTGTAACAAATCCTCATTTATTCTCCATCCTTTCCTCTTAGTTCTTTTTCCGAACTTCCACATAATTGGATTATGATCTGAGCCTACCATGGGCATTATTTCCACATCCTTAGTCCAAAGCACTAAGTCCTTTGAGGCCCAGATCATGTCAATTCGTGATAGAGTGGAGTGTCTTGCGGAGAAAAATGTATATTGTCTACCTTTGGGATTCTGTATTCTCCATACATCTTCCAAAGTTTCCTGTTGCATTAATGCGAAAAAAGTCTTTGGTAATAGTCCTCTTTTCTTTTGTGCAGTTGCTGATTTTTTATCCTGCTCCAAATTTGTGACTCCATTGAAGTCTCCTGCAAGAATTATCTGGTCATAAGAAACTTCATCTAATTACTTCCTCAAATCCTCAAAGAAGCTCTCTTTTGCTCCGTTAGGTGCATAAATTCTAATCACCAACACTTTCTTTAAATTCCATGTACATTCCACTGCTAAAAATCTGGCTTCCACATCTCTAATCACTAGCTTTGGCTGTAGCTCCTCTTTTATATATAATGCCACTCCCCTTTTTTACTTTTTTGAGGCCGCTACAAAATCATTGCCCAATTTGCTCGATTTAAGATATTTTACATCCTGTTTTCTAATATGAGTCTCTTGCAAACACACAATATCACATTTCTGTTTTAATAGCCAGTGGAAAATACTTTTTCTCTTATTGGGTGAGTTAAGTCCATTTACATTCCAAGATAAAACTTTACACTCCATATTCATAGCCTTGTTGCTGGTAAGTCTTTTTCATTGTCTCTCAAAAACTTTTCCATTTCAGATTCAGATCTGATGCGCTTTTTCACTCCTCCAAACTCAAATGACAATCCTTCCGGTAATTCCCACCTGTACCTTATTTTCATGTCCTTCAGAATCTGGACTAAAGCTTTATATTTTTTCCGGTCAAGCAACACCGATCTTGGTAGCTCCTTCATAATAATAACCGTCTTGCCATCAACCTCCAATGGGTCTTGAAATTGCTTACTCACAATCATTTCTCTTATATTTCTAGTCGCAAATTGCACAATCACATCTCTTGGTAGTTTCCTCTGGGTCGCAAATCTTTGGTTTTGGAAATATTGATGATTCAAATACGGGAAGACGATGCAATCTGAGGAATAAAAATAAAAGAGTTTTCCTACAAGGTCAGAGCGTTTGCGGATGATATAATGTTAATTGTGGATGATCCAATAGAGAATATGCCGAAGGTAATGGAGAAAATAAAAGAATTTGGAGACTTGGCTGGATTTTTTGTAAATAAGAGGAAGTCAAAGATACTATGTAAGAATATGTCCAAACAGAAACAGCAAGAACTAATGGAAATAACGGACTGCGAAGTAACAAATAAGGTAAAATATTTGGGTATTGAATTGACTGTGAAAAATATAGATTTATTCAAGAATAATTATGAGAAATTGTGGATACAAATAGAGCGTGACTTGATAAAATGGAATAGGTTAAATTTGTCATGGTTGGGAAGAATTGCAGCAGTAAAGATGAATGTATTGCCAAGAGTGATGTTCTTGCTACAAACAATTCCAATTATCCGAGACTCCAAACAATTTGAAAAATGGCAAAGGAAAATATCAGATTTTGTGTGGGCAGGCAAGAAACCTCGTGTGAAAATGAAAGTATTACAGGACACCAAAGAGAGAGGTGGAATGCAGCTGCCCAATTTAAGACTATATCATGAAGCAATATGTTTGGCATGGATAAAAGAATGGATGACGCTGAAGAATCGCAAATTACTGGCTTTGGAGGGATATAAAAAAATATTTGGATGGCATGCATATCTGTGGTATGATAAAGTAAAAGCAGACTCTATGTTCTTACACCACTATATTCGGAGAAGCCTCTTCACAATTTGGAAGAAGTATAAAAATTACCTACAAGACGGAATTCCTTCCTGGGTGGTTCTGTATGAAGTAATAGATCCGAGAGCTGTTGATAATGAGCAGCAGTGTTTAACTTACAAGGAGATAACACGAGTAGAATTTTCAAAATTGAGAATAAAAACAGAGGAGGAGTTGTCTCCATGTTATGGATGGTTTCAATATAGACAGATCAGAGATCTTTATAATTCGGATTGTTTGAAAGGAGGAATAAGAATGGAGAACTCAGAATTAGAAGATGTAATTTTTCAAGAAGGTAAAAAGGAAATCTCAAGGATTTATAAAGTACTTTTAAAATGGTTTACAGAGGATGAGACAGTAAAAGTCCAGATGGTGAAGTGGGCTATAAATTTTCATAAAGAAATAACAATGGAGGCGTGGGAATACCTGTGGAAAACGACTTTGAAGATTACGACATGTACAAGTATTAAAGAGAATGTCTACAAAATGATTTATCGTTGGTACCTGACACCAAAGAAAATTGCGCTAGGAAATATTAATATGTCGAATAAATGCTGGAAATGTAAAAAACATGAAGGATCACTATACCATATGTGGTGGACTTGTGAGGTAGCGAAGCAATACTGGGGAGATATAATTGAAGTAATTAATGAGGTTTTGCAAACCCAAATAAATAAGAACCCAGAATTGCTGCTACTGAACTTGGGAATGGAAGATGTTCCAATGCAGTATAGAACATTGTTATTTTACATGATTACAGCAGCAAGACCTTTATATGTGCAGAAATGGAAAGTACAAGAAATACCAACTACGGAAGACTGGATTTACAAATTGCTGTACATGGCTGAGATGGACAAAATGACAAGAAAACTTAAAGATCTTGATCCAGGACAATTTAATGCAGATTGGGAGAAATTGAAACAATATCTAGAAAAAAATGGGACGTGAAAGGGGAACTGTGGCAGTTCGAGAATTACTGAAATGTAATAGAAGAAGAGAGAAGTGACTTTACCGGGAAAGGGGGAATTTAATTATAAAAATCTAAGCTACCATTGGGGTTATGATAAAATTAAAAATTATAGAGTATTAAATAATAGATGTTTTACTATGGATATATAAGATTAAGCTAGTTAGATATTATCTATAATATATAGCTTAAGTAAAGAGTATATATTGGATATTTGAGTATAACAGTTACCTTATAGACTTAAAATAAGCTTAGAATAAGAAATAGTAAAATATGGGTGTGTAATAGAATATTAGAGTCTAAGCTAATATTAGAATCAGGATGATTGTGGAAAGTAAAGAGTTTAATTAAACGGAAAGCAAAATGGATATAATGTTATATTTTTAATATCTTGATCGCTAATATATATTATTATGCTAGCATTATCTTATGTAGAATATATGGTTTAACTGAGGTATTTAAAGGGAAACTTGTATTATAGAGATATTTTTAGTAGAGATTTAACAAGCTTAGAGAAAAGTATTTAAGGGTGTGTTTAATAGAATATATGAGATACTAAGTAATTAAGTAATAAGATAGACTAAGGGTTGGAAAACTGTTGGAAGTCAACTAAAAAGGGGGGAGGAAAGGGAGGGGGTTAGAAATAGACTTATAAGGGGGTAATGTATGTGTTGAATGATATTATAATCTAATCCAATAAAAACTTTTTAAAAAAAAATATATGTGGAGGAGATCTGCAAACAGCTCTTAGTTAAATAGAAATCCACGTATTGCTTTTTTTGAGCAATAGACAAGTAGAAATCCCTTTCGCCATGCTGGTCCCTACTTCTCCTTCCTTGTTTCTTGCCTTCACCCTCTTTCATCGTCTCACCTTCCCAGCCCTGCTGCCTCCTATTCCTGTTTTTGTTCTCTGCTGTCCCAGCACCATCTTTACCTTTCTGTTCTATCTTCCTGCTGCTCCTTTATCTTTCTCCCCTTTCCCCATGGTTGTGATTGCAGCTGCTGCCATTTCCACAATGTTTATCAGGTTGCTAGTTAATCCACACAATGGTAGCTGAAGTTTTGCAACTTAGTAGTGAGAGATTTCAGTATTCTGCAGAAGTTGTGTTGTGGTGCAAGTGCTGATATTGTTTCAAGAGTTTTCTGGACATCTTGGTGTGTGGGGTGGGGATGGGGGGGTTCTACACTGGAAAATTTGTATATGGTGATGCACAACATGCAACCATAAGGCATTCCTCCATGTTCTGTCACAGGTAAGACAGAGATACTAAGGCACCTGGAGAATTGAACCTTAGACTATTGTAAAAATGAGTTCAAGATGTTTCATAAATTATTGCATTTGGAACAAATATACTTTTTAATGAATCTACCTTTCTTACGACTGAAGATTATCACTATTGTTTTTTTTGAGCAATAATTATATATTAAATTTAAATGATTACCTATATGTGTTTGTATTTATGACCTTTCTTCCCTTTTCTAGACAACACCTCTGCTAATGGAAGTTTCACACACTTACAATCTCCAGCAGCAGCCACCACAAGTCCAAGCGATTCTAGTAACTGATAGCTGTTTGGGCTTATATCATAGCTAACATTTTTCATCTTATGAGATTTTTCTATGCACACAGGCATCAGCTCTTGGTTATTATGTATTTTATATAATCGCTTAGCCTTTTGGCTAAGATCATGTGTAATTTCAAAAATATTTTATTATCCACTGGTGAACAGGGAACCATTTTTTTATCTTAAATAAATTTTATTGGATGAGGTGATATAAAATAGTTGGTTAATACATACAACTTATCCAAATTAAACCTTTCTAAATATATAACCCCACCCCTCCCCTCCCCCTTTTCTCTATTGACTTCCAACAACACTCGAACCCCCCGTTTATTCATAGAGATTATTTCACTGTAATACAATTATATTATGATACCCATGGTAAAGATCTTATATATATTCCCTTCCCTACTATCATATAATACAACAATATCTTATCATTTCTATTAACATCTTCTAAATGTATTTATTTGATTCAGAACATAGAAAGAATGGTTTCAGAATTAAAAATTCAGAACTAGAGGAACTATTATTGGGGGATAATAGTAAAGCAATATCTAAAATGTGTAAGTTGTTATTGAAGTGGTTTACAGAACAGGAAACAGTCAAGGTGCAAATGGTAAAGTGGGCCATAAATTGTAATAAGGAAATAGCGATGGAAGCATACCTTTAAAATATCAACTTGTACCAGTATTAAAGAGAACGGTTATAAAATGCTGTATAGATGGTACTTAACACTGAAAAAATTAGCCATAGCTAACAAACAGTTATTGAATAAATGCTGGAAATGTAAGGAGCATGAACGTTCTCTATTTCATATGTGGTGGACTTGCCAAAAGGCTAGAGACTTCTGGTCTAGAATATGTGCTGAGATGTCTTTGATATTACAATACAATGTTGCTAAAAATCCAGAAATGTTATTACTATCTTTACATTTAGAAGATGTTAATAGAAACAGGGAACCATTTTTGACTGACCTGTTGACCTGTTCGTTAACCTGTTGGTGGCTATTTGGCAAGTTGCTTCACTGTATTCCTTTCTGACAATGCTGTAGCAGCTATGGCCACAATTTCTCCTATGATGCCACTGGAAGGTATTTTGAGTTGTTTAAAATTGTAATTGCTATTATACAATTGTGGACTAACAGCCTAGTGATTTGAAGTACCTGTTCCTTGAGATGTTATAAAGGGAAATATACAGCATATGCTTTCCACTTTGTAACTTGGGAATGAAAAGAGGTAGCGAGATTTACTTTTAAAAAATTAAAGCTGAGAGATCAGGGCACTCGATCATTAGAACATTAGTGCACAATTGTATCACAGCAATTACTGGTTTTAAAAAATGAAAAAGCTCTTTGATGGGGGGAAATGTAGGGGAAATGGTGGCTTGCTGTGTGGATACGGCCATACATAGTTAAATAAGGACCAAACTAGATGTCCAAGGATCTGCTCTGGAAATGCACTGCATTTTGTATGGGTTCCCACTAGGGAACTACCACAGGAGCTGTCTCTGGTAGCGCAGAGGAGGAGGGGCTCCTGCCTCCCCCCCGGTGACATTTTTAAACATGAAACAGTGCCGGGGTGTTATGTCTCCTGGCACCATTTTGGGTTGGAAAACTGGTGCAGGGGGGTGGTGAGGCTGGAGCTTCTCCCTTTCCATTGCAGTGGTTCCAACCAGAATCAGGCCCCCATGGGAATTACAAATAGCATCAATCTCTCATGCATGCTGTTCTAAAAAAAAAAAAAAACCCTATCCTTTGGTGTGTAGTCCTTGGTTCAGCATTGTTTTACACACGTGTTTTTGAAAAAAGCTGAGGCAAGCATTTTTTGGCAAGAATCTGAATCATTCAATGCCAACTGAACAGACTGGCTGACTGGCAAACATTAGTTTGTTGCATCTGAACACATTAAGTTCATCTGTTGAACATGACTATCACTGTTATTTCTAGTTTTAGAGTTGTATATTGAGTTTGAGTGACGCCTATATGTCTGTATTTCTGGCCTTCCCCCCCCTTTCTAGACAACACTTCTACTAATGGATATTCCACACAGTCAACATCCCCAACAACACTCAACAATTCAATTGATTCAGGTAACTGATAGCCAGTTTTTGGCTTGTTTTGTTCAAATGAATTAGTCGTTAAATCAGCATCAAAATATCTAACAAGCAATTCAAAGCACTGTTCTAGATTTGCACAATGCCTTGAAAGCAGGTAGTAAATTTTTGACTTCTCTTTAAATAGCTATAACAACAATGTATTGGGAGAATCTACTCAGTTTACCTTTTGGCATGGGCTTCCTGTTTAAGCAATACAAGTCTAAAGCCCCTTGGGTGTGCAGAGCAAGGGTCATTGTTCTTCGGATGCTGGTCATAACGTGTGAAGCAATCCTCAGTGCGTACCCAATCAAAATATCTATCTAAAGTGCCATTTGAATTGGCAGAATGGCAGGAAAGTTCCATACTATATCCTATTTGGGATCAAGTGGTGGTTAACTAGTAAACAATTAACTACTCTATTGTAAAAAAGACAAGGCGGGTAAGATAAATAATCTCAAAGCCTGTTAGTATAAGACTCTCCCTCTCCCTCTCCCTCTCCCTCTCCCCTCTCCCCTCTCCCTCTCCCTCTCCCTCTCCCTCTCCCTCTCCCTCTCCCTCTCCCTCTCACACACACACACACACACACACACACACACACAAAATAGATGGGGACCCACAAGGAATCACAAGGGAGGGTAAATTCCATTTTCACCCCCCTTGTCACTGTCTCTGACCTCCCCCTTCCCTCCAAATCTCTGGTGTCTTCTCCTCAGCCTCCCTGCTGGCTACAGGTTGCTTTTTTCTGCTCACTCCTGTCCCTCAAGGCCAAAATATTTTTTGTTTTTTTTTATAAACAAGATTTTTACCCTACCTTTCTGCTCTCATAGGACTACCAAGGAGGCTAATAAATTAAAACATCTCATCTTAAAAACCATTAAAACTAGCATGCAAATATATCATTAAAACTATTTAAAACCAGAGCTTAAAATAGATACAAGGGATAAGAACAACAGTTAAAACATTGGGGCGGGGGGGGGGGGAATCATTGAAAGAATATCAAGCAAAACAAAGAAATCTTCACCCAATGGTGGAAGACAGAAGGGGACAAGCAAATCTCCCTGGAGAGAGAGTTTGAGAGTTTGGTGCCACTACTGAGAAGGCCTTCTCCTGGATTGCCACCCATCTAATCTCAGAAGGCAGGGGCATCTCTGAAGATGACTGCCATGGTCATAAGGGAGTAAGCAGCCATTCAGGTATGTTGGCTTTAAATGCCAGCACCAGAAACAATTAGAATCCAATGTAGATGAGCCAAGACTGGAGTGGTATGTCCCCTATGACCCATTCCCGTCAGCACCCTGGCTGCAGCATTCTGCTCCAATTGAAATTTCTGAACACTTTTCAAGGAAAGCCCCAGTAAAGCATATTGCAGTAATTTAATCTAGATGTAACCAGAGTATGTATTAGAGTGGCCAAATATTTCCTGCCCAGGAAAGGTTGCAGCTGGCATCACCAGAAAATGGTGCCTCCTAAGGCAGCCCAAGGCAGTCCAAAAGGATACTGTGATCATAATCAGTACTGAAATCTGCTGAGAGGTTCAGGAGAATCAACAGAGTTGCACGTCTGTAAGGATCTGCAAGTTGAATCTCAAGAGTCCAAGACTGCCTGAGTTAAAGTTTTATTGATAATTCCCAGTGCTGCATCCCAAAACGTTCTTTGTCAGGAATATGCTGGGTTCCCAAAACCCAGCATATACATACATTTAAGCACATCCCCATTCCTCCCCATCCCCCCCTTCTATCAGGGCCGGCTCCAGCATCACTGGCACCTGAGGCAGCTTAATGGCGGCCTCTGTGTGTGTGCACGCACATGCGCACGCATGCCAGACTGCGTGATGACGTCACTGCATGTGATGTCATCATGCAGGGCTGGTGCACGCGCGTGGGGCCTTCCAGCCCTTCAGTTGCTCTGCAGGCCAGGCTCAGTTGGCCGCCCTGGCTGCCGGCTGTGCCTGGCCTGCAGAGCAACTGAACGGGAGGCTGCCCGTTCAGCTGCCCCACGCTGCTGCCCTGAGGTGGCGGCCTTGCCGGCCTCAATGAGCAGGCCGGCCCTGCCTTCTATATACAGCAAATATGGGAAGGAATCTAGCTACAGTAGATATCTACAGCAATGTGAACCAAGAAAATGTTTTTAGAAAGTCCAGAAACTTCAAGGTTATGTATCTATGGCAACGGCTCTTTTCTTGCTAGAAGTTCAACATAGACAGATAAGTTTATCTGCCTGTTTTCCCAGGACGGCATGCAAAGAGGAAACAGTGTCAGTTTTTACACAGCATGTTAATGAATATCAAGCCCCCACCATAACAGTTACCATTAAGTCTGTAAACTATGGCAGGGGCTGCTAAAACCATTAAGCTTGTAAAGCATGGCTTATGGCAGGGGCCATGACCCTGACAATGTCCTTTGTCCATCTCTTAGTGCAGGCCATTGACCAGGGTGACTAAAGTTGTTTCAGTCCCATAACCAGGCCTGAAACCAGGGCCGTTTCCAGATGGCTTTACTGCCTCCAGAACGTCACACCATCTTGCGGGGAAAACGCGAAATATCGTGTTTTCTCGCACGAGTTTTGCGCAACGTCACATAAAACTTGCACGAGAAAACGCGATTTTTTGCGTTTTCCCCGCAAGATGGCGCGACATTCCAGAGGCAGGTAAGCCGTCTGGAAACAGCCCAGATTGGAAAGAATCTCAACAATTTGTCTCATCCAAGGAAACCTGAAGTTGTCTACCAAAAATACACATTATATGTGCCAAAAGTCAAGGCACAGGTGCCTGACCCAACTCTCAGTCGCACGTTCATGTGGGGACTAATCTTTAAAAACCTCTTAGCTGCTCCATGTGCCCCTTCACGCTTCCCTCCTGTGCCATTTTTGCCAGCAGAAACCACTGCAGGAAGGGGCTGTTTGCCATGTCTATCCCAGCATTGGGTTGGTACCTATGACCTGACTTATGTCATGAAGAATGTGTATTTTGGCCCTGAATCACTCCTGCTTGGCATTTCCTGTCTTTTCTCATCTCTCAGAGTTTCTCTGCCACCTCCATGTCTCTTTCTTATAAAATTTTTATTGGATTAGAAATCACTATAATATTCATTACAATCAATTTCCTTTAAATATTCCAGTTCTAACCCCCTCCCTTCCCCCCCCTTTTGTTGACTTCCAACAGTTTTCCAACCCCTTATCCATTTTTCCCCCTACTCATTTCAAACTTATTTTGTTCTATTAAGCATATACTTTCACTCTCTTCTAAGCTTATCTATTATAACACAGTGCTATCTCTATTCCCTTTCCCACTTAACTTATCAACTAAGTATTATATTCCTGGCTTATATTCTTTAATAATAACAATCATTTGTCTAATTTTTGTACTCTATAATCTATCTTATTCATTCTAGTCTCGTCAATATGGGACAAACAATTTGTCCCTTATTCTACATAACTTTAAGTACTTCTATAAACATTGTATACATTCAATATAAGTCAATCAATTTAACTTGTACTCTATATGTTGCTCTTTACTTCCTTCTATCTTTACTTCCTTCAAATCAATTTAACTCATATTCTGTATGTTACTATGTATTTCTTTCCGCCTTTCTTATATTCCTTCTGTTTTAGTTATATAATTTCTCCAATATACAATTATCTTTCAGAAATAAAATTAGTTAGTTTCTATCCTTATAATTCTTATAATAACACCTCTATTACTTAGTACTATATATAGTAGTCAAATAAAATAGTTGCTTAGAATTTCTCATTTAACTTTCCTCCCCCCGGTAAAGTCACTTCCCTCTTCTTTTGTTGTATTTCAGTAATTTTCAAACTGCCACAGTTCTCCTCCCACTTCCCATTTTTTCACCAAATATTGCTTTAACTTTTCCCAATCCATGTTGAACTGTCCTGGATCAAGGTCTCTCAGTTTCCTTGTCATTTTGTCCATTTCCGCCATGTACAGCAATTTATAAATCCAATCCTCGATAGTTGGCACTTCTTGTACTTTCCACTTTTGCGCATACAAAAGTCTAGCCGCTGCTGTCATGTAAAATAACAATGTCCTATATTGTGCTGGAATATCCTCCATTCCCAAGTTCAGTAGCAGGAGTTCTGGGTTCTTATTAACTTGAAATTGTAAAATCTCACTTATCACTCTTATTATTTCCCCCCAGTACTGCCTAGCTACCTCACAGGTCCACCACATGTGGTACAAAGATCCTTCATGCTTTTTACATTTCCAGCATTTATTAGACATGTTCAAATTCCCTAGCGCAATTTTCTTTGGTGTCAAATACCAACGATAAATCATTTTGTAAACGTTCTCTTTAATATTAGTGCATGTCGTGATCTTCAACGTATTTTTCCACAAGTATTCCCACGCCTCCATTGTTATTTCTTTATTAAAGTTTATAGCCCACTTCACCATTTGCACTTTAACTGTCTCATCTTCTGTGTACCATTTTAACAACACTTTATAAGTCTTAGAGATTTCCTTTTTATCCTCTTGTAGAATTACCTCCTCTAATTCCGAATTCTCCATTCTTACCCCTCCTTTCACACAGTCCGAGTTATAAAGGTCTCTAATCTGTCTATATTGAAACCAATCGTAACTTGGAGACAACTCATCTTGCGTCTTTATTCTTAGTTTAGAAAATTCTATTCGTGTTATCTCCTTGTACGTTAAGCACTGTTGTTCATTATCGACAGTTCTCGGGTCTATTACTTCGTAAGGAACCACCCAGGAGGGAATTCCTTCCTGTAGGTAATCTCTATACTTCTTCCAAATTGTGAAGAGGCTTCTCCGAATGTAATGGTGTAAAAACATAGAGTCTGCTTTTACTTTGTCGTACCATAGATATGCATGCCATCCAAATATTTTTTTATATCCCTCTAAGGCCAGTAATTTGCGGTTTTTCAGCGTCATCCAGTCTTTCAACCACACCAAACAAATTGCATCGTAGTAAAATCTTAAATTGGGCAGTTGCATTCCATCTCTCTCTTTTGCGTCCTGTAATACTTTCATTTTCACTCGAGGCTTCCTGCCTGCCCAAACAAAGTCTGATATTTTCCTCTGCCATTTTTCAAACTGCTTACAGTCCCGAATAATTGGTATTGTTTGTAACAAAAACATCACTCTTGGCAGCACATTGCCACCTCCATGTCTCAGTGGCCCACTCAGTATATTGAATATCTTACCTATATGAATTTCTGCCTTTTCTCACCTTTCTAGACACTACTACTGCTAATGAAAGTTTCCCAGAGTCAACATCTTCAACAATAATCCCAACATCTTCAACAACAGTCACCAATCCAATTACATCAGGTAATTGTTATCTTCTTTTTTGCTTGTTTTATTCAAACAAGTGACTTCAAGTAAACATTAAAGGATACACTGTGGCAAAACTGTAAAACTGTCTTGATTGACTGGGTAATTGATTAATAACAGTTGCATCTTCTTTTTCTTCTGTCAAAAGGAAATTCAAAATAGCAAATGTTACAATAAACATCACTAAATATAATATCATAGAAGTGTATAGTTCTAAATAAAATTAAGTACACATAAACCAACCCACACCCACAGAGTCCCTTAAAATAAAAACTCAGTAATATAGCCATAGATTCCAGAGTAGGGTTGCTAGTCTCCAGGTGGGGAATGAGTCACTCATTCCCCATCTGAAGATAAGTCTCCAGGTGGGGGCAGGAGATTCCCCGCTCCCATCCTCCGCCCCCACTACCACTCACCTGGCTGGCCAGGGGGAAAGGTGCAGGAATAGACCTCCTTGGGCATGCTCCTGGTGCAGTGTGATGATGTCACTCCCAGGAGTGACATTATTGTGCAGGCCCCAC
The DNA here is from genome assembly GCF_028583425.1 of Eublepharis macularius. NCBI lineage: Eukaryota > Metazoa > Chordata > Lepidosauria > Squamata > Eublepharidae > Eublepharis > Eublepharis macularius. The sequence continues at coordinate 167,801,669 of NC_072791.1, read as the reverse complement.
ACTTTGTGCTGGGATGATTTAGGCTTCTGGAAGTAACGTAATTGTGCCATGCCGGGAGTGCGCATGCACTTTGCATGTGTTCAAGGGCATTCAAGAGGTGAATGCTGGGTATCCCTCCCCCATTGGGAGGGTAAGGGAACCTGGCAACCCTATTCCAGAGAGAGAGAGAGAGCTTTTTTAGTTCAGTACTGCTGAAAGCCATTCTGGCCCCTCCTAGATCTCCTCTCACATCATCCAGACCTAGGGTTGCCAGGTCCCTTGAGTCCCCTGGCAGAAGCCTGGGAGCCTGGCACTTACCCTGCGGAGGCTTCAGCATCTTTCCTCCTGGCATGTGTGATGACACCACTTCCCGGAAGTGATATCACGCGGGGTCAAAGGGTGGCCCAGGAGTGCTCCCGTGCTCGCCAAAGAGCTGAATCACCCCCCGCAGCCCCAATTTGGCCCGAAATGGCCACATTGCGGGGCACGGGAGCACACTGCGGTGGGGCATGGGGGTGCACTACACTGCCCAGGGGGGTGCCACACCACTGGGGGGGCGCCCCAGGGGGCACGTGCCCCCACTGGCCAGGTAAGTGGGGGCGGAGGGGAGGAGGTGGCAGCAGGGGATCCCCTGACCTGCAGGGGGAATAGTAAACCTATCCAGACCCTCTCAAAGATTATATTAACCCAAATCACATGAACTGCTGCCTTCATGGGCCTATAGAGTGACTGTAAATTCCAGATGAATACTTGTGTTAGTCCAGGGCCAAAAGCCATCCTGGGCTCCTAGACCAAATTCTGGTATAGATCTTGTCTCACATCACTGAGACATGACTCCAACATCATAGAAACACAAATTACATAACGTTATGGGCCTACAGGATGTTCAGAGTCTAAGGCTGCCAATTCCAGTTTGAGAAATTCCTGGAGATTTTGGGAGGGAGCCTGGTGAGGGATTTCAATAGAGTGTAATGCCACAGAGTCATAGAACAGCCATAGAATAGAGTGTAATGTAGCCACTTTCTTCAGGGCAACTGATCTCTGTAGTCTGTAGTCTGGAGATTAGTTGTAATTCTGGGAGATTTCTAGGCCCCAGCTGGAGACTGGTAACCCTAAATTCCCTGGAAGCTTGTCCCCTAGTTTCCCTACTCAGCAGCACCCCATGTTAACCCATTATAGGAAAAATAATGAGCAGGTTGATGGCAGCATAAAGATCAATAGACTTACATTGTACATTCTTTCATAGACTACAGCCCACTTCATCAGATGCAGGCATGATATATTTCATGAAATGTGCCCCAAAATGTTTTCTACTATAATATATCTGAGTCTTTGCCAGAATGCTTTTTGATGTTTTCCCATTCAATGAATGATGATGTATTGTTGTGGATTTTCTGGGCTGCATAGCCGTGGTCTTGGCATTGTAGTTCCTGACGAAAGCCTTCAACAATATAATGATAATGTAGTTGTATCCAGAATTTCTGTTCTGCTGACACTGAACCCTTCTGCCAGCATGAGAAGTCTTCCTCCTACAAAACGGGTGTGTTCCGTCAGCCGAAGGCTTATTTGTTCATGAGGAAAATTTCTATAACGTCTCTCCAGAAAAGCTGCTCAGGCAGCTTACAGAGTAAAACTTAATAAAAACATACAAAGCCATAAAAGTTCGTGCATTGAAGGAAGGCTACATCATTAGCAAAACAGAAACTTTGGATCTAACCCTATTACTTCAACTTGCATTTCTCTTTAAAGTGGATTTTTCTCCTTTTTCAAGCAGGTTTGTAGGGCTTTGTCAACAAAGTGCAACTTAGCAGAAGAAAAAAAATCACCACTTTGCTTAATATTTTTAACTTTAGTACCTCTCCCTTGTGAAGAAAAAACATGTCCTTATGATGCTGTATGTATAAATCTTATGGACCAACAATACACCTGCCGGTGTCCCTTTGGGTTCTACTACACAAATACATCAGGTTGCCAGAAAGGTAAGTTTCATATTTAACATTTGTGTTTAACTTTTATCAAAAAGAATAGAGATCAATGTCTGTGTGAAGGGGGTAAGTGGTTAATGCCGGGTATGGTTCATGATTCTGTTATGGTGACTTGGATATTGCTGATGAATGAATGAAAGTGTGCCCTCAAGTCATAGCTGACTTATGGCAACCCCTGGAGGGGTTTTCTTGGCAAGAGACTAACAGAAGTGGTTTGCCATTGCCTGTGTCTGTAACTCTGGTCTTCGTTGAAGGTCTCCCATCCAATTAATAACTAGGGCAAACCCAGCTTAGCTTCTGAGATATGACGAAATCAGGCTCTCTTGGGCTATCCAGGTCATGGCATTGCTGATGAACCATTTTGAAAAAAACATTTAATTATGCCAGTTTCCAGAATTCTACCTCTTCATTTCCTGAGTATTCATGTTCAGAATATATCAAAGAGGAGAATGCTGATGCAAATATAAATATAGTCAGCTGGCAGGCACTCGTGACTAGAGATGGGCATGAACCGCATTACAAACTTCAAAAACCCATGAAATTGGCGATTGCGTGATCGCGATCCGACGGTTCATGATTGTCCACGGCCAACGAACCAGCATTCGGAAGAAGCCTGATTCGGTGCGTTCAGCCACGGTTCGGGAAGCCAGACATTCAGGCGCCAGCAATCAAGTCCCCTGGCAATGGAGCTGAGGGAATGCCTGAACTCTGTCTGCACTCCTTCTGTTGCCCTGGAAACCCGAATGGAAGCCCAGCTTACTTTGATCGGCAGGTCTTCCTTCCAACCATGGAGCTGCAAAGCGGTTACAAGTTGGGAGAAGACACCCGGGGAGGGAGGGGGAACGGGGTGTTCTGTAGCCATGGGCACTCCAATCTTATCCTTGCAAACCCTGATAGGTAGCTCTGACAGCCAAACACAGACCTCCTGCATTGCTCAATGGGATCTGTGCTTATAAATAGCCGTGGGCTCCTAGGCTGGGTTTCACTTTCAGCGAGCAGTGGAGTGGGACAGAGCTCTTGCTTGCCACTTGCTAGCCTTTGGGGAGAGAGACTGAGAGTATAATTCAGCTTGGCTTTGGGGGATAGCGATCTATCTCCTCTGGTTCCAGGGCTGCTGCCTGGCTCTGGGGCCAAGCTCAGTGGGCACCTCGGGAGTTTCCTGGGGGCCTTGGATTGGAGAGGGTATAACTCCAAGATCCCTTTTGTAATCTTGTCCAACCTTGGGTGATGGCTGTAGGAGAGCCTGCAAAAGACTCCCCGGGAATATGGGCTCTCTAAGTGCCACGGGGGCAGTTCCGCACCCCACAAACCGCCAACTGTGAACTAGTTTGGCAACAGAAAACGTTCATAGCGGTTCGCGACTTCAGGATCATCGTCGGCACCGAACCGCAAACTGCTGGTTCGTTAAATTTTTTGGGGTCGTGCCCATGTCTACTCATGACTAAATGTTGCAGTCTGTTTGAATGCACATGAAGCTGACTTATACCGAGCCTGACCATTAGTTTGTTAGGACCAAGCTACAAGTGACGAATGACACTTGAACGGCAAGTGAACATACTCACATGTATTCCTCCCTGTTCGCTTGTGTTCCACTTGCACTCCACTTGATCACTTGGCCCTCAGTATTGTCTACTCTGCTGCAGCAGCTCTTCAGGGTCTCAGTGATCCTTTCAAGCGGAGATGCAAAGGAGCTTTACTACTGAGCTGCAGCTCTTCTGCTGGCTCCTCACCTATCTCTTCAATCTCACTCCTGTGAGGCATTCTCTCAATTTCAGGCTTTGAAAAGGTAGTTTGGTATTTCTCTAGCTTTGAAACAGCAATTTGTCCTTTCAGTCCCTGAAGTTCTATGCCCCAGAGCATAGAAGGGTAAGAAAGAGTTTGGAATTCTCTTTCTCTCCTATCCCAGCTGTATGTTTCCCTATATGGCTGAAATTCCTTATATGAAATTTTCTTAAACCCTGTTGACATGTTACAGTGAATGCATGAACATGTATACATCTGGAAGGAAGAGCCAATGTATGGGCACTTTACAAATGAAACTAGGCACCAGTACCTGGATGAATGCAGTATTTAAATTATGCATTCAGCTGTACATGTATTGAATATAATATAAAAATTACTCAACACATATATAAAGAAAAGATCAAAGGTACACTATATATGCCCACTGGACCCGTGAAAACTGGCGGTGATGGGATTTAGGCACTATTAGCTGACATCATTAATCTTTCTCTGAGTTCTGGGTTTTTTCCAGACTCACTGAAGGAGGCAGTGGTGCGGCCCTTATTAAAGAAACCATCACTGGATCCTGTTGATCCAGCCAATTACCACCCAATTTCAAATCTTCCATTCCTGGGTAAGGTAATTGAGAGGGCGGTAGCAGAACAGCTGCAGGTATACCTGGATGGTGCCTCTATCCTGGATCCATTCCAGTCAAGCTTCAGGCCTGGCCATGGTACAGAGATGGCTCTGGTCGCCCTCACAGATGATCTACGGTGACACCTGAACTGGGGCAGGTCGGCACTGCTGATACTTTTAGATCTTACAGCAGCGTTAGACACGGGCGATCATAATCTTCTGACCCACCGCCTTGCCTATGTGGGGATTAGTGGAACAGCCCTGCAATGGCTGAACTCCTTCCTTTGCAATCGGGGACAGAGGGTGGCACTCGGGGAACAGATGTCCGCTCGCCATTCTTTGGTATGCGGCGTCCCTCAGGGGGCGATTCTTTCCCTGATGCTATTTAACATCTATATGCACCCCCCCTTGCCCGGTTAGCCCACAGCTTTGGGCTGAGTTGTCACCAGTATGCAGATGACACTCAGCTCTATCTGCTGATGGACGACCAGTCTGATCTTGCTCTGGATTCCTTGGCCAAGGGTCTTGAGGCTGTGACGGTATAGTTACATCAGAGTCGCCTGAAATTGAATCCCCTGAAGACAGAGGTTCTGTGTCTGGGTCGTTGGATGATTGAGCTGGGGACCCGGCTCCCAGCCCTTGACGGGGTACAATTGAAACCTTCACCGATGGTGAGAAGCCTGGGTGTGACCTTGAATGCCACACTTTCAATGGAGACCCAGGTCATGACCGTTGCCAGGTCTGTCTTTTCTCATCTTTGACAGGCCAGGCAACTGGTGCCCTATCTTTTGGCCCAGGACCTGGCCACAGTAATCCATGCAACGGTCACCTCCAGGCTAGACTACTGCAACTCACTCTATGCTGGGCTGCCCTTGGGCCTGACCCGGAAGTTACAGCTGGTCCAGAATGCAGCGTCACGCGTCCTTACTGGAACACCAATCCGAGCGCACATTCATCCTGTGTTGTGCTAGCTGCACTGGCTCCCAGTGGAGTTCCGGATCCGGTTCAAGGTGTTAACCTTGGTGTTTAAAGCCCTTGGGACCTGCATACCTGCGGGACAACCTCTTCCATCACCTCCCTTGCAGGGTGTTGTGCTCTGCAGACAAGCAACTCCTGGTGGTCCCCGGCCCGAAGGACATCCGTCTGGCCTCAACCAGGGCCAGGGCTTTTTCTGCCCTGGCCCTGGCCTGGTGGAATGCTCTCCCACTGGAGATTCGGGCCCTGCGGGACCTGTTACAGTTCTGCAGGGCCTGTTAAATGGAGATGTTCCACCGGGCCTTTGGCTGAGTGCTAGCAGATGTCCTCCTTCTTCCATCTAAGACCTCCACTTTTTCTGGGGCTGCCCTCGGCCATCTGTTATGCCCATATACAGACTCCCAATATTTGTTTAAATAGCCTGCTCCTGGACTATTTTAATGACTTTAAAAAAATTATTATTGATGTTATGGTTTTGTGACTTTTAATGTATTTTATGAATGTTGTTAGCTGCCCTGGGCCCATTTGTGGGGAGGGCAGGTTTTAATCAAATAAAATAAATAATAATAAATTTTACAATAAATGTAGCAAGATCTATGAATTTCCAGCTTTCATTTTAAAAAACAATAAGTCTCTAGCCCTTTCCATTGCGGATACATGCCTTTTCCCTTATATCTCCAGAACCATAAGGGCTAGAGACTTGCTCTTTTTTTAAAAAAAATGAAAGCTGGGAATTCAGAGAACATCTGTCATTCAACTCTATAGTGCTACAGCAATATTTTTGTGCCATTTTTTATTTAAAAAATGCAAATACCCTGGTGGCCCAGGGGAGGTAGCCACTTTGGTGCCAGAAAAGGTGGCACTATTTGAAATGGCCACTGAGATTCACATAAAAGAATGTAAATGCTGTTTGAAACTGCCACCCCACCCTCTGTCACTTCACACGAAGTTGAGGCAGCAACAGATAACTGCTGATTTAAAACAGAAACGGGTTTGTCAGGGAACTGATGTTCCAAAGAGTCCTCAAACCTGATTCAGCTCTCAGGAGCGACACACAGAGGAAGGAGGGGCTTCAAACTCCCATCTTTTATTTTCTCAAGCATCATGTGGAGACACTTGAGGCAAAGAGGAGTCCCCGTGGCATTTTGGGTTCAGGAAGCCCCCTCTTCCTTCTGTGCCATGCTCAATAGTTGAATTCCTTGCTCAGCTCCTGTGTGCCCCGGCCCAGCCAGACCCAGCCAGGTAGTGGCTCCAACAGGACCTTCTAACCCACAATGACCTGATCTATGTGCCTCCTGGGGCCCTGTGTCAGGAGGTGCTGCAACTGGTTCATGACGCTCCGCCCACAGGGCACTTTGGGCGGTACAAGACTACACCTTCTCTCCCGAGAATTCTGGTGGCCTCGGGTGCAGGGCGATGTAGCCCGGTATGTTCAGTCCTGCGAGGTGAGTCACCATGCCAAAGATGTCCCTGGGAAACCGGCCAGCCTGTTGCAACCCCTGCCATAGCCAATGAGGCCATGGGAGTCGATCTCCTTGGATTTCATCACTGACCTTCCCCTGTTGCAGGGGCATACCTGCATCACTGTGATAGTGGACCTCTTCACTAAGATGGTGCACTTTGTCCCTTGTCCCGCATAGGGCTGGCACCTCCATTGAGGCAGGTCCAGCAACTGCCTCCAGTGCTGAGGCACCGGAGGGGGCGCCAGGGGTGAGGGCGCACACTGTGGAGCTGGTGGCAGCGGCATGTGGGCAGCTGAGCAGGAGGGATGGGAAGCCACCCATGTGCCACCCCAGCCGCCTGCTACGCCTGGCCCACAGCTACTGCAGCCCCCCAGCCCTCCCATGCTGCCATCGCCGCCAGCACACGCCCCCAGCCGGGAGCAGCAGCATCCCACAGGCCAAGTGCGGCAGGTGTCCAGGGTGGTGCATGGAGCAACAGAGCAGGAGGGCTGGGAGGATGCATGCGTGCCTCCCCAGCCACCCACTGTGCCTGGCTGGGAGTGTACACCAGCGGTGGCAGCACAGGGCAGTCTGAGCGGGCAGCCCTCCCGCCTAGGTGCCCACTGCCCTGCAGTCCGGGTGCACATGCGCGCGTGCAAGAGGGCAGGAGCAGACCTGAAGCTGCCCCCGGCCTCAGGCACCAGAAACCCTGGTGCCGGTTCTGGTCCCGCACCACCAACAGCTAAGGAAGCTGCATGCCTGTACCTGCACCATGTCTTCCTCTTACACGGGATTCCTCAGCACCTAATTTCAGATTGGGGGGTGCAGTTCACCTCCCACTTCTGGCAAGCTCTCCAGTCTCTCCTTGGCATCCACGTCCACTTATCCTCCTCACACCACCCAAAGACCAATGGGCAGACGGAACGAACGCCACCTTAGAGCAAAAACTACAGTGTTATACCAATTATCAACAAGATAACTGGGCCGACCTACTACCCTTGGCAGAGTTCGCTTACAATAACTCCATTCACTCTTTGACCCGGCAGACACCCTTCCTGGCCAGTTATGGACACCACCCACAGTATTTCCTACAGACAGCTCCAAATTCCACGGTCCCGGCTGTGAACAGCTTTGTACAGGAACTCCAGGCCTTGCATCAGGTGCTGCGGGAGCAACTGGACCAAGCCAAGCAGGCCTACAAGGCCGCCGTGGACTGACACCAATGGGAGGGGGAAGTTCTCACAGTGGGCGACATGGTGTGGCTCTTCACCAAGCACATCCGGTCCCAACATCCTTCTTGAAAATTGGATCATCGGTTCATCGGGCCCTACTGGATCGCGGAACAGGTCAACCCAGTCGCATTCTGCCTGGAGCTACCTCCAACACTCCGGATCCACCCGGTCTTTTACCGATCCCTGCTCATTCCAACGGTGCCCCACACCCGCTCTGTGACCCAGTACCCCCCCCCCACACCAGCCTTGGTGGACGGCCAGGAAGAATATGAGGTGGACCAGATCCTGGATTCTTGTCGGCACCAGGGGCGGCTACAGTATCTGGTGGAGTGGAAGGGATACGGGCCAGACGACAGGTCCTGGGAGCCAGCGGAAAATCTTCATGCCATGCGTCTCCTCCGACAATTCCATTGGGTGTACCCCGACAAGCCGGGCCCCTCTGATCACTCAAGGGGGAGGGTCCTTGTAAGGGGGGATGGTGTCATGGGCCAGCCTTGGCTGGGCTCTCCGCCTGCTGGCAAGACCTCCTCAGAGGAGAAGGGGTTGGAAGAGCCAGCAGAGCCAGTAGAAGATCCGTCTGCAGTCCCAGAAGATCCATCCAGTAACCAACAACCAGACCCCTCTGTGGAAGCTAGCAAGGGCAAGGGGTCGTGTAAAGAAGGGGAGTAACTGGTGCCTCGGAAATCCAAGCCCCTCGAGCCGGCAGCAAGGTGGAAGGCTCGAGCGAGACAAGCCGTTTGGGAGAGGAAGAGGAGCCCACGCCTGCAGGCTCAGCAACAGATGGAGCTGGATGGCGAGGGCGAGGCGGGGCAATCAAGCGAAGGAGAAACCCCTGGCCCTCGTCCTCTTACACTGTCCTGAGCATATAAGGAGAACGCTGAGTGGAGCGCAGCATGGGAGCAACACTGCTCACCACTCCTTGCGTCCTGCAGCTTGGCTTCTGGAAGCTTCGCCTCTGCCTAGTACCCTGCCCTTGCTCGGATAGATCTCCTGCTTCCAGACCTCGGCTTCGTCTGTGAATACTCCTTGCTCCTCTCTATGTGTGACTGATGACTTGGCTCTTAACCCTGGCTTGGCTTTCGGACTCCCCTTTGCCATCTCCACTGATGGACATTTCCTGGCTCTCGACCCCGGCATGGCTCAGACTCTCTCTCTCTCACTCTCCCACAGCTCAGCACCAGAGCAGGTGCCCCTGCCCTGCATGTGACACCTGTCTTGGGTTGCCATGTGATGGACAGGCAGGGATACCCAAAGCAGAGTCTCAGAAGATGACCGGAGTGGATGGGTAGGTTCATATGGGAGGTGGTCCTTAAAGTATGCTGATCCCAACGTGTATAAGGCTTTGAAGCACTTTGAAACTAAATTGGAGCCAGTGCAGATTGAAAAAGACTGGAGTGATACGGTTCTTACAAGCCACTGCAGTCAGCATTCTGGCCATAGCATTCAGAACCAACTGAAGCTTCCAGATAGTCTTCAGGGGCAGTCCCATGTACAACACATTGCAGTAGTCTAATCTAGAAGTTACTGAGGTGTGTACTACAGTGGTAAGATCTTTCCTGCCCAGGAAGCACCACAGCTGGCTCACTCGCTGAAAGTGGTGAAAGGCATTCCTGGCAGCCACTGCTACCTGTTTATCCACCAGGAGGTCTAGATCCAAGATCACCCCCAAGCTATAAACTTGCTTTTTTTGGTGGGGGTGCAACCTCCTTCAGAACAGCAGATAACTAATTTCCTGGGTCAGGACTTCCCCCTACCAGTAGCACTTCTGCCAGTTCACAGTTTCCATAGCATTCCTAGGATCTACTGGTAGCATGAGGTAGAGCTGAGTGTCATCTGCATATTGATAGCAATTCAGTCCAAAATCTGGATGACCTCTCCCAGCTGCTTTAGATATTGAAAAATATGGAGGAAAAAGATGGAATCTTGAGGCACCCCTTAGGCTAGAGGCCAAGGGGCAGAGAAGCAGCCCTCAGCATCACACTCTGAAGTCTACCATCAATGTAGAACTGGAAACAGTTCAGAATAGCACCTCCCAGTCCCAGCCCTGAAAGGTAGTCCCTAAGGATACCATGATTGATGATATCAAAAGCTGCTGAGAGGTGCAGGAGAATTAACAGGCTCACACGCCCTCTGTCCATCAACCAGCGCCTGTCATTGGCCAGGACGATCAAGGTTGCTTCACTCTCATATCTAGGCCTGAAACCAGATTGGAATGGATCCAATCCACTTCATTCAGGAATATCTGGAGCTGGCCAGCCACCGCTTGTTCAATCTCTTTGCTTAAGAACGGAACATTTGAGATTGGATGGTAGTTGTTCAACTCTCCTGGTCCAGAGTAGTTTTTTTTAGGAGTGGCCCACTACCATTGCCTGCTTCAAGGCAGGAGGAACCAACCCACTCTCAACCATTTACTGTCTCTCGGATCCAGTCCACCAACCCCTGCCTAACAGCTTTAAGCAGTTAAGAGGGGCAAGGGTCATACAAGCAGTTCTCAAGTTTCCAAGAATCCTGTCCACATCCTCAGACTGTATAAGCTGAAAGGTATCCCACACAACTGGACAAATTGGTACCCTTGGACTATCTGATCCTATTGCTGCTAATGTAGAGTCCAAGTCAGGATAGATGTGAGAGATTTTATCCCCAAAGGCTTAGCAAAATGATTGCAGTAGGCTGCAGAGCAGTTCACCTCCTCCTGTATGCTAGAACCTTCCCCACTGGCAGACCTCCTGAGGACACCTGGTTTTTGGCCACTGTGTAACACAGAGTGTTGGACTGGATGGGCCACTGGCCTGATCCAACATGGCTTCTCTTATGTTCTTATGTTCTTAACCCAGTAATTCTCTGACCACCCAGAAGAGTTCTGCAGACCTATAGTGTACAGATGCAACGGTAGTAGAGAAATATTGTTTCTTCACTCCCATCACCACCATGGAGTAGGCTTTAAAATGAGCTCTAACCTATGCCTTCTTGGATTTGTCCTGAGTCTTTCTCCACTGTTGCTTTAGCAGCCTCCCTTACCTTTTCTTCATCTGCAGCCCTTTGGTAAACCAAGGGGTTGCTGAGGCTCTTAGATCTGAGAGAGGGCACCTGGGTGTTATTGTGTTAATTGCCTGGGTCTTTTCCTCATTCCAGAGATCAGCCAGGGCATCAACAGAAGTGCTGACCGTATCCCCTAGTGCCATCTGAAAACCAGTTTGACCCACCAGCCTACAAGGGTGGATCATCTTAAATGATCTCCCACTCCTGCAGAGTCTTGGTATTTCTGTAAGCCTAAACCCTAGCAGGTAGTGATCAGTCAATGACAAGGGGACTGTCTTCAGTTCTTCCACCTTCAGATCATCTTCCTGCTGCCCAGAGCAAAACACCAGATCAAAAGTGTTCCCTGCAGTGTGTAGTTCTGTTATTACCTGAGACAGATCCATGGCTGTCATGAAGACCATGAAATCCTGAGCCACTCCACACAAGGTAGTCTCAGCATGGATGCTGAAGTCCCCCAAGACAACCAGCCTTCAGCACTACCTTCAAGACCACCTCCACCAGTCCAGGGAAGAAGGATGTTGGGCAACGGGGTGGGGAGTACACCAACAGAATCCCAATCTTGTCTTGCACTCCCAGCACTAGTTGTGCAGTCTCAAGACTGGCAGAGTCCTGGACAGGGTATTCAGCCACCGGGACAGAATCCTGACAGACTACAGCAACACCACCTCCCACCCATCAGGTCTATCCTGATGCAACTCTGAGTACCCCAGTTAACCTCTCCCCGCTACCCCAGCCAGATCTCAGTGATACATGCCAGGTCAGCTCTCCCATCCAGAACTGGATCATGGATAGCTGCTGTTTTTCCTGTAACCAACCTGGCATTTAAAAGCAAGATATTATAGCCAAACAAGATGTTAATATGGTCACCAGTATCAACCTGGCTGGAAGAAGAACCAGAAGGGACAACTGCACACAAATGCCTGCTGTCCCTTCCCTTGCCTGGCCTGTTCTTCTCCTGTTCCTGTATCTCCCTCTATCCCACACCCTATTGATCGTGGCACCCCTCCTTCCCATTCTGCTCCCCCAGATACATCCCTAGCACAAAGACAGACAACCAACTTAAATGCAACAGTTCAGATTCCAGTTCTCAACTGGGTCTGGGTAAGACAAACAAGTCCCGAAACTAGCTGCCAGTGCCTGCCACCTGTTTCTGGACAAGACAGAAACACACTGTCAACCAGCTCTCATCTGGTATAGACAAACAACAACATAGCATAACCCCCTCCCCCCTGCACAAAATGGGGGCCCAGGCTCAGCTTCTTTACATACTCATGAAGCAGAACTCTTCAGTTCACTGCATCTTGTCACATCAATGGATCTTTTCCTCATCCAATCTCCAGGCTGCAAGCCACAAAGCAAAAACCCTTTGGCTCACATTTCAGACAAATCATCTATTTAAATAGATCAGGTACCTGTGGAAAAGCCCAGAGTTCCAGTGAGTTGGTAGGTTGGGCCACTTTAAAGGGCCAGGTAGCAAAAAGCATGTTGCCTCCCAGCAGTCTCTCTCTTTCCATGGGAACCCAAAATGGCTTACATTATTCTCCTCTCCTCCAATTTATCCTCACAACAACCCTGTGAGGTAGGTTAGGTCAAGAGTATGTGACTGGCCAAATGTCACCCAGCAAGCTTTCATGACAGAGCGGAGATCCAAACCTGAGTCTCACTCTAACCATTATACCATACTGGCTGTCAGCTTAACATCTGTCTGTAAATCGGGTCACGGAATTGTGACCCAGTTTATGGCAGATGTCACACCTATTTTGGTCCTAAAAATAAGCAGTTCACAATGTTCTGTCTCTTCTGAAACACATTTTTTTCTCATTCACATTTTTCTGTGTACTTGCTCTCATCCCAAGCGTAATCCCTGTCTTGTCTGTGGGTAGTTCTATTGTGCACCTTTCATTATCCACCTGGAGACCAGCCAGATGGAGCAATGATAATGAATAATATATATTAAAATCAGGACATATCAGTAGGAAGAAAATAATTCTGAGATAATTGTGATAGAAATTCAAGTTACTTTCCAGCTACCAAAGAAATGCTTTCAGCTCAGCTAATCTGGAGTATTACCCAGCTTGTTTCTTGTGGATCTTCTTACAGAGCAAGAGAATGTCCTGCTGGTCTCTTAAAGTGTGCTATAAACTGTTCTGATGATATGGTCCGTTTTTATCCCCACCAGATCACCAACATCTTTTAAAAAATGAGAATGTTGTTAAAAATTGAGATCAAGTCCCTCACTGTACATACACTTGGTAATTCTTCTTACAAATAACATATTGATACAAGACCTAGCATTGTTCATGTGCTCAGTATTCTGTTTTGTTTCACCCTGGATATTTTATATTTTTCTGAGAAAAAACATTCAATGATATAGAGTTATAGCAGGTTTGACGTGTAACTATAGTCAATAGAAAGCTCTATCTAGTTTTCCAGATAGTACTTGAATAATGCTAGTTTCATTATAATTTCAGGAAAAATATTCCCAGGTGATTTATCTCTGAAGAATCTACCATTCAATAACTATTTTGAAAATGTAAATTCTGCAGAATACATGCAGTTGTATGAAAATGTCACCCAATTTGTAAGTCAACTTTTCTATTATCTCTTTTTCTTGTAAACTGACCCTTAACATCTTTTTCCCCCCACAAAGAAACAGCTACAGGTTGTTTTTAGATGTATCTGGACGGGTACTACTATTCTGTGCTATGTTACTAATCGTGCCCATAGTACTTTTAACAGAAATTCTCATTCTTCATACTTATAAGTATCCTGGAAGAGGCATAATTAATTCTCTGATTTTATGGATAGGATTTGATTAAAACCAAGAGTTCATGGTTCATTAGAGATTTGGACCCAGGTCTCTCTTTTCTTCTAAGAGCAACGTACTAAACCATTCCACATTGGCTCTTATATGTATGTTAAAAACTCATTATTATGATATTTGAATTTACAAGTTATCAGGAGGACTATGCACTGCAGTATAAAGTAGAGAACAGTATGTATTCCATTTCAAAGAATGCACCACATCACAGTAAAAGATTCCAGTCTATTCATATTGATATTCCTGTTTAACAAAGTTAATCAACGGAAGCCAATAGTGAAAGAAATCTGGTTCTCTCTGCTTTCTTCCTTCTTTCATTTGCATGGTATTCTGAAATTTTAGACACCTCTGTATTTTTAAAACACACCAAAGCCATTTTTTCAGAGAAAAAGAAGCCAAAAAAACCACCATTTTGTAGCAGTTTTAATCTTTGCAGCTGACAAGATTTACACCAACCAATTCCCCATTTTTTAAGACTTAAATTGAAGGTTTAAGGTACTACCAGTACACAATTCTAATGGTTTTCTTTACAATTAACACAGTGAGAAGCTGTAGGGCCTTTATGTAAAAGACAATATCAAACATCTAAAGGTTTATTGCGCGAGCCATTCTGTCCCATTGCCCTTTCAAACTGTACCCTTTATGATCTTCCAGTTCAATTACTACACAATATATTTTAGATAGCAAGTCTTTAGAGTCTTTCTAGAAGAGGTTTTTGAAACTTAGGGCGAAGCTACAAGTGACGAATGACACTTGGACGGCAAGTGTATTTCTCCCGGTTCACTTGCGCTCCACTCAATCCACTTGCTGTTCAAGTGTCATTCGTCACTTGTAGCTTTGCCCTTAGTCAAACAAGTTCGTAGCATCCTGTTTGTTATATTTATCATAATGCCATTCTATTGTTTGTTTGTTTGTTTGTTTGTTTGTTTGTTTGCTTGTTTGCTTGTTTGTTTGTTTGTTTGTTTGTTTGTTTATATCCCCCTTTCTCCACAATGGAGACCCAAGGTGGCTTATGTAATTCTCCTCTCCTCCACATTTTATCCACATAACAACCCTGTGAGATAGGTTAGGCTGAGGGCCAAGCTACAAGTGACGAATGACACTTGAACGGCAAGTATATTCTGCCCTGTTCACTTGCCCTCCACTCAATCCACTTGCCGTTCAAGTGTCATTTGTCACTTGTAGCTTGGCCCTGAGAGTGTGTGACTGGCCTAGGGTTGCCAGGTCCCCTTACCCTCCTGGAGGGAGGGGGGGACCTGGCACTTACCTGCATTTTCTTCTCATGTATGCACTTTGTGTGCATGTGCTCCCAGTGCAGCATGATGATGTCACTTCTGGGAGTGATGCCGTTGCACAGGCCCCAGAAGTGTCCCGAGCTTTGCACTGGGCTGATTTGGGCCCCCAAACGAGCTGTATCAGCCCTGCTCAAAGCCTGGGAGCATTCCTGTTTCCATGCCTGTTCCCCCACTGATCAGAGGAGTGGTGGTGGGGGAAAGAGGCTGGGAGCAGGAGATCCTCTGACCCTACCAGGGGAAAGACAACCCTAGACCAGTCCAAGGCCCATAGCAGAGTGTGGATTTGAACCTGGTTCTCCCAGGTCCTGGTTGAGCACACAAACCACTGTACCATGTAAGAACATAAGAAAGAGCTTTGCTGGATCAGACCAGTGGTACATCTATTTCAGAATTCTGTTTCACACAGTGGCTAAGGCCAATTAGTTAGGACCAACAACAGGGCATAGAGGCTGACACATTCCCCTGATATTACCTCCTGGCACTGATATTTAGAGGTTTACCGGTTCTGAATGTGGAGGTTCTCTTTAGTCACTATAGCCATTGATAGACCTATCCTCCATGAATCTGTCTAATCACTTTTTAAAGCTTTCTATGTCTGTAGTCATCTTCACTATATCCTCTGGAAGTGAATACGCCATCACACCTTCCATTTTTTAAAAGAAGCCTTTTGATTTTTATGGTTTCCTTGACATGGGTTGTTAACTATGCAGGCATTATTTTAGACTAGGCAATGCCCTTCCTAACCTAGGGAATGCATTCTACTTTGGCTTCCATTAGTGTGATTTTAAATAGCTTCCAAGCATCCTCTAGAGATTGGACTCTCCTCTGTTATTGTTTCAAGTTCTCTTCTAACTATTTCCCTCATTTCATCTCTCTTTTGAAATCAAATGTTACTGTTTTGGACTCTAGGGGTAACTTTCCATTGTCATGAATGCTGGACTTCATAGCATTCCGCCCTGAGCCTGCTTGCGGGGAGGGCGGAATATAAATACGATAAAATAAATAAATAAAATAAATTGTGGTCACTGTTCCCAACCGGTACAGCAACATCTGCATCTTGCACCGATTCTTGACCCTGCTCAAACCAAGTCCAAGATCACTATCTGTCTCTGTGACCAATTGTTCCAGTGCATAGTCATTTATGATGTCTACGAATCTCATTTCTACAGCATGGCTTGAGCACGTGTTTAACCAGTCAATGTGAGAGTAGCTGAAGTCACCCAGTTCCACACTATTATCTGCTTTAATCACCTCCCTTATTTCCTTTCTCTTCTCAAGATTAGCCTCAAGGGTTTGATCAGGTGGGCAATAGTACATCCCAACTTTTAAGTAATCTAAGGGCCTCATATCTCCACCCTTATTGCTTCTGTTCTGGAGTTCATTCCCCTAATGTTCTAAGTTATTTGATTCTATGCCACAATGCAACACCTTCCCCAACACATCCCTCTCTGTCATGCTTCGAGAGCTTACACCTATGTAACCATATCATATTGATTTCCCCCACATTTCTGAATTGTCTAAATTTTAATTTAACACCAAGCACTATACCTAAATTGTCAGTTAGCCTCAAGCACGCCAGCTCCCCCATCTTGGCCCCAAGACTTCTAGCATTGGCATATAGGCACTTTTAACATGTTTTCCTCTCCAACAATATCCACATCCGTTGCCCCTTTCTCTGCCTGCAAATTGTTCTCTTTTACCATCCTACTCTTGTTCCCAAGTTCTATTGTGCTTCTACCGCTGTTACCCTGAATGTTTATACTATTGTCCTTTTGGACTGAGTTATCCTAAACCAGAAGCTCCCCCCACCCCCAGCTCCTGTTGGCTTTACCCCATGTTAGTTTCAAAGCTGCTCTACCACCTTTTTGATATTAAGTGCCTTCACAGTGGTGCTCTTTTGGTTTGTGAAACCCATCTCTTTTGTATTGGTTCAGCTTGTCCCAGAAATTTCCCCAGTGCCAAACAAATCTAAACCCTTCCTCGTGGTACCACTTTCTCATCCATGCATTGAGACCCCTAATCTATGCCTGTTCGGCTAGCCCTGTATGTGAACTGATAGCAATTCTGAGAATGCTACCATTGAGGTCCTGGTCTTTAACTTTCTGCTTAGTAATTTAAATTTTTTCTCCAAGATCATACAACTACATCTCCCAGTGTCATTGGTGCCAATGTACACTGTGACCACTGACTCCTTCCCAGCACTGCCTTTCAACCTATCTAAACAGTGTGTCCTCAACCTACACACCAGGCAGGCAAGTCAATATGTGGCCAAAACACCTGTCATAGTGTTAACAGTCAGACCCCTTCTTCACACTAAAAGGGAGGTTGATGAATATGGAATATCATAAACCCCTTTTGGAGTTGGAAAATTACCAGAAGATGTATCAGATTGACTAGCTGTCCCTCAATGCCCTGGAGAAGGACAAGTGAAACAAAGGGGTCTCATCAACACCCTTCCTCTCTTCTTTGACCCACCTAATCCAAGTTATTCAGGGACCTGATGACTCCCCATCCAGCAATTGCTGGGTCATCAACCTCCATGCACACTTTTTGTCTACCTGGTAAAGCCATTGAGCGCCTCCTAAACTTATTATTCCAACCTCTGGACAAGCCATCAAATCATTGTCTCTGAGGCAGAGGCGTAAGTTTTGCCCCAGGACATGTTTTGCCTTATAATTAGACTCCCCCAGCCATGTGCTCTGTGTGTGTGTGTCCTTAGATCCATATACACACCCTCAGACATGTCTCTGAGACTTCTTCTTGCTGTGAAGCACTGGTCACTCACACAGCTGCCTCTATGGACGTCCTCCCTCTCCTAGACTGATAAATATCACCCTACCCTGACTCTGTCTGCATCTTTTTTAAAAAAAATTGTATTGATGTCTTTGTTTACATAGCCATACATAATCACTTTCATTACATTAACATAATCCTACCTCAATACAACCTTTTCCCCTTTATGTTACCCTCCCCCCCTTCCCATGAGTGACCAATTGGGAAAAAAAACTTTATACTTGCAACCATAAGCACATCCTTTGGATTTTGTCAAATGTATCTTTCTCGGCCCCCCCTTCCCTTACCCAATTTATATACCCAAGCCATTTCATCCTTATCTCTAATATATTATCCTCCCACGACTTTTCCTGTTTTAATATAGACAGAATGTCTGATTGAATCATTTGATACAGATACAAGTTCCATCTACCCATAGTCCACTTTGCCGCATCCTTCCAGCCATAAGCTATGACTGCGTGTGCAGCAATAATCATTGTTTTAAACAACTCCTGTTTAGACTTATCTACTTTATTATTCCCCAGAACTCCCATAAACAATACCTTCCCTGTCAATTCTAATTTAACCTTACATAAATCCTCCACCTTTTCCAGGACCATTTGCCAAAATTCAGTTACTTTGGGACATTCCCACCAAAGATGAACATAATATCCCTTTATCCTCTTACAATGCCAACAATTTGAATTCATTCCCTCAATCATATAGGGCAATTGGGAAGGTGTCCTATACCATTTCAATATTAATTTCATCTCCAATTCTCTAAATTTTTCTATTTTTATTTCCAATATTCCTTTCATTAATCTGTCTATCTCCTATACTGTTAAATTCACCTCTCTTTTCCACTTAGTTTGTATTATCCCCGTCATGTAGTCTTTGTCTTTATTCATTAAGTTGTATAACTTCCTTGCAATACCCTTATTACCCTCTTTAATACAATATATTTTTTCGAACGGAGTATCCTCCTTATTTAGTATTCTACAATGCCTTCTCTGTTTCAAAATGTTATATAAAGCCATGATCCTTAGCCAATATTGTTCTCCCACTTTCCCTAATACTTCTTGCACTGGAATCAATATCCCCGGAGTGTTGTATAAATCCTTCACTCTAAAATAACCCTTTTCCTTTAGCTTCTTCCAGAATGTTTTCTCAGCATTTTTAAATTCCTCACTTAAGGATTCTAGTGGGGTCCATTTGGAAAGTCTTGGCATCCAATTAGTTTGCAATTTCCCCCAAACTTTTAGTGCTGTTTGTCTTGGGCCTATTGTATTTTTAATTTCGTTCTTCACCTTCTGTGTAACCACCTGGCGGTCACCCACCATTGGCAGGAAACCCGGGAAAGCACACAGTGGGTGCAGTGCTGGTGAGGCACAATGACGTCACTTCTTCAAGTGGTATCATTGTGCCAGCAGCAGGCAAGTTCCCACACTTTGCAGGGGCCAATTTTAGCCCCAAATGGGCTAAATTGTCTCTGCATGAAGTGCAGAGCATTCCACTGCCAGCATGATGACATATGTCATCCCATAAGGTAGTAAAACTGTCTGGTAGATGAGGCTAAAGAAATAATTTCCTGTGAAGTCAAGGAATCCAACAGAGTACATTTACTGATAGCTGAGTGCAAATAATGCAGTGAAGTTACGCTGTGCTGATTAAAGAGGCAAAAAGTTTATTTGAGGAAATACAAACTTGAGAGTAAAGAGGAGAGAGAGATTCCTTGCTATCGGACTACATCTTGCAGAGAGAGAGAAGAAGTGTGGCAGGAGAGAGAAGAAGCAGGATATTGCCCTGTTTAGCCCAACAGGAGACAAGACAAGGAAATGACCCCCAGGAATCAAGAGAGATGCTGCTCTCACTGTCCTAACGAAGTGATCCTTGCTGCCCCCTGCATGGTAGGCTCTTCTTCCTTCTTGCTGCTGCAGTACACCAGACATTGCTATTTCCAACACCCCTTCTCAATGTCTAGTGTACAGAGTCCACAAAGTTCAGTCTTTCACGTAGACTTTGAAACTTCTCTTTGGCAAGTGGCTTGGTGAGAATGTCTGCTATCATTTCTTATGTAGGACAGTACTGTAGCTCAACAAGCCCTTCTTGCATATTTCTCACAATGTGACTCTTTATGTCAATGTGCTTGGTTCTTGATCCAATTCTTTCTGTATTTGCAAGTTTTATGCAAGATTGATTATCTTCAAAGAGTTGTATAGGTTTGGGTTCATCTATCCCAAAGTCTTCTAACAGTTGTAGAATCCACTTGAGTTCTTGGCATGCTTCTGCTGCTGATATATATTCAGCTTCTGTAGTTGATGCTGCTACAAGGTCTTGCTTTCTGCTTGTCCAACTGATTGCTCCTCCACCATAAAAGAACACTCGTCCACTGGTAGACTTTCTGTCTGTGATGTCTTCTGCCCAGTCAGCATCCATGAATCCCTCTAGTCTAGGATTGTCGCTTGCTGGTAGCTTGAGCTTCAGTTGTGCAGTACCTCTCAGGTATCTTGCCAGTCTTTTGACTGCTTGCCAGTCATTCACACTTGGTGATGCACTTTTCCTGCACAGTATTCCAACTGCTGCTGCTATGTCAGGTCTGGTTACTGTACTTATGTAGAGCAGTTTTCCAATTGCTTCTCTGTACACTTTGATGTTTCTCAGAGGTTCATTGTTTCCATCTTGTTTCAGGAAATCTGTTTCCATTGGAATACATGTTGGTTTTTCATCTTTCATATGCATGTAGTCTAGGAAGTCCATGATCTTTTGCTTTTGATTGAGAAGATAGCTTCCATCTTCCTCTCGCTCTATCTGAACGCCGAGGTAAAAACCGACATTTCCAAGATGCTTTACTTCAACCTCTTGGTTCAGATGCTTAATTATTTCATCACAATCGTGTTGATTTTCATAACAAAGGAGAAGATCATCTACATAAATTAGAATAAAAGTCCATTTGTTGTCTTTCTTTCTTGAGTACAGGCAGCGTTCTGCCCTGCCTTGCTTGAATCCTTCTTTGATGAGCATTTGGTTCAGTTTCTGGTTCCAGGCCCTTGCAGCCTGCTTCAGTTCATAAATGCTCTTCTGCAGTTTGCATACAAGTCTTCTGTCTTTGGACTATTCAAATCCAGGAGGCTGTGTCATATACACGTCTTCTTTCAGCTCTCCGAGTAGAAAAGCAGTTTTCACATCCAGATGCTCCACATACATCTTCCTTGCAGCTGCTATGCTCAGTAGTGTTCTTACTGAAGTGTGTTTCACTACTGGTGCAAAGGTCATAGTCTTCTCCATACTTCTGGGAATATCCCTTTGCAACTAGTCTTGCTTTGTACTTCTGTACTTCTCCATCTGCATCAAGTTTGGTTTTGAAAATCCATTTGCATCCTACTGTCCTCTTTCCAGGTGGTAGTTCTGTGAGGATCCATGTCTTGTTCTGGATCAGAGTCAATTTCTTCTTTTGCAGCTTTTCTCCATTTCTCTGCTTCTCTTGCTGGCATTCCTTCTATGTCTTCCCAGCTAGAAGGTTCTGGTACAGCTTCTGTTTTTGCCAGGTAAGAGAATTTCATTGGTGGAACTCCTTTGTTTGTTCTGTCTGAGCGTCTGACACTTGGCTCTGCTTCCCCTTCTCTTTCTGTGGGCTCTGCAGGTGTCTCATGTGTCTCAGTCAGGTCCCAGAGTTGCACAATCTCTGGCTGCTGTGCTGCATCAGCTTCCCTTGGTGTAGATTCTCTGGTGTCAGGCTTGCTTGCCTTCTCTCTTTCATCAATGTATACCACGCTGCGGATCTTCACCGTGTCTGTCTCTGGGTTGAGGATTCGGTATCGTTTGCATCCCAGTGCATATCCAACAAATATGCCTTCTTCTGTTCTGAGATCCATCTTAGACCTCTTTTTCTTTGGAACGTAAGTGTAGGCCTTTGATCCAAACACTCTCAGATGCCTTACATTGGGCTTGCGTTTGTACCACAGTTCAAATGGTGTGCTGCTTGCACCCTTTGTAGGCAGCATGTTCTGCAGATAGGTGGCAGTGTTGATAGCTTCTCCCCAATATTTTTTAGGTAGCTCTGCTTCTTGGAGCATACTTCTGCACATTTCTGTGAGAGAACACTTTTTCCTCTCTGCTATCCCGTTGAGTTCAGGGGTGTAGGGCACGGTCAGGTGATGCTCTATTCCTTCAGCTGCTAGGAAGCTTGTCATCTCCTTCCCCACGTACTCGCCTCCATTGTCTGTGCAGATAGCCATTGGTTTTCTCTGGAATCTGTTCTGCACCATTGCTAGGTACAGCTTGAATTTTTCCAGTACTTGGCTCTTCTCTCTGAGCAGGTTAGTTAAAGTAAATCTTGAAAAATCTTCAGTAAAAGTCAGAATGTACTTACTTCCACTGGGTGTTACTGTTCCCATTGGTCCACAGACATCACTGTGAATCAGCTCCAGTGGTCTTGTGGTTTGCTTCTCACTCTGCTTGGTGAAAGAAGGTCTTGTGCCTTTGGCTTGAATACAGCAAACACATTTCTCTGCATCAGGACATTTTCTCATTTGCAGATCATTAGTCAGATTCTGCCTTTCAAGCTGATATATATAATCTATATTAGCATATCCAAGCCTTCTATGAATAAGATGTGAACAGTTCTTGTGACTGCACCCTTTAATTAGATTCACTGCCCTTTCAGAGCAATCCAACATATACAGTCCATCCTTTAATGTGCCTTGTGCAATTAATTCACCTTCATTGCTAATAAAACATTTCTCTCCTTTGAACACAGTTTTTATCCCCTTCTGAGCCATGGCAGATACAGAGAGGAGATTACTTTTCAGTTCAGGTATATAGAGACAGTCAACAATCTGCACTTCTCTAACTTGGCCACTGGGTAGTGCACAATATGCAGTTACATTCCCTCGTCCCTGAGCGGTCAGAGTTTCTCCATTAGCAGTATATAATGTCTCGTGATGTGTATTCATTTCATTAAATAACTCTTCATCTTTAGCTAAATGATGATTGCACCCAGAATCTATTGTCCATTGGGATACACTTTCATCTTTTGTGACAACATTTAAACAGTTCTCATTTGATCTGCCGGCATTTGGTTGGCTATTAGCATTAGGTGAGCCATTGACTCTATCTGCATTCCTAAAGCCTTTTGTCTCCGTCCCTCGTGGCGGGAAGTTACTTCCTCTTTGTGATTCAAGAAAATGGCAGTTTCTTTTTAGATGCTCCCTCTTCCCACAGACACTGCAGGAGAAATCATTTCTTGAACTGACTCTCAAGGCATGTTCATTGGACTGATCTTTATGAAATTGTCTGTTAAGACTTTCTTCTTGCAATCTTGCAAGTACATAATTCAGGCTTAGACTTTCCTGCATTTCCAAAACATGCACAATACTTGCATAGGATTGAGGAAGGCTGCTTAACAAAATTATTGCCAAATCCTGGTCATGGATCTCCTTTCCAAAGGATCTTAATTTCTGTGATAATTTCATGAAATTTGAAATATGATCTCTCAGTTGTTGATGAGGCTGCATTTGAATCCGATACAATTGTTTAACTAGCAAAATTTTAGTTTTAATTGATTCCTGTCAGTTAATTTTCGCAATAGATTGCCACATTTCACCCGTGGTCGGCTCATGAATAACTCTTAACAACTGTTTATCACTTAAAGCATTAATAATAATGAATCTTGCCTTGCTGTCGTTTTTCACCCATTTGGCTTCCTTTTGTGGGTCTCCTGTCGGCTTGGCCTCTTTCACTGCATTCCAGACTTCTAGTTCAATGAGTCGACATGGAACCCCTGCTGTGCTCCCCAGGAGTCCACCATCTTTCCTCTATTGTCTGCCCTCTATGCTTTAGCCTGCAGGTATCTGAGCTCTGGCAGAAGTTAATTGCTCTCTCTAATTTCAGCACACGTTAGTTCTGGTGCCCATAAACCCTGATAGCCAAGTGCAAATAATGCAGTGAAGTTACGCTGTGCTGATTAAAGAAGCAAAAAGTTTATTTGAGGAAATACATACTTGAGAGTAAAGAGGAGAGAGAGATTCCTTGCTATCTGACTACATCTTGCAGAGAGAGAGAAGAAGTGTGGCAGGAGAGAGAAGAAGCAAGATATTGCCCTGTTTAGCCCAATAGGAGACAAGGAAATGACCCCCAGGAATCAAGAGAGATGCTGCTCTCACTGTCCTAACGAAGTGATCCTTGCTGCCCCCTGCATAGAAGGCTTTTCTTCCTTCTTGCTGCTGCAGTACACCAGACATTGCTATTTCCAACATTTACTACCATTTCTGGATGGCTTGTCTCTAATGTTTTTTCTTTGTTTCTCTAAATTTATTTTAATCGCTGTCTGATGTTTTAATCTTTTACAGTTCCAAACTGTATTTAATAATGAGTCTACTTTCGAACAAACCATCATTTCAAGTGTGAAGTAAGTCAAATTTGTTTATATGTATTTAGTGTTCTTGCCCATGCTAAATTACTTCAGTCCACCACCATTGATTTTGATTGACTTAGACTGGAGTATCTCTGCATTGAAAACTGTGGGACATTTATAACTATGTACATAATTATACTTTGCTTATAACTCAACAAAACCAGTTTAGATCCATTGAAGTAAATAGTATTTGTTTAGTCTAAGGTACTTTTTGCACTAGGATTTTAAAGCGTTCCGCATCCCATGTTTGCAGGAATTTCACATTTGCAAGCTAGTCATGGGAGACGGTGCTGCTCTTTTTCCCTATTACCCTGATTTGTCTCCCTGCAGACATACCGCGATGTTAATTTTTAATCAGCTGCCCAGTTGGGGCTGACCCGATTAATGCCAATGTGAATGTTTTGCAGCACTCCCCCTCTCCTTTTCCCTGGGAGATGATTGGTTTGTGTGGAATTAACCACACCCACTGAACTCAGCTCTCTGAACTCCTTTTCTGCCATTTTTTTGGCTGCTCTGCAGCCCTCCTGACAACCACCCACTCCCACTCCACTTTTCCCAGTGGTAAGGCAGGACTTCAATTTGCACGGCATGTTTTTTTAAACTCTGAGCATATGTAGTAACATTCCTGCGTTACATCTTTTGACAGACAAGCCTCCCCCATACCACTCCTTCAACCACCCACCCCACTCTTCCCGGGGTAAGGCAGGGCTTGCCTCCCCAGGGGTAAGGCACAGTGGAGGGAGCAGACTCATACCCACCCCTGGCTCAGCCGAGCATGTAGTGAACCTGCTCTCATGATCCGCAGCCAGGCTGAGCACACAGCAAGCCGGGGCTCGGATGAGGCGGCTCTCGTGCTCCGCAGCCCGGCTGCAATGCCCCAAAAGCCCGAAACTGAACAGAGGCTTCGAGGCAGGTCTGAAAGGAATCACAAAAGGCCAAATTAAAACTGCTTGGAAGTGTGAAAGGATTGGTGCCAAGCCAAAGCCACTGCAACTGCTTAAAAATGGTGCTTTAAACTGTGAGTGCGAAAGGGGTTTAAATGTTCATACGCAGTAGCCTAAGGACTTATTTACATTTATATTGAAACTTTGCTGTAGGTGAATGCCAAATTAAAACTGATTTAAGGAACAGCTGACCAGCAGCAACTATATTTTTTAATTGAGTAGGTACCAAGGCAAATTGTTCTTGCACACATTGCACTACTTCAAAGGGAGGCAAATTCACAAAATACAAAGAAAAGTGAAGAAATGCATTCAAGCAAAACATGCATGCAGCCATTATATTGGCGTGAGTCAGGCAAACTTGTCCATATGTTGGATGCAACATATGGATGTTGGATGTTGGATTCCTTATCTTCCTGGATCCCTCCTCCACCCAGCAAACTTTTCCAGCCCTGGGGAAGTTTATTCTGGTGATCATCACAGGACCTTCATGAAATAATAGCCACCCAGGTCAGGAGGCTGCAGTGGGAAGCCCTTAAAATTGTTCCGTTCTGTCTCTTCCATGAGCCTTTGGCCCATGTGGGTCCTGCAGCCCTAGTAATAAACTTCCCAATGGTCAGAGATGGCTTCTGGGGAGAAGGGAATACCCATGGCCATTGGCACTTGCCACTGACGGATCACAAGATCCAGTCCTATGCTTGCATCTGTTGTGGGCTTTTCTCCATGCCAAGTAAGACTAATTTCTGCTTCTTTTGCCTGTTTTTAGGTTAGTGTTGCACGATTGCATGGCCTTTGTGTTGTTTTTAGGAATTGCGTGGCATGTAATAGTCAAGACTATACGGTCACTGTATAGTACAATGACACCAAAAGTAGGTGGAAGTGCAGCAAAAATCCTATCACAAAGGACTACACAAGCTTTAAGTAACTTATGACTCACAGACCCAAGAAACAACTCTGCTCCAAAAAGTCATCAGTTTCCTCCTTTTTGTGTAGATTTATAAGTCCAGGGATGAACAGACTTTTATACTCCCGCGTATAGTATTCAACATCATCAGTTTATTAATTTAGACCTGTGTTTAGAAACAAATTTTATTGTGACTGTCTGTGACATTAGTTCCATGTGTGCTAGACCACACTGATGTACTATGAGCAAACAGCTTGTGTGGCTCAAGAAAACAGTTAAATAAGTAAAGACTCCTTTGAGCCACCCACAGAAGAGGCTGTCTATGCATGATTTACACTTCATTCTTCGTATTCCATTTCTGCTAACTATGCTTTGAATGTGATTCGCTCATTTCATCACAACAGAGAGCCAGTTTGGTGTAGTGGTTAAGAGCGTGGGACTCTAATCTGGAGAGCCGGGTTTGATTCCCCACTCCTCCACTTGAAGCCAGCTGGGTGACCTTGGGCTAGTCACAGTTCTCTGGAGCTCTCTCAGCCCCACCCACCTCACAGGGTGTTTGTCATGAGGATAATAATAACATACTTTGTAAACTGCTCTGAGTGGGCATTAAGTTATAATAATAATAATAATAACATTCGATTTATATACCACCCTTCAGGACAACTTAATGCCCACTCAGAGCGGTTTATACAAAGTATGTCATTATTATCCCCAAAACAAAACACCCTGTGAGGTGGGTGGGGCTGAGAGAGCTCCAAAGAGCCCTGACTAGTCCAAGGTCACCCAGCTGGCTTCAAGTGGAGGAGTGGGGAATCAAACCCTGCTCTCCAGATTAGAGTTCCACACTCTTAGCCTCTACACTAAACTGGCTCTCAGTTGTCCTGAAGGACAGTATGTTGTTGTTGTTGAATGTTGTTGTTGTTATTAAGCTCCATATCATTTAACTCCATAGAGATCTTACAAGAATAATCACTGACACCAATAAACCCATTCTAGATAAAACAGCTTTATTCAAGATAGGTGTCTTACAGTGTAACCTTCCTCTGCTATTGGCCTACATGACTCTCTTCTTTTTACTTCATCTTCAAGATAAGCATTTGCAACCTGGCTTGCATCAACCAAGGAGCCTTGGGCTTAGTCCCCCGTAGGCTTAGTCCCCTGCTCCAGTTAGGGACTGCCTCTCTAGCTCTTTCCTATTAAGGAAGGTGCTGTGGCTCAATGGTAGAACATCTGCTTGGTATGGAGAAGATTCCAGGTTCAATCCCTGGCATGTCCAGTTGAAAGCACCAGGTGGTAAGTAATATGAAAGGCCTCTGCCTGAGACCCCAAAGAGCAGCTTCCAGTCTAAGTAGACAATACTGACCTTGCTGAACCAATGGTCTGATTCACCATAAGGCAGAATGATGTGTTGAGGGTGATGTTAAACAGCACCCTCTGTGATTATTAGATGTTCATAGGAAACTAAGAATCCCAGAAGTCATGTGCAATTTCAACTTAACACTTTTAAAAAAGTCCTATTAAAATGTTGGAAAGTATTGTATTCTTAAAACGTGTATGTGTGTGCCTATATTTCAGATCATCTTCATCAACACTTAAAAGACTGAGAGCTGCTGAAAGGGCGAGCTTTACTGTGGTTTCATTAATCAATATGTTCGATTCAAGCACCAGCTTAACTAGCACAGAAATAAATAATCGTATACAAAAGGCACTTAATGAGGGTGGCTCATCTTTTACATGTAAGTACTGCATGAGAGTGCTGGCATGCTGCTGCATCAGTGATATCAACCACTGGTCTATAGAGTAGCTCTGGTCCACAAAGTATTGCCTCTGATAAAGGACCCAAGACAAACTCTTCCTGCAGAATGAGGTGTTGCTCTTTAAGCATTAAATGGAGTCTGGTCTTGCAGGAGCAAGCAGCTGTTACTTTACATGAGGACTGTGAAGATCTCCTAGCAGAAGTTGGCTGAACTGCTGCTGATAGGCTAGACATAAGACAGTGACAGCATCAAGAGATACTAATTGGCTGGAATAGCCAATAGCTTCAGTTCTTGCTGAGCTAGAATCAAATTCCAGTCCATTGAACTGGATGAATTTTTGTATTGTTTCCCCAAAGTATACATTGGTAGGTATATAGAAGGGTGGGTGAGTACAGAAAGAACAGGGAGAAACTGAAATTGTGCATGAAGGATGACTGCATCAAGAAGACTGGCATTTCACATGAGATCCAGCAAAGCAAAGTAAGCAGAATATGCTGGCGGTGCAAAGCCTGAGAGGCGGCTGATAGATTTCTCTGAGTGACATGTGTTGCCCAAACTGAAGAACTGTCAATCCAAAAATAGCTTTTTAATAAGCTAGGATGAATAATTTAACTATGGCACTCGAACACAAAACTTATTAAATGGGCTCTGCTGGGTCTGAATGGTTATTGTTGTATTGCAATTATAACTGGCATTTTGGCATTTTGCAGTGCAGTCTTAAGCAGAGTTGAATTCTTCTAAGTCCACTATAGGACTTGGATTACACTTCTAAATCAAGCTCTTACTAATGATATTTAGTGATAATCTGAATCCTGCTGATATCTGAGAGAGAGGGAGGTGTTTCTATCAGCTGAAGTAATACCAGTGGTATATTGTGAAGGGTGTATATTAGAGCCATCCCATCCCCTTCACAGCAAGTTATGTAATAATGGAAATAGCTATTGTAGATAGTAGTGATGCTTGCTGTTCCACTAATGACAGTCAACATTATATATTTTAATAGCTGTACGTCCGTGTGATACACCAGAAATTAAGTGTGACAAGCAAACTACAGAGTGTGCTGAGAAAGATGACGGCAGTATTCCAGCCTGCGAATGTAAACCAGGACTGGCTAAGAAGAATGATCAGGAGGACACCTCTTGTTTATGTAAGAACCTGGAAAGGCGTTGCTACATATAAGAGTGCTTTTTCTATGACTTATTCAAACCTACTTTGGGTTGTTGCCGTCTACCACTGAAAATCATCTTCAAAGACTTAACACTATCTGAAAATTAAGACCTTTTAATGCCAGATTTGAATCTGAACAGAAATTAATCAGCATGTAACTAAACGGATGGCTATTTTTTTTCTCAAACCTCTTCTTTCTAATTTGCTTAAATCTGGACCTGAGCATGGGATATAAGTATAATTAATAGATTTAAAATTGTAGTCATATGCAAACAATCTCTTAGGATGGATGTAGTTTGCTCCTCTCTTTTATGGCATCTCTTCCATTCGCCTCCCTTTCTCTACTGCTGTGGCTTATATCATCCCCTACAGTGGATCTGGTATGCAACAGACAGAGAAGAGCATTTAGCATTTGTATATAATGGACAGAGAAATCATTGCAAATAAATTATGCAAATAGAGGAGAAGAGAATAATGGACGGAGGGAGCTTAGGCAATGATCTTTTGTAGGAGAATAAGGCCATTTCATTATTTTCATCTGTGAAGTGTTGGAAGATATGGTGTGAATGAGTGGGTGAGTAAGAGGCAATGCACATATGTGATTAAAGGCCAGTATTAAATTGGACTGCAGAATTACACCTGTGTGGATTCACCATTACTCATAATGACTAACAAACTGATTTTATCATCTGCTTTTAACATGAAACATTATCTTCGAGTGTGTGTGAATGAGGGAGTGTGTGGATGAGGACTTAATATACAATCATCAGACAACTGCACAAAGTATTTTGTTTCTTCCCTTGGCTGAGAGAACACTGCCTTGATCTTGCATTTGATATCTCTGAAATAATAACTAAGATCACAGGAGTCAGCAGAAAGTGCATCTGTATACACAGGGCTGGAAAGGAGAGTTGTTACTTTATTTTCCTGAATGCCTTCTATCATGGCATCTTAAATGCTACTCCACACATCATGGGATATTTCACTCTCATTGCACGATAGTGATCATTTGCCGGTGGATTGACTTGTCCACACAAGATAATCCAGTTGCGAATGATTGTGTAACAAGAGTGAAATATCGAACAACGGGTAGGTGCAACCCAAAGGGTCTCCTGACCTTCAGAGGCAGTTTGAGTAGGGATGTGAAGGGATCAAGAAGAAGAGGACATTGTATATGAATGCTCTGAACATTCATTGCATACCAACACCTGCAACTCTTGATACTTCTTCATTTACAGTTACTTCCTCCTGAAGCTGCTTTTCACACCTATAATTTGGCTATTGTTATTCACTTTGGGGTGTAAGATGTAATTTTCCTTCTCAATGTCGCTATACCAATGCTAACTATTGTTATTAAATTCCTTCTCGTTATGAATGCAGTATGTAATCAAATTTGTTCCCAAGAAAACAACAAGCAATGTATCATGAAAGATGGCGGTATTCCAGAGTGCCAATGTATGCCTAATTTCTCTGATAAGGATGGACAATGTCAGAAGTAAGTACTTTGTTGATCTGTCAAGATCAAATAAATTTACCCTTTGGATAGGCTTATATTGAAATCACCCTTGTTGTGTTCTCATGTTAACTGGCCTCAATGGCAGAACATCTCTTCAATGAAAACATCACCATGTCCAGTAGCCTGTGCTATTCTAGTTGAATTTCTCACATCACCAAGAAATGTAGCCATTTAGTGGCACTGATCAGTTGTCAAATAATAGTTTCTGCCTCTGGAATTTGGATACAGAATATGGTGCCTCTTCCAACTCTTGCGCAGCTAGCCATTGAACAAGAAAGCAGCTACCAGACACAAATATTACTATTGCTAGTATAAAGTCCTGAAAGAAAAGATGCAGGAGTTTGGCATGTGACACACGGCTGAGGCCCAAATAAGGTGCTTGTATTCCTAAAGCCTATCTAGAATCATATTCCCCATTGTATCCCCCATTACTGTGTATGAATGTCAAAGCTGGACAATGAAGAAAGCTGACATGAAGAAAATTGATTCATTTGAAATGTGGTGCTGGAAAAGAGTGTAATGGATACCATGGATGGCCCAAAAGACAGGCTAGATCAAATCAAGCCTGAATTCTCCCTAGAAGCTAAAATGATGAAATGGAAGCTATTGTACTTTGGTCACATCATGAGAAGAAAAGACTCATTGGAAAAGACGATAATGCTAGGAAAAGAGGGAGGCAGTAGGAAAAGAGGAATATCCAAAATGAGATGGCTTGATTCAATAAAGGAAGCCATGACCTGTCAGTCTACAGAGACAGGATATGTTGAAGTTGACTCCCACCCCTTGCAGCAAGAAATCCAAGCTCTCTTGAGGCAAAGGTTCTTTAATGAGAAATCATAGTTCCAGCATATATATGTCCATAGGTTACACAGAGGCAAGTAAAAGCATCTGGCTGTACACAGGTCTCTTGTTGAGAATGACATACCGAGTGCTTGTTACAGTATATCTATCCCTCTACACAAGTCCCCCACCCTAGGTGCCCATCCAGCTGGGTACAGTCAGTGGGAGAGAAGGAAGGAGCTGTCCCAAGGCCGCTGTGGTGAGCCACCTCAGATAAGAGCTCAGCCGTCCCGGGAACTAGACAGCAACTGTGGAAAACAGACACATGAGACTATTGCAACATACTCAGAGTAGGCAATATGGAGGGACTGTGGGCAACAGACCTGACAATAAGATCTAAGCAGGGCTGCTAAGGATAGGACATTTTGGAGATCTTTAATGCATAGGGTTGCCATAAGTCAAGAAGCAACTTGATGGCACATAACATACATCTAGAATCAAGACTTTTCTAGAGCTGAACAGAATTTTGCATGCCTAGTAGGGAAGAACCTTTCACTGAACAGTTATGCAGTTCAGTAAACCCACTAGAGAAGGAGGATGACCAGAAAGAAATGCCTGGGCATCGCAAGAGCTGCTTGAAAGTACACCAGAACCATAGGAGGCAGGAAAGTTGTGCTTTCCATTCTGCTTTGGTAGGTGGTAAAACACCACCGCATGACATAGGCCATTTCCACACTGTCTATAAGTACTGCGAGACTCACAGAAGGCTGCCGGCTTCCTCGGCAGCCTTCCGTGAGTCTCGCGCTATTTATAGACTGTGTGGAAACGGCCCCAGTCTCCATTTTGTTTAGATTTTAAGAAAACACTTTATGTAAAATAAATCTAATGACCACAGTGATGTTACTTTCTTGCCTTCAATTGAATAGCACAAAATGTTCTGTTTTTGCTTAGGTGTGATTTTGGCTACTCTGGAGAAAACTGTAAAGACAGTAAGTATCAGGGTTCCTATCATTTTACATGAAAACCAAAGAACTTCTTTGTAGGAACAGAGTCAAATTCTTCTTTGTTCCCAATATTTACTGCTTCCAATAGAGGACAGGATGCCACATCAACAATACAAACCTATGCAGAGTTACACCCTTCTAAGCCCATTGGCTTCAATAGATTTGGCATGGCGCTTCAAATCAGTCCTTGTCATATGAGATATGAGAAAGTATCTCTTGTGGATTATTATTCTCCTCTGCTTTTCACCCAAGCATTGCTTCCTGTGTTTCCTAGCCTTTGAAAAGAGAATTTATTTATTTACTTAAATAGTAAAGAATCCAGTAGCACCTTTAAGACTAACCAACTTTATTGTAGCATAAGCTTTCGAGAGCCACAGCTCTTTTCGTCAGATGCAAGAGAACTGTGGCTCTTGAAAGTTTATGCTACAATAAAGTTGGTTAGTCTTAAAGGTGCAACTGGACTCTTTACTATTTTGCTACTACAGACTAACATGGCTAACTCCTCTGGATTTATTTATGTCATTTATAGGCCACCTTTCTCATTGAGACTCAAGGAGAATTAAATAGTGTGAGATTAGTACAATCAGTATCAAGGACATTTCCATACAGTGTCAATGACATTTCCATAAACAAAGTCATAGGATTTTACGAAGACATAGCATTAGCAAGGATCCAATACAAAGTTGAAGAATTGTTGAAACAGACCATAATCAATTCTAGGACTTATGTTAGATAACATGAAGCACAGGTAGTATATAGAAGTACATATTCAAAGCAACAAATAATATGCAAGGCAACATAGTGGTGAAATCTATAGTCCTAACTCATTAGCGAAGTATCTGAGACCCCCTTCCTACAATACTTCCCTTCTATCTGAGTAAAAAGCCTTTTTGAATAATTCGGTTTTGCATTGTTTGCAGACAGCCAGGAGAGTGGACGCTCTCCTGACCTCCTCAGGCAGGCCATTCCACAGGGTAGGGGCCACCACAGAGAAAGCCCATGTACAGGCTGCTGTTGATTTCGCCCATGCGCAGGCTGGCATCTGCAAGAGACCCTGTTCAGATAAGCGAAGCTGCCATGGAGGGACATAGGGAGGGAGGCGGTCCTATATAGAAAAATATTTCCAAGAGGGAGACATCCAACTAAAAAACCCAATATTTTTTCTTCCCCATAATGTCCATGTATTACTCTATGTGCCATAATATATGGGTTATTTCTGTGGAAAGTCTCAGAGGTTGAGAAAATCAAATGTATCTTGCAAATGCCTTTCTATAGCCCTTAATCTTTATATAGATTATTGGAACGTGATTCCTGGGAACATAGTGAAATCCCAGTGACTTTGTAAGAGTTTCCCAAGGCAGCTGTAGAGTTCCTATCCCTATAGTATGTAGAAAATCTTTTTATCTTATAAAATAGCTTATATTTTATAGTAAAAGTGCTTGCTATGATAATTTTGATTTCCATTTTTACAGATTACATGGCCATCATCGTAGGAGTATCTGTTGCATGTGGGATTGTTATTGTAGTCTTAGCAGGAGTGCTCATTTACAGATCACTCAGGTATAAATTGTTTGACAATATGCCATTGCCAATTATGCCACACTGGATGGGGCATCCTTTTCTAACTTTACTTGTTTTATTTGGTCATCCAGCTCCTGGACTGCACATGAAACCTCTAGCATGGTATCAGGGCAGTCTCTTCTCTAGACAAAAAAATAATTAATGTAATGTGGGGTGCTGGCTCAGCTCCACACTCCAGGGTTGGGGGCAGCAGTGTCAAACCCAGTTGAAACCTTGGCTGTTTCCATACAGCCAGTTGTTCCTGCCCATTTCCCACTTTAACTGTGTGTTTTGCTGAGCCACTCCAAGCTCCTGGTGATTTCTAGAGCGGACTGAAGTCATGCTGTCACTCGACAGCTTTTAAATTTTTTTCTTCCCACCAGCCACTAAAGCAGTGGCGGGCAACAGGAGCCAATTGTGGAGGATTCTCAGCCCCTCTGGCCAGAACCTGGTACTCTGCTCAGAAGAAATATGTTGTTGCAAAGTCCACCTCCCAAAGCTGCCATTTTCTCCAGGGGAACTGATCTCTGTAGTCTGGAGAAAAGTTGTAATTCAGGGAGAACTTCAGGCCCCACCAGGAGGTTGGCAACCCTAAGCTGCAACCTGTTTGGAAAATAAAGATGGAATGACTGTTTTCATGCATTTCAGGCATCTCTACTTCTCTATAGCAATATGTCTTCTGAAGAGAGATAGGAAACTGCAGCTAGTTTAGAGTGTAGGTGTAATATGCTTGCCACAGTGGCCAGTTGACAGGTCAGATGGCCATGGTGAAATATTATTAAATATTCACTGAAAAAATGAATGCCTCTAAGCAGGGCAGTAGTTTATCTCCTAAATTTCATTATGTACTCATATGTTAACAACAACAGCATTTGATATATATGCCACCCTTCAGGACAACTTAACATCCACTCAGAGCAGTTTACAAAGTATGTTATTATTATCCTCACAACAATTTCCCTGTGAGGTGGGTGTGGCTGAGAGAGCTGTGACTGACCCAAGGTCACCCAGCTGGCTTCAAGCAGAGGAGTGGGGGATCAAACCCTGTTCTCCAGATTAGAGTCTTGCTGCTCTTAACCATTATACCAAACTAGCAAGACGTGCAGCAGAGAAGTGCAAACCTAAAAGTATAGGAAAGCTTTTTTTGCTGGCCACCTGCTATACATGCAGGCATCTCCACACAGAATTTTATTTATTAATAATTGCTATTTTGTTTTGTTGTTTTGTTGTTATTTCTATTACATTTTCTTTAAAAAGTCATTGTAGGCTAACCCTGATATTCTAGGAGAAAAGCCAAAGAGAAGAATTATTCAATTAATTGTTTATATTCATAGCATTCTTACCTAACATAGTTAAAAGTCAGGGCTTTTTTTCAGCAGGAACGCGGGGGAATGGAGTTCCGGAACCTCTTGAAAATGGTCACATGGCTGGTGGCCCTGCCCCCTGATCTCCAGACAGAGGGGAGTTTAGATTGCTAAACTCCTCTCTGTCTGGAGATCAGGGGGCGTGGCCACCAGCCATGTGACCATTTTCTCCAAGGGCAACCCACTGAGTTCCACCACCTCTTTTCCCAGAAAAAAAGCCCTGTTAAAAGTTATTACAGTTCATTGTTTACTTTAATAGTTCATTTTAACAGTAGTTAATTGCATTGTTTCACAATAATTGTTAACTAAATGGTGTTTGTAATTACCACGAGTATCAAACCTTTTCATGATGCTATAAACATGCTTGATCAATCTTTGATTGGCTAATTTTGAACCTCTCC
The DNA here is from genome assembly GCF_028583425.1 of Eublepharis macularius. Classification (NCBI taxonomy): domain Eukaryota; kingdom Metazoa; phylum Chordata; class Lepidosauria; order Squamata; family Eublepharidae; genus Eublepharis; species Eublepharis macularius. Next base: position 167,765,965 of record NC_072791.1, on the reverse strand, counting down.
CCCCATTCTAACCACTATGCCACATTGGATGTCTCAAAAGCCCTTTGTAGCCTGGGGCTGGGATATCAGCCTCAGGCCGCTATATCTACTTCTCCATATTTTAAAACCATGCAATAAGATCCTTTTGCCACTATTATTATAGGTGAAATTGGCACAAATTAAAATAATCGTTGCTTAACTTTGAAACAATGGAGGCAGGATTGTTGGGCTGAGGACAATTAATGACTTTCTATTTCTGTGTGTGTGATTTATAGAGCAAAAAAAGAACCTAAGCCTGAGAGGAGGAGTTTGTTAAGCAATGACTATTCGGCTACGGAAAGAGATTATAAAAGCAAATCTGCCACAAAAATTGCTCCTACAAAGAAAATCTTCCCCAGAATCCAAATGGAGAACTCAGCTGGCCAAGGAGGCCAGGCAAGAAGTAATGAAGAGGGAAGCGTAGCAAACATGGCTTACCTTCCTGAGCAAGACTATGATGATGCTGATGTAGGTGGTGATTGTTTCAGAGGGGATATTCATAAGTTTACACTAGTATTCCAAATACTATCCAATTTTAATTTTATATTCATGATTTTCACAGTTGTGATTTGAGGATGCGTGCCATGTTTTGGCTGCCTTCACTATCACTGATAAAGGCATATAACTGTGTTTTAGCTGTTAGGTTCTTAACAGTGCAAAAAAAGTGCTTGGCTCCAATGACGCATTTCCATGCACACAAAGCATGACTTTCTTGTCTCTCTCCCAGGACAGCCCAAAATGTCCTCTGAAATGCTGCTCTTAGGGGACAGGGTCCAGCCAGAAGCAGCATGGGGTGTGTGTGTTACATTTTGGACTGCATTGGGAACAGGGAAGCAGGGAAGTCACACTTCACAGGCAGAAACCTCTATTAGGTCCAAAGCAGTTTCTCCATTGTAAGCCCATTGATTTCAGTGGATCTAGACTGGAACAGCTTATTCCTTTCTAATGTTAACGGAAAACCAAGCTTTAGATTCCTAAAGCAAAGACTGCTAGATATTGATAGGCAAACCCTTTGCTCTCTGGCACAGAAGACCTGTTCCCCATTGGAGTTTGGAATCATCCCCAAGTACAAAAGCCCTGCCGCTTGTTTCTCATTGCTGTCTTTCCCTCACCTACACCGAGCCTTTATGCTTGCACGTTTTAATGTTTTACCCTCCGAAATTCTGTTTGGGAGATTTACAAACACACCCTACCCCAATAGATTATGTCCTTGTGGAAGGATGCAACCCGAATCCATACTTCATGTTTTATTTTATTGTGACTTTTCTGTTCACGTGCGGGACTCCTTGATAAGCCCTCTGCTGATCAATCATCAGGGTCAATCTGAGAGAGGATTAGTTCCTTTCTTACTATCAGATCATTGTCCCCACACTACATATTTCTCAATTGCCATATGGATTAGGGAGTATATGGTACATTCTGTCGACTGATCTTGCTGCTCTTTTGGTTCCTGCCCTGCTCGTTGTAAATTGTTTTATTGTTTTATTGAATGCCAATAAAAGGTTGATGGATAAAAGGTTGCTGATCTGACTGGAACAGCTTTGCACAGGACTGCACTTTTAATACTTCAGCTGCCATTCTTAGTACACTTAGTAGGGAGTCCCATTGCACTCAGTGGAATTTATTTCTGAGTATACCTTGCTAGGATTGCACTGTTAGAACATATTAGTGGAAAATGCAGACAAGTGCTTTGTAAAATCTAATGCTAAGCTGTAGAAATGTTATTACTTCATTTTCTTGCCAAGACTAAATTGGGTGTTCTTTTCTCTTTTCTACTGTCAATATGTAAAGCCTTCCTCCTTTGAAATGACAACCAGAAGCAAATTCTGAGTCCATTCTTAAGGAAGATTGACCTACTATGAATATGAATACTGGCGATGAAGAACTGTCCTCCAACCATTTGAAGATATTGTTGCTTGGCTGAAAATATTGTACTGAAAAAACAGGACTGAATATATTGTTGAAATCTGGTAACTAACTCTAAAAAAGTACATGCTACTTGGATGAAACTATATGTTGTTCTTATTTAACCAGTGGAAGAAAGCAGAGAAATGCATATTATTATCCACCATCGTTTTCAGATGGCTTTCACTGTATGCACCACCTCAGATGATAAGACAGCACAGAAAGCAGATGGGGCATTATCACTTTAACTGCTATATTGTCTAACAATGTTTCCTTCATCTGCTATTATTATTCTTGATTGTATCTTAAGGCAAGGATTGGCAATAGAGTTGAATTCTGCTAGGAGCTGTGTGGGGACGAATGGATTAAAAACAATTCATAAATTTTCCCTTTTAAACCTAAATCTCTCATTCTATTATACGATAAGCTCTTAGCCAATTTCTCCATCTCTCCGTGTTTTCCTTCCCACCCCTTCATCTGACCCTCACGTTCTCTGTATTTTTAAGGCAACTGCAATGTTCAATTTCATCAGGAATTTTTGCAGGGTGGGAGTTGCAGGTTTTTTTTTTTAATGAAGAAATACTTTCCTGCTTATCTGGGGAGTTCCCCTTCTCAATATGTAAAGTTTTGCCTATGGAGCCCCCTGGTTCTCTGCCCCAAAGTTTCTTATTAGAGGGACCCACATCTGGAGGCCTCAGAGGAATCAAGGAAAGGGGGGAAATAATTTGGAAATTTTCTTCTGAGGAGCTTGAGTAGGCCCATTTCTCTCTCTTTTCCTCCCTTTAACTAATGCAAGATGAGGTGGTAACTAGGTGGTTCCAGGGACTGTAGGTAGAACATTCCAGTTTTGAAACCCCCGTCACATAGGATGTCCATGTAACTATAAAATTAGCACAGAATGGAGAAAAACTCTACAAATCATCTTTTTGTCTGCTGTGTTGGTTTTCTATTTGCAGAGGTTATTTTAACACAGGGGAACATTCCAGAATGTGAGCTTTCACCTCCTTCTATGAAGTAGTGCAGTCCTTTTTTTTTTACTACCTCAGGTCTCTGCTCCTGCATTATCATCTTATTCTCTTGCAAGTATCAACCAAGCACCCAACCACTATCCATTTCTTTCAAAATTTTGGGTCTCATGGGCCATTCAGCTTAAAGTAGGGGACCAAGGCCAGATCCAACCCACTCAGTTAGTGAGTAACTGGGCATTCACTCACTGAACCAAAGTTATGAAAATAATGAAGAGAACATAAATAAGGGAAGAACGATTAGTTTGTTTGGAGTCAAATTGCAAGTCATGAGAACCAGAGCATTGAGGTTCCTTTATGCAGTATTTAGAAAAAAGATTTCCAGATTTTGAGGCATCTTTCACATTGTAATGGGTCTCTTTCACATATGATGCCAAAGAGCACCTTAACACAATATTCAAGCAGGTCTCCACTTTACTGATGGCATTTTTAAGACACTCAAGGTACCTATTTAAAGAATATGAAGCATTCACACTGACAGTATTTTGGAGTAAGAATTAGGTTCTCAAACTGTATGATAGCCCCCCTAAAAAGCATGGGCACCTGAATGGAGAGGGTGAGAGGATGAGGCAAGGTGATGCTTCCTCCTCCCACAAGTTACAAACTTGGAAAGCTGAATGCTTTCTGAGAGGGGATCCTCCATACTGGATTTGTGAGGAAGATTGTTTCCTCAATGCCCATCACCTTTTGGAAAGTTGGTAACACTCAATAACATTTCAATAAAAGTTTATACATTTTGGCAATAATATGACAATCATTTGTACATAGTTTTGTCTCAAATTCAGTTTGAATATTGTTCTAAGGATGTTTTACTCTGTGTGGATTAAGAATGGGTTGAAAATGTCCTGTTATATTTTTCTAGTGACATTTGTGAATCAATGCCCCAGTCCTCATACCCTTGCATGCAGAAGCATTCATTTGTCTGCAAGCAAGGAAATACTCGTTTGCAGTATAGATGGCTGGTGAAAGACTGAAAAAAGCAGAAGGGAGAATAAGTTGAGAATGTGGCTTGGGTTTGGTTAACATACCATGATATGGTTAACATACCGTGATACGTTAGAATTTTCGCAAGATGAATATAAAATAAAGAGAAGATTTAACAATAGAAGGATATGCTTGTCAGTGGTTTTCTTGTTTGCAAATCTTAGAAAGGTTTAAATTAGATAAAAGGCATTATGACTTTGAGCAATCCAAAACTGAATTTGAGACAGAACTATGTACAAATGATTGTCATAATGTATAAACTTCTATTGAAATGGGAGACAGAGGAAGAGCAAGTGAAAGAATATGATTAAATGGGCTAAAAATTTTGGATATAATATACAAACGGAGCAGTGGGAAAATATGTGATTAAAAGGATTGAAAAATTCACATTAAGTTTGAGTCTTAATGAGAATTTTGACAAGACGATGTACCGTTGGTATATGTCTCTGGAGAAATTGGCCAAAATGTATAAAGGTACTTCAAGTTTGTGTTGGAAATGTGAATAACATAAAGGAACATTCTACCATATGTGGTGGACATGAAAGAAAGAAAGAAAAATTGGATACAAATACAATTATTAATTCAGAAGATTTTAATATAGAAAAAAAATCAGAGTCTTTTCTTTTGGGATTAATGGACACCCAGCTGGAAAGAAGTCATGGAACTTTGTTTTTATATATGACAACAGTAGTGAGATTATTATATGTGCAAAAGTGGAAGAATCCAATACTGCCTACAATAAATGGTTGGTGAAGGTGCTGGTACTTGCAGCAATGGGTAATCTTACTTCACTAATTAGAGAAAAGACAATAAGTTCATTTATTTCTGGGAGGAAATCCTTTATAGACTTTTTGCATGAAACAGATAATAATGATTTGATGATTTGTGGGCATGATGAATAATGAATTTGGACAATAGAATAAAGGGTTTTCTTTGTAAACATAGAGTAAGAGAAAATTTTGTAATGATATCTATATTTGTCACAGAGAAAATGGGAAGCTTTCTTTTAGTTTAAATAGGGTTTTTGTCCTTTTTCTATATTTTAGTTTGTTTTTGTTAGTTGTTACTCTTTTTTCTTTTATATAAACTTTAATTTAAAAAAGAGACAATGTGGCCTGGGTTTAAAAGTTTGACAAGCACAGATGTCAGGCATGGCTTTTAGAATCATTTTTTAAAACTCTGCAGTTACAAATGGCTGCTGGTCCTGTATTGCTGAAAGCTCTACTCTATTATGAAGTGACTATTACAAAATTGTACCTTAATTGTCACAGAATCAGGATTTTGAGGGAAATGCTAAGACTTGGGAGTAACCTCAATGAATTCAGTAGGTCTTATTTTAAATCAACATGCATATGGTTGGGATGTATAGAATCCAGATTTAGTTCCAAGTACCAATCCAGATGGCTCTGAATACAGATGTGGTGATGTTTTTCATGCTTGAGGACTCAGATATGTAGTCTGGGTCCAGCAGATAACTAGCAAATCCAAAGCTAAATTTACATAGAACAAAAACAGATTTGCTAACTCTCCCATTTTTAGCTAGATATTCCAGTTTTACAGCTATTCTCTGCCAGAAAAAAGTGGCTTTAGTTATTTGTGATTACTTTTTGTTATAGCTATGAGAAATGTTTGTTTCTCTTAAGATTTTTATTGCCCCCTATAAGTATTTATATTGCCCTGCTTCTTTCTTCCCTGTCTCTCATATTACCAACTTCCCTTTATTATTTGTTTATGGACTTCTTAACCTATTTCCCACCAGTAAAATCCATTTTAATTATACATAGCACAGCCAGGTATATATATATATCTATGAATATTTAACTAGCTTAGGTATGTGTAAAGTATTTTAATCTAACTATCATGTTAAAGTTTAGAGATCTTTATTTTCATTTATGCCTACCTGTATTTTATGGAATATAGAGTTAGTCATCATTCTTCTGTGCAGTCCCACATTGGGACACATTGGGACTGCACAGGCGCAGGCCTCTTGCGGAGAGATTTCTCTAACTTTTAAAATTCATAAGGGAGTGTTCTGCCTTTACTGCACACATGCAGGAGTTTCCCACCGAAATACGGGTAGAGAGAAGGAGCTTCCCTATTTTCTTTAGTTCTTTCACCACCACCATTGAGAAGGTTCTTCCTAACTCATCTTGCTTACCTCGATTTTCTTCACTTGTGTATCTCTGTTGATTTCGTCATATTTCAAGAATCACCTAAAAATAAATAAATGAAAGAAACAAGTTCACAAGGTGAAATAAAATGGTTTACACTGATGAGCGCAATATCACCTGCTGTGTCTAAGGGAACCTATAACATATTGGCTTTCAGAGGTTCAGGCCAAAATGCCAGAAGTGACAGAGCTTCTTGGCCCATAATGGTGTTATGGGAGAAAGTTCCCTCAGGCTCATTTACCTGGCAGTAAAGTTATCTGGCGCGATGGAGCCACCAGCCCAATCCAAACTTCAGCCATCAGTTCTGGGGGCTAGATCTTCTAATCTGAAGAAATGTCGGCCATCAATTCCAACTGTTTCCCGTCGGGTTCCTGTTCAGTGACAAGCAATGCCCTTCCTGGTCGCTCACCCGAACACAAGAAACATCACTCACCGGATCTGACCATACAGAACATGCCACCTCTGAACTGCCTGTTAAAGAGGCAAAATAGCAAATCTAAGCCTGTGGCGGCTCAGGAGAACTGAGGGAAATAGGGGTGCTCTGCCACTCTATCTGTGTTTTGGCAGGAAATGCCTGCACACACACCGCAAAGATGGAGCGCCCCTTTATGGATTTTAAAAGCTAGAGAAATTTCTCTGTGGTAGGCCTGCGCATGCGCAGTCCCAATGTGTGCCTGCACAGAAGAAACTCAACAAACAACAGTTATAGGTAAGTGCAACCCTGTTTCTTATTCCATAAAACTGACCATTATAATGTTTTTAGATACCTCAATTTCCTTGTATAAATGGCTTTCTTACTTAAAAAACGGTCATTCATGCATGGTGTCTTGCTCAATAAGTCTATACCCAAGCATACCATCATGAATAAAGACTGCTTTGCCACATATGCCAGCATTGGGAGACAACTGCCAGTACCCAAGTCCTAACATATGTACATCATAATAAAAGAGTCCATGTGGTATAGTGGTTAGAATGTTGGATTGAGACTAGGTTCAGATCCTTGTTCAGCCATAAAACTGACTGGATGACCTTAAGCCAGACATCAACATCTGTGAGCCCCACCTATTTCACAGGACTTTTGTGAAGATAAAATTTGAGAAGGATGCCCTGAAATTCTTGGGGGAAGAAAAGGACAAAAGCGTTATTGAAATAATTCACATATGACCATTAAAAATGATGTACAAATAAGCTATCTACTGCAGTGTAAATAAAATACTACACCAGCCATATCCTGAGCCATCTCTTATTTATAACTTCTTAAATTGTTCAGGTGTTTTGACTATTTTAGGTGTTTCTAGAATACATGTGCTTTCTTTTGGACAACACTGTGCATATAAAAATGAGGTCATGCTAAATTTTAAGAGAAATCAAGAGGCACAATTTATAAGGCAATCTGAAAGAAACTTCTGTTTATGTTTTTAGTTGAGACTGAGCCTCTGTCTATGCATTCAAAGTTCCTCATGTAGTTGTCACCACTTCAGGAAGATGCAGGGTCGTATTATCCATAAGGCTGACTAGGCTGAAGCCTAGGGGCCCTGCAGGAACTAGGGGCCCATCAATTTTTTTTACTGAGGCACACCCCCATATAAATTACAATTGATTCCCTTATAAACCCCTATTAATAAGATAATTAACTGCTTCCTTATTGAAGTGAAACAAATAGTCTCTTAAAACAATTATCCATAAATTATATATTTTAGTAAATAATTCACTTCAAAATATTACAGTATTGAACAATTATACCCCCAACATGTGCTTTCCTGAAGAGTTCTACTCGCGCAATGAAAATATATTTTAAAAATGTGAATAGAATTCTTCAGGAGACCCTCAAAGTGGATTATAAAGTTCTCAACAGGCTTCCTTCTGCAGTAAATTACTCTGTTTATTGCCCTGTGTAACACAAAGAACTACTACACGAGAGTCAGTCTCCAAGTGCTGCTAACTCTGAAATGCTGGATAAGAGGAACCTCTAAGACTGCCATGCCCGTCATTTTATAAAGTATGCAGAGCTGTGCGCTCCGGGCAGGAGAAGTTATGCCACACACAAATTGGTTCTCTTTCCAAGTCTGCAGTTTTTTTAGTATGATATACTCATAAGTGTCAATCCAATGGTCATTGATAGGTGGATAAAGTTGTGAGCATCCCTTTAATCATTTGGATAATGTTTAAACTGAACCAAAAGCCTCTGTAGGTCTATCCTTAGACAGTCTTAGAGGTTCCTCTTATCCAGCATTTCAGAGTTAGCAGCACTTGGAGACTGACTCTCGTGTAGTAGTTCTTTGTGTTACACAGGGCAATAAACAGAGTAATTTACTGCAGAAGGAAGCCTGTTGAGAACTTTATAACCATTAGGGCTTAATACTGATTACTTTGAGTTGTTTCCTTTGATGTGTAGTTTGAGTGTCCCTTTAAGACAAAGTCAAGCCATTGGGGGTAGCTCAATATAAACGTTCCTTACTTATTACAATGGCGTGCTTTAGAAGATACAGCCGCCCTGCTAAAAGAAGATACAGCTGCTCAGGTCCGGGAGTGAATAATTGTTACAGTGTTTAAGGGTCTACCACACAGGTTTGTTGTTGATATCTGCTGACAATTGTATATTATGATGAATTTGTATAAATTGGATGTCATGTAAAATTGCTTATGGTATAGTATGTAAGATGTTTGTTTTGCAGTGTTTGGCCACGCCCCTGAGGAAGATTCTATACGAAATCTGAGCTTTTCAGCCGGCCCCAGATTGGGTGTGCAGCCGTGGATTCCCTTACCATGTGTGGACATAGCTGTGCATGAATGCTACTTTATTTAAAGAAGACACAGGACACATTTTGTTTGGACCTTTGTATTTTTCAAGTTTAAGGAAGAATCATTGTATAAATTGTATTTGGTCATCTCACTGATTGATTTATATAAGAAATACATATGGCCCTTTGGGCACTTATAATAGAGTTGTTTATTAATTTGTAATTGTTGTTCCTTCCCGTGAGGGTTCTCTTTAGCTAACCCTCCCTCTGTGGCAGCTATTTTGTACTCAAGATTCCAAGAGTTCCCACAGGCTCGACAACATTAGGGATCCCTAATACAGTGGATGGGATGCCCAATAGCTGCTTGCATGATTCTACGTCTTGTTGAGAGAGAAATTCTGTGAGTGAGCATTGGTATAGAGAGCCTGGCTCGTAGGTTACTTCCCATGTTACTTCTCTTTAGCTAACCCTCCCTCTGTGGCAGCTATTTTGTACTCAAGATTCCAAGAGTTCCCACAGGCTCGACAACATTAGGGATCCCTAATACAGTGGATGGGATGCCCAATAGCTGCTTGCATGATTCTACGTCTTGTTGAGAGAGAAATTCTGTGAGTGAGCATTGGTATAGAGAGCCTGGCTTGTAGGTTACTTCCCATGTACAGCAACAGCAATAGGGTTCTACATGGAAGAATTTTGAATGTATGGATCAGGTTTGTAAAATTAAAAATGACAAAAGAGATTGCTCAGCAGTTTCAGTTGCTGCATCATTACTTGCTGACAAACTGGAGAAAATTAAAATAAACATGGCAAGTATGATAATGATAGCTAACAGCCATATGCTCAGTTGATTCCATACATGGCAGGGCCTAGCAATCTGCAAAAGTGGATTAAATGTAAGTAAGTTAAAAGTCTGGAAGAGGCCAGCCAGAGTAGGAGGTAAAAAAGAGCAGAACTGAAAAGAGAGATTGTCTTACCTACTAGAATATATAACTAACTTATTTTTCATTACATGAAATAGTAGAAATACTCAGAATTGGAGGAAAGCAAATTACGATTATTCTACAAACTTGTGGTTCATACGTCCATGAACACTCTGAGCACAACCAACTGGAAAGTTTTCCTTTGCAAAAATTATTGAAATGAGAGAGAGCTTAAGAGAGATCTGGGTCATTATAAGTCGCATGTTCCCCGCATTCCCCACGCAATCCCGAGTGCCGGTCACATTACCTCATTAAACCTCATTTCATTCGCATTTCTCCCAAATATGTGGTCACAGGTTTTCAACGGGAGTTTCACGGTGGCCGTGAACGGGCCAATGCGCAATTTACGCGTTTTTTTTAAAAACCACCCCCCTTCCTGTCTCTCCGGCCGTTCCGAGAGTTCCTATTGGCTGATTCAACTTGCAAGTGCTCCATAGTCTGCAAAGACTGTTTTTGACTTCATAGCATTGGATTTATTGATTATGCTGTTTCTGAATCAAATCTGGTAGTTTGAAAAATCATTTTGGGGTGAATCCATCCTCAGAACGGACTCGCGAAACTTCCTTTTTAACTGTTTATTTTTTTTATTTTATATTACTGTAATATCGAAATTATGAAATATCAAAATAATGACACTCCAAGGAAGTGAAACTTCAGTAAAATTCAGGCACTGAACTGTCCTGCATAGGAAATGCCCATGAAAGCTTCCCACATGCTTCCAAATTTCCAAAAAAGAAATGGGAGAGAGCCATCAGTGCTGTCAGTGGGGGAAAGAGAGGCATCATTATCTTCAATGATGTTTCTTTATAAGGCAAGATCGAAATAACGGAAAAGTGCGCTCAAAAAATTTTTTAAAAAATGGGCGGGGAAAAAAAGGTCCCACCCAAAAAAGAGGTTTTCGAGCGGCCGTGTGACCGGAGGGACACGCGAGAAAGACGGATTGGAAGCAGGGATGTGAACGAAGAGGAAAAAATCGCGGATTGGAGGCAAACGGAAGATATCCGATAAACATGCGGGTAATGGGTGAATGTGGATTCGACCCTGTACTCCACAGGTGCCCATGGTCCTGTGCAGCTCCCATTAAGCGTAACAAGGTTTGAGCTACATAACTTCCTGTTCACCGGGGAATTAAACTAAAAGATACCTATCCCAGGACCAATTAAAAGACTTATTTTGCATATACAAAAGGTATTTGTTTTTCAGTCTATATTTTTTAAAAACCCTAAATTTTAAATTAACCATAATTTTCTACTTTTAATGATCATATATTAACATCCTTTATGGAGCTAGTATTATAGCTGAAAAGAGCGGTGTTATTCAACCTTTTTCTAGTATGCCTAACACGGTTCTTTGTTCTTTCATGCAAATCCTTTGGTGCTCCTTCCCAGTATCTTCAGCCTCCATTTGCCTTCCATTTGAATTATAATACAAATATGACATGGCTTTCTGATACTTTTCTTTTATGAAGCTGTTATTTTATTAAATGTTATGAAACATTTAATAGTGCAATAATTGAAAATCATTTTTCTCCATATATTACATGAAAACTTCATGTAAACTTCACTGAAAACTTCATACAGTTCAAAAGTGAGAATCAACATAACTAATTTTCAACATTGCTCTGTCTGCTCTGTCTGTGGGTATTTAAATCCAGGCTGAAACTATGGACAGACAAAACACATCTTTCTACAAACCTGAGAAAAGCCCCAGGTTTGCAGGAAAATTGAAATAAAAAAGCAACATTGGGGGGATAAAATCACCTAAAAAATAGCAGCAGTGCCTGTACATTCAAGAAATGGATAATCTCTGAGATCTCAGTGGCCATTTTAGGGGTTCCTAGGCAACCACAACAGCATTGCCTGCTTTCAAACAACAGTTTCTGTCAGGACTCTAATCTGGTGAACCTGGTTTGATTCCTCACGCCTCCACTTGAAGCCAGCTAGGTGACCTTGGGTCAATCACAGCTTCTAGCTGTCTCAGCCCCACCCACCTCACAGGGTGTTTTGTTGTGGGGATAATAATAACTGTAAACCGCTCTGAGTGGGTGTTAAGTCATCCTGAAGGGCAGTAGATAAATTGAATGATGAAGATGATGATTATTAAAAGGCAATAGAGTATTCATTTATAAAATAAAAAGGATCAATTGCACAAAATACACACAGCACATCAACAGAGAGCTAACTAGAAAACAGTGGGGGAAATGGGACAGAAATTCGGGACTGGGTTATATATTTACCAGTCTAGGAGAGGAGGAGGAGGAGGAGGACATCCCGTACAGCAGCAGCCTTGAGCAACCAGCTCTTCATGGCAGGGAGAAGGAGGGGACTCAGACTTGTGTCTGAGGGTGCATGTGGGGAGGTCCCAGGACACACAGAGCACATGGCAGGACAGCCTAATTATACAGCAAAGCATATCCTGGGGCGAAACTGACATCATGCTCCCAAAGACAATAGCTTGATGGCTGTCTCCGGAGGTGAGACAATAAAGTTGGGAAAGCTTGATTAAACCTTCCTGAGAAGAAATAACCGTGTAAAAAGATGACTGATGACCCACAATGGCTGGATGGGTGAGATTGATCAGTTCCTGAATGGCTCAGGCTGGGAGAAGGGAAGATCAGCAGGGTGGGTGACGAGATTAACTCAACAGCTTCTGGAGACCCCTTTGTTACACAGTTCTGCACATCTTCAGGGGTATGGGGCTGAAAGCTAGTCTTACCTCACAGGTCACATTCCAGTATTTTTCCATCTCCCGGCTGGGAGCTGGTATCCATTTCTTGCATAGCCAGGCAGTTTGTCTGTATATAAAATACATGAAGAGAGGGGTTTCTGATATTCTAGATTCATAAGCTACCCTCTTAGTCTAAGGGCAAGTTTGACTACTAACAATGTATTTGCAACTTGACTTCCTGTTTGTTACTGATACTCGTATGTAAGTAAATAAAATACATTCATGCTTTTGCCTAGGAAATAATTTCAAAGATTTCAGTTGTTATGATCTTTGAACCTGCATTGCATTATAGTGTTATTCCAAGAGATATCATAAATGGTTTTTAAAATATGTAAAAATTAAAGCTTCCACAAGATGAGGCTATGTAATAACTCTGCTTTAGATACTTGAGTTCAGTAGGTACCACACTTTTGATTTCCTGATGGGATTTTTTGTTAATTTATTTTTTTTAAAAAAAAATTTATTGGGTGAGTAAAAATTAATATTACAAATTTTCAATTAAAACCCTCACTTCCATATTCTCCCACCCTTTTCCCTCCCCCCTTAATCTAAGACTTCCAACAGTTTTCCAACCCGCTGTCTGAATCTACTACTTATATCCCCTTTTCTATTCTTAACTGTCTTAACACACTAGTAAAATAGATAATATATATTAGATTAAACAAAACCTAACATCAAACTATCAGTTACAGTGTGTTTCTAACTTATCTCTTCTCTTCTCTTGTAAAGATCAGTATCTCCTCCTTTCTGCAAAATTAATAGTTATCTAACAACCATAATTGTCCCTTTACGTCCCACTTCTTTTCCAAATACTGTTTTAGTTTACCCCAGTCATTAAGAAATTCTTCTGGATCCTGTTCTCTCAACTTTCTTGTCATTTTATCCATTTCTGCCATGTACAGCAATTTTTGTATCCAGTTTTCAATAGTGCATCTTCCACTTCTGAGCATATAAAATTCTTGCCGCTATTGGGGATTTTTTGTTAATTTATAATGTAGCAATGAAAGGACTATGTTGTCCCACATGTCCCTACAAGATCACCTTAAATAACAGGGGGAAAGTTGAATTTTTGATATCAGCTAGCTAATGTCCAAATTATACATTTTTCCCAGTAACAAAATTATTTCCAGCAAACTTTTCCTTTATTGCGAAGAACATATGAGAAAAATTGAAGTAAAACCATTTGCAGTAGATAAATATGAGTGGGTTTGATTTGATGGGCCCAGTATATTAATACTGAGCTGGTAGCATGTGAGGTAGAAGACTGCCAAAATGTAGAAATGGTAACCAGATCTTTCCTTTTTTTTAATGTAAAAAAGACAATTATTTGTCTCCCCTGAGAAACTCAGAATTATAAGGAAAGTTCTTCCATTGAAACAATATTCCAGACTCCAGGCATTACATTGCTATTGCTTATCACAAGGGAGAGACAACTTATTCCATCTTGAGGCTATGGTTATCCTGGCAGTTGTAGAAACAACAGTGATCATCTTTATTTAAGCTCCAAAAAATGTTTTTCACCTATTTCAAAATGCTACTGGTGATATTCCTGGTACTATTTTGAACATGTGCACCAAGGCCCTTAATAGCGGCATCAGCAATACATTTGTATGGGTGTGTTTCATGTCCTCCTGAGTTTATCATCATCATTATCCAAACTGAATGTAGCACACTTTGGAAAGTACCTGAAGAGTACCTGAAAAGTACCAGAGAAGAGTACCTTTTTCATGCATGTACTCAAACGGTTTTCTGATTTTCAAGATTTAATTGTTATACTAGACTAGAGGTAAAACAAATGGCTCATTTTAAGTGCTGTCATGTTTAGGAATGTGGGAAGTTCTCATATTACTCCTCTAGCAGCTGCTCTCAGCTTCCTGGTGAATCTTCCAGAGTAGCAACAATGTACACACTGGTCAGCTTCCATCACCTTTGGCAATTAGGAAAGACAGGGGTCTCAGCTCAGGCCACCTAAAAACTGGAAATGGATTAGAGAGGACATTACATTAAATCATTCATAAGCATTCATAATATGTAAAAATTAAAGCTTCCACAAGATGGGGCTATGTAATAATTCTGCTTTAGATACTTGAGTTCAGTCGGTACCACACTTTTGATTTACTGATGGCAATGGTCATTTTCCGTTCCACTCAAGAAAAAAAAACTGAAGTAAAACACTTGAAAGCTGAGTGAAGGAAAAGACTGGAACTCAGTATTCTTGCTGTCATGTGTTTTACTTAGTGAAGTTTCTGAACCATCTTAAAGGCAGTCACACATTTGGATGGTATTATGTAGATTATGTTTTGGGTATTTGGATTTTTCTTTTGGACCAGTATGGCTGACGACTTCTTTCTACTTTTATAGTAGAGTGTGTTAGAGTGATCCAGCATACATAACTGTGGCCAGATCCATCTTCTCTGGGAATAGCCAAAGCTCTTGTACCAATCTAAGCTGATCAAAGGCTGTCCTGGCAACTTCAGCTGCCAGTTTATCTGCTGAAAGTGGTGTGCCCCCACGCTGTGTATCTGCTTCTTCAGGGGGACTGTAACCCCATCTATGATGGATCATACTCCATATATAAGACCCACCGCCTACAGTAATAGTACAGATCGAGAGGAGTTAGCCATGTTAGTCTGCAGTAGCAAAATAGCAAAGAGTCCAGTAGCACCTTTAAGACTAACCAACTTTATTGTAGCATAGGCTTTTGCATGCATCTGACGAAGAGAGCTGTGGCTCTCAAAAGCCTATGCTACAATAAAGTTGGTTAGTAATAGTACAGTTTAGGAAACTACCACTTCATAGTAACATGTAGAACAATCAAACTGAAAAAAAACCTCTAAGAAAGCAACATGTCATATTTGGGAAAGAGAGAAAAAGATCCCCTGTGTATGTCTGCATGCAGACTGGAGAGTATCATGCATATTTTTAAAAAACGGTGCTATGTATGTAAGATGTATAGGCAGGCCCATCTTAAATAACTACCCAAACTACCCAACAGGACTAAGTTCCTGTTGAGTTAAATTGAACAGGATCTTGTTGCAAGGAATCTACCTTTAAAAATGAAGACGTCTTAAAGTGTGCCATCATCTAATTTTCAATTATTTTGCCCCACTGCCTAATTAAAACGTATTGAAATCCTCTTTGTCCTCCCAATGTATTTCTTTGGTATGACTTTTGGAATCCGCATTGCTAAATTGCCATTTTCCCTTTTCATGTGTTCCTTCTATAGCCACAACGTCTGGTTCATGCAGAGGGAGAGCAATATATATGATGAAAGTGAGAGAAGTGAACTGAGCTGGCAAAACAAGCACTGGGGGCATTCCTGTTTGGTTTTCTTGACAAGCAGAATGATGAAACTGTGGTTAAAGAGAAATCCCTGCAAAGTCAAGCGTCTGGCTTAAAGCCATAAGCCTGTAAAATTTTAAATATGTCAACATGAAGAATCAGTTTTAGTTGCATCTTGATATTCTGCAGGAGAAATCAGCGACTCGTAAAACTAGTTGCTAAATGTGTAACAGAAGTGAAGTTTGAAACTTGCATGACACAGTACCTCAGTGAGGAATATGGTTTATCAGAAACTTAGACTTCATATTGAAGCTGACAACCTTCTAGCCCTTTCGGCTGCCGAAAAAAGGCTTGAAGCCGTGTTGGCATTGTTTAAGGCTTCCTGGAAGACAGAAGAAAGCAGGCTCAAATGCTAACAAAAGAAGGATGAAATGCTAAAGGGTTAGTAAACTTGCAAAAAACAGCAATAGAATGTGCTCCCACATACCCCATTCTGCCAAGGAGGAGACAGCTCTCAGCTGGTTTGGTGGCTAAAGAGCCTGTCTAGAATCTAGGAGATCCAGTTTAATCCCCACTCTGCTAAAGAAGCTTGGGGCAGCAAATATTGTCAGTTTACTCTACCCCGCAGTCTTTTTTTTTCTTTTTATTAATTTTCCATTTTTTAAATATAACAATAAAAACATATAACAAATAGCAAGTAACAATAAAGAATCTACAATTACAACTTGTAACATTCAAAACTTTGATAAAACTCCATACATTGGCTTTTTGATAAACTACAACTTGCATTATGTTGTTTGGCTTCTTAATGAGTTACCATAATGCCCCGCAGTCTTGAGAGCCAATTTAGTGTAGTGGTTAAGAGCAGTGAGACTCTAATCTGGAGAACCAGGCTCGATTCCCCACTCCTCCACTTGAAGCCAGCTGGGTGACCTTGGGTCAGTCACAGCTCTTCCAGAGCTCTCTCAACCCCACCTATCTCACGGGGTGATTGTTATGGGGATAATAACAACATACTTTGTAAACCACTTTGAGTGGGTGTTAAGTTGTCCTGAAGGGTGGTATATAAATATTATAAATGGAAGGAAGGGAGAACAGTGTTATAAGCTGTCTTGGGTCCTACTGGAAAGAAACGCAGGGCATAAACTTGACTATTCCAAATAATCTGTAAAGACTCTTCGTAATAACCATTACAGGCAGTCAGTGTGATGTAGAAGTTAAAGTGTCGAAGCCGAATTACATTTTGGGAAATCTGGGTTAATATCTCTACTCAGCCATTGAGTTCACTGGGTGACCTTGGGCCAGCCACCTTTGCTTAGTCTAAACTTTCTCGCAGGGTTGTTGTGAGAACAAAATGAAGGAAGAAGGAACTGTGTATTCTGTCCTGAACTCCTTGGACTAAAGGCAGGATAAAAATGTAATATACTAGATTGGTACAAAAGTATGAAAGAAAGCCACGCCTTTCTCTATAAACTGAAATACTCTTTTGGGCACTGTTGCTTCAGAGATAGCGGTGGATTCATCAACCCCTCTGTGAATCTGAGTTATCAATTTATGTTTTTAACCCGTGTCAATGACTGGAGTACCACACCGGACCTAGCAGCCATCATTGCTTGTCTTGACAGAACTTTTTGGTAGATTGTTCACATCCAGTTTCCAACCACAGTGGGCCCGGATAAACACAGTGCTAGAGTCTAATGGAAGGAGGGGGAAACATTTTGAGTTGGGGAAGGCAAAACCTAGTCTCTGTTCCTCTATTCCCCTATTTTCCTTGATTGCCAAGTAACACAAGCAAAGTATTTCCTTCTGTCTGCTGAAGGACATGCAGGTTGGCTGTCTCAACTGATTGCATGTATATAGAAAAAGTTATAGCCTCTTGTCTCTACAATGGTCTAACTCTGCCCTGCCTCTCAGTGTATGCAAGCAAAGTTTGCTCAGTATGTGGATTTATTTTCTGAATTTATCTGCTTTGGGTGGTTCCCCCCACCACATTTTTTTCTTTATGCTTTTTCTTTTGGTGATTCCCAAACTAGTCTCTGTCAGGACAAGGCCAGGAACACCAGCAATAAGCTTTAGCAACTTGTTCTGTGGGTCATGTGCAGCTGGGGTCATTCATCCAATGTGTACACATTGGCACTGACCGATAGGAATATCCTGGAACTACTGTCCGCCAGGGAGCTGGATACTTTGAAATAACACCCACAGATTTCTGTGTGTGATGGGTATATTCTTTAAGAGAAGGTGTTCCATAAACTATTGAACTGTACTGGGTGGCCAATCAGAAGGATCTTGAACAATATGGGAAAAAATATTGGCAGATTAATTCTCTTATTGGGTCTATAGTTTTCAAACTGAAGCACAAGAAAGATAGGTATAGGAAATTCTATCAAAACACATACTTCCTCTCATTTTATACATTGCCTATCCATAGAACTATCACCCTACAAGAAAATGCTATACAACACAATGGATGATTTCTATTGATTTGTGGATAAGTTCAACAGAGCTCACTCAAACTATGGGTAAATAGGAAGGCAAGTATGCATATTTATTTGTAAGTAAACGGTACCAAAATCAGCATGGGAAGGGCTCAGTGCTAGAGTATTTGCTTGACATGCATGTGGTCCAGGGTTCAGTCCCTAGCATCTTCGCTTGAAAAGATCAAGTAGTGGGAATAGCAAAAGGCTTTTGCCTGAAATCCTGGAGAGCCAGTGCTAGGCACAGGAGGGAGAACTGAGCAATGGTCTCACTCAGTATACAGAAGTTGCTGTTTAAGACTGCCGTATTAAACACAGTAGGAAGAGGATGTACCAAGCTGCATTTTCGGAGACGCATTCACTTTTCACTCACAAACAGAAGCCACGTAATAACTTTCATTAAGACTAGCGAAAATGGCACCGAACAGTCTGGCAACTTCTCGGTTCTCTAGAACTCTCCCTCAGGCTAGGGAGCCCAGCGGCTTCCCGGGTCATTTTTCTCCAGTTGCGAGATCCCTCTCTTTAGGGGCCCGACATCACAGGGCGGTTCGCGATTAAAGCGACACAGCAGCACCCCTCCCCCCACGCGAGCACCTCCTTCCCCCACGAAGGGTGGCCGAGGCGGGCAGCTCCGTCGTCGGGCCTTCGAGAGTTAATCATCCCCGGCTGCCTATTGGACAGGCTGGGCGGAGATTTACCATTCAGATCCTGGAGAAAGAAAGTTGCTGAGTCTTGGAACGGGGAGCAAGTCAAGCCCAGGAAGGGAAGGACGCGGAGGCAGAGCGCACTCCCGCCAGCCCAGCGGGACGCGCGATGCGGAGTGTCTCCCGGGTCCCGGAGAACTCTGCCGCGGACGCGAGGATCAGGCCGCCGCGCAACTTCTGAGTCCCCGAGAGCCCCTCGGCGGCGGCGCGAGAGGCAGGGGTCGTCGGGACGCGCCGCTGCCATGGACGCGGCGTAGCAAGGCGCGGGCGGGTTCTGGGCGCTGCGCTCGCTCGCCTTCGCCGCGGCTGCCCTAACCTGCCGGCCCCCGCTGGAATGCCTCGCATCGCGCCTCTTCCCGTGGCCAAGGCGAGCGGTGCCCCCGGCGGCGGCCTTTGCTGAGCCCCCTTGCGCTCGCCCCTCTCCGCCGGAACTGCCCAGAGGTCTTCGGGGGGCTTCTGTCCCCCGGCCCGGCCCCAGCTGCGGCCGTCATGCCCCGCGGGAGGGGGCTCCTGCCTTGCCCCGCCGCTGCCTACATCTGCCTGCTCTCCTCCTTCTTCCACAGCGTTCGAGGTTAGTCGACGCCTTTTTAAGAAATAAAACCCGGGGGAAATCACCTCCCCGGTGAGTCGATGTGGTTGGGCAAGAGCGAGGCGGGTTGTTTCTTTGCCGAGTTGCAGAGCCGTTGTGTTCAGAATGCTTCCCGTGAGGCCAGTGAAAACTCAGGCTAAAGTCTCTTGCTGTGTCCCTCGCTCCACAGCCACGGCTTCAGTTTGGCACTGTCCGGAAGAGGGAAGGGGCCGCTGAATTAAGTTTTGAATGCATGAATCGAAGCGCAGAGTGAGCGGTGTAAGCCCCAAACGCTGAACCGCAAACAGAGGGGTAACCGACCATTTTTTCGAAATACTGGAAGTTTAACTTCCGACAAACAGAGGTAAAGGTCCACCTTGAAGCGTTTCCTCTTCCTTGACCTATAGGCCTGTATTGTGGGGATAATAATAGCATACTTTGTAAACCGCTCTGAGTGGGCATTGTCCTGAAGGGCGGTATATAAATTGAATGTTATTATTATTGAGCTGGGGCGGCTTTAGGAAGCAAGTAATAAAGGGCTCGATCCAGCCGAGGTGAGCACTTGTGCAGTCTGGATGCTCATTTGCTCAGAAATGCTTAAAACAACTGAGGAGGATTTCTTGCTTGGGAGAGGAGTTGGAAGACAGACAGGAGGAGCAGCCAAAGGGGCTCTCCTAGCCAAATACCTCTGGTGGCCACATGCCCAGTAAAGGCAGCAGAAACGGGGGCCAGAGGCTAGTGCTGCAAAAATCCAGGAGACAGTTTTTCATTACAATTCACATTGGGTAGTCCTGGAGTGTGTTCCTACAGGATGCTCCCATCTGCAAATAATTAAAAACAATGGTACATAACCATAGGTTAAGTGTAGAACTTTCTATAAATCTAGAAAGCCCATTTACAATTCAGTTTCTTACCACTTCAGAAATGCAGCCACTAAAGATGGGTCATGTTTACCCTGCCACACAACAGACGTCTCTGTGGTAGGTTTCTCTGTCTCAGCCAAGGAAAAATGTGTGCTGGTGGGTGTTTATAGCGTTACAGCTGGCTGTTCTGTAAGAGGGCCTGTATAAAAAGAGAAGAGTTAGCTCTGACTCCTTCGTCCTTTCAAAGACTGGCAATGTAAGTAGCCATTTTTATGCCAGGGCAGTCTCCCAGTAGTAGTTCTGCACCCCACCCAAGAGTTGGTACAGGGGTGAGTTAGAAATGCCTCTGGGTGTCAGACTGGCAATTGGTGCTGAAGTTCATGTTCTCCCTGCCAGATGCCCTGGTCCAGAAGATGTTGTGCAGAACATCTGCTGCCAGTCACCACCATCCAATGCCACACGTCTCCAGCTGTGCTTCTCCACCTGCAGTATCAAATGGCTCAATGTGCCATAGAGTTGCAAACCCAGGGGAAGGTGCAATGACCTGCCTTGCTGTCTTCACAGAGCATGTTGATCATCTGTCTTTCACTTTGCATCTTGGGAAAAATTGCCTTACATTGCAGAATTCAATATTTTTTAAATGTCCCAACATAGTGTGTGGCTTTAAAATGTCCATTTGCATCCCTGTCCAAGTGGCACTCGGGTCAGATGTTCCTGCCACATCATTCTGCTAACAGGGTCACTTGTCACTGTGTTCCAGCTGCTTCCCTATACAGGTTTTATTTTATTTATTCATTTCATTTATACCCTTCCCCTTTTCTGCCCAATGGGGACCCAAAATGGATCACATCATTTTCCTCTCCTCCATGGTATCCTTATAACAATTCTGTGAGATAAATAAGGCTGAGAGTGTGTGACTTCCCAGCGAGCTTCCATGGCAAAGAAGGAATTTGAACCTAGGGGAAAGTGCTGTGTGCTGAGAGTTGCTTGTCTATAGGTCAAATACAGCTAAAAGTTTAACAGGTATTACCTGATATCTACTGAATAGGAAGGAAACTGACATCATAGGTTCAGTTTGAGTTCTTTGATGACCCATAGGTTGGATTTAGCTCAAGCAACAGAAACATTCACTTTTTTATTTTGATTGGGAATGAATTAAGCTTGGTGGTTGTTTTGGGAACTGATCCAAACAGTTTGAGCCAGACTTCTTTTCACAGTAGAATCCAGACGGATGATCAGAAGATGTTTATTATACTTGGAACCCTGAGTTTAAACACATGGACCTGTATCTAACAACATAGTTTTGAAGGCGCAAAGGTGCATAAGTCTTTTAAAGAAGGGGCAGTAATATATACTGGTTGTCCCCTACTGCTATAGTCCACTGAGCCCTTCCAGATTTTGTTCCTGGGATTTATTGGGCCCTTTGGAACAGCATTGGTTAAGTGGAGAATCATCAGCTTTTGAGACTCAAGCTCCCTGCATCAGAAACAAGAAAGAATGGAGATGTCTGGGTCTTTTTATCCCAGCCAGAAGGTGGGAGGGGAGTGGTAAAGAAGTAAGATAAGATGTTGAGGTAGAATGTGAAAGTTAATTACATTTCACATTGTACTTCCACATCCTGTCTTAGTTCTTTGCCAAACTCCTCACATCTTCTGATTAGCATAAAAAGTTCTCCATTCCTACGCGTACTCAGTCTACGTAGGGCTATCCTTGAAGATGCTCCAGAGATTTCAGGTGGTGCAGAATGTGGCTGCTAGATTACTGTCCAAGTCATCATGGTCAGTTCATATAACACCAGTTTTGAAGCAGCTGCAGTGGTTACCAATTAGCTTCTGGTGTTGGTTCTCACCTTTAAAGCCCTTCATGGTCTGGGACCCTCGTTCCTTCAGGTCCACCTCTCCCATTATGAACCCCCTTGCCTGCTGTATTCATCTTCGCTGGGCTTGCTGGTGATTCCTGGCCCCAGAATGGCATGACCTTCTTCCACCAGGAAGAGGACCTTTACGGTAGTGGCACTCTGCCTTTGGAATGCACTGTGGCAAGGCATGCCTGCTCAGCAGGACCAGCTGATGTTTCAGAAACTCTGTAAAGCAGAACTATTCCCGCGTGCCATTGCTATGCAATAGTCGTTTGTGAGGAAGAGCAAATTGCTGTGCGTTTTTATCTACCTGAAATTTTTGTGTTATTCACAGGGTTTTATAGGCTGGGGTTGGGACTAGTATATTTTAATTATTTGTATTAAGCTGTTTTATTGTAATTTGATTGAATATTATATTTTTGTACAGTTTTGTAATTGTTGTGAACCACTTCAAAATCTTAACTGAAGAGCAGCAGTATAAAAATTAAATAAATATTTGCTGCTTTGCTGCTGCAGGGCGTCAAAAGGTGGGAAACCTGGACACACCATTGCGGTTATGCTGCCTTGGTAGCCACAGGGGCATCAAGGCTCCCACAAGAAAGCATTGCCCTGGTGTAAAATAAGCTGCTTTTAAAAATAATGGCCTGTCAGCTAAATCAGTCAGTCTCTATGCTCTTTTAACTCTGTCAGAAGATCTTAATCCTCACCAATGTCTTCTGGCCATATTTTTGGGTCCTGATCATATTTCATTGTTTGGGTGTTAAACAAGTGGTGGAAATGAATATGTCTGAGGTGTAATATGTGGGCAGGCAGCATTTAGCTTTTATCTTTTCAAAGTCTGTAGTTATGGCATTAAAATATCTTTCCCTTCCCACAATAACATTTGTTTAAACAAAACGAAATGTCCTTGGGAGTTCTTCAGAAGCTCTCACTGTCCCATCCCCAGTTTAACCTTGGGCCATGTGTGCACAGGAAATCTTTAAATATCGAATCACATTTTTGTGTTTCTTAAAAGGTATTAGGCCTCTGTTTCTTTGATTGATGTTGTTACCATATCATCTTGGAACCATTTAGTTCTTACTCAGGGGAGTTGCAAATGGCACGTAGCTGATCTTGATCATGACTTGCCATTTGTTGATTTGCCAAGGCTTTCCACTCTCTTCCTCTCCTGCCAAGCTGGCCAGGTCTGCATCGTTTCCCCCACCCAGTCCCCATCCTCAGTTGCAGAAGAGATGGGGAAGAAGAGTTTCAGTAAGCCCTCCCCCATGCTTTCCTTACTCCTGATCTGAATAATCAAATGCCTTGTCTGTGATATTATCAGCACTCTAATAGCCTCTGTTCACAAACCTACGAAAATGCATGTTTATCAGGTGCCAGCTGGCTGCCCTTTGGTTGCCATCCACTATTGCATTCCTGGATGATATCCCCCAATTCAGTGCTGGTGGTTTGGCCATCTGCCATTTGGCGCAGTTTGAAATGCTTGAGTTAAATGGGAACCGTAAGCCTGTGAGGCAGATTACCATCATTCAGGGGCCACTGTGGTGCTTCTTAAACATCCTTACACCTGTGTGGGATCTAATGCACTTTCCACATAGGACAGGACTGGGTCTACATGACATAACCATGGTAGTGGGGCCAATTGCTCTGGTCTTTCCCATGGAATCACCACCCATTCTCTTTTTCCATATGCTTGAGAACAGGTTGGTTGGTCTGTCAGAGTCTGTGTGAGTCACATGTTTTGTGCAGCCAAAAGCTAGAATACCAACAATTGTAGCTTGAAAATTTTGATACATGAAAACAACTGTGGTCCGTAATCACCACACCTTGTTGCAAGAGTAAAGTGTTGTCATCAGTTGTATTTCATGAGACTCAAAACAATATTTTGCTTAGAATCATAGAGTTAGAAGGGGCCATACAGACCATCTAGTCCAACCCCCCTGCCCAGTGCAGGATCAGCCTAAAGCATCTCTGACAAGTATTCATCCAGCCTCTTCTTGAAAACTGCCAGTGAGGGGGAGCTCACCACCTCCCTAGGCAGCTGATTCCACTTTTGAACTACTCTGACGGTGAAAAAGTTTTTCCTAATATCCAGTCGGTACCTTTGTGCATGTAGTTTTAGCCCATTGCTTCGCGTCCTACCCTCTGCTGCCAACTGGAACAGCTCCCTGCCCTCCTCCAAATGACAGCCTTTCAAATATTTAAAGAGAGCGATCATGTCCCCCCTCAACCTCCTCTTCTCCAAACTAAACATTCCCAAGGCCCTCAGCCTTTCCTCGTAGGGCTCAGTCTCCAGACCCCTGATCATCCTCGTCGCTCTCCTCTGCACCCTCTCGATTTTGTCCACATCCTTTTTGAAGTGAGGCCTCCAGAACTGCACACAATACTCCAGGTGTGGCCTGACCAAGGCAGTATAGAGAGGGGCTATGACCTCCTGCGATTTCGATGCTATGGCCCCTTTGATACAACCCAGGATTGAATTAGCCTTTTTTGCCACTGCATCACACTGACTGCTCATATTCAGTTTACAGTCCACTCTTACCTCAAGATCCCTTTCACATATACTACTGCCCAGAAGTGTATCCCCCATCCAGTATTTGTGCTTCTCATTTTTGTGGCCCAGATGTAATACTGTGCACTTGTCTTTGTTGAATTGCATCCTATTCACAGCTGCCCACTTCTCCAGAGTATTCAGGTCTTGTTGAATTTTAATTCTGTCTTCTTGGGTGTTTGCTACCCCTCCCAATTTGGTATCATCAGCAAATTTAATGAGCAGCCCTTCCACTCCTTCATCCAGATCATTGATAAAAATATTGAAAAGTACCGGGCCCAAAACCGAGCCCTGCGGCACCCCACTGGACACCTCCCTCCAATCTGATGAAACGCCGTTGACCACCACTCTTTGAGTGCGGTCCTCCAACCAGTTCCCTATCCACCGAACTGTCCTATAGTCTACTTCACAGTCTTCCAGTTTGCCCATCAGAATGTCATGGGGGACCTTATCAAAAGCTTTACTGAAATCCAGATAAATCACGTCAACAGAGTTCCCCCGATCCAGTAAGCTGGTCACTCGATCAAAGAAGGAAACCATTGCAAGCGAGGTTTGTTCTTAGACAGCTGTCCCAAGCTTTTTTCTAAATGGGATATGGGGTGGTTGACTTATATTTGAAACATTTGGAGCTGATAGTCACTACAGCAGGTTTAATTTTCCTGTTAGGGAAAGGGTCCTGTACCTGGATTGGGCACGCATGTCACACATGAAACTGACTTATACTGAATCAGATCAGTGGTCCTTTAAAGTCAGCATTGTCTACTGAGACTGCAAAAGCTTCCCATGGTCTTAGCTAAAGGTCTTTCACACTGACTACCTGATCCTTTAAACTGCAGATGTCAGGGATTGAACCTGTGACCTTCTGTGTGCCAGGCAAATGCTCTAGAATTGAGCCACCCCCAAAGGTCTCCCCATTCTGAACATACATCACCTGAATGGCAATTGAGCCCAGCTTTCCTGTTTTTAAAAAACTTCAGAGCACTCTCTCTCAGACAAAATAAAAGAGCTGTAAACTGAATTAGCTTTGTCTATAGCACCCTGGATAGTTTACCATTGTCATTACATGCTTCATTTGTGTATGGAGACTGAGATCTAGCCCCTTTGGTAGGTATTGAACTGCAAATGATGTATCTAGAGAATTTTAGTAATTCCAGTTTTCATTAACAAATTATGTTAGTACTTATGGTTATGGTAATACACTTGTATGTAGGTTGGCACTGTCTGCTTAGGTCTCAGAAGCAGGGCATAATTTGAGATGAACCTTGCAGCCCAGTCCTATGCATATTTATTTAACTTTTATATATACCTCACCTTCTGCCCAATGAACCTTGCAGCCCAGTCCTATGCATATTTACTTTTATTTATTTAACTTTTATATATACCTCACCTTTCTGCCCAAGGTGGCTTATATAATTCTTCTCTTCTCTATTTTATTTGCAGAACAGCCCTTTGTCTAGCTTAAGCTGATAATGTGTGACTGGTTCAAGGTGAGCTTTTGTGGCAGAGTGGAGATTCAAACCTGGTTCTCCCAGATCCTAGTTGTATACTCTAACCATTATACAATTCTCTCTCAGTCTCACTCACACTCTCACACTATCTCACTCTCTCTCACACTCACATTCACCTATATATTAACAAGTGAGCTCAAGCTCAACTAGATTAAAAATTAGACTTACTCCCAAGTAAATTTGCATTGTACTGTAGCCCCAGCCCCATATCATGTTTTCAGTGCGTTTACATGATACTGCACTCTGGAATCCTGTGCTCAGCTGAATGCCATGATAGCCCTAGACATATGGCAGGCATACATCTTTGCAGTCTGGGAGGCATGGCTAACCTCCTTTCCTTCCGCTGCAGGGGTTATCAGTTGTGTGTGAAAATTATGCACTTCAAGGAATTGCTGTTGAAACAGTAGGAGTGCTTCTATGTTTCTTCTGAAATGCAGGACAAAAAACAGTACTTTAGAAATTGCATCTGTGTAGCAAGCTGAGTTCTCTTTACAGTTTTCCAGTCTGTGCTTTTTAAAAGGGGGAGTACAATTGATTGCTTTTAGATCTATTCACTTTTATGAGTTTGTTGTTCTGCAAGCCATGTTAATAAGATTTTTGCTATGTATTGAGCAAC
Organism: Eublepharis macularius; assembly: GCF_028583425.1. Classification (NCBI taxonomy): domain Eukaryota; kingdom Metazoa; phylum Chordata; class Lepidosauria; order Squamata; family Eublepharidae; genus Eublepharis; species Eublepharis macularius. Next base: position 167,738,990 of record NC_072791.1, on the reverse strand, counting down.
CTGTGCTGACCTGATGGTGATTCTGAATACAATGCATTTTTCATGCCACCTGTCAAGGGACATCCAGAATTTGTAGCAGTAGAATATGAATCGGAAAAGAATTTGCTGCTAGTCAGTGTGGTGTACTGGTTAGAGTGCTGGACTAGGATCTGGGGGACCAGGTTTGAATCCCTGCTCTGTCATGGAAGATTGCTGAGTGACCCTGGGCCACTCACACATTCTTAGCCTAACCTACCTCACAGGGTTGTTGTCGATGGAGGAGAGGATAATGATGTAAGATACTTTGGATCCTTATTGAGAAGAAAGGGGGAGTATGGATGAAGTAAGTAAATACAGCAATAAATGAAATAAAATGCTGATTGACATGTTGCAACTAATCTTTTGTATTCAAGAGTTTAACTCAAACCAGGTCAAATCAATTTCAATTCTAAAAGCTGCTTGCCAGCTCAAAACCTTATGAAGACAGACAATAAGGAATAGGGCAAAGGGAATACACCAAAAGCCAAACTGGACTACTGTAATTCACTCTGCCTTGGCTCTCTTCGAAGACATCTTTAATTAGTACAGACTGCACCAGTGGGAGTCAGCAGCTTGGAACCCATAGCTCAGGCGCTGCATCAAATGCACCAATTATCTATTTGCTACCAGCTCCAGTTCAGACTTCTACGCCCTCCGTGGCTTGGGCCCGCCCCTTCTGTCCTGTTCTCTTTGTAACTACAAGGACCTGCAGGCCTGCAAGGAGAAGTCACCGGGGGGGGGGGGCGGGGGGCGGGGGGGGGAGCTGAGCAACAACGTTGTTGACTAAATGGGGTCTGTTTCTGTGGCTGTTCTTACTGACTTGAAACGTTAGGATGGAAAAATGCCACAAGCATTTTCCAACCTTGGGTCTTTAGGCCACGAGCATCTGTCTGGTTTTATTCGTTGCATTAATTTAATTAGATATCGACAGAATTAGTATCTGTTCACTGAAGAATAGAAATGTCAATAATAGTGACAGCTTTGGCCTTTTAGTTTGCAGTTCAAAGTAAAGAATTTCTTGTTCCCTTTTCTCTTAGATGTGTTTAGTGGCTGCCATTCAACTGGCTATTACTGTTTAATTACGTATTTTTATTGTGCTATTGCGTATTTGTATTTTTTCTATGCTGTTTATTATCCCGTTGTTTACATTTTATTATTGTTGTACTCTGCCCTGAGCCTGCTTGTAAGGTGGGTGGGTTAAAAGTCGAATAAACTAAACTAACCTTTGTTTCCAATGTACAGTTTTTAAACTATAAACCTGTAAGCAATTTCTGTTCTTTTTATATTTACTTGGAATCATGCCTAAATTATATATTTAAGAAATAGTAATATGCAGGGGTCATTTCGTAGAAAAAGAGCTGGAGGAACTCATTAGCATAACTCATTAGCATAAGCCATACCCCTTGCCATTGCCGGAAGTGTGTCATTAGCATAACTGATTTGCATATGCCACACCCCCTGATATCACCCATCCTGGCTGTTTTGGACCCAATCTTGGCCATTCAGGGCCAAAATTGGGCCCAAAATGGCAAAAAAGGGCTTAAAATGGCTGAAAAGGGGCCCAAAATGGTCAGGATCGGGCCACTGCTGAGTGGGAGAGTGATCCACCACCCATCAGAGGCACTATCCGGGCCATTTTGGCCCCAATTCAGGCCGAAATGGGCCCAAAATGGCCGAGAGTCAGGTGGGCGGGGCCACCTGACATGTGACCTCTTTGGGGAACTGCCGGAACTACATTCCTGCACGTTCCCCCTTGAAATGAGCCCTGGTAATATGGCATCTGTTAAGAATTTGGATGTAATATGGAGATTGTTATAGATATGCAGTCTTGCAGTTTCATCCCTAATCTAGTTATTAAAGTTCTATTATTTTGATGTGATCCATAATCTCAATTGATTTCAGCTGGCAGATCTAAATCATCATGAAGTGCATTGGCTTCAACTGGCTACGTAGCAAACTGTTCGTGTGGAGTGGGGCAGTCTAGAAAAGAGATTAATCAAGGGAACAATGTAATAGAGATGTACAGGGGAAGATAGCACGGGGGAAATCCATAGATCAGCACCTCAAAGCTCAGTAATATCCTATTAAATTAATAGGTTGCCAGTGAAACTGAAGCATTAACTGTGCATAGTTAACCTTGTCACTGGAATACAACGTCATTGGATTTTTACAGGTCCGCAGTGCTCCTGCATTCCCTGCTTTGGGAAGAGGACGCAAAAGGAACATCAGCATAACTCTCTTTTCGCTGTTAGGCATTCCATTGTTATGCTGGGTATGTTGTAGGGCATTAGACCATCTATGGCAAGTCAAGACCTGTCACAGCACGTTTAGCATGGTTGTAGCATGGCCACCTTGGAGGCAGCAGGGTGTTGACCAAAGAGGTTATGCTGATGAGGAATCGCACACTGAGAAAGCACTCAGACTTATTCCCTTCAGCAAGAATATAACTGGGTTCCAAAAAGCATTGGACAGATAGGTGGAGTATATTCTTAAGACCCAGTTATTGCCTGAGGTCATGTGTATGGAACACCTTCGGGGGGGTTGAGCTTATTTATTATTTATTTGATTTCTATTCTGCTCTCCCCATGAGTGGGCTCAGAGCAATCACAGCATTTTAAAATGTTCAATAAATATAATAAAATTGTGTAACAATATAAAAATTAATAACATATAAAATGCACATTTTGCCCCACCACTTCAGCCTAATAACCTGCGGTGCATGGTGACCAGTTACAGATGGTTTCTGAACCCAAGGTGGGGCATATACTTCCCCTTCATGGTAGGGGGCCGATACAGTACCCTAGGTGACCCACCAGCCTCATACGCATGGCGGAATATCTCTGTCTTGTAGAGCTGGTGGAAAGATAGTAAATCTGGCTGGGCCTGGGTTGCCACAGTCAGAGAGGGGCCAGGACCGAGAAAGCCCTGGCCCTGGTTGAGGCAAGGCAAAGTTCCCTAGGGCCAGAGACCACCAGTAGATGTTTATCTGCTAAACGGAGCAGTCTCCAGGGAATATATGGCAAGAGGTGGTCCCGCAGGTATGCTGGTCCCAGTCTGCTAAAGGCTTTAAAGGTTAAAACCAAAACCTTGAACCTGATCCAGAATTCTACTGGGAGCCTGTGCAGCTGGTGCAAAACTGATGTTATATGTGACTGGAACGGAGTCCCGGTTGTGCACTGCTGCATTCTGGACCAGTTGTAACTTCCGGATCAGACCCAAGGGCAGCCCAGCGTAGAGCGAGTTGCAGTGATCCAGCCTAGAGGTGACCGTTGCATGGATCACCGTAGCTAGGTCGTGGGTAGAGATGGGCACAAACAGCAATATAAACAAAAAAAAGCCTCAAACAGCCCAATCTGCTGTTTGCGAACAAGCTGTTCATGAGGCCCCATTTTAAATGAACAGGTGGTCATTGCAAGCTTCGTTCATTGCTGTTCGTCAAGCCAGACAGTCTGGCACCTGCAATCAATTCCCTTGGCAACTTAGGCAGGGATTGTCTGAACTCTGTCTGACCTCCTGCTGTTGCCCTGGAAACCCCAATCTAATCCCAATTTAGCTTGATAGGCAGGTCTTCCTTTCAAGTGTGGAGCTCCAAATTTGTTACAACAAGGAAGCAAAGAGCAGGGGGGAGGGGGGCTCCCAGCTCTGACTTCACAGACAGTGGAGAGGCAGTTGTTGTTGGCATTTTGATAGAGAGAGTGCATTGGAGCTTTAATTTTCTTTGTGTGTGGTGGGATAGGGATCTACCTCTTCAAGTTCCAGCGCTGCTATCAGGCTCTGGGACCAAGCTATTATTTATTATTGGTAACTTTCCTGCTGCCTGCTCAGGTCAGGTTTCTGGGAGTGGTGCAGTAGGGATCTTGACTTGGATGATGGCTGGAGGAGAGCCTGCTGGTCCCCACGAACAGCCAACCACCAACATGTTCGTGAACAGGGCCATGTTCGTGGTTGTTTGTGAGTCCCTGTTTATGGATGGCAACGAACAATGAACATCATGTTCGGGTTTTTTTCGGTTCGTGCCCATCTCTAGTCGTGGGCTGAGAAATAAGGAACAAGTTGCCTAATCTGACAAAGACAGAAGAACGCAGATTTGGCAACTGCCATGACCTGGGCCTCTATTGACTAGGAGATATCCAGGACCATGCCCAAACTCCTCACCACTGGCATAAGCGTCAGCGGTTTCCCATCAAGAGAAACCATGTGGGATTGTTGTGAGGATAAAAATGAAGGAGGGGAAAATCTTGTCTGCAACTCTGATCTCCTTAGAAGAAGGGCAGGATAAGACCGTAATAGATAGACAATTTTATCATTCTACAAATATTGCACCTATATTTACAAACTCAGAGCGGAACTACAAGTGACAAAAGGCACAGATTGGACACTTGTCAGCTTCCCTCAAGTTTTGATGGGAAATGTAGGCATCCTGGTCTTGCAGCTTGGCTCTCCAACTGCTGTCCAATGGACTTTTCAACTGTCACTTGTCCAACATTCCGCCTTGCTGCCTACATTTCCCATCAAAACTTGAGGGAAGCTGACAAGCGTCCAATCTGTGCCTTTTGTCACTTGTAGTTCCGCTGTCATATTCTAAGGCAGTGGATCTCAAATGGGGGAGGGCAACTCAAAAGTGTAAATTGCAGCAAGTACTCAACTGTTTCTCAAATGGTTTTCTCTTCTTTTTAAAAAGGTCTCAATGTTTGCACGCGTGGCAGTGCTACCTCTTGTGAAGAATGCTTACTGATTCATCCCAAGTGTGCTTGGTGCTTTAAAGAGGTATGTTGTTACTTTCTTTTTGGTCCTATATTTATATATATAAATCCAAGATTGGTGTAAGCTCAGATGTTTTTCATACCAGGACCAATTAAAAACTCATTAGACTATGAGGGCTTTCTCTGAAACTATTTTAAGACCGAAACAAATTACTAAGAGGATGCCATGCTGTGTATCCAACCAAAAAGTTGTCTATCCCCTCTCTCCTTTTAGAAGGTGCTTTAATTCCAGCCTGGAGAAGAGTTATGTGTAAGTTTGAAGCTCACATACTACATTATGAACCTTGGTATTAAATAATAAACATTTTTTTTGCTGTCTCTGTGATTAAGTTCTACAATAGAAGTTCAAAAGATGTTCTTGCACAAGGAAACAGCAGTGGTTCAAGGAATGTATTTTATTTCAGATAATGACTTGGACCTACTGAAACATTTCCATAAATAGAAGGATTTCCACTTGTGCAGCACAACTTTCTTGACTTGCCCTTCCTGCTGCAGCCTCAAATGCCCCGTGCATTCTGCTCCGAGGCTACAGGAGATGCCTAAGAGCAGCATTTTAAGGGTATGTGCTGTAGCAGGAGGGGGAAGTGAGCAAGTCACACTCTGTAGGCAGACTCTGGCAACAATGTGGCGGATTCAAACCAATGCAAAATATGTTTAAGTGCTCATAGGAAATGTTAGCATGGTTTGGGTTAGAAAGTAAATTTTCCAAATAAGATAAATTGGTTGAGACACAATGCAACTTAGTTTATTTAAACAGTCATTAAATTATGAAACCAGGATTCAGCTTGCAGATGATAGTTCAAATTCTGGTTTACCTGGACAAGTGCTGGTTCATTACCGTTGCTCTGTTGCTTGGGAGGTGCTGGGGAACAAGCCAGGATTGAGTCCAGATGTCACACATCACACAATGCTATAATTAAGACTGTGGTTAAGAAACCAGCTTCAAGCCATGGGTTCAGATCTCTTTTGATGGAGCCAGTGAGTGGAGTTCAGACAATCACACTAACTAGTTAGCTTAATTTAAATCATGGCTTCATGTATGTCTGATCTTTGCTGATGTTTCATGAAGGCCAGCAGCTACACTTTATCACCAGCTGTCGAGCCCTTTCCCATTTCTGGTGCTTCCCCCAGTCACTTTGGATCTTTGGTGATGTTACAGCTCCAACATGCCTGTGCAAGAACTCAGGACTGGCTTTTATATAAATATTCATTCTCCCGGGAAAGAATTCCATAGGTGTGGGGAAACTATTAAGAGTCCATTCTGTGCTTTTTTCCCTCAGTGGGACATGCAGATGGCAGTGTTTAGAAGAGCTTTTGGAGATTGCAGTGGAATGGGGTACATTGAGTCAAAGTATCTGTAAAGCATTTTGTACAATAGCATCATGTTAGTCATTGGAAGCAATAATTCATCTTTTAATTATTTGTTCCTGGTATACAGACAACATGCATCTTCCATCGTGGTTTGCAGTAAATGAAATAAAAATAAAATTCTAAACACAACCCAGGTGTCAGGCAGTGTATATCAATGAAAATAAGGTACAGGCTGTGCCCCCAAGCATGCGAATTGAAAGGCACCACACACAATGAATGGAAATAATAGTTGAAGACTGTTGGAATGGAGCAGTGCCTTGTTAACAGAGATTAACTTCTAGCTGGGCCTAGGCTGTTACATTTCTGAACTCAAATGGTGGTCCATCAAGTTCAGTATCATCTACTCCATAGTCTCAGGCGGAGGTCTTTCCCATCACCTACTGCCCGACCCTTTTAACTGGAGATGCTGGGGATTGAATATATGGCCTTTTGCCATCCAAGCTGATGCTCTGCCACTGAGCCACAGCCCCTTCCCTTGCTAGAATGGAGTTGGTACAACTAAATATCCAGCAGCTTTTTTTTTTTGGCTTGAGACTGAGGCCTGAGTGTCCTTTCCCTCTCTCAGGCAGTCCCAGGGCAACTGGGAGCTGGCCCAAAGAGGAAGGGAAGCAAGTTCTTTGCAGCTGTTCCTTTTCGATGATGACTGGAACCAGATTGGTATTTTCCTTGCTGTGGCATTCTTCTTAGAAGGATACAGCCATCTGCTGACCCTTTTATCTCCAGTTAGTGAAAGAAGCCAGCATGCTCCTCTCCCCACTCCTGCAGTCCTGGGAAAGTTGGTAGTTTTAAGCAGTGTTCTTTCTCTCCAGGAGGTGGGGGAGGACAAGAAGAAGCAAGCTCCCTGCAAGTTCTTGTTCTCTGCCAGATGGACAGGCACATGGAGGTTGCTCCCTGGCTTGGGTGACTTTCCTGGTGACAGAGGACAGAGTGACTTTCCAATTAGTGATACTCTCACATAATTGGAAAGTCAATTATGGAAAGTCAACCTACAGGAACAAATTACTACTACTAACAAGGGGGAAACTGAATTTATTTCATCAAGCGTACAAATCCTTGTAGAAAGAGAGCATGAATGCATAAAGGGTGTGTCCCCAACCTCTTGTTTGCAAATCATCTTGTATGCAGCTGTAAGAACTGTGTTTCTGCCAAGTATATTGGTGGTAGTGACATCAGAATCAGAATGAGAAAAATATTGCCTATGAAGCTGTAGATATTCACTAATGTTGGGCTGGATTTGTTATATTTTCTTGGAACAGAAGGGCTATTTTTAATAGCTCTGCCAATACAAATGTTTATCCAGAGGCTGTTGTGCCATCAGCAGTAGTTGAGGCTGCTTGCATGATCAACTCACTTATTTGGAGTAGAAATTTTCCCACACTAACTGGGGAGTAAAGAGGAGAAAAGGGTTAGGAGATGCTGTGGCCTTCATGTGTTATCTCTGAAACTAAAAGTGTCTTCCTTGAATTTCTCCATTCCTAATAACAAGAAGGTTTAAGAGGTGGTGAAAAAATTGACATGTCTATTCCAGCAGACTTTTAAAATTTCCTTCACTCTTCATTGCTTTGCACGTGAATTCCAGTGCTGACAGAAATTTACAGATATTGATTGTCAGAAATGCATATTAAAATAGCGTATGTCTGTATAACTTGGCGGGGGGATTGCATCTTTTTGCAGCAGAATTGGGATTTTAGCTACAAAAAATGTGCATCCTGGATCCAAGTTCACAGGACACCACCCTTTCTCCCCCTCCCATACCCAAGGGTTACTAAATTAAAATGTTGCACTGTAATCCACAGGCAAAATTCCATGTTCAGGTCAAGACAATTGACTTGAATAACAGATTTGGATGGATAATCTGTCTGGCTAATTGAATTTCAGCCAATCCTGTTTATGAGCCATTCCTATAATTTTCTAAATTGCTTGTTTGGAAAAAAACAGAATCACAGCAATAGTTTTGAATTCATTTCCTTTCAAATGAATCTGTTTATTTGAAATACGTATACATTGCCTTTTCTTATGAAGTGAACCAAAGGCAATTTACAAAGTATGCATAACAATAAAACCAAAAAACATAGAACAAGAAGAAACGACAGCTTTGCACCATGCTATGGCTTGTTATGAAAGTGTAAGTCTTTATTATTGAGCCCTGGGGAGGGGAGGAGGGTGAGAGAGAAAGAGAATGCAGGCCTGAAGATCCCTCAAGTTTGTTCATGCCATGCTTCAGCCAAGATCCTTGGACCAGTACTTTCTGGACGCTGATCTGTTTTCAGCCGAATGTTGCCCCTGTATCATTGTTTTCAATTGTGGTATGAAAATAGGATGCCCTTGGAATTTATGCCTTGAGACTAAGATGTGAAAGAGACAAGATCTTGCAGGAGAAATGGTTAAAATTAAGGGAGAACTAATGAGGGTAAATCACTATGTTATGCAGAAGGTGTCTGCATTAAATGGGAGTTATCTCCCCTCTAATGATGGGGTGCAATTTACTTTGAACAGTTTAGTAGTTTTTAGATGCAGATGTTAAAGAAACGGGTACATATGGTAATTTTTTTCCCAGATGTATTTCGCTTGGAAGTTTGCCTGGTTTTTGCAGTCGCCTAATCTGGCCGCACTGGTAACTTTGAGGCTGAATTACTGTCAATATATTCTACATGGGGCTGAAAGATGATTCAGCTTATATAAAATGCAGCGTCCCATTTGCTATCAGAGTCAGCCCATCTGACCCATATTACACCTATTTTTAAGTCCCTTCAATGGCTGCCTGTTTATTTATGGGACCAACTTAAGGTGCTGGTGCCTGCTGCTACTAGAAGCGGTACCAAAGCACTTCGTCACCCAGGGGCTCACATACTTGAAGGAATGTCTCTCCCGAGATAGACCTCCATGACAACTTTATTCTTCACAGCGAGATCTCTTAGCAATCCCTTCTTTGACTAGAATATGATCCAATACTATCTGGGCTTGGGCCTTTTTAGCTGCTACACTGGTCCAGTGCAACAGGCTCCCTGAAGAGTCAAGGCCGGTGCCTGTGCCTATGGGAAAACAGGAGAAACAAAACTGTTCAGACTGTGTATGGATCAACCTGGAGGCTTCATGATTGGGTGCTGAATTGTACATAATAGAGTATTTCATTTTTGATGAGCTTTAAAGCAGTTTATTACTTGTATAGATTTTACTTTTATTGTTGTCCTGATTTTGCCAGGCAGGCACATACATATTTGAAACAAACAAACCTACAAGGGATTAAAAAAAGAAAAATAGCATACAGATCAGAAAACACCACAGCATGGTTTAAACCAGTGTTAGTGACTCAAGTATTTCCCCCCTTGCAGATCAGATGGAAAGGAATAAGTACCCTGATTTGGATGAGGCAATAAAGTCAGAACTCATGTAATGGATTAGGCCTTGGTGTGGGTTCACTCAGTGTCTCCTTTGCTTTTTATCATCATGTGTTCTAATAGTCAACTGTAGCCCTATCTGCGATTCTTAAATGCACGGATTGGGGCCATGGAGACAGAATATAAATTTTCCTGCAAACTTCCAGGTTTGCAGAAAAATCTGAAAAGTTTTGTTTAAAATGGAAGGGTGTCTAAATCCCTCCTCCAAATGATGGAACATTGTCTGCACCTGGCTAGTGGCTGGAGGAAGGCAGGGGAGCAGGAGCCACCTTCCACACACGGTGAACTGTGGAAGAACGGCTATGTAGGAAGATGGGGGAGGAAGGAGCTGCCACCACTGTTCCCTCCTTGAGCCACACAGACCAAGGAGGCGGGCTGATGGATGAGGAGAGGGAGAAGAACAGGAGCTAGAACCGCCTCTACTATGTTCGCTGCAGCAGTAGTATGGAGGTGAGGGATACCCACCCCAGGTCTTGTTGCCTGCTGCTACTAGAAGCAGTACCAAACAACAAGAGCAAACCATGACCTACTTACTATTACAATTTAAAGATACAGTATAACAAAATAGACAAAAATTTCTTTTATATCATAAATCAGTATCAATTCAGGAGAACTCTTAAGCAATTATATTGCTGACCACAGTCAATATATAGAAGGTACAGTACATGAAGCAGCTAGCAGCGACATACAATTAATAGAATTCAAAGTGCAATAGTGCTTATAAACTCCTTGTCTTAAAGTGCAAATGCTAGCTTAGAAGGACCACACCTCCTTAAACCACAGAGTACAAACCATAAATTCATAGGTAACAAACTGTAGCTCAGTAGTATAATCCAGATTCCAATATTAGCAAAAAGCTTTCCATAAATACAGTCAACAATTCATACATAGAAGACACTAAATGAATAGATAGTAACTGCAATGGGTTTGCTAGTGAGGAAACCCATTTCTGATATCCTCTTCCTCCTGGCAGTTACCTAGAGAGATGAATCAAAGGTAAGTTACGTGTCAGTTTCCATGCACAATGGCCGCTTGCTCAATGGTGTGTGCAAGCGGCCATTGTGCATGGAAATTGACATTTAACTTGCCTTTGATATTGGAATCTGGATTATACTACTGAGCTACAGTTAGTTACCTATGAATTTATGGTTTGTACTCTGTGGTTTAAGGAGGTGCGGTTCTTCGAAGCTAGCGTTTGCACTTTAAAACAAAGAGTTTATAAGCACTATTGCACTTTGAATTCTATTAATTGTATGTTGCTGCTAGCTGCTTCATGTACCGTACCTTCTGTATATTGACTGTTGTCAGCAATATAATTGCTTAAGAGTTCTCTGGAACTGATACTGATTTATGATATAAAAGAAATTTTTGTCTATTTTGTTACACTGTATCTTTAAATTGTAATAATAATAAGTAGGTCATGGTTTGCTCTTGTTGTTTGGTACGTTCTTCTGTGACTCTTTCTGTATTGGGTGCTACTAGAAGCAGTGGCAGGAGAATAATTTAAAAGAAAAATACAGCCTCATCTACTTATAAGTAACAAAGAGTAGCTCTCAGAAACACTTTATGGCAAAGCTACAAGTTCTTACCATACTTCCAGGTAGCTCTAGGAATTGCCAGAACTCTATGATAAGAACCTCCTATAAGTAAACAAGGTCTTATTTTTCTTTTTAATTTTTGTCCTGGGACACTGCCCCCCCCCCCACAATCCTCCCACTGCTTGCCAGGCACTACCTGACAACTGAGCCAAGAATGAATGGAGAAAGGGGACATAGACCTGTGGGAAAACATGGAAGCTGAAACTGTAATCAGTGTATAGGATCATCTAGAGAGGTGCAACCCAGTATATTTCTGCTTCACCAGCAGGCCTTGATTAGAAGTTTGTGCTGTACTGATTGCATGAAGGCCAGCAGCTATTAATGGAGCACAACAGCCTTGTTTAAAATATGGGCACTCTGCAAGCAAAATTTGGTTTCCTCTACTGTTAGAAATAAGTTTTCAGGAGCTGCCAGTTAAAGGTGGGAGTGTTTCAGTGAACTTTGAGAGATTCAGCAGGCCGTATCTGACCTGTGGGACTGCCTATTCAGTGTCAAGAATTTAGGCCACTGATAGCCTCCCTTTTTTTTCTTTGCAAGAATGTGAAAGTCCAGTCCAAAGTATGTTATAGTGCTACTTGCTGTTTACTGTGCCTTGGGTGTGGGTTTACTTCTTATCCACTAGGTAACACACAATAACGTAGTATGGACAAGACTGCATGCCTTAACCAGACCCACCTGGGTCCAGCATGTAACATTGCACGGAGACAGCAGATTGACCACTAATGATAGATTAGATTTACGTTTTCGGGAGGGGGAAAGTGGTCATCATCACTCATCATGAATCAGTCTCTGATAAGGAAATGGCGTGACTACACTTTCTTCTTCTTTTAAAGCAGCATGTTTCTGAACCCCGGGAACCCTCCTTGCTTATCTCTTGCGTTCTTATAGGGTGTTTATACGTGCTTAGCAGGTTTCCTCTCCATTTTGTTCAATGTGCTTCTTGAGTAGTCATGAAGGATAGTTCAATAGATTTGAAAAGGAAATAATGGCTAATAGATTTTGCAGTGTTGGTTTGTACGGTGGTGAAGTTACCTGAATAGTCTAGTCTTCTGACGAGCAGTGGCAAGGTCGCATCATATGTCCTCTTTTCCTCCATCCTCCATCCTTGAAAAACTTATGACTCATTATCTTTCTTCATTACAGAGAGGAATGAGATAAAAGCAACCAGAATATAGCATATATAAAATACAGCAAGAGTGTAACAAGTCTATATGTGGGTACATAAATTCATAACAAGCACTAACTTGCAAAATTAAAAGAAGTCCATCAGGACCACTCAGAAACTAAAACATACTAGTGCAGTGCTACTAAAAGGCCAGAATATGCCAACTAACATCTAACAATTTAAATCAATTCAATTCAAATACCTTTAATGGCATACCACAATTTAAATCAGGACTTACTATAAGTGAAGATAAGGGTTTGCACAACTCCAGACAAAGTATGGCTAAGATGACGTGTTAGCAGGGCCCATGGAGGCCCATGGAGGCCAGGTAGGCGGTGGCCTCGGGCGCGAGGGAACTGGAGGGGCGCCGGAGGGGGTGTCGGGGGCTGAGGCACGCGCAGCGAAGCTGGCATGACTGGGCTGCAGCTACTGCTGCCGCCAGCCAGCCCCATGCTGACGCCACTGCCACCACCACCGCCACATGCCCCAGCTGGGCGCAGCCTCTGTGCGCCGCCCCAGCAGTGGCTCGGGGCTTCTGCACCCGGCTGGGGCACGTGGCAGCGGCGGCTGCATGGGGCTGGCTTGCACGCTCCTCCTCTCCCACACGCCCTGGCCGTGCACAGAAGCCGCGAGCCGCTGCTGGGGCGACATGCGGAGCAGCCTCCGTGCGCCGCCCAATGAGGCACGTGGCAGCGGCATGGGCCAGCCAGCCATGCCAGCTCTGCTGTGTGCTCCTCTGCCCCCACACGCCACAGCCGGGTGCAGAAGCTGCTAGCAGCTGCTGGGGCGGTGTGTGGAGCACGGAGAAGCTTCCGCACGCCGCCCCATCTATCTTGCGCTGCGTGATGACGTGATGTCATCACGCAGTCAGAGGTGTGCGCACACGCAGCACACGCACTCGTGGCTGCGGGCGCCAGAAAGTCTGGCGCCAGCCCTGTGTGTTAGATATTACAATCAATTCTTCATCAACATTGCCAGGCAAGATGTGAGAAGATCGAAGTTTAATTGCTTGTGAGCAAAACTTGGCTACCTGCCGAGTGGTCTCCGTACTTTCATCAGACAGAAGCCTATTTCTGTTGACCAACTCAGAAGTGTCTGTAGAATGCTCCAGTAATGGAAGGATATGCACAGCGTGGATCACATTATAGAAAGGACAGCGAAAGAACATATGGGCCGTTATGACTCTTTTTGGTTCTGGAGATGTAGTTTTGATCTATTTCTGGGTTTTGTAATGTTAAAAAAAATGCTTGTATAGTGGTCAGTAAGATGTCAACAAGGATTTGGCAGTAATGTTTGTTTTGTAATCTGTGCCAAAAGTGTGTGAGGATTTTTACAGTGATAGGGATATTACAGATACAGGAAGGATATCAGTACGAGCAATTGGCTGTATTTGTGTTTTCTTTAAAAAAAAGATACCTTCTTTCTCTGCCTCAGTGCACATATCCTCTCTGTGGCAGACAGCATAGTTTAAAAAAAACCTTAATAGTATAAATCTGAGGGACCCAGGTTCAAATCCCTACTCTGCCATGTAAGTTTGGTGGTGACCTCACTCATTCTCAACCTATCCTACCTCACAGGTTAGGCCTATGATGGAGAAGGGGCGAACAATGTTTTAAACTGCTTTGGGTCCTAAATGTGGAGAAAGCGTGGGGTAAATGACACGCCAGCACATGAATGATTTGCTTCTGTTTCTTAGAATGGACGTACATTATCATATTTTCGTATGATTGTTTGGAATTGCCATATATCTCTTGGATAGCTGAGTTTTCTGTCATGTTTTTGCTTGACCCTCAACATGTTTTCAATATGTTCATGCCACACACCACAGGTGAGCAACTGTCAATGCTTAGTTTATCAGCCCATGAATATGGGATTCAGATGTTATCCTAAGAGAGAGAAAAAATCCCCAAATAGCATTTCAAGCAGGGAGAAGCATAGATAATTGAAGTAAATTGTATGGAAAAATCTTTTAAGCTATAGTACAAGGACATGGTCCCTGACCTGGATGACCCAGGCTAGTCTGATTTCCTCTGATCTCAGAAGGTAAGCAGGATTGGCCCTGATTAGTACTTGGATGGGAGACCACTAAGAAAGTCTAGGGTCGCTACACAGAGGCAGGTAATGGCAAACAATTTCTAAATGTCCCTTACCTTGAAAACCCTACAGGCTCGCCATAAGTTGGCTGCAATTTGATAGCACTTTCCACCATCACATGGACATGGAGCTATAAACCAGTAGATGCTACAGAAAAACTTCCTAAACCACCTTAACTTCTGGACCTCAGTTTTTCAATTACATTAAAAAAACACATTTATTAACTGCCTCTATACCTTGCAGTAATTCAAGGCAGCTTACAACATAAATAAACAAAATAAAAATAATAAAACAAAGTTTAGGACTGCCAATGAACATAAACACACAATTAAAAGCAGTCCTTTTGCTAAAAAAGGAATAGATTTGATCCCACATAAGCATTTTTTCCTGTTATCCTGATGCTGTTGTCTGCCTGAGCTGTGCTCTGTAGATCTGGGACTCAGTTAGTTTGTGTTGCGTATACTGTACTGAATTGCAGGTTTCTAGCCACCAGTTGTCCTGTGTTAGAAGTCTAACATTTTTCAGTGTTTCAAAGGCAACTAGCCTGCTAAATGCTGTTTCTATGGCTTGTTTTAATATTGATAATGTGGTACTTTGTGAGCTTCCCCAAGCAGATCTCTGAAGAGGTTGCACATAAATTTTCTAATAAATAAATAAATAAGAGGAAACATATAGTGGTTTTTTTTCCTCCAGGGAATGGACAGTGGCCACTGTTTGCATACAACTGCCATATCCAATCCAATAGGGCTTTGTAGTACATTAAAACCCTACACAATTTTTGGTCAGAGACAAGGATAGGAGAACAGTGTGTACAGTCAAGGGCTTAGTTAGTCTGTTTATATACCACCTCCAATTTACTTTAAAACGTGGTATGGTTCTCACTGAGGTAATAAGTTTGTGTCTGGGTTGTAGGACTGTAGGTGGAGGATAAAATGATCAAATGCTTCACCATAAAGAAGAAATTATCTTCACTTAGAAGAGTAACTATCATAAAGTCTGATTGTGTATCTGTGTCTGTCTGTCTGCTAACAGCACAACTTGGTATGAGCACAATTTGATTTGTGACATTCTCTTGGCCTTTGTGCTGCTCACTCCTTTAAAAAAAATCTGCTGAAAATGTGTGCTTCTGTTGTTTTTAATCATGAAGGCTTATCTAATGAACCGAGGAAACAATTTTCAGCTATAACTGGAAACCTCCTTTTTTGTGTGTAAGTGGAGGAACTGTGGGAGGGAAAATATAAGTTGTAATACTCTATCCACAGACAATTGTCTAATTTCGCTCTATTTTAATACGCAAGATGCTGTGTTTGTAATTTGGTAATCTGATGTGAAGATATTTTCATTTTTCTTCTGATATAGTTTCTAACACAAAATGAACATGTGCGTGACACACAGAAACATTGTCCTCATCCTTTAGTTTTAATAACATACTGGAATGTCACTGTTTGGAACAAGCTAGACTTTCACTTCACATTCCAAATAAGAGTTCTAGCCAAAGAGATATAATTTCATTTTGACAGGAGTTTGCATTCCTGTGAAATATCCTAAATAGTAAGACAGGGACTATGAGAATAATTTATTTAATATTGTTTAAATATTCATAAAAATATGAAAAAGCTTTCTAATTTTTAAAAAGACTATTTTAAAAAGTGTCGTAGTGCTAAGAGTGGTTAGTGTTCAGTTCTATTCACATCTCACTTTGGTGAACTGCTCTCTTTCAGCCCCTTTGTCTACAAGATGGGGGTGATAATTTCTGACCTACCTTTATGATTCTTGTACGGATCATCAAGGCACTTTGTAAAGAACTTTGAGCACCTAGAAAAAGTTCTATATAAATATTATTTAACCCGAAATGGCAAGAAACTAGATATTTGATAGATAGTGGCTAAAACGTTTGCCTATACCTGCAGTCAGTCTTCTCGATTAAAATTGTTTTTCCCTCTTCGAAGAACAAGAAGTCTGGATCTAAACAACCAAAGGGTTTGGTATAAAGACTTAGAGGAACCAACAGCCTGTTGTTTGCCTATTCTCGTTATGACCATTGCAGTCTAGACTATAGCTTTCTAAGTTCCATATTCTGCTTACCTAATTGACCATGTAAACGGTAATTGATTTTTAACACTTCTACACTTTAGCTCGTATTGTGTTCAGACCTTTTCTTCCTTCTCATTGTTGTACTATCCCTCAGACAAATCTTGTCTCTCTATGACACTGGGTTGGATCCAGTAAATTATTTCCATGGACACACAGGATTTCATCCATGAAGTGTAGCTTTCTATTCATCTTCCTCTTGCTGCAGCCCCCAAATACTTCCCTATGTCCAAAGACCCCTGAAGACAGCATAAGGGGGTAGTCTAAGGTCTTCACTGGAAGGGGAGAATTGGTGAGAATCCTTCTCTGCCAGCTGAAAATCCTCTGTTGGATCTAAGCTCCCCTTTCTCAACTTGACCTTCCACATAGCCTGGTTGTGAGAAAAAATGGGAGGAAAAAACCAAAACATGTTTGCTGTTCTGAGCAGGAGAGGCAGGATGCAAATGTTATAATAAAATTGTTCTTGGGCAAATTGATTGGTTTTTAAAACCTCTCTTCTTCACCTCCATATTCCCACAGGAATTTGGCAGCAAAAAATCCATCACTTCGAGATGTGACTTCATTGAAAATCTGATTGCCAGCGGTTGTGCAGGGCACTATGAGAGTACAAAAAGCAGTCTTAATATAGTGAAGAACCTTCCTTTGAGCAGAAAAGGCTCTAGTGTGACTCATTCAGACGTTACCCAGATAATTCCTCAAAAGGTTTCTCTCAATCTACGGCCTGGTGAGTTATTTATGTTATTTATAGAGTTAGCATTGATATGGATATGGATATGGACAAACAGAATATTTCATGTGCTACTAAAATAAACAATTGAGATTTCAGTATTTTTATTAAAACTCATATTTAGTTTATAAACTATTTCCTGCATTTTGTAAAGAATGACAGCATTCTTTACAATAACATTTGGAGCAAATGATAGTGTGTCAGATTCATGTACACAGATATGCAGTTAAGAAACAAGGCCTCGTTCTGTTTTGGGAACTGAGATTTGAAGTCAGATTTTTAGCTCATTAGTTCTTATGTATATAAGAAATTCAATTCTTCCCATCAGCGCCTTGCTCTCCCTCCACTTCTCTCCACAGTTCTGCAGTATCCAAAGTTGTGATGCTCATAGATAGAGAAGTAAGACTTAAGGTCTTTCAGATATGTAATCTGAATATTAAGCAGTTTAGGCAACACTCCCTGGATGTATCTGTTGTGGAGCATCTGTATGCATAATCCCCTTTAAATTTAGATGTTAAGCACTACTAGTTGCCCACAACCAGATGTGGATCAAAGATTCAGTCTGCAAATAACTACAACTTTTAGAAGGGGGAGTAATGTTTGGGATTTATATTGGTCTCTTAATCTTTCTTAACTTCAGTTAATTGAACAACTGTCCCAAGCAACAGTGTTTCTTTTAAAGATGTTGTTTTGAACTGAAGGGATGCCCCTGCTGTCACTCCACTGGTCAGTCTTGACCTGCACTCTCTCCTCTGCTTGGTAGCAACTCTCCGGCCCTGCATTCCCCACTCTTGCTACCTGGGATTCTTTTTAGCTGGAGATGCCAGGGGTGCATGCAAAATATATGCTCAACCACTGAGCTATGGCACACCTTTGAACTGATCATTTTGTTTAGCAGTAGTGCAGATTTTGGTCATAATATTTCAAAGACAAATAGATCTACAATTTTGGGGATTCTGTTATTCCTCCATTCTTGTAGTTTAGGTTAATAGCACTTGTTTCTCAACTATTAGAAAGTGCAACCAGTAGCATTTAAATGAGTAAAGAGATAGGCCAACACTGGGTATTAATTATCCAGGTTAGTGTTTTAAACCTTTGCAGGATAAAATATTCCTGAGAAGGTTCCTTCTAAGAATATAAGAAGTACCTTGTTGGATCAGACCAGTGATACATTTAGTCCAGCATCCTGTCTCACACAGTGACCAGCCAGTTATTCTGGAGGCTGAGGCCCTCCCTTAATGTTGCCTCCCAACACTGGTATTCAGAGGTTTACAGCCTCTGAATGTGGAGGTATCCTTTAGTCCCCATGGCTAGCAGTACTGAAAGATCTGTCCTCCAGGGGTGTGCAGTTAGGATCTGGGACTCAGGGGAAAACTGGATTTTTGCCTGTCCAGCTTTCCCTAATCAAATCAGAGAATCCCAGACCTTCAAGTAAATCTAGATAAATTTGAGACACATGGCTTCAACTTCTAACTGGCCCTTTCCTGGGCTTCTCCCACTTTTTTCCCCGAGAGGGGAGGGAGAGGAAGTAGGGAAGAGTGAAGCAGAAGCAGGAGGAAGGATTCTGTGAGTGACACCAGTTCATTTTGGCTAAGTTGCAACAGTGTCCTTTGCTTCAGTTTGGTTTGGGTGGAATTGTCTGTTTTGACATGATTCTCTGGTTTGATGTTAGTCCCCTTGGTTCTGTTGGGCTTCCTCTTGCCATTGGGAATGTGCCTTTGGCCACTGGCAGCCTTGCCCTTGTGTGTTTCTGCCTGAGAGCCTGCTTAGAAATGTTTTCCGCATAGGAAATAATTGAGACAACAGGAGACACCCCAGAGTCCAGTCTTTCTGAAACTTGCATAGCATTTACAGGACAATCAGGAGTAGGTGCTTGCAAATTTAGTGGAGTTTGCTTGGAAAAATGCCTCCCCTACATTTCCCTGGATAGCCCCCAGATAGTTTTCTCCATAGGAAATAGTGGCCGAATAAATCTCTGATCTGTCTTCACTGGATTTCCCGGATCTCAGGAATCCTGGGATTTTGGGGGGAGGGGGGAATCCCTGAAAACCAAATCTGGATTTCTCAATTTTTTTTAAGGTTGTCTATGCCTGTGGTAATCACTACGTCCTCTAGTAGAGACTTCCACATTTTAATCACTTGATTTTTTAAAAAAAAATTCCTTTTGTCCATCCTGAGTCTACTGCCCATCAATTTCATTGAATGTCCTTGAGTTCTAGTATTTTGGGAGAGGGAGAAAAAGGTCCATTAGTCTACTCTCTCTACCCCATTCATAATTTTATAAACCTCTGTTATGTCCCCTGCTTAGCCATCTCTTTTATAAACTGAAAAGTCCCACCCTCTTCAGTCTATCCTGATAGGAAATGTGCTCGAGCCCCTTAATCATCTTGGTTGCACTCTTCTGTACTTTTTCCAGTCCTGCAAATTCCTTTTTGAGATATAGTGACCAGAACTGTACACGGTATTCCAAATTAGGCTACACCATAGATCAGTACAAGGGCATTATAATATTAGCTGTTTTATTTTCAATCCCTTTCCTAATAAGCCCCAGCAAAGGTTTTGCCTTTTTCACTGGCACTTTCATTGAGCTATCCGCTACAACCTCAAAGTCTCTTTCTCTCTCAGTCTCGGCAAGTTCAGACCTCATTAGCATATACTTGAAGTTGGGAATTTTTGTTCCAGTGTGCATCACCTTATACCTGCTTACATTGAACTTCATTTGCCACATTGTTGCCCACTCACTCAGTTTGTAAGAACTCTCAATTTGTTTCTACTCTCTGCTTCTTTTTGTTTAACCAGTTTTTATCCATAAGAGGACCCATCCTCTTATCCCATGACTGCTAAGATTACTCAGAATCTTTTGTGAGATATCCTGTTGAAAGACTTTTGAAAGTATATAGTGTCTTCTTGGTTGTTATCAACATGTTTGTGCACTTTCTCAAAGAACTCCAAAAGGTTGGCGAGGCGGGACTTTTCCTTTGTAGAGCCATGCTGATTTTTCCTCAGCAAGCTTTGTTTCTCTATGTGCCTAATAATTCTATTTTTGATTACAGTTTCTGCTCATTTGCTTGTTGCGCTAACTGGCTTGTAATTTCCAAGTGCCCCTCTGGTGCCCCCTTTTAAAAATTGGTGTAACATTTGCTACTCTCCATTCTTCTGGCACAGTGCCTGATTTTAGTCACAAAATATATTTATCTGGTTGCCAAGAGCCCCCTGATAGTGGTCAAACTCTCAGTGATTTGCCCCTCTGCCTGCCAATTGCTGGTGCTATTTTTTGGCACAAAAAACGTGCACGCACTCCCATGCTTCATGCAGTGAATTCACTTCTTGCATGTGGGGCCAGTAGCACAAGTGTGCGTTATGCATACATAAGGAATGTTAATGTTTTGGACCTTAGGAGTAACTTTCTATTGACAAGAAAGCTGAAATTAGTAGCATTGTGGTCACTGTTCCCAAATAGTGCAACAACATCCACATTCTCTTTCTTGTATGTATTTCCTCATTTATAGATGGGTAACTGGAAGCAAGAAAAGAATTTTGTCCAGAGGGATCCAAGAGGGAATGCTGAAATTTAGGTTGAAGGATAATTATAAAGATTTAGGGAATGACAAGTCAGAACACTGCATCTCACCTTACACTTATTCTGCAGAAATCCAGGAGGTTTTCCAGTTGCATTTTGTATAATAATTAGGATAATAATTAGGGTTGCAAACCTCTGGGGGTGGGGTGGGGGGCTGAAGATGTGTCAGAAGATCTCCAGACTACAGAGATCAGTTCCCCTGAAGGAAATGGCTGCTTTGGAGGTTACTCTATGGCACTATACCCAACTGAGTTCCATCCCCAAACTCCACTCTCCCCAAACTCTCCTCCCCAAATCTCCAGGAATTTTTCAACACAGGGTTGATAACCCTAGAATCATACAATCATAGGTCTTTAAGGTATCTCCAGGGTCATCTAGTCCAACCCCCTGCACAATGCAGGAAATTCATAAGTACCTCCCCCCCACCCCCAGAGACCCCTGCTCCATGCCCAGAAGATGGCAAAACACTGTCAGGATCCCTAGCCAAAGAGGCCTGGGGAAAATTGCTTCCTGACCCAAATGTGGTGATCGGCATTACCCTGGGCATGTAAGAAGAGGCGATGAGAACTAAGCACTGATGTAACCTGCCCTTCCTCTCATGATCTGCCTAGGTTCACAGAATCAACATTGCTGTCAGATGGCCATCTAGCCTCTGCTTAAAAACCTCCAAAGAAGGAGAGCCCACCACCTCTCAAGGAAGACTGTTCCACTGAGGGACCGCTCTAACTGTCAGAATGTTCTTCCATTTACCCGAAAACTCTTTTGATTTAATTTCAAGCTGTTGGTTCTGGTCTGACCTTCTGGGGCAGTGGAAAACAACTTCATGCCTCTTCTATATGACAGCTCTTCAAGTACTTGAAGATAATTATCATATCACCTCTCAGTTGCCTTCTATCGAGGCTAAACATACTGAGCTCCTTCAACATTTCCTCATAGGACTTGGTCTCCAGACCCATCACCATCTTCGTTGCCCTCCTCTGGACACGTTCCAACTTGTCTATATCTTTCTTAAATTATGGTGCCCAAATCTGAACACAATACTCTAGGTGAGGTCTAACCAGAGCAGAGTAGAGCAATACCATCACTCCGTGTGATCTGGACACTTCTGCTGATACAACCCAAAATTGTATTTGCCTTTTTAGCTACCACATCACACTGCTGACTCATGTTCAGTGTGTGGTTTACTAAGACCCCTAGATCCTTTTCACACTTACTACTGCCAAGACAAGTCTCCCCCATCCTATAATTATGCTTTTGATTTTTCCTGCTTAAAGGCAGAACTTTACATTTATCTTGGTTGAAATTCATTTTATTTGTTTTAGCCCAGTTTTCCCCTGTCGAGATCATCCTGTATCCTGACTCTGTTTTCTACTGTATTTGCTACCCCTCCCGATTTAGAATCATCTGCAAATTTAATAAGCATTCCCTCTATTCTTTCATCCAAATAATTTATAAAAATGTTGAACAGGTCCCGGGACCGATCCCTGAGGCACTCCACTTGTCACTTTTCTCCAAGAGGATGAGCAACCATTAACAAGCACTCTTTGGTTACGATCTGTCAACCAATTACAGATCCACCTAACAGTAATATGATCCAAACCTAATAATAATCCAGACTTCCCTTCAAACAATATTTTACTTTGATAGTAAGATTTAAACTTGTGATCTAGAAGCTAAAGTTATTACTTGGTTTCCATTAAGATGAAAAATAAAATAGAAAAGGCAGGAATTTATATTTTTTATTTTTACTGAGAAAGAGGCATTAATGCAGTTTCAGCCATTGTACCAAAATATTTGGCCTTTTGATATTTAGTTACAAAAAGGACTCTTTGTAATGAAGTTAAAGACAAATATGAAAGAGTTGATTCATTAAACATTTGTTTATGCGCCTGGAATATTTGTGTTACAGACCAGGCAAACCATAACAGAAGTAGTGATTTCCCACTCCATCCCTCCCTTTCTGTGAGTGTTGCAAGGGAAAGGAGCTGATTTTGTTTGCTTATTAATAAAGAGGCCCTTGTGCTTCTTCCCTGAGAAATACAAGTTCATATACAGAATTCAGACCTGTATTTTGTCATTACTGAAGTCATCCTAGGGAGACTGTTGATTTCCCTCAGAATTTGAAATGATGAGACATTTTAATCAATCATCTGTAAGTATTTAGTCACTTAGCATTCTGGTCTGTTGCAGCCAGGCGCAAAAATGGTCCGTCTCTTGCTTTCTCAGAATCACACCCATTAATGGTATGTGTTTTAACTAATTTAGTTCACAGTATGCTAATTGAAAAACAAGCTCTTTAGCTGATGTGCTTTCACCTCTCAAATGTTAAATGTTAATGCAAATCCACAGGAGCATGTGGATCTGCTTTATACTGAGGCAAAACTTTGATTTTGCCAGGTGTGAATTTTCAGGCAGAGATCTTTCCTAGCTGTGTTACCTGAGATTCTTTCAATAGGAGGTCACTTTGCAGAAGACATTCTTTGATGCAGAATATTCTGTCACTGAGCTATGGGTGATCTATGATACACTGCAAGCCTTTCTTATAATTGTACTAATTGATAAGTCCTGACAACTTTTTTAGAGTAAGGTGTGTTAATATTATATCGATAGTTGCTTGAATCTAGCAGATTATGCAAATCAAAAGAGATGGGGGCTGGTTATATGCTTGGTTAATGCTATACTGTGAAAATAGATTGAAAATTGGTTTCCTTTTGGTTTCCAAGCCTGTTTGTGCCGTTAAGGCCATCTAACTCATAATGCATCACCATTGTCCAGGAGAAAATCAGGGTTACAGGGAAACAAACCACCCATGTTTGTTAGCAATTGTAGAATGAAAAAAGCTTTTCTTGAATGGAGCCATCTGTCACATCAATCATCTCTACACAGTGACTCTTTAGGCTGCAGGGGAAATTCCTACTTGGAAAAAACATATCATTAAATTCATTCCATAATGAAAACATTGTAGCTTTTTAAAAGCAGTGGTAATAACATGTAAAATTGTAGAAAGTAATATTTATTTTCTCCTGCTCCAAGCAAAGCTCTAATCTTTTTATTATTATTATGTGTATATGGATTCTCTGTCATTTCAGTTTTATTGCATCTTGTTGCCAAGAAGGACATGCACATGGAGACTTTGATATAAAGATGGCTACAGCTAAGCCAGTCCAAATTTCCCTTCTCTAATCCCAGCAGTCTTTGCTCCACTATTTATCCCTTTGTCACTGTTCCTTCTGTTAATTTTTTCTGCCCCTTCTTTCCTCAGTTTCTTTCTTTTTTTCTTTTTGCCTTCTCTGCCCCCACTTCTCAGCCTTCATTCACTTGCCTTTTGTTCCCCCTTTCCTAAGCCTCTGAGAAATGGCCTCAGGGAGCCACTTGTTTGCTCATCAGGGTCTTTATGTGTACTAGTGCATTGCCTGTCCATTTCTCCTGTGAAGCAAATAACAACTCCCCAAGACCATTTCAGGTCACAAAATGGCAGCGTGGGCATGATATTTGTTATTATAAGAACCTTGTGAGATTGCTGCTGCTTTTTCAGATGGGAAACAAAAACTGAGACACAGGGATTACTTGGAACAATTCCAAGAGCTCCATTCCACCCATGACTGGGTGTGGTTCAGCCAGGAATTTGCAACTTCTCCAATTTATTACTCCAGAATTAGCATTTATTGCAGATCTGTTGAGCCACATTAGGAGGGAAGGTGGCATGGTATATCCCAATCTCATCGGATTTTGGAAGCAAGTAGCGTCAGTACTTGGATGGGGGACTACCAAGAAAGATTCTGCAGAGGAAGGCAATAGCAAACCATCTCTGCCTCTCACTTGACTTGAAAGTGCTTTGCTGGGGTTGTCATAAGTTGGTTGCGACTTGATGACACATGCGTATGTACATTCAGCCAAGTAGTATCCCAACTCACAGCTTGACCTTGGATATGTCAGGACTTGGCTGCCTTTTTGACTCTGAATGGAGGGCAGTCAGATCAATACAGTGAAGCAGTATTGTGAATGGGAGTCACTATTGTCACTTCCAGCATTTGGAATAGGACAGAGTAGAAATTTACATTAATGGAAGAATTCATATAAAAGATCCATGGAGCATATCTTCATTCTCACATCTCCCCTTTGCCCCAGTTGTCAGACTGCAGTGATTTTAGCCAATAATGATGGAATTACTTACATATGGTACAAAAAAGAATGCTGTTTAAATTTTTGGCATAGTTTATCAATTACATGTTACAGCAGGAAACAGTTTGCAGAAGTATTCATACTTCAAACATGAATTTCCATCTATTTTTGGTGATTGATATTGTAAACTGAGTAAATCCAGAGCCAAAGAAGGAGAACACTTTGCTTGTTTTGCTTATTAATATATCACAATCACTGCTTCCACAGGCGATCCAACCTCTTTCCATGTGCAGGTTCGGCAGGTAGAGGACTATCCTGTGGATCTGTATTATTTGATGGATCTTTCCCTTTCCATGAAGGATGATCTGGACACAATTCGGAACCTGGGAACCAAGCTGGCTGAAGAGATGGGAAAGCTCACCAGCAATTTCCGCCTTGGGTTTGGGTCTTTTGTGGACAAGAACATTTCTCCGTTTTCATACACGGCGCCAAGATACCAGAACAATCCTTGCACTGGGTAAGCACAGGACTTGTCCTTTGCAAGGATATATGCAGATGTTTCGTACTGAGCAGAACAAACCAGCAACTGACAGAACCTCTCTAGGCTTGGATCGTATGAGTTAGCTTTCTACCACTAGCTCAGGCTTGAACAAAGATCGACAAAGTGGAGCCTGATCAAACCAGGAAGCTTTAAATCAATCTTGACTCATGAAGAGAGGTAGTACCATGCAAGCAATGAAGTAATCTGTGGTCATGCCCCTGTGCAGTTCGGTTAGTTTAATCAGCTTGTCCTGATGTCCGACTACAGCCCTTAGCACTAGTGGAAAACCCAGTTTTGATATTCTAAAGTGTCCTTAGTACTGAGTGCCAGTGCAAGGCAATTACTTCTCTTCTCCTGGTGCTACAGTTGTTATGCCAGTGGAGAAGATACACAGAAAACTTGTACACAACATATGTTATTTTGTGCAGGAGGTTGCCTGACATCATGTGAATTTAAAAAAATTAATTCACATAGAATTATATTCATTTTAGGAAGTGGAAAATGTTTTTTTACATTTTAAAAATATATGTATTCTTGACCTGTGCTTTTTTGGTGCGTAATATGAATATAATGGCGAGGATACAAAAGTCTGCTCAGCTAGCACCTTCTTCAACAGCAGTTCCTCTTGTTGTATGGCAAAAAAACTCTTCCCGTGCCAGGTATAATGTGTGACCCATGGAAGTGGATGTAGTCAGCCAGCTGTGTAATAGGACTCAACAACCAATTTTTGTAGAAATGGGAGGCTTACTGAGTCTCTGTTGGGCCACCATATATGGCTGGTGATTTGTATTGGCTTGGTCAATTGCAGGTTGTGTGGGTCTGCAGTAGATTTTTGACTGAAGGGAAAGGAAAATGTCATGTTTTGAGGGGTGTCTGTCTTTCAGAAGGCCAACTGAATGACTGTAAGCTTCTGGTCTATCCTTAGATCTGATTTTACATATAATTTACAAGGAAGTTTGGTAAGATTAACAAGTCATGTACTGGTTAGTGGAATTGACTGGTGCTTGTAAAACACTGGAAGATCACAAGAGGGATTGTTCTTATTGTTAATAATGAATGGGAAGAACATGCCTGGATTCCAGAAGCACTTGGTCATGTTTGTAGCTCTATTGTCTGCTTTATAGCCATGGAGAAACTTGCTGGCTCTGCTTTATTCTTTCTGATTAATCGTTGGATCAGATTGCTGCTGGCAGTACTGTTAGAAATTGGAAGCAGGACTGTAGTCCTAAGCATAATACGCTCAGTTGAATTCAAATAGCCATTTCCAAAGAAAAATATATGGCATTGGGCTGTCAGTACCTCTTACGATGCTACCCTGCTATTCTGCTATCTGGTCTTGTGAAAACACTTTTTACAAACAGATTATTTAATTTTTGCAACTTTATATCAGACAGTTGTGGACAATTGTAGTGGAGTCATGATGAGCTAAGCTAAAATGACAAAAGATACCTTCCAGCAATTCAAAGTTCAGCTCACTTCATAACCGCTTGCTAATCACCAAGCTGCACTGGGCTGATGATGCTCAACAGCATTTAAAACTTGGGTGAACAAAGTTATACTACTCTGAACAATTTTTCTACTATTTTTCGCTCAGGCAATCTTCCAGATTCACTGCTACTGATTATTTATCATGGAACAAAATGGGTTCTGATAATAGGTCAGTTCTGTGTTTGAAATATTGGGATTTCTTTTTACAAATCTCAAGATTTTTTAAAAAATGAACCTTTGGCAATATTATATCTGATAAACTTCTGCCTTCAGCTCTAATATTAGAGGTTATTATTAGGGGCTCTAATATTAGAGGTTCTACAGAAAAGAAGATTGGACTATAGTTAGGATTGGTACCAGAAAAATGGGAAGAAAAATGATGTGATACAGCCAGAATAAAGAATATAAACATATTGGTTTTGCATAAATAGTTTTGTCACACCTGCTGTATTATGAATCTTTAATCTGTGAAGTCTTGTTATATTTGTTGGTAATCAGCAGTGAAGGAAACAGGAAGTTAATCTTATGTGGAAAAGGGATATTCAAGTTGTTGATGGATAGTGGCTTTTGTAACCCATGGAAAGATTCCACAAATGAATAAAGGGGCAATTTTTACTAATTCTCCCTCCCCACCCCCATAGCCACTGGAGACCTTCAGCTCCCCTTCATGCTGTTCTTGAGGTCCCAGGCCCTCCAAAAGCAGCATTTGAGGAATCATTTTGATCTACAGCGGTGGGAGAGATCCTGTTCCACTGATGTAAATTTCAGCAGACAGAAGGATTTCGTGCGCAACCCTGAAACCATGAAGAAAAGATAAATGGCCATGCAGGGCATTGGAGTTTTATCCTTGAACTGTTTGCCACTTCAATACATTTTTAGTCTCATCTCTACAGCCATGATAACTGGAAACTGTGTTTAAAACTGAAGCAGACATTTGCAAATATTATGTATCAGTTGCTTGAACATCAAAAATGAACATTCTCACTTTGAGGGAACAAGTTAATCCCTGTCAGGGTCTCCTGTGTTTCAAAATACTGTGCTGGTAATACAAATATCTATTATCCCTTACCAAAATTTAGGGGTCTTTTGTATCATCAATGGCAAGTATGCATACTGCTTTAAGATGTAGCTCTTCCCACAAGCTGCAGCTTGTTAAAGAAATAGAACTTGCAGCCAACTTGTATGTTAACTAAATTAAGTCCCACTGAGCTCAATGGGACTTAATTGGGGAGAAGTTTGCTTAGGATGACAACCTTATTAGCAGTTTATGACTGTTTAGACCATAGTCCCTCTGCTCAAGCCCCCACCGTCTTCTAATAAAGACATTTGTATCTAGTGTCAGTCAGCTGGCATGCCTGATTGGTGAAATAATCCTGGCAGTGAATGAATCCTTGGCGTTAGAGAGGAGTATTTTCACTGTGAAGATTGTCTCATGTCGCTCAGTCAAAGCCTATTATGTAAAGTGCCATACTCACCTCTGTTGGACCCTGACATGCAAGGCTATAGGGGCAGCTTCTTTGCTGCACATATGCCGGATATTCTTATATCCAGTATGCGAAGAGTGTATGCACTTGCTTCATCTATGCTGCCATTGTTTGCGACTTCTGGCTATTAGGAAAGGTGATGTAAGTCCAGTTTGCAATTATCTCATGGAGGACTGCAGAAGAATTTCATAGAATTGTAGGGTTTGAAAGAGACCTGTAGGCTGATCTTTATTGATGTGTATGTGTGTGTGTCTGTTTGCAAATAGCATATCATCCAGAACATTATATGCTCTGAGTACAGTTGCAAGAGAATCATACATCTCTCTGAGTTTCAGCAATAGAAGAAAGGTTTACAAAGAAGGCAAAAAAGTCAAAAACCTATACCCATTCTAATCTCAGAAGATGTTCTTCCTGATTATATACAATACAACCAGTTACATCCTCATTGTAGCAGCATAAGCAGCTTGCCAAGCCTATTTAAGGCTAAAATTTCTTACCTCTGTGGAAAAGATAAATGTAATAATGCCTCTTTGGAAATTTGGAATCGTGCTAAGCATGGTTTTAGTCTGCAGCATGATTTGAAACCAGAATTTGAAATGCTTAGCTTGGGAGCTGACATAACATTAAACCTTGGTTAAAACTGGCAACGGAAGGAGAGATTCATATCAGACAGTGGCTTCCAATTTGCAAAGAACTGATGTAGGCAATCAGATTTAGCCCTCATCTTTCTGGCTGTGGCCCCCGTCATATTTCAGAGGAAAGCAGAAACTCTGGTCTAAGGTTTTATCGTGTCTCGAGAATACAGACACATTTATGTAATGTAAACAAGACTGAAGAATTAGTCTGTCATGGAGAACGGTGTGGAATATAAACAATGAGGTTTTTTTTATTACTTTGTTTTGAGGGAGCCATTTGGCTCAGGATGATATTATTTTATAATTTTGTGAGGGGAAACTGGGTCATGACCTTGCCTTTGACCATTAAGGCAGAAATAATTTAGGATGGCATGACCCTGAACTTGTGAATCAACACACATGCATTTGGGGTTGTGCCATACTCTTAAGAACAGAGTTTTGTTAAGGAGAAATATTAGTGTTCTATCTTATATGATTGCCATTTTTCCTTCTTCCTAATACTGGCATAAAGTCCCACCACACACAAAGAAAATTCAAGCTCCAATGCACTCTATCAAAATGCCAACAGCGACTGTCTCCCTCTCCACTGTCTGCAAAGTCAGAGCTGGGAGCCCCCCTCCCCCTGGTCTTTGCTTCCTTGTAACAAATTTGGAGCTCCACACTTGAAAGGAAGACCTGCCTATCAAGCTAAATTGGGCTTAGATTGGGGTTTCCAGGGCAACAGCAGGAGTTCAGACAGAGTTCAGACAATCCCTTCCTCCGGTTGCCAAGGGAATTGATTGCAGGTGCCGGACTGTCTGGCTTGATGAACAGCAACAAACGAGGCTTGCAACGACCACCTGTTGGTTTAGAATGGGGCCTCACGAACGGCTTGTTCGCAAACAGCAGATTGGGCTGTTCGTGGCTTTTTTTTGTTCGTATTGCTGTTCGTGCCCATCTCTACTCACAAGCTCTCCCACCATCTGCAGTCACAGCTGCCAACACTGCCTGCATGCTCTTTCCCAGTGGTGCTAGGTGGTAGGTGCAGCTAGAAGTGCCACTGCCATGGCCACCAGGAATACTGCTGCTTTGCGCACCACTCACATGCCCTTCCTCAGCAGCACTAGGCAGCATTTGCGTCTGGGAGCAGAGGTGACAAAGCAGTCACAAGGAGACAGTGGAAGGGTGTGAGTGCAGACATCAGAGGAAGCGCATGAGTCAGCAGCAGTGAGCCCCACCAGAAGCCACAGGCCCTGGCAGCTGCATGTTGACTCACTGTGTGTTGACACTGGCCCTGCATAAGATGAAGCATTTTTCTGTGTTTCTCCAACACGGTTACTGAGCTTTTAGCAGCAATTGCTGTTCGTTATGGACAGCTCATGCCTCTTTCCCACTTTGTGTTCCCCACAAATCCCAGGTAATTATGAATTCATCACAAGGGGGAAATTTAACAATTTTTTTGTAACAGAAACCCATAACAAATGCATTAACAAATGGAGGAGCCAGAAATAAATCCATGAAAGCAGCAAATTGTCCTTCTAGTGTAGGATGTAAGGCTGGGGGGGAGGACTGGCAGCATGAAATAAGGCTCCACAAGTCAGATTCTTCCTGCTTCATTGAATTACTTTCACTGAAATTGTTCAAAGCCTTATCCCAATAAGTGTTGGAGAGTGAACTCAAGTCATAGTTGACATATGGTGACCCCTGGCAGGGTTTTCATGGCAAAACTAACAGAGGTGGTTTGCCATTGCCTGCCTCTGCAACCTTGGTCTTTGTTGGAGGTCTCCCATCAAATTACTATCTAAGGCTGACCTTGCTTAGCTTCTGAGATCTGCTGAGATCAGGCTTACCTGGGCTATCCAAGCCAGGGCACCTCAATAACTTACCATAATGAAACTGCAATCCTCCTGAATAAGCATGCTTACTAGTAAATCAATTCCACTGAATCCAGGCACATTGTGTTACTAATGTGGATAATTATCATTTCCAAATTAACATTTATCTACTAGAAACAAAGCCCGTTGTGGGAAAAAATACAATGGGCTCTAAAAAAGGGAGAGTGGGCAGGCAGGCAGGCCCTCTTCCTCTGTCACTGATCCTGGCCATTGAAGGAGTGGGATGGGCATTGCCACCTACTCCACACCTGATCTCAGCAACATGAAGGGGTGGTGGGCTTTGTTACCTACTGCAGGTCTGATACAGGCCAGGTAAAGGGGGGCAGGCCAGCTGGGTGAAGGGAAAATGGGCATTGCCTTCTACTCTGCACCTGATTACAGCTAGGTGAAGGGGGGCAGACATAGCTGCCTGCTCCAAGCCTGATCCCAGCTGGGTGAAGGGGAGTGGGCATTGCCACCTGTTCCTTGCTGGGTGAAGGGAGGAGCAAGCACTATCTTCTGCTTCTCACCTGATCCCGACAGATGAAGGCGGGCAGTGGGCTTTGCTACGTGCTCCACTCCTGATCCCAACAGGGTGAAGGGGGTGGGGGCATTGCCACCTTCTCTGTTCCTGATTCCAGCAGGCTGAAGGGGGGCAGAGATTGCTGCCTGCTTGGCTTCTGATTCTGACAGAGTGAAGGTGGGGTGGGCATTGCCGCCTGCTCAGTGCCTTATTCCAGTAGGTTGAAGGAGGTGGGCATTTCCACCTGCTCCACTTCTTGTCCAGGCTGGGTGAATGGAAGAAGGGAATTGCCTCCTGCTGTATACCTGATCCCACCCAGCTGAAGGCACTGGGGGGGCATTGGCACCTGTTCCACTCCTGATCCCAGCTGGGTTACAGTAGAGGGTGGGCATTGCTACTTGCTCCACTCCTAATGCTAGTTGTTATAAGGAGGGGGTGGGCATTGCCACCTTCTCCACTCCCAATAACAGCTGAGTTAAGGCAGACAGTGGGCATTGCCACCCGCTCCGCTCTTGATTCCAGCTGGCTGAAGGGGGGCGGGTATTTCCACTTGCTCTGCTCTTAATATCAACTGGGTTAATGTAGGGGGTGGGCATTGCAACCTGCCTTGCTCCTAATACCAGCTGGTTTAAGGCAGGGGTGGGCATTGCCACCTGCTCTTCTCCTAATACCAGCTTGGTTAAGGTGGGGGGCGGGCATTGCCACCTGCTCCACTCCTAATACCAGCTGTCTGAAGGGGGCGTGCATTGCCACCTGCTCCAGTTCTAATACCAGCTGGGTTAAGGTGGTGGTGGACATTACCACCTGTTCTACTCCTAATACCAGCTGATTGAGGGGGGTGGGCATTTCCCCCTGCTCTGCACGTAATACCAGCTGGGTTAAGGCACAGGGAGGGCACTGCCACCTGCTCTGTTCCTGTTCCCTGCCTGGGCTTCCCACCATGGCATGTTTTATAGAGCGATATGGTGAGTTACCTGGGCTTTCCTCTGCAGCAGCGCCCTCTGGTGGTGCACCAGGGTATAAAGTGAGTCGTCTGAAACATGCTTACTCAATTATATAGTAAGATTTTATTCAGAAAATGTGTATGTTGCCTGTCCAGGTGGCTCATGACAATGAAATAAACCCAGACAGTAAAATAAATAAAAGCCAATCATACTAATAAAAACACATCAATAAAACTATCCCAGTCAGTTTCTTAAAAATGGAGTAACTGATTTCAAGGGCTTTATCATTTTAACTTTATGGTGTAAAATATGAGATCAACAACTAAATTGCAGTATACATGATTCAGAAACATAGCTCTGTAAAATTGGAATGTATCTGCCTGTTTATCTGTTTCTCTAGCATATTTCTATACCCCCTCTTCAGAGTCTTGCTCAAACTGGCTTATAATAAATATGTATGAATGTGTGTACTTGTGAGCTACTTTAGTGAGTTGTATGTATGGTATGAAGTAAATCTGGTGTCCTGTTTCATTTCCTTGCTTTCTAGTTACAAGTTATTTCCAAGTTGCGTTCCATCCTTTGGATTCCGGCACCTTTTATCTCTCACAGACAAAGTAGACCGTTTCAATGAAGAAGTTCAGAAACAGAGGGTTTCCCGTAATAGGGATGCCCCAGAAGGTGGCTTTGATGCAATCCTTCAAGCTGTTGTGTGTGAGGTAAGTAACACAATTTTGGGTGAGTTGTATATTATGTAGCATAGTTTTGTGTGACCTACTGATGCTAGAAATATTGGAAATGAGAACTTGAGTTATAAGCAACATTTGTTTAAAGATTAATCAACAAGTGGTTTTGTGAACATAAGCAGAATTTGTGTTATTGGGGTAATGAGAAAAGGATCATTCAACTAGTGAGGTATGTTAGCAGTCTTCCCCCCCAGGACATGTCTCACTTCAAGACAGATGTGCTGATTTGTCCTTCCTGCCTCACCTTGGAAGCACAAAATGAAGAATTTTAACTATTTCTTACTTTCCTGTTATGTGTGAATGTATTTATGTATATTCTACTTCTCAGGAAAAAAGTCAACATGTTATCCTATGGCTGTTCGAACTGTGTCATAGTTAATTCATTAATTTATGAAGCTGAGAAATCAGTTTTAAGTTCATGCCTCCAAAATGGTATAAGTAAAAGCCACAATCAACAATTAAAATGTAACAGCCTCTGAAACCCTTAATGGCAAAGGGCTATTTCCCCAAAGTATAGTAAACAAAATATCTATAGAATGCCATCAAAAAGAATGTCAAAGATATATTGTTATTATTAAAATGGGCTTGTTCTTTGAGAGCCTGCCTAGCTTCCATATAAGCTGGAATTAAAAGGAAGGCTTCATTGTCTGTCTTCATACTTCTGAGAGAGATTTGTATGGGACAAGGTGCTACCTGAAGTATTCAGGATCTATAGGTTTACAGTTTGGCAGGCATGGTCCCCCACTGTGATCCAAATGAGGGGTCTCCTTGCAAGTTGGGGGATTTAGAGTGCAAGGAGAGGCGGTCTGAGGAGAGGCCTCCACCAATGTATACTAGGTCTCTTCACTCTCGAAATGACCAAGTGGGTGTTTAAAGAATTATTTTTATTAAAGGGGTATCAAAAACAACCATACAGGAACATACATAACACACATTCAGAATTTCTTAGGAAAAGCAGGGAGGAGATTGGATATAGTTTCAGGGGTTGGGGTAATAGTTACCAGTCCGGAAGGGGAGCAATTTCAGCATCCAGCAAGAAGAGACGGGCTCAGACATTCAGTAAGATGGTGCATGGGGGTGAGATCCCAGGACACATCGCGCACATGGCAGGACAGCCTAATTATAGAGCAAAATGTATCCTGGCAGGTCTGACCGCTAACAGCTATAGCTTGCCACACTTCCCTGCCAGCGATTCCCAAACTGACAAGAGAAAAATGGGGGTGGGGACACCAGCACATGATAGCCCTTCCATCAAAAACCAAAAGTGGCATCATTACATTGTGGCAACTTTATCAGATTTACCCAAAACTTTATGATTAAACCAGAGTTTCACCTGATAATGTAGCACAGTCACGTCTCTTTTGCTGAAAGTGATGTTGCTCAATGGTGTGCTGTTGGCATACCTTTCCCTTCCTGTTCCTCTCAGTAGAAATCATTTTCACAGGCAGCCCCACATGAAGTGCCTTACAGTAGTCTAACCTAGAGACCACCAAAGTCGGAAGGCATATTAAATATACTTCCTATATAAACAAGGTTTGTTTGTTTTGTTTTTTTTTGTAAGAGCGTGTAGTAAACACTGTTCAGTGTCTTTTTTTTGTCTTACGTAATTTGCACGGTAAGGCATGTCAGGACTATGTTAAGAAATAGAACCTCGTTAGATAAGTTGCATCTATTTGGCCAAGCTTCAGTTTCTGTGGCCTGCTCTCATTTATAAAATAGGCTTCTGTGGTGACCAAAACACAGCATGCTTCTTAAATGTCCCGGCACAGTTGCTTCTCATCAGCTGCCTTGGCAGAAGTTCCGTTGCTGGCAAAACAAACTGTTGTCAGCATAATGAAAAGATAATATATTTATCACTTCCCAGGAGGGGGAATTATGCTCTGCTTTGTGTAGGAGAAACTAAAGACCGTATTGGTGTGTTACACCTGTTGCTAATAATTTCTCACTTAGCTTTTCTGTAAGCCTCTTGACACCTTGCTTTTATTGTCCTGAAAATGGAGATGTTTCCCAGTGTTCTCGTGAAGTGCTTGTTGCCACGTCTTGGATTTTGGAGTTTGAATCAGTAGCAGGATAACATCTACTTGAGTAATAATACGGGATCAGTGAACATTTATGGCTTGGCCTATGGACTGCAAACTGGTTTTCTGAGTGTCGTGCTTGTGGTGGAATTCAGACATTATGACAAGATACAATTAAATGTTAATCAGACAAAGTTAAGTTTGTTGCTGGCCTCAGGCATTCCCCTTGCTCATCTAACCTCTTTTCTCCACTAACATGTAGAACTTGATTGAATGCTTCCTTACTTGATGTAGCTCCACTTTGCTACGATGGGTAAATGTGGGCACCACGCTGAATTGGTGTTTGCTTACACCACACAAACAAGCATTAAACTGAGGTTTAGAATCCTGATTTCCGTAGAGTAAACCAATTCATTACAGCTTAATTGGACAGGAGCTTAATAACAGTCAGTTGTGACATCTAAATACATCTAAATATCTCCTACTTTAACCTGTAAAAAACAACTCCACTCTAAATCAATACATTCCTTATAAAATGTTGGGTAGTGTTTCAGAGCACCCTGAAATTTTGTGTGCATGTGCTTTGCCACACTTTACTGTCAATAAGCAATCCTACAGCCTAATTGTTTGGTCCTGTGATCTGTTTCCAGAACACACAGGACGAAGCACATTAATTGTGACACTGGCACGAACTGTGGCATTTTGCTGGATCTTGGTTTCATTGGTTAGGTCAAGGGAGAATGTTCCAGCTGTTTAAAGGTTTCAGTGCTCTTCTTTGCTAGGTTAAAAAAAACCCTCTCACTCTTATGATACTGGCCAGAAAGATGCATAAAGTCTTACAGAGCATCCCTTATGTAAAAACCGTGTGAATGCTGATTAGTGGTGGGGAAACTGGAAGACAGCTGAGAATTCCATACCCACCAGCACCCTTGTGCATGAGGAAACTTCTGCCACTCTTAAAGAAGAATAAGTTGTTGAGCACAGTTTAATCAAGAGCAGCCAAAGACATAGCATGTAATTGAAGTGGGCTGTATGTTTAGGATCTGTTTTCATATTCGTCCCCATGAGGCAATTACTACTTTTAGATTGTGCTGCTCATTATTTTCGTGCATGGCTGATATTATGCAATAAGGCAGAGCGGCTTGAAGCGACATATACCTACTCTATATTTGTCAGTGATTCTGCTTCCTTTATTACAGTCACAGGTTTTGGAGTTTCTGGTTGTAAACTGTTACGGTCTTACTGTGTAATTGTTTAGACTCAGTGTATCTTTAATTTGCTCACATTTTTACAGGTGCCTGCTTACAACCCTCTTGAATTTGGATTTTCCATGGAGAGTGTAAAGGGTCCTAATGATACTCTTTTCCCCTGTAAAATTGATCATAGTGATAAGTATCTCCTGGCACAGTAGTTTGGTGCATGGAGAAACTGCTGACTCATGAATGAAGACTGACGGAGTTCTTCTTTTGGTTTGGTTTCTGTGTAGAAGGAGATTGGGTGGCGGAAGGAGGCTTCTCATTTGCTCGTCTTCACTACAGATGATGTCCCGCACATAGCCCTGGATGGGAAGCTGGGTGGATTGGTGCAGCCACATGATGGTCACTGTCACTTGAATGAGGCCAATGAATATACAGCCTCCAATCAGCTGGTAAGAATAAATAGGACTGTTTCCTCCCCTTGTACCTTTTGATGGTCAGCTTCACAACTGTTGCTTAGTCCTGTTGTATCATTGTAAAACTGTTTTTTCTAATTACTACTTCTAGTTTCAAAGGACAAAGTGCAGAGCTGGATATGTCAGACAAGACAAACTCCGCCCAACATTACTTCTCACTTTGTCCCCAGTAAGGGCCCAAAGTGGCTTGTGATACAGGAAAAAAAGGCAGAAACAAATGGGAACAGAGGAGGAAGGCTTCAAAAGGAAATGTGCTAATTCCTTTAAAAACAGTTTGTATACTATTCACATGCTGAGAATCTTGGAGTTCCACAACTACTGAGATTGCTATGACTAAACCAATTTTAAGGAGGCATTTTTAGATTTCTGAAGGCAAATAGCACATATAAAGGCTGCAAAACTGAACCCGATTTTTCTTCCCAATATTTTTTCCCAGCGTTGCAGGGAGGTAACAAAAGACATAGGTACTGTTATTTTGGAGTATGCATAAGGGCTACCAACATCTACCTGGTGCAAGTGTTTGTCCTTTGTAGGCATGTGAGCTATGAGTGTGCTGCTTGTTGTATTTTATTTCAGGCTAGAGCTATGTATTACATGAAAATAGCATCATTCTTTCTCTGTAACATGTTGCTCAATTACCAGGAGGCTAGAGGGTCCATTCTAAAGCAAACTACACCAAAATTGCAGCTTGGTGGCTGCCTGTTTTTAAAGACCCCTCCAAGTTTCAAGTGACTTGGGCCAAGGGGTCTGCTTCTACAGGCCCCTGAAGAAGGTCTCCCCCCCAGCCACTCTCCACTGCAGCCTATGGGGGGGGGGGGTTTGCATGCTTTCTCCAGGGAAAAGAAGTCTCTCCAAAATAACTAACAAAGACCAACTGGAGAATCTCAGAAGAACCCACCTGTCAGAACTCCTCTCCCTGAAAGTGAGGCTCGTGTTTTCCATCCCCCCCTTTTCATTGCTTTTCTTGCCAAGAAGAGAGGGGGGAGGAGGTGACTCTCGAAGACGAATGACACTGCATTTTAGGGAGCGCTGCTGCACTATTTATCCAACCATGATGATTCTCTGGGAAGCCAATGCTGGTACATCCAAGAATCCCAAATTTGATCGGGATTCCCATATATACCTGAAAAATAAGGTATTGGGGGAGTGTATTTGGAACGGATATGTTGAATCGCACACCCCTAATTTATATGTCCCTGTAGATATCGGTAAAACAAAATAAATCTTGAGATTTTGACACGAACCTTTGAAAGGGCTGCAGGGAGTGTCCTATCTTTCTGAATGCAATTATGCTTTGCTGTTGCATAAATAAAGTTGTTTCCATGGGCTGGGCAAATTATCAAACCAAATTATTATTGTGTTTTTTAATGAGGATATTGGAAAGCATGTTTAACTGGCTGCTTTATGGCAGTGGGCTGGAGTCATCACACAGAGATATTCTTTGTCTTTCTGAATGAACAAAGCAAACAAATGTACACTTTCCTTGATCATTCCTGCAGTTGTTGTATCAGTGTGGAAATAACGTGAAGAGGTATGCTGACAAGTCTTGTGTTATATTGCATGTCTATGAGCCGTGGTTAAGCTGCTGTCTTTGTATTTTTTATTTTCCTCTCTGTAAGATGGGAATTTCTCACAGAGTTGTAAGGATGACTGAGACAAGGGGTGCACTCCAGACAAGTTACATCTAGCCACATCTAATTTCCACTGCAATTAATGAAATTAATATGTTCAGCAAAATGTTTAAAGTCTGTGATCTTATGCACACTTACCAAGGAGCAAGGCCCATTAGGCACAAAGGGACTTACTTCTGAGCAAATATGCATAAGACTGGATTGCACATCACTCTGACTTCTGAGGAATTAAGATGAAGGTTTGTGTTTCAGATTGTTTGTGCAAACAATCAGTGCCTTTCTCTCTCACTTTGTCAAAACTTTTTGAACAAATTAATATTTTTTACAGTAAGAAATGAAGGATACAAATAACAGTTACAAGGGAAACTCGTGTTATTCTTGCTAGAGCTACAGACTGTCTGTCCAGACTTGCTAACTCTTAACAAGCTTTCCTCTGATTAAATAGTTAATCAGCTGTTATGTTAACTTGAAGTAAGGAATGCTGCTCCTCCTTTATCAATTGAAGCCAGGGGAGAGAAACAAGTATAGCAGGTTCCACTGCAACTCTGTTGGTGTCCTGTGGACCCAGAAAGCAGTCTGTATCTTTTTTTAAAAAAATGTGGGTGCTTAATATATTTGTGGAGCATCTTTTGAGGTACATTGTATCTACTTGCCGTCTTTTTAACGTATCGAAATAGTTGTAACCTCTTCTTGACTTCTCTTTCTTTCCTCAGGACTATCCTTCCCTTGCACTTCTTGGAGAGAAACTAGCCGAGAACAATATCCACGTAATTTTTGCAGTAACGAAAGGTCACTATGTTCTTTACAAGGTACATTCTATGGAAGAAGCAGAGGAGAACAGTTTCTGATGAGCAGTAGAGAACAGGTCCTTTCCCCCTTTCTCCTTAAGCAAAGTGTTACCAGTCTGATGACTGGGAGAAGGAAGGAGCAGCTCAGAATTTAAAAAAAATTATTACAGCATTCTGAGGCCTGAATGTGCAACTTAGCCACTTCATTCCTATATCCTGACCCTAATTCATTTCCAGGTAATTTCAGAGTGCAGTTTCAATGAAAAGCAGTGAGCTTCTTAAAGTAAACAGATAAATGTTAGTGATCACGAGGGCACCTAAAATAGCTGTGAATTTAATCCTTAGCTTGGGAGCATTGCCAACTGAAGGGTATTCAGCCTGACCTGTTGTTACTTAATCTTATTAAGAATGTACCATATTACTGCAGAGCCTCACATACCATTATTTAAAAGAATTTGCCCCTGTCCATTCATATTAGTTTATTTGTATCAAATATATTACCTATTCTGAAAAGAAGATTCTAATGGTACCAATAATTCCTGTTTTCGTAGACACTGATTAATTATGTTGATGAAACTAAGGGCAGAATATTTTGCTGATTCAGTAACACAAGTCTCTCTGCGCGTGTGTCTCCTTTTCCTTTTAAAAGAACCTTACAGCCCTAATTCCTGGAACAACAGTAGAGATTTTACATCCAGACTCCAGGAATATTATTCAGCTCATAGTCAAGGCCTATAATGTAAGTTTTCTTTTTCATTTAATGATCTTCTTCAATGTTTTCTCACTGTAGTATGAATGATAAGACTGTATTTCATTGTTTCCATATTATTTATATATATATATCTGCTGTCAACAACTCCAGCAAGGAGCTCTCAAGGCAAATGAAAAGCAGAGGTGGTTTGCCATTGCCTTCCTCTGCAGTCTTCCTGGGTGGTCCTCCATCTGTATACTGAGCCGGCTTAACTTCCGAGATCTGCTATCAGGCTATACTTTGCCACCTTCCCTCTCTCGTTATTTACTGCTCCTAAATTTCGCTGTTGTGCTGCTTTGAATCTGAAAGCCGAAAACTGTCACTCAAATCTCTCTTATCTTTTTGAGAGAAAAGATTACGTTACCTCTGCATCTTAGAGATGTTGTATCAGGGCTGTTTCCTGTGCTGTGAAGCTATGTTCAGGAGATCTTCAGCCATGACTGCTGACATGACACATTGTGAGTTCCTCCAGCAAGGCCCAGTGCCTTTCACATTCCCTTGGCCGCAGCAGAAAGGATATGCACTTTAGTGGCTCTCATACAGCAAAGATAATGTTAGAAGGAGCCACTTTGTGTGTGAAGGAGATATGTTCCATGGCTCCTGTACCAAAATTTCGGAAAGAGCCCTTGGGCAATATATGCCATAGTTAAATAGGTGATATGGTTACTCCCACAAAGGCTGGCTCGCGTACTGCTTTGGTTATGTATGGCTGATTTGATCATGTACTTTCTGCATGAGTGGCTCCAATGAAGGGTGATGAGATGCTGATGTGGGACATTACACTTATGTGGCAATTATGAGTCTGTTTGATATTTCTGGATTCTGTTAGAAAAAAGGACAGCCCCGTTTTCCTCTGCAGCTTGTGTTTATTTGGACACCAATAAGTCTTTGGAGGTAGCTTCTGTTGAGAAATAATCCTATCTAATTAAATTGTTGAATGGACTGAGAGTTGTTCTTGGGAGTTTAAAGACAATAGAAAGGTGAGAAGAAACCACTTCCCCCGTGTCATCCAAGATACCCACAGGATCAAAAGCACTATCCACTACCAGCGCTGCATAGAAACCAGCTAAGAGTGAATGGTTTTGCAGCAGCAACCAACAAGGGACATAGAAATCAGCAGCTCCTTAATTTACTGCTGATGGGAGGATTGGAGGGGGTGTCAGAGACTGGTTTGTAGGACAACCACAGACCTGAATTCTCAAGGTTTTCTGTGTGATCTTGGTTAAATTTGTTTGTGTCCCAGTTATCTGTATGTAAAATGGTAACAGGAATGCTGTATTCACTTCCCCATTTTTGCATCTAGCTCTTACTAGATTACTGTAGCTCTATTATATGGTGATAAATTATTTCTGGTATAATGCAGCGTCTAATACTTTTGGATTTGACTGCACTTTCCATATTGAGCAAGTCTCAAAGAGGTAGGAATAAAATTATCAATCAAGACGGGTTTATTGTGGCAATAAAAAGTCAAATCATGACAACCAGAGCACTCCACAAACATATCACAAAAAAAGGCATATATGGCACCCAGACAGTGAGAGGACTGAGCTTATGTTATACCAGGAACTGTAGTGTATGAACAAACATTTATAACACAGCAGATTCTCTTTGACCTGCCCCTACTTAAATTGTTTCTTTCGGTTTCCCACTGTACCCAATGACTGACAGCTGCCTGACAATTTTTGCTTTCCACCCATAATCTTATGCCAATCTTATAATGGGCTATGTTTCTACTGCTGTTAATGCATATTTGACAAATTTTGAAAAATCATGTATGGGATTTCTGTGCTTTAAATAGTATTTGGCAATGTCCCTTGAGTCTGTATTGGAATAATCTATTGTTAGTAGTTCTAACAATTTCATATTTCAGCTTGAATTCCTATTTACTGGTCCTTCAGGGAAATCCTGCTTCTTGAATGCCTTCTCTATGTTGTTTCAAGGCAACTAAGTAGTGTTCCAGAATGTTTATTACTTCCTTTCAATGACTTCCTTTTTCCCCATGAATGCCAGCGTTGTAGTTTTAGTCTCTACCCATGAAGCACTGTTAACAGTGGAATAGCCATGGTTGCTGTGGGGCTTAGGCAGCCAAAGATGTGTAATGACTGGACAGTTCATGTTGGAGCCTGATTGGGTATTTTGGGCTATAATTGGAGCTGAACAAAGGGGCACATGTTACTTGTTGCATAGCTGCATACATACTTGGTAATATTCTGTGGCCTCTTGTCTCAGCTTTAGCTTATAAGCACTGATGTTCCTCACCTCTTAAGAGAGATATAGTGATGCTTTATCAAACCAATAGCACATTTAACCTAGTAATGATAACTCTAAGATTTTCCTAGAGATCCTGAACTTCTTTTCCTGAAGATGTCAGGGATTGTCTGTCTTATAGTATTATGGTTGTCTGGATTGCCAGTCCTGAGCTTGAGTCTTGTTCCCTGGACCCAAGTTCTTAAACTTAGCTTAATAAGAGCAAGTCACCTTAATAATACTGGAGAATTCACAAATTTAGTCAGAAACGGATGTAGTTTGGGGTACAGTTTACTTCTCTTCATTAGTTTTTTTTAAATATCCTGTCCTTCTCCCAGGGGCCCAGAGCAGGATCTCCCAGATCCTAATAAAAAGATCAGCCACTCTTTAGTCTTGCACCCTCTTTCTTTGGAGAACTAGTAGGATATTGCTTGCTTTCCAACACTGTAGTGTTGCCAATGGAGAGGTACAAGAGCAGGGTGGATATGTGAGTGAAGCATCAAACATGTGTATGAGTGTAGGTATTGGGTGACTGCCAAAGAAGCATAGGGCACACACAGCTGCCAAGTTAGTATGTTCAGTGTGGTTTCTTTGGGGGAGAATACAGAAGGAATATAAGAGCCCTGTGGTGCAGAGTGGTAAGCCGCAGTACTGCAGCCCAAGCTCTGCCCACGACCTGAGTTCGATCCTTGTGGAAGCCAGATTCAGGTAGCCGGCTCAAGGTTGACTCAGCCTTCCATCCTTCTGAGGTCGGTAAAATGAGTATTCAGTTTCCTGGGGGTAAAGTGGAGATAACTGGGGAAGGCAATGGCAAACCACCCCATAAAAAAGTCTGCCAAGAAAATGTCGTGATGCAATGTCCCCCATGGGTCAGTAATGACTAGGTGCTTGCACAGGGGACTACCTTTACCTTTTTTACCTTTACAGAAGGAATATATAAAGATTTAAACCTTGCTGATGCTCTTGTATTTGGATACAAGAGCAACAGGTCCTTTACCTCAGAGATAGTTGGTCAAGATTCTTCTGGCCAATAGCCATCTTTCCTGTATTAAGGAAAAACAATCTGTCTGCACTAGCTAATTCCAAATTGTGCTATTTTAGGGAGAACCTGGTTACTGAATACTTGTTAATTCTTCTTAGATCCATCATAGTGACATGGATCCAACCTTCCTCCAGCTTAAGGAGCTCCAATTTCATTTGAAGGAAAAGCTGCTTGTGTGAAGAAAGCCCTTTAGACTGGAGGAAGTCTTTAAACTCTGCTCAGTGGAATGGGCGGAGCCACCCCATATTTCTAGAGGAGTAGTCATGTTAGTTGTTACATCAAGTAGAAGTCCAGTAGCACCTAAGGAAATTTATTCCAACATAACTTTTGTGAGGCAGAACTGACTTCACTAGATGCATGAGTTGGACATCTGTAACAAATGTGGACATACATATGAAACATCTGATAAAGTGAGCGCTGTTTAATGTAGGGCCGTCATGTTTTCCAGAGACAGCCCCATTGCTATTGAATGTGTGAATCCCACCTAAGTGTTCATTTCGCCCAGTGGTTTATTGCTCACCTGTTTTTCAAAGATTTTTATTTTTTTATTAACTACATCGACTAACAATACAAAGGGAGAGAAGGGGGGCAAGGGAAGGAAAGAAAAAAAAAACAGCAACATATAACAACACTACACTACACATAATGCTTTCCCTTCATACTGCCATTATTAAAAAATTA
The DNA here is from genome assembly GCF_028583425.1 of Eublepharis macularius. Taxonomy (NCBI): domain Eukaryota; kingdom Metazoa; phylum Chordata; class Lepidosauria; order Squamata; family Eublepharidae; genus Eublepharis; species Eublepharis macularius. Next base: position 167,695,022 of record NC_072791.1, on the reverse strand, counting down.
AAACTTTGTATGATATTGATGGAGTGGCTGACCTTGCAAAATACAAATTACAATTCAAATTAAGTCTTCCCCCCCCCCCCGGGCCTCGGACGCAATTCTCTCTGAGCAGCTGCAGCCGCAGTGCTCGTTCCCTCCCCCCCCCTTCAGACTTCGCCTTTTCTTCTTGCTTGGTGTCTTGCTGAAATTCTTGATTTTTGTCCTCAAAGTCCCTTAATTGATCTTCTGATGTTATTTTGTAAGCTTGATCTTTGTAACTGAACCAAATACCTTCCGGAAATAGCCATTTGTACTTTATTCCACGTTCCCTCAGAAGAGCTGCGAGCTTTTTATACTTAAATCTTCTTTTCCGAACTAAAAATGGGACGTCCTTCAGTATCTTAACTTTATTACCCAGAAAATCCAGATCCGCATTATATGAGTTGTATAGGATAGTGTCTCGGATCCTTTTAGATGAAAACTCGATGATGATCTCACGAGGCAGCTGCCGCTTCGTTGCATATTTTGAAGAAGCCCGACGGACTTCCAAAATGGCGCTTTTTTGCTCACCTGTTTTTCAAAGGGTTAAAAAATTTGCAGAACGAGTGATCAGCTAATGTTTTCAGTTTTACAAAGTTCTGGCCCAATTTCACCAAGTTCTGATTCTTGCCAGAACAGGTCTATAATGAAAAATAAGAATAGGTCTGTATCATTATACTGTTTTGTGTAACTTTTACTCTTAGCACATTATGTTATGCCCTCAAAAATATCTTTGTATTCTGAAGCATGATTAGAATCTGGATGTGACGGAGGAAGTATGAGCTAATGGGACTTTTTCTGGGTTTTTTTCCCTTCTAGAGCATTCGGTCTAAAGTAGAGTTAACTGTCTGGGACAGTCCTGAGGGTCTCAACCTTGCTTTTACAGCCACTTGTCAGGATGGTTTGTCATATCCTGGAGTCAGAAAGTGTGGTGGTCTTCAAATAGGAGACACAGTGAGTTTGTTGTTCATTTTAATAAGCACCTGCAAGTTTGATTCTTAACTTTTGATTCTTACGGCACTTTTCCTTCTGTCACTTAAAGGGGGTAAGAAATTATCGTGAAAAGAGATCTGAAGTGCAAGTGCTGCTTTTAAAAGTTATTCAGTAGCCTGGACATTTCTGCAACCCATTTAAAAATAATAAAAATGCACTACTTATGTTTTTAGACAAAGCTAGAGTAGTGGATTCCTTGTTTTGGAAACCTAGAATATTTACAAATGCCATTTTTTTTTGCTTCCACCCTACGTTACAACTGATTCTTCAGTTGCCACTAAGATCTGCTGCATGCATGGGTCAGAAATATAGATTTTGCATACCGTGGAAATGTGGGAGCAAACTCAGGGAACTTGTTCACCTTCCTCACTTCATGTACAACTTTCTATGTGTAAACCATGGCCTACGTGCATAATCTTCTATGTGAGCATGCCCTGATCATGCAAACTATACATCAACCCCAAAGGAGTCGATAAATGGCATGAATTAGGCTCTGCTGTCATAGACATCTTCAACACAATGTTCTGTTCTTAACAGGTTAATGGTTAAACTGTACAGGATATTCGCAGTTTATCTTTACAGAGGTTAAGTTAGTTCCTTTGTAAAAGATACAGCTGGTATTGTGATCCTAATCTTTGATTTTGCTCCTGGGAAACCTTTGACAATACTTGTAATCCAGGGGCTTTTCTAGAGTCTTTTCTGATCTGTTTTTCTCCTTGCAGTTCTTTCAAGTTGAGCTTCTCTGTCCCTTTTCTGAAACAGGGTCGGTACTGCTGGTGTTTCCGTTTGGCAAAACTTGCTGCTGAGTTACCATCTGCCATCTGGCATACAGGAACAGAGCAGGCTGCATTCCAATAAAGCAGAGCATTTGCAGGAACTCTTGAAAAAGGCAGAGAGACTGCCCCCCCCCCGGCCGCCTGTATTTTTCAAACTAAAAGAAGAATTCAGTGCATGAGAAAGAAGCTTATAGATAAACATGAAACAATGCTGGCACCTCACATCTGCATTCCTATTTCCCTTCAAATTTACCAAATAACTCCCTTCCTCCCATTTCTGTCACTGGATGGACCTTCAAGTCTGTCTCCCCCTTCCCCCTTATTTAAATTAACAACACTGTCTCATTCTCCAAGTGGCATGGAAATGTGTGCTCATGAAAGAGGAAATACTTATTTGTAGTCCAAGCCACTAGCCCTCACTTCACATGGAGAAAAATCTTTCATACTGGGTTTAGTTTGTATCACTGCTGTATCTATCAGTGTGACAATAAAAAATGCCATATATTTTGACATGGTCCTGTCTGTTGGCATATAGGAAGGTAATGTCACCCTACGTTACAACTGATCTCCAGGCCACAGAAATCTGTCGTGATGTGCACCCACCCACCCCGCCCCCCACAAAAAACCCAAGCAGCAGGAAATCTGGATTCGAGTTTCAGGGATCTCAAAAAAACCCAGAAAACCCAGGATTCATTAAATCCAGGAAGTTTCTCTGATCCATTAAAGACAGATCAGAGAATCTTGGATTTATTTGGCCATTATTTCCTGTGTGGGAAAACTATCTGGGAGCTATGCAGATTATTGGGCGGGGGGGGGGATCAGTTTTCAAGCAATCCCAACAAAATTTGCAGAGAACCTACTCCTAACAATCCTCTAAAGACTATGCAAGTTTCAGAAAGATTGGGCCCCAGGATCCAGTTCTATCAGCCCCTGAAGGTGCCCTCAGGCACTCTCCGTTGTTTCCTAGAGGGGAACTTTTCCAGGCAGGCTCTCAGCAAAAACTGCAAGGTCAAGACTGACAGTAGTCAAAGGCACAGTCTCAAAGAAATGCAGAGAAAGCCCAACAGAACCTAAACCCAGAGAAAGCCCAACAGAACCAAACTGAAACAAGGGAACGGCCGGAATCTCCCCAGAAACAAAGTGAATCAAGGGGACCAATGTCAAACCAGAGAATCATGTCAAAACAGAGAATTCCACCCAAACCAAACTGAAGCAAGGGACTCTGTTGGAACTTAGCCCAACTGAACCAGTGTCACTCACAGAAGCGAGGCAGGCAAGGAAAGCTCCAGCATGAATTGGCCCCTGACTCCTCCCTCTCTGCCTCACCCCACTCCTTCCTGCCTCTGCCTCACTCCCCTTCCCCTCTTGGAAAAAAGTGGAAGAATCCCAGGAACGAGCCAGCCAGAGAAGCCACTCTTCTTTGATTTACCCACATTTACCTGGATTTATTTGGGGTCTGGATCCGAGTTTGTGGATCAGAACCCGAATTCTCTGATTTGATTTGAGAAAGCTGGATTTATCAAGATCAGCAAAAATCCATCCCCCCCCCTTGAATCCCGGATCTGGATTGCATACTCCTAGAGATAGGTTCCCCTGGAGAAAATGGCTGCTTTGGAGGGTAGATCCTGCAGCATTATACACTACTGACCTCCCTCTCCTCTCTAAACTGTGCCCTCTCCAGGCTCCACCCCTCAGATCTCTAGGAATTTCTCAACCTAGAGCTGGCAACCCTAATTCTATTACTTCCCTTTCCTTCTCATTGGGTCATAGTGAATTCTTCACATTCGTTCAACAGTAACATGACTGTATGTAAGAATGAAAAATGTGCTTTCCGAAAGCAGTCTGCTATGGAAATCAGAATATCTGAACTTCTGAGCAGTTAAGAACTTTGTATAGGCAATTATTGATGGGGGGCAATAAGAATGATTTCTGTTTTAGCAAAAAAGGCCCCAGTACTGCACTAGTAGTGTGATGGTTGTATAAATATAATAGGAGGAAGGAGAAACTTGCTTAGTGGAGGTAACCTTGCAGCAGGAGACAAGCTTGTTTGCTTTCTTTAAAAAAATAAGATGTGTTGATGTGGTTGATGAACTCTAATAAGAATGTTTTACTAAATACTTTACTTAAAATGTGGGGGATTGCTACAAAGAATGAAGTCTCTACATACATGTTTTTGCCTTTTATAAAAGAAGCTTCAAGGGGACTTCCTTGTGATTTGGGATGAGCATATGTCTCTGAACATTTCTGTGCTGTGAAGCATTTGAACATGCAATCTGAAATGCTATGAATTTTATCTCTGAATTAAAGCACTTATATTTTTTGACTTATTTATGTACCAATATTGATCCTGAGCCACGTTCTGAGTGACTTGTGGTAATGGACAAATAATTCAGAGAATGCTTGGCTGAATCTGTAGAATAGCGTTGACTTCTCAGACTTCCCCTACCTTCTAACTTCATTACCTCTCACTATCCTTCTATAGGTTTCCTTTGAAATATCATTAGAAGCCCGGAGTTGCCCTGCTGAGAATACCTCACATACGTTCATGATCAAGCCAGACTGGTTTCGGGACACTCTGGAAGTGACTGTCACCTACAATTGCACGTGTGGATGTACAAAGCAGATTGAGCCAAGCAGCAGCAAGTGCAGTGGGAATGGCACTCATGTGTGTGGATTATGTGACTGTGACCCAGGCCACGTGGGAGCCAAGTGTGAATGTGAGGAAGGAGAGGGTGGAAACATGTATCAGAATATGTGCCGTGAGGCTGAAGGGAAACGTATCTGCAGTGGCCGAGGGGAGTGCTCTTGCAACCATTGTGTCTGCTACGAGAGTGAGTTTGGAAAGATCTACGGGTTATTCTGTGAATGCGATGACTTCTCTTGTCCAAGATATAAGGGTGTTCTCTGTTCAGGTAAGTGAGACCATGTAATGTCAACCAGCCTACAGAGCCTTTGGGAGAGAATTGCTGCAATGCTTGGGAGTGAATTACTGTAATTTCCAGATCTCTCTTCATCTAAACTTTGAGGAGACTCTGGCAAACTAACCCTGGCACGGAATTCATGTATGCTTAGCTTGACTTGGTTCATGGCCAAACTATGTGTTACCTGTGACACGAGTTGGATTGGAATTCCCCACGTGTAGTGCATGTGGAGACCCACAATGTGACAAATATTGCCCACCTGGCCATTTTGGCTCAGTAAAATGGCGCAGGAGGTAAGGGTGCTCTTGAGCTGAATCTGAGGCGCACTTGAGAAGATTAGTTTGGCAGCATCACATCTATCTGCAGAAAGGGCACATGTACAACCTGTGTAACAGGCAATGTTTGTTTGATCCCCAGGTGACTGGTTAAAGTAGTTATTGTTGTATAATCAATGGAAGGTTTTATAGCTTTGCAAACATTTTTCCTATGATCTCTTGTGCACCTTGACATGGGTCTAGGTTAACTGCAAGAGTTTGGAGTTCTTAGATTAATTAACTATATTAATTAACTATAAGAAAAGTGTGGCTGAGTTTGAAGTTTAGATGATCTGAGAATTAGAGAAATTCTAGTAACAATGACCCCAAGAAAAATGAGAAAAAAAGAAAATGTTCTTGACTAAACTTAAGTGCAAAAATAAGATGCTTTTTTTTTTTGCAGTTTATTTTCCTCTTTTCCAGTCCAAATGCTAACATAATGTCTGGTAATTCTTGGTTTCCAGGCTGAGATTTACTGCTCGCCTCCTAATAAATACATAATGAAGCAAAGAATGTTTACTATGTTTCTTATTTTTGTTAAAGTATGTTTATTAAAGCCCTAAATAGTTTGGGGCCTGGATATCTTAAGGTCTACTTTGTCCTATGTATGTATGTATATAGATAACAGATTTTTGTGTGTGTGCTGATATATCATGGAAATGCTGTATTCTGCAAAGAGTTGGCTAAAACTCCAAGATTAGTGGGTAGTTTTCATTTTAAGAAGTTACTTGTAAATGATGGATTCAAGTTCAGCTTGCATAATTATTGCTGAAGATGTTGCATCACCATGTGGAATTTGATACTAGTTGGCAAGAACTCGAAGTGCTGGTAGGCAGCATACCCATGGAGGAAGGAAAGTGGGTATGAATAAAGAGGAAAGGACCTGGTTACCTGACCTTTGGGAATCTCCTGGGAGGAAGCTGCTGGGCCTTCATGCTCAGTCCTCTCTAGCTACAAGCATTTTCTCCTGAATTTTTGTCTACCTTAAATGAAGTATCTCTAAATGCTGCCTCTGAGGTGACTTTTTCTTATTTTTAATACTAAGTTTGTAAAAACTGAAAGCCCATAGAAATTGTTGTGTCTGTACCATCTGTTTCTTATGACTTGATTGTATTGTTTACATAGCTTAATTTTTTCTCTTATTTTACACCAGTTTGGTGTAGTGGTTAAGAGCGGTGGGACAATAATCTGGAGAACCGGGTTTGATTCCTGGCTCCTCCACTTGAAGCCAGCTGGGTGACCTTGGGTCAGTCACAGCTCTTCCAGAGCTCTCTCAGCCCCACCCACCTCACAGGATGTTTTGTTGTGGAGATAATAATAACATACTTTGTAAACCACTCTGAGTGGGTGTTAAGTTGTCCTGAAGGGTGGTATATACATTGAATGTTATTATTAATTTTTTTTAATCTTAGGGTGGGTGACAGAAATGAAACTTGGTTAAAAAAATAGCAATAGCAATTAAATTGCAATTTCTTCATGTCTTCTGAAACCTGGCCATTTTATATTAGTTGTATGAGAACAGTCATCATTTTTCTATGATGTATTCTAACCTGTTCTGGGTGGGAGGGAGTTTGACTTTGGTTAAAACAGTTATGGAGACTGCCTCTTTATGTGGCTGGGTTTCTTAGAATTGAGTACATAAATATAGTACAGTTTGGAAAATAATCTTAAATTGATCCAAACAGTTGTGGGTGGTACACACAGGAAAAGAAGTGATAAATTGGGCCCAAGCTTGATTTGGAGTGATGCTGTAGCTATTGCAGATGCTATAGAGCCTTAATGGCATGAAGAAGCCAGTTGCTGTGTTTTGCATCATCTGGAAGTGTCTGGACCAGGCATCCCCAACCTTTTTGGGTCTGTGAGCACCTTTGGAATTCCAAGAGAGAGTGGTGGGTGCAACTACAAAATGGCTGCCACAAAAAATGGAGCCAACCACAAGACAGCTACCACAAGAGGCGGACCTAACCACAAAATGTCAGGGAATGAGGTCATGCATAACTGACGTAGTAACTCTTAACATTTCAAGCAGAAACTGTATTTAACTGGGTGCCTTTTTAAATGAACATAATACTTTAAAATATTATCTTGCCTGCATTGCTGCATTCAGTCATGCAGTGAAGATCGTTGTGCTATGGTAACAGCTGCTGCCAAAGCAACTTTTTAAAAATCTGCACAGCCAGTCCAATGGCCAATCAGAAGCCCTGCTGGCCGAAAGCCCCAACTGGCCCCACCTACTTTCTAAAAACACTTGGTAGGCACCAGTAGAAGTGACCGTGGGTGCCATGTTGGGGATTCCTAGTCTGGACAGTCAGCAAGAGGATCCCAAGAGATAGAGAACATTACAGCTGTCTAACTTTGGAAGACAAATGTATGAATTGCTGATGCTAAGCCATGGTTGAATAGAAAAATTCACAGCCCATTTGTTGATGGAACTTCTTAAAAGCAAGCATGGTCTGTTATGAAATGAGGTACATTTCACAATAATAATAAACTCTTGGAAATAATAGGGTACCTTGAAATGTATGGAATTTAGTGTAGATAAAAGCTTCTTTGGGATGATAAAAAGTTTAATAATGTGAGAAGAGATAAAATGCTGTGCTCTTGCCTCACATCCTGTTTATCTGGCTTTTACACAGAACTGCTGTCTTATAATGCTGTTCCGTCTCCCTAGTCTGTTTCTTTTATTGGATATGAGTGACAAAAGCAGCTAATCAAAAAATGCCTCTTGAGCACCAGATTGAACCCTGGCAGCCACTGAGACTCTGTTGCAGTCAAATGGAGAGAATAGGAACACTTTGAGGAAATCCAGAGACCTTGCAAAGTTCTTCAATGACAATAGCGCAGCTTAAAAATTAGACAAATCAGAAATTTTGGCATTGAGATATGTCTGCTGCATTCTGCAAAAATTTCTCTGAATGTATAATTGTAGATTAGGCTCTTATCATGATGAATGATATTTTGATTGTAAATGTACAGGATTCTTTTACTGTGGGGTGAGAAAGGTGAAAGCATGTTTTATAGCTTGCATATATGATCACTCGGGCATCTGGAAGGTTTCCCAGGAGTGATTCAGTATAGGCTTAATCACAGTACAAGTCAGAATGAGTTTGTGGATGAAAGCAGCATAAATGTGAAGAATGAACCCTAAACCGCATGGAAGGATGATTCATGTCAACATATTTACATTTCATGTAGATAAAATAAGATTATTCTTATGATATACAGGAAAGCTTTAAGATAAGTGAGACAATAACAAAAGGATGTTGTGGTAGTTTATACAGCACCCTTTGATGTTGGGGGAAATACTCTTTTAAATATTGCAGCATGCTAGGGTTGCCAGCTCCAAGTTGGGAAATTCCTGGAGATCTGGGGGGTGAAACCTGGAGAAAGTGGGGTTTGGGGAGAGAAAGAACCTTGGTATGGCATAATTCCAGAGTCCACCCCCAAAATTATCCATTTTCTCCAGGTGAACTGATCTCTGTGGCCTGGAGACCAGTTGTAATTCCGGGAGATCTCCAGCCACTACCTGGAGGCTGGCAACCCTACAGCATGCTGCTGTTTGGCAGGAGTTGCAGATAATGTTGTATAATGTAAAGTTGTATTGCTGAAAAGAACAGCAAAAGAACAAGCTTTGCCTAAAAAGTTCAACTGTAGCCTCTAGTTCAAGTTCTCCTGTGCATATTATATGCAGATGCCAAAAGGGGAAAGGAGTATGAAGACAGAGATACCCAAGCAATGTAAAACCTTTAAGGTTCATTTTCCTGATTAAGACAGAAAAGTTCTAAAATGGAGTTGCTGCTTGTCCGATCTAGACATGCTCAAGCAGCCGCGATTTTGGCTTACTTTTGTGGTTGTGTCTTCCGATCACCAGAGCTGAATGTTACGATGAGCTGTTCCTCCTGTGTTCATATAGCTTGAACATACAACATGTCTGCTGTGGAAATGCCGACTCTGCATTAACATTCCCACCATGGACTGCCATTGTTTGCTGCTGCAAATTGTTTAAAGAAGGCCTTTTTTAGTAGTTGGTGCCTGCCTGAGTTTTTCTGACAGTTTGAATGGAAATGACTGCCGAACTATCTAGATGTAGAGTAGTTTGCACAAGTATGTTCTTATACAGCTTCATGGAAGTCATAGTTCACATCCCTCCCCATGCATCAGCTAGGGTTGCCAGATGGGATCTGGAACAATACTGGACCCCAGGGTCCTGCAGATTTTGGAGGTCAAGTCTGGAGATGGCAGAGTTTGGGGAGGGTAGGCGTGAGGGCGTGCATCACCCCAGGGTGAGGGTTGGTGCACTTTTTAAATATTTGTGCATGCACGAACACTTCTGGCCAGAGTGATGACATCACTATAGGAAGTGATGTCATCAGGCCAACCACTTCTGGGGACCCTGGTTGGCTGGCCAGCCACTCTCAGGTGGTGCCACACAGCTGCTGGAGGCCAGTTGAGTGCTTGGGCTGGCGCTTCACTCCTGCATGGCACCATGCAGCCACAGGAAAGCAACTGGGTGGCCCATTCCCACTGGTGCTGTGCAGGAGACTGGGCTGCTGGCCACTTCCCCCAGTCCGTGGTGATGCTGCGCAGGTGTAGGTGGCTGGGTGATGGGGAAGGGGGAGGGGTCAGTTCCTTGGTATTTGAGGGATGTTTCCCCTGGACATGCCCCCAAAATTAAGTTTGCCAACCTCCAGATGGTGGCTGGAGATCTCCTGGAATTACAGCTGATCTCCAGTCGGAGAAAATGGCTACTTTGGAGGGTGAACTCTATGCCACTATACCCTGCTGAGGTGCCTACCCTCCCCAAACTCCGCCGTCTCCAGACTTGACCTCCAAAATCTGCAGGAATTTCCCAACCCAGAACTGGCAACTCTACCAAAAATACCAGACTGTCCAGGTGAATACCGGACATCTGGCAACCCTAACTTCAGCTTTAAACTTTTCTTTTACTATAAAGATAATTAAAGTGATGTATCATGTGTAGAACCCACACTGATCTCATCTGCTGTGCCTGTGCAAATCAGCTCTCTGCAAGACTAAAGACATTCAGCTTATCTGCCATAGCTACTGTGCAGCCTCAAAGCTTCCTGGACAAACCAATTGAAGGCATGACTTGTGGGAGTTGGGCAAAGTATGTTTACTTGGTGAGCCTGATTGCTGGGAATTTTTCAGCATGCCTAGTCAGACCTGTTGTGGTGTAGTCTCTTTATGTTAAAAGTTTGCTTAGAGATTAGGATATAAACACTTAGCAATACATCAGAGACTCTTGAGACACTGGTGACATGTTCGATTCCTTGTTGATTTACGGGCTGAAAAGGAGACATGCTGTTTGTAGAAACTGCACCCTTGAACTCCCTGCATTCTTTCTAGGTCAAAAACCATTTAGATGATAAGTAAGTATTATATAATGGCCCCAGATGCTGGCAGACTCATTGGGCAGCCTCTTAAGATGCCCACATTAATTAGGGTAAAGATTTTACCGCTGGAATTTTAGCTATTAATTTTTTGAAAAGTATGCCTGTATGTGGGTATATATGCTATTGAAACTTGAGATCTAGAAGCTCTTTTGTCAGGTAATGATATTCTAAAATGTTTCCTTTTCTATAATTAAAACATTAATTTTTTAATTAAAAAAATTAAGGTCAGGTAACCTGACCTTCCCTTCAATAGCCCTTCATGTTGCAGTAATATCTACTCATCAGGTCACAAAGGACTCCACTGAGCACTATGAGAAGCGCCACTGGCGAATGCTGGAATTCACATCCAGAATAGATCAGACTTCTACTTTTATTAAACTCTTTATGAATATCTGATCCTATAGGAAAACTTTGCAATACAGTGCACTATTTTGTTTTGTGTTTCTTAGTCATTTAATTTTATTAGAGGTACCCCACTTGTAAACAACATTACTTTTAGAAGTAATGGAAGCAATAACTTAAAAGCATGTTTTGTTCCTTATTAATTTAGGAGCTGGGGAAGGAGACATGCTTTTTGGAGCAGCTGTCCTCTGGAGAAGCAAGGCACTGTACACAGTGAAGGTGCAATCTTGTGCACGCTTATTTGAAATCCAGCTGCACTGATCGGTGTAGGGCTTACCTTTTAATCAAAGGATAGGGCTTGCAAATGTACTAATGCAGACATTTATATATTAAAATATTTTTTACTCCAACAAAATCTCTACCAAATTTAAAATTAAAATGTAAAAAGTCAAAAAAGCAGTAGAATTTAAAATTGTAACAAAAACTACACACATCATAAAACCAGTAAAGGTAACATATTTCATTACATACATCAGAACAAAATCAGAGTAAAACATACCTAATTTATCTTCCACCTGTACATACCACTAATTATTCCTCCATCTATATTAACAAACAAGAGCTCCATATTTTGTTTGACCTGGAAATAAAGTATAGCTTCAAGAAAGCATTCTGTTGTTAGAAAACCTAATGCGTTCATTATCATGCCGTATACAGTTAGAAACCTTGAAACTTCAAAGAATGCTACTACAAATAGTTACATAAAATACTCATCTTTTAATGGGTCTTTGCTATAAATGTCTGCAATATATTTAGCGAAATAATATCTGCTGAGTTAATACTTTGGCATGCAATAACTGGATATTAATTAAATCTTTCTGTTTCTATCCCAAATACTTAGCCAACTGTGATTAGTTGTTGGTTTAATTTTTTCCCTATCTTTGGATGATTTTTAGTTCAGCTACTGTAAAAATATTCATAATAAATTCTGTTTTCCTGTTCAACAGTAGCTTTTAATGCCCCAATAATATTGCTTTCCGATATTTGATTTCTAAGTTTTATCAGATATGAAGAAAAGCAGATTGTAGAGATTTACCTTGCTATGAAAATACCTCATCTTTCCCCTCCGTATATCATTTTTTATAGGGCTGTCACATCTTTATACGCCTTCTCCTCAACTTATTGCTACTTTTCACTAAATACTAGAGATTTATGGACTCCATGGACATATTTAAAAAGAAAGTGAGCCAAACTTGGAGTCGGCTTGCCTGTTTTCATTTAAGTTCCACTTCTAGTGAGTTTTAAACGTTATTATGCCTGGCACATTTCTATTCATTGTTGCCACTCAGGTTAGCATGGAGAAATGTGAGGTCAAGATTTAGGACCCACAGATGTAATAAGGAATGACATGAACAGCAGGAAGTGGCGTCCTGTTATTTGTTTTAGTCATAGTGGGATAGATTTTACTGTGTATATTGGATTTTAAGGATAATGCTGTGATTGGTCTTCCGGTACTTTTCTGGTTTTTTTCCGTTGCACTCTGCATGTGTCCTGAATTCATCAGCCCTACTGCTTCTACTCTAGTCAATTTGTCACCACTAGTGGATGGCAGGCCTCTCTTCTCCAGCTTTTCTTCCACACCAGACCCCCTTTCCATGATTTCTTTTGTAGAAGGGTTGCTTCTCCTACTGTGAGCTGTCTGTTGTCCATTCGTGCAATAATGCAGCAGGATGTCGCTAGCATAATGATGAACAGCCCTGCTGTTATAAAAACCCTGTGAACAAAGGAAGAACCAGGAGCTGCAAGGACATTTTCCACTTAACAGTGGCTTGACCAAGCAACATATTTCTCCATGACACACAGCCAGAACAGATGTGGGCAGGCTTGTGGGCTTCTGGATTCTTCTGAAATAATGAAATGATTCAGCGTTTTAGGTCCTGATCCAAGGTCTCTTCTGTGCAGTAAAAGGCTGCTGGGTGTGTGGAATTTTTCACATATGCCAGGAAATAAAAAAATCAGCAAGCTTTTTCTCTCTAAAGGTTATTTTTACTCAGTTCATTTTATTTAAAATATTTATATATCCCACAGTAAGACCATTAAAAGATACATTGTTTTAATGATGTGCTGGGCATTTTTGGTTGGTTTTAATGATTTTGAATTGTGATGTTATTACATATCTTTTAGCTGTTTTTTTCATGTAATTCATACTCAATAGTATAATTTATTGAATGTACCAGCTGTTCATGGTATTAACCTACACTGTGTGTAATCCACCTTTAGTCACAGTGAGAAAGGCGGACTATAAATAACGAAAATAGATAGAATAAATAAAAACTTGTTAGCCAACTTGGTGGCCCTTGTCAGGGCAGAAGGCAAGGTAGACATTTTGTAAATAAATAAATAAAATAAACATATCAGCAGAAATAATAGAAGACCCAGCATAAAGAGCATAAAACAGAAAAGATCTTGTCTCTAGTCACCGCCCAAATCACCTCTATGGCGGCATGTGGAGTAGGTCCCCAGCATAGGTTTATTGGCAGCCACCTATAGGGGTCTAATTTAGAAACAAGAGTAGACCTGTGGGGAAAATGTAGGATCTGGAAGTCCCACTACATTCTGGACATCCTCCTTTGTTGCTTTAGCAGCTCATAACAGCTGTAAACTTGCTATTGAAGCTATTGTGTGTAATTTTATATGGAGTCACGGGGCTTGGGAAATATGGTGAACATTCAGTCAAAAGAAGGTCTTGTTTTCCCCACAGCCAAGTGGCAGCAGTAGAGAACTTGTTTCCCTAAGTTCCACAGAGCCTGATTCAGATCAGGGCCATATAACAGCAACAACATTTGATTTATATACCACCCTTCAGGACAACTTAATGCCCACTCAGAACGGTAATGACTTTGTAGTATGCCATTATTATTATCCCCACAACAACAAAAACCCTGTGAGGTGGGTGGGGCTGAGAGAGCTCCTAGAAGCTGTGACTGACCCAAGGCCATCCAGCTGGCTTCAAGTGGAGGAGTGGGGAATCAAACCCGGTTCTCCAGATTAGAGTCCCGCACTCTTAACCACTACACTAAACTGGCTTATTATGAAATATAAAATATGTAGAATTAAAATGTATAAATATAAAAAGCAGTAATTAATTGGATGTATCTCAAGATTGATTGAAGCGTGGAGGTTCCTTTATAAAGCAGAAGAAAATTCTGGTAGACCTTGTATTAACAAAGCAGATCCTTCTACTAGGATAAGACAAAAATGTGCCAAAGGTCCTGGTTTTTTTTTCTTCCCTCCAGTGGTTGTTCTCTCTCTTTGATCCATGATTGTGCAATGAGGCAGCTGGAGGATATATCTTTTGTTAACATTCAAAAATACCTTGTAATAGGCTTCTTCTTTCTTGTTATGCAGTAGCTTCCATCTTCTGAAGATGAGAAGGTTTTTTCAAAGAGCCCTGCATACAGGCATACATTCCTCATGGTGTCAGATTCCAGGGGGATCTATATGCTTTGATTTTAAAATCAAAACAAAACCAGCAGAGTCTTGCAACATCTTGAGTGACACCTGATGTTCTGTGATACAAGCTTTGGTGTCTTAGAGCCCTCTTTACCTGATGCACTCTGATACATTCAAGTAAACACAGTGGCTGTTTCCACATTTCCCCCTGTGTAAGCAGTAGGAAGCCCTGGAGCATCCAGACAAAGTTGTGCATAATTTGGGCATGATATATCTGGTTCCCATATTTTCCCCCAGATTAAAAATAAACCTATTTTAGCGCAAAAGGGAAACTGCAGTGTGGATACAGGAAGCGTCCATCTGAACATTACACCCACAGCCACTATGGAGAGGGGTATAGAACTAAGCTCTACCTTTCCTCCCCACTTTTCAGACCTTTAAAGGACATTTTCCTTTTCTCAGATAAGCCACACTGTAACATGACAGTGTGGTTCAAGATGAAAGGAAAAGAGAGGGGAAAGGGAAGGTTGTACCAAAATTACTGTCATGTTTGTGTTTTTGTGCAGAAGTGGCAGAACAAACAAAGGAAGCAGGAGTGGGGCAGCTGCTGTGACTGCAGCAGGGATGGGTGTGTGTAGACATAATTTCCACCCTTTCTGGTCCTACTGGCTGCTACTGCCACCATGGTAGGAAGCGTGTTTGTGCCCCTTGTGGAAGCAGCCTCTTACTGGTGTAGCTGTCTGCTATTGTCTTTGTAACTTTTGTGAGTACTCTTCCTTGCACTGTTTTTGTTAAGGGAGATTGTGAGTTAAACCGGCGGAGGGAGGTGTTTATGAGACAGAGAGAGAGAGACTGACTGAAAATGAGTGAATTAGAGTTGCCAGATCCCCCGACCTCCCCCCACACCAGGGCGGGAGGTCGGAGGCGCAGCGCTTACCTTTCAGGTCCCCTCTCTCCATACATTCATCCTCCCAGCCCGCACAATGATGTTACTTCTGGGGAGTGATGTCATCATGCAGGTCACGTCCCACCCTGGGAGCACTCCCACATTCCTCAGGGGGCTGAATCAGCCAGGTAAGCAGGGGCAGGGGTGAGGGACTGGCATCCCTAGTGTGAATGCAGAAGCATGGTGATGATGCACACAATTAGTGATATTTCCTGTTGTCTGCTGTTATTCTAATCTTGTGCGAATTTTACATACTCAGGGAGTGATGGAGGTGCAGCAAGGTGCACAGCAAGGGATACATAATGCATCCCCAGCTTTCTTTATTCTTGTCTGCGGAAGAGGCAAAGTGAGTGGTCAAGAGAACAATCCTAAGCATGTCTACTCAGAATCCTACTCAAATCTATTCAATGGGGCTTACTCCCAGAAAATTATTCTTAGAATAACCTTGTAAGGTATTGCATTGGCAACTAATGTGGGATGAATTCAAAGGAGTTGATAGCTTGGGCTTTAAACACCATCAGATTATATTAGGCAAATAACATTTCCTTTTTATGAGGTTATTATTTGAATGCTTTAAATGGGAGCCTGGGAGGAAGGGCAATATGGTATAACCCAGTCTTATCAGATCTTGGAAGCTAAGCAGGGTCAGTACTTGGATGGGAGACCACCAAGGAAGACTTTGCAGAGGAAGGCACTGGCAAACCACCTCTGCTTCTCACTTGCTTTGAAAGCCCCTTGCTGAGATCACCATAAGTCGGTTGTGACTTGACAGCACATATAACCAAATTGGACCTGGCACTATTTTAGTATGTGACCAAGTAGGAAAAAATGTCAAGACGTTGTTTTTTGGTTTCTGTTGACATAAAAAGAAAAACTAAAATAAATATGCCTGTCAAGAACAAATGCAGAAGTTTGAAGGTTCACAAGCAAAGAAGGGATGAATTTATGCTTTGTGCAGAGATGTAAGGCACAAATCTTGCCCAATAAATTCCTGTTATTTCTTAGCACTTGCTAAGACCAAAATGCCGAACTATGCAATATATTTTTAATGGGTTGAGTAGGGGTTCTCTGATCCCACTCGCTTGTCTGAAAGCTAGATGGCAACTACAGAGAACGTTTCCTCAAATGCCACATGACCCGAGAAGGCCTCTGCCTTCTCCCCATATCATTGTTTTGGGATGAAACTGCCCCATTGTTTTGGGATGAAACTGCTCCATAATCTTTTTGCACTATTATGGGGCTTCACAGACACTGAATAATGTATCTGCTGCCCCACAACAAGATAAATAATGTCCCCCAGGGTTGTTTTGACTTGGGAAAACAGCACAGGGAAGGAGGCAGAAGGCTCCTCCTCTTCCTTACACCATCATCCCAATCTGAATCAAGCCCTCTGGTGCCTGGCTGCTGAAAGTAAGTGAAGCCAGGGTAACCCCTACCTGATTTGCCTGACTAAAAATGTATTGTGTAGTTCAGCTCAGAGAAAGGGAGGGGAGGGGCTGTGGTAGACCATCTGGTTGGCATGCTGAGGGTCCCTCCCAGGTTCAATCCTCAGAATCTCCAGTTGAAAGGAACAGGCACTACATGATGGGAAAGACCGCACCCTAACTCTGGAGAGCCACTGCCAGACAGAGTAAACAGTGCTGACTTTGATGGACCAATAGTCTGATTCAGCGTAAAGCAGCTTTGTTGTGTGTGAGAGAGAGAGTGAGAGAGAGAGAGAGAGAGAGAGTAAGCAAAAAAGGATTATGGGATACTTTGTTTCAGAAATATAGGTGATATCCCTGTACAAAAATTATTCCAAACTTGAAGTAATTCAATCAAAATTTTAAAGATCTTTATTAGGGGTACCAAGATGCATTCACAACGCTTTGCTCAAGCTAGAGGCTGGATTAGTTTCACTGGAAACCCGGGTCTAGTTCCATGCCATCTGTCTATGGCTCAAGATAAAATTTTCTTCAGAAAATTGTCACTACTGGGTTTTTCCAATACAGCTCTCTTGCACTTTGGCTATCAAGGAGCTAGGGTAATTATTAAACAGAGATTACGGGACACTTCTTACAAGTGGATAGAGCATGAGCTTTGTACGTCCCAGCAGTGGGGAATAGAAAACAAAATTTTGTTCCACCCTGTTATCCTTTTTTGTTGGAGCGTTGTTGGAACGTTTAGCACATCTTAATGTTCTCCCCTCTGCTCTTCTGGAGGGCAGGTATGCTCATATACCATATGTAAACCAATCTGGACTGGTAGAGACAATAGAGTACGTTCTTTTATATGGTCAGTATTATCAGGAGATTTGAACAAAGTACATGTTACCGGGCAGATCTAATCAGTTTTATTCTGCTTTCCTTCTAGCTGATTGCTGCAATGGAATTACTGCCCAGGTAATTCCATTTGTGCCCTGGCTAATCAGACAGAACATTATAACTTCTTTTAAGAAATCTTAATTATATTTTATTAATTTTATTCATCTTAGTATATAGTTGTATTTAATCCTTAGACACGTTTAGATTTGGAATTAATGTATTTGTATTGTTATATATTACTGTATATGTTGATCTGAATTTTGACCTTGGATCGTAATAATAATAAAACTGAACAGAAATATAGACAAAATTGGAAAGCAGCCTTCAAAACAAAATTTAAAACCAGTGTCTCAGTAAAAAAAAAATAATAATACTGTGGTAGATGTCTGCATCTCTGCCTGGAGAGTTTTTCTAGCCAGATGTGCCAGGCAGCTACAGAGTCAGTAATGTAAGGACTGTTGAGGTATCAAGTCTAACTTTAAAAAAAACTAACTACATTGCAGGCTTGAGCAGTTGTTCTGTGGACTCTAGATGTCTTGTAATAAAGGGCATCCTTTATTTTATATGAACCACTTAATGTTCGGCAATGTAGGCATATCTAACCATCCTCTTTTAATATGCATGGCTTGTAATGAGGACAAGAAAGTAGACGGGAGAAGAGAGGTCAGATATCTTTGAACACCACAACAATGAGCAGTTTTGAAGGAGATTTTATTTTTATTTATTTATGTCACTTATAGTCTGCTTTTCTCATTGAGACTCAAGGTGGATTAACAGTATGAGATTAGTACAATCCATATCAAGTACATTTCCATACAGTATCAAGGACATTTCCATAAACAATGCCATACGGTAAATAGATACAAGTTTTAAAAGACATAGGATTAACAAGAAAGTAGAAGAAAATACTGAAACAGAACATAATCACTTCTAGGATTAACATTAGACAACTTAAAGCACAAGTAGTACACAGGAGTACATATTTAAAGCAACAGATAATATGTAAAGCAACATAATGGTGAAGTTTATGGTCCCTAACTCATTAGCGAAGCATCTGGGACCCCATCTCTACAATACAGCCCTCCCATTTGAGTAAAAAGCCTTTCTGAATAATTCAGTTTTGCATTGTTTGCGGAAAGCCAGGAGAGTGGGGGGTCTCCTGACCATCTCAGGCTGGTTGTTCCACAGGGTAGGGGGCCACCACAGAGAAAGCCCGTATATGGGCGGCTGTTGATTTCTCCCATATGGAGCTTGGCACCTGCAGGAGACCCAGTTCAGATGAGTGAAGCTGCCGTAGAGGAACATAGGGAGGGAGGTGGTCCCACAGGTATGCCAGACCAAGGCCATGAAGAGCTTTGTATGTAATAACCAATACCTTGAACTGAGCATGGTAACTGATAGGTAGCCAAAGGAGTGACTGTAGGATGGGAGTGATGCTCAGATTTCTGGATAGATCAGTTCAAAACATACACAGATGCAATTCACTGCTGGATTACCTATGAAAACTAGGATAGGGCACCAAGGACTGGTAGCGGTTGGGAAGGACTTGGCTGAAGAATGATGAGGTCTGAGAATGTGATGACAGAATTTCCAAAGTTATGTGCATTTCTGAGCTTAAATTGCCCAGCTGCACATTTTGGGAGCAAGGAACATCTTTCCATGTATGTCAAAGGATAAGGGGAACCTAGATCCCACAATATCTACCTCTATAGTACAATGTTCAGGCTCTAGTTTTGCAAATATCATTGCTGTACGCAGTAGGGGAGAATAGATTCCCAAGACCTAGGGGAAGAATGGGTGAACTAGCCACAAACTAATATATTTTGGTGATGAACATACATTGCGTGACTGGTGCTGAACATTGCATGAACTTTTTTTTGTAAGCTTGATAAAGAAATTCTTGCCATGTCTCAAGAGCATCTACAGGGCTGAATAGGGTTTTAGCTGCATCACGTAGACCCACATGAACCGAACTATATCTCTACTATACAGATGCTTTGGCTCAGCTCCTTTTTATAGACTATCTTGCTAAGCAGATGAGGAGAAGACTGCCAGAAAGCAGAAGTGAAAGAGGCATTAGAACAGGAACAACAGACAGTTATATCATCAATAATCCTCCTCTCAGTCTTGATTTATGATTATCTAATTTTATCAGTAGTTATTGTAATTAATACATGGAAGTGGGATTGCAGAGAGAGGAGGAGCTGATAAAGGAAAAAGGACGCTAGGTACAATGATTAGTCCTGAGCTTCAGGTATTTAGGCACAGAACTTGTCCATCTGTCCTCTTTCTTGTTTCTAAGAGTTAAGCAAGATTTCATCACCATGATCCTTAATTGCTACTGTGAGGGCTAGAACTATATGAGATATGAGAAAAGAGGTTCTTGGCTTCTTCTGAATTCGGCAGTAATCATCTCACTTCATTGCATAATATAAACTCATAGGCTAGTTACTTTCCTCTGAAAGCAACTTTTTGAAGTGCTACATGCCAGGATTGTTAGAAGATCTTCAGCTCACGAAAAGTCCTTCTCTGTTCAGGAAGGCTGGTAAAATGGGCTCAGGAGGGCTTGTGGATGATGAACAGTCAGTAATTTTATTGAAAACTTATTGCTGCCTTTTCTGTGTCTTTAAATTGTGATCCAATGTGTTTTTATTGTGCGTTGTTTGGGGGCCCCCTTTTGGGGGGAGAGGTAGATTTTAAATATTTTAACTAATACATTTTAAAAAAATTAGCACCCATGCAGATTCACATAGCTCTTGCTAGCTATTAATGTGTAGAGCACCTTTAAGTCTTATTCCCTTCAGTTCTGGAATGTTAAATCTGGCTTTTCCTGTGTGTTTACTTTACCATGGAAAATCAGGCTTTCAGTTCTGCATTTTCTTTTGGCATAGTAGCTCCTCCTAACCTATGAGAAACATCTGGAAGAATTAATGCAGTCTTGACCCAAACTCACTGCATATTAATTGAGTCACAGTGCATGATGCTCGGTCATTTGTACCCTTTTGGAATGCAGACTGAGGCAATTCCAGTCTTCTTTGAGTCATGGAAAGAACTCACTCGTGGCTTTATTTTTCTAAGAAAACACTGGGGTTTTTTTTGTCATAATCTCATTCTAAAACCAATGGTCTAGACATTCCAAAGTTTGAAACTTCTTCATGTGTTCTTGGTTTAATTTTTATCTTTAATTTTTAAAAAATTATATAAACATAGTTCCTAAGAGTCCTCAGGGCAGCTCACCATATAATGTAGAAACAAAAGTAAAACACATCAGACATCAAAGTATCATCTCGTAACAAAACAACAGCAAAACATATAAAAATCCATTGTGGTGAATCAGAAATGACCCCATTATTTTATTCTCCAAAGCCTACTGAAACAGGAATTTTCACTACCCGTCTAAAAATATAAAAGCAAAAACAGCATGACAGATGTCTTTGTGGAAGGATTTCCACAATGAAGGAGCTACTTACAGAAATAGTCATTGCTCCTTGTCCCTATCAGTCTGACCTCAGAGCAGGGCTCCCTCAGATCTTACCACAACGGGGATGGAGGAACAAGAATTTATATGGGAGAAGACATTTCCTAAAGTATTCTTTACCCAGGGCCATTTGGGGCTTTAAAGTACAAAATGAATAAACTAGAATCAGT
Organism: Eublepharis macularius; assembly: GCF_028583425.1. Taxonomy (NCBI): domain Eukaryota; kingdom Metazoa; phylum Chordata; class Lepidosauria; order Squamata; family Eublepharidae; genus Eublepharis; species Eublepharis macularius. Next base: position 167,673,897 of record NC_072791.1, on the reverse strand, counting down.
TTGCTTCATTTTCATCAATAAAAGTTCTACACGTGTAGGGGCCAATTTGGGTAACATAAGAGTCTTACAGATTTTAATGTAGTTATCTCCTGTCACAGCAATACAATAGTTTATTCTCTTTTATTCCTTCCTTCTGTATTGTGACATTTTGTAAGACTTCAAGCACTTATAGTGACCGAGAGGTTTCAGACTCTTCCTCTGGTGAACAAAACCCCTTACTATCATGAGATCTGAACCATCATTCCTAAGAATTTCCAATTCTTGCTTACTAAAATGTTACTTGAAAGGACTTTCCTTTTCTTCAACATCTGAGGAGTTTCCCCTCTACTATGGAGACCCCAGAGGTGACCAGAAATGAAAATGGTAAATTGTTTAAAGACTCTGGCTTTAAACAAACCAGTTCCATCAAATTCAGTGAGGCTTCTGAGTAGATGTGTTTAGGACTGAGTTACAAGGATGTGTTTTCCAGCCATCTCTAGGAATCCTGCCATTGACTTCATTAGGAGGCAAACTGTACCTAAATATCTCCTCCTTGGAACGCATGCTAAATGTGAATTATTATCTTATTTTGATATAAAGGAAGTAATTCTGGTGCAGAAAGTTGGTTTGGCCCACGATACAGTCTGGCCCCCTGTATGGTCCTATCTAATTCTACATCTTAAATTTCATTAAAAGGGTTAATTATTCTCTTTTCAAGTGGGAAGTGTGAAAAGTTAGCAAAATATTGCTTGATCTAATTGTAACAGCTTCACCTGTGAAACTCAGCTGCTGAGTAAAGAGATTGGCATGTGTTCCTAAGAACAAATTGCAGAAAACTGCAGCACGGATGTTCGCATCTACAGCTGTGCCAAAACCTTTAGTTTGTACTGTGTTCTGAACACTACTGTGAAAAGGCAAAGGAGTGGGGGGAAAGAGAGTTGGCAGTGTGCCCTGTTCATTTAGCAAGGATTCATGCTTGGAAAGGGACAAGACAATGTCCTGCCAGACGCTTGAATGACAGCAAGACATGACAATGTATGTTCAATTTGTCTTTCTAATTTGGAGGGGGGTGGTTAGAATCAGTTGGCTGGCTTTCATGAGTGTAGAAAAGCTGCATAGCTGATTCAGTTATGGGATTCTAACCTCTTTGCTGAATTGTCAAAAGCAGGCTAGTTTCTAGGTCTTCAACAAGCTTCTACCTGTATTGCATTCCTACTGTTAGACTCATAAAGCATCTCTGTGGAAACAGAGGGATTTTAATGGTGATATTACCTTGGAGGTATTTGGCTGAATTTAATCCAACAGAACAAAGATCATGGATCTTTGCCACATTATATATTTAATCACATGTGCTTTCACATGGTGATTTTTCTTTGCAAGGAAACTGGGAAGCCTGTGGACCAATAGGGCTACCCATGCAACAATTTTCCAAGCATGACTTACAGAGTTCTTGGGGCTTCCCCTTCTGTCACCACTGTAGACAGGAATCAGAGCTAAGCTCTGGCTTCAAAATAGCTTGACAGGGACAGAGAAAGTGAGAGGAAAAGGGATTTCTAGCCTGGGTGGGGGAGCTGTCATTTTTGCACTGGTGCGCCAGGGAAAAGGGGAAGAGAGGAGGATGTAGCAGCACAGGAGCAGGTCAGTGTGGAGTAGACACTGTTCCACCTGCTCCTAAGCCACTGGCTGCTGCTGCCGTAGCAGGGAGGCTTTTCATGCCCTTGTTGGGAAGCAAGCCTAGTACAAGAAAGACATCTTGCATCGTACCCAAAAGTTCAGATTTATTGCTGAGTTCACTTACCCATATTTATGGCAGGGCTGATGTAACATTGTACAGGCAGCTCCATATACCATAGTCATTAGCAGGTTTTGAGCACATGATGTGTGCAGGCATGAAAAGGTTCTTCTGTCCCCATCATGCTCTCTCCTTTCACAGCCCTCTGAAAAACTACCACTCTCAGGAAGGTTTATTTTCATTTATATGAAGAAAATAGGAAAATTGGAGGTTCATTCATAGGGCTGTGTGTACATACAAGTGCCTTTTGAAAATGCAATGTCATGTCCAGATAGAGAGAAAGAAATGAAAAAACCTGCTTCTCTGCCTGTATGCCCCCAGTCACCCCGCTTCCTCCTACAAATTGGATTGGAGTGTTTGTTAATTACTTGCATGCTTGAGCTGTGCTTTCACTGCCACTGATTTTATAAAGCACAGCACAGAGATGACCCCAGAGAAGCTCTGGGGATACTTGCATGGAAGTCTTCCAAATAACAATCTGCTGTCTTGGAGAGGCTTCTAATAAAGTGGGCTATTAATTTTAAATGCAGTATTTAACTTGCTGTGTTTATCTAGGGAGCTGAAAGAGCTAATATTTAATTTTAGAATTTTATTTATGCATTTTTTGTTTCACTTATAGCCCTGCTTTCTCTCTGAAACTGAAGGCAAATTACAAAATATAAAGACCAATTCAATCAGACAATATAAGACATCCAATAAACAATGCAATAGGACTAGGATTACTGAGCTGGAATAGAAGATGGTTGTTATGGTGAAAGTAGGCATTGAAATAGATTTGCATATAATCGCATTCAGAAATCAGCCTCAAACCTAAGACAAATAGATTCTTTTTTTTAAAATAAATGCATAGAACGTCTGTTTACTCGGAACTGGTGGCCTGGCGCTGTAATGTATATTTCTGGGAAAACCACTTTACCATTTTTAACACAAACACATTTTAAAAATAGTACCTTGCTATTGTATGCCTGTATTTTGTTTCAAGAACAGCATTAATTTATTAACCAATGAATAATTTTGAAACAGTTTCCATTACAACCTTTCAGAGCATTCTACAGAAGGGTATTTTTTAAAGTAAATGTCAACATCCTGCTGATGAGTCCTGTACTATTCCAGGATTTATTTTTGGAGCTAGAACAGTTCTCCATGGCATCCTCTTACATGCCAGCTTGTATAAACATAACCAATATCAAGCAGAATTCTCCAGATCTGCGAATTTCTGTTGCTGAGGAGTCCAGAAAGTTGGTTTATATTAGTCAGAGACCACAAGGAGGTTGTGGTATGGGCTGAACCAGGCAGGGCTCAGGGCAGATCTTACATTCTGATCATTAAGAGAAAGAGGCAGAAGGGGGGGGGGTATTTAAAATCAGTTCCTTTATTACTTAAAACTTTTAGGATAATGTTAATGTTCTCTTTACAACAATGGAATGAAACGGATTCAGTCATCATCTCCTCTTGAAATGAACATTAACCTATTTCACAGTGCAGCACTTAAGTGTGCATTGACTCAAAGTATGTAAACTGTTATTGCACTCAGAAGTTTGAATATATTATACATTCAGTGCTACTTACAGTAAACAGTCTTTTCCACAAAAGTAGGATGATGCCGCACTTAATAGCAACATGCCATTGCCACTGTGGTGAATGCCCTGGTAACATCTAGATTAGATTACTGCTATGTGCTTTATGTAGGCCTGCCATTGAAGATTGTCCAGAAGTTACAGTTGGTGCAAAATGCTGCTGCCAGAATGTTGACTGGTTGGTCATAGGGACCCTATCTCTCCGGTCTTCTTCCATCTCCACTGGCTCTCGTTTTGCTTCTGGCACAATTCAAGGTGCTGGTATTGACCTTTAAAGCCATATATAGCTTGGGGCCCATGTACTTTGCACGTCACCTACTCCTGTATGAATCTACCAGTCCACTCCAGTCATCTTTGGGAGTTCCATTTTGGGTGCCCCTGCCATCTGAGGCTAGATGGGTGTGAACCCAAAAAAGGGCTTTCTCAGTTGTGGAGCCAACATTTTGGAACTCCTTCCCCAGAGAGATTCATCCGTCTCCCTGTATTGTTGTCTTCCACCAGTGGGTGAAGAGTTTTTGTGTTGTTTGGTGTTCCCTCACTAACTGTTATTGGGACCCTCCCTGATTATGTTGTTATGTGTGTTTGTGTGCTTATATTATTTTACTGAATTGTTTAAATATTTTATTTACATTTATATTTTAAATGCTGTTTTAATGTCTTGATGTTTTTAAAGTTGAAATGTGTTGATGTCCACGACCTTGGCGACCCTATGTGGGTGGAAAGGCAGCATAGAAATGTTTTCAGTAAATGAGTACCACTGTAACTAAAGGTTACACAAAGGAGCAAAACTTGCCAGCTCCACTTAGCAATTAATTAATTTTTAAAAAGAAATTCCAGGTTACAGCCAGATCTGCAATGAATCTGGCCTCCAATGCAAAGTCTAAATTAATTTTCCAGCCACCCATTCAGAGTCATCTGGAGGGAACATCTGGTACACGGCGCCACTTCCAATCATTCAGGTCTGGACCATCACATAAATAGTATCCATTTGCATCCTTCCATCCCTCACCCTTATTAATGTCAGATCTGTCTTCATAGCATAGTTTAAGAAAGATGGTGTATTCCCAAATAAATCTTTAAGACTATAAACCTACATTCATTAAATAGGAAATATGCAAAGTACCAAGATCCTTTGTTCAGTAGCTTTCACCATAGACATTGGATACACGATTTCAGCAACAGGTAGGGAAGGGATGAAGGACTCTGCCATGGAGCTGGAGTCTCTTCTGCATGAGTAATAGACACCAGCCATTTGAAAACAACAGCAACTTCCATTATATTGTGACCTTTTTTGACAAGCTACTTAAAAGACCTTTCTTGGAAGTTAGATTGCAGTACAACAACAGTGAAAGATTTGTTGCCTGCCCTTCCCTGAAAGGAACATTTCTTTCTTGGGGGTGTTGTTCATTTTCCAAAATGTATATATCAATGTATTGTGAGAAAAAAATTTTCTTCCTGCAGTTAGATGGCCTATTATTGGGAATGCAGTTCTGTGCCATGGGCACCAAACTGGATTGCATCTGTGACAGCACTGGTGGTAAGCAGACACAGCCCCTCTCTTATTCCTGGGAGTATGGAATTGAAACTGATTGGTTTCAAGAAAGTGCCTCATCAGCTCTGCTCAAGCTTCCAGACTTCCTGTTTTGCTTGGAGCTTTAGTTGGGTTTCTGCTGAAGCAAAATCCACCGGTGCTTCTCTTTTAGAAGTGTCTCCTTTTTTTCTACAAGTCCTGGAGTGCACACCACACCACTACTGCCCAATTAAGTTTATATGCAGTTACCCTTCATTCTTTCAGTGTGACTTCTTCTCTTCTGTGCTGACTGGCTACTGTACTGCTTCTTTTGAATTGGCAGTTGCAGGTCTATCCTGCAAAAAAAATGGCAATGTGATAGGAATTCACCATGAATTCATTGTCTGAATGAGCACCAAATGACTACTTATTGTGTGTTGCCTACTTTAAAGTCTCTCCATATAATAAGTTGGGAAGAGGGGGGAGAAGTTGGTAGGCTGGATCCAGACAAAAATTTCCATCAATCGAATTGAAATTTTCTTTGTCCTTGCTCCCACTGCAAACTACAGATCTCCATGAAATTTTATTCTGGAGTGTAGGGAACCTTGATGAATGACATGACGGGATTCTGCAGCAGGTAGAGAAAAGTGCTAGTTTAATCTGGATCCAACCCACAGTCTGGTCAGGCAGTAAATGTACCCGATGCTTCCTTATGACTGCTCAGCTTACTGCATAGCCAGAGCTTTTGACCCCGTGAAGTTAGAGAAGCCACAGAAGATCATAGAATCATAGAGTTGGAAGGGGCCTTAACAAACTAGCTAGACCCAACCCTCTGTCCAATGCAGGAACATCATTCATGAGTAGTTGTTACATCAGTAGTTGTCTGTTTCCTACTTGGCAAATGAGAAGCATGTAATATGGCTATTGTTATCTTTGAAATAGTGTTAGGTGGATAGGGGCAAGCTTACATATCAGATCACCCTTCAGTCCTACTCAGTAGCCAGCACACAGGAGTTTATGGTAGCTTCAATAACAGGTCTCTTTATTGCATCCAACTAGGAGAGAACACTTACCAATGCAGAATACCGGGGCCGTTTTTGTGATGGTACTCACTGAAATTAGCTCTTGAGAGCTCAAGAGCTAATACACACAAATACAAACCACAATGTCCCAGGTATTCATGGCACTTTACATAGAGCTGCTCTGATGAACTCACAATCTAAATTTAGAATAAGGGGTTTGTGTACAAGACCTGTTGAAGACGCTTTGGCAATCCTGTTACTCGAGGAGCACTTACCGTTATGAAAAGCTTATACCTTTTGGGCAAAGTACTCCTTGATCACCACGGCCTCTTTCAAACAGCAGAATTTCAAGGGGTTCCATTATAAACATGCCCATAGTTTGGTTGTGGGTTCTTGGTGGTTGATTGCCACAGTGTTTCACAGATGAATATCTGAACAACTTGTTCTGGGCCAGCTAGCTAGCTCTGAAGGCACCATTCAGTGGTCAATTCAGAGAATTAAAGTGGGCTAGCTTCAGAATAGAGCTGTAATGTTTTGTGACTAAAATGAACATAGACTGATTGAATCTGAAAACAAATGAACAAAAATTCTGATGGTGCTGTATCTAGATTATAGTTTTTATTTATTTATCTCAGATAGTAAATTAAAGCATATACACAAAAACATAACTGCATCATATGATCATCCAAATCATATCTCTACAGTCACCCACTGCTTCAGTCTTCAATAATTATCTGGATCACATATGAATCTAAACACAACATCTAAAACCTGTAAGAGAAAAACATAATGAATAAAGTGTGATCAATTAAATCAAATAGTCATTAATTAAATCATATACCTATGTAGAATTTGCCCATACAGTATATATTCCTAGTTTCCTACTTCTATTTAAATATCTTTCCATCTATCATCATGTTTAATAATAATTATTCTTAATTACTAATTCATTAGATTATCATTTTTGGTTGAGGGGGCCTAAGAGCCTTATAGAATCTCCTCCTCCTATTTAGCTGTATAAGATTGAAAGGCGATGTTGTCTTAGTCCAAAGTCTGCAGTCTGCATTAGGCATATACAACAAAAGCAGGAGAGACCACCCTCCCCATTTAGCTATGCACATCCCTAAACAAATCACTTTTCCAGTCTAACTTATCTCATGGAGGTTATTGGGAGAATAAAATGAGCTAAGAATATGTTATAAAAAACTTTGTGCCTTTGGGAAAGGGTGAAATAATAAGAAGCTAAATTAATTCAGACACCATTCCTTAGATGGGACCTTATTGACATAATAATGAAAATTATCACTTTTTTTTCTTTTGAAAAATGTAAGATGTTATCCAAAAGTGACTTGCCTTGAATTGCTTGGCTTATGCACTTCTGCTTCTTAGGAACTTTTTATTTCCAAGTGTCCTAAATATCAGGCCGTGGCCTCTTCTATTGATTATAACACAATCAATTAAGAAATAATTTCTGCAGAGGGAGGTTGTCAGAAGTTCAGTCCTGCAAGATCTGTTGTAGCTTCTTTGTGTCCTTTATTGTTAGCTCAAGGTGAATCTGTTTATAAGAAGGGAAGGGACTGGAGGGTGAAAGTATTTAATAATGTTAAATGTTTGTTATAACATAAAGGACAAAAAGGGAGAAAGGAAAAGCAGCTCTGGTTTAATTAAGCGCATCTTCTTTTAGCTGCATCAGGAAATAATCAAGAAACAAAAAGAGAATTGTGAACTTTTGCTCCACTGAAACAATAACAATGCGAGTTCTGTTTTAATTTCATGCTTAACCCCGTAGATAAAATATGGCTTAAAATATCCAGATGTGCTTTAGATATGATACATCATCTTTGTCAGGAGATAGTACTTCAAACAGGGGTCCCCAATTTTGTTAAACTTAACTGCACTTATGGAACTGGAAAAAGAATAGTGAGTGCCATAACAAAATAGCTCATAGGGTGTCCTTTATTGTATACTTATGCCGTGGATTTGAGTTGGGGTGCATGTGTGCATGTGAAAATATTTTGTCTATAAAGAGTGATTGGGGGCAGTGAGTTTTCCTGGCTGAGATGGGGGACAGAAATCCTCCTCTTCCCTTATCTCTTCCAGTTCTTTTCATATTTACTTTTCTTTTTATACTGGAAGTTTCTTCTGCCTCCCCTGTTTTTTTAAGCTGGTGCAATACCTCTTGTTGCAGCAAAGGAATTTCAAGCAAGTTTCATGTGCTTCCTCAGTCTTTCTTTTAGAGAGAATTGTGACATGGTACATTTTGTAGCCTCACTTTCTTGATAAGTGGCATCTGAAATCAGCTTTAAGTGGGGCTGCCCTTGATGGCAACTTGGAAACTTCAGCTAGTGCAGAATATGGTAGCCATTTGCTAGTTGGGAGTAACCATCAGGGACTCATTTTGAGATCTCTTCCCATTTTGAGATCTCTTTACCGGCTATCCATTTGTTTCTAGGTTCAAATTCAGTAGCTGGTTCTTACTCAAATTACTGAATACCTCTATAAGCTATTATGTTAGGTTTGGTGTGTGGTGGCAGATCCTACTGCGTGTGGAATGTTGAAATTAGATAACCCTAGCTCTTCAAGTACTGTTACTTTGTCAGTTATTGACAAATTATTGACAAATTATTAAGCAGACTGTTCACTGCTCAGGCCACTGAGTTTCCAGTAACCACAGATGGAATGATAAACCATTGTGCCATTGGGCTGTTGACTTCAGACTGGCATTGTGAACTCACAGGGTTCACTGCTTTTTCATATGAAAAGAAACCTCTGCCCATAGAAAATGAAATATCATGGAGTAGATTACTTTTCTATACATGGAAGTGTCCTCTCCCCTCCCCATCCGTTCCAAAATGTAAGTCACCACCTGTCAAAAGTGGTACAGTTAAGACGTTGGCTTGTCTCTGCTGTTTGGGTCATATATGTAGGGATCAGCCACACGGGTCGTGCTGTCTGTTTTCAGATGCCATCAGTGCAATCCTAAGCAGAACTATACCCTTCTGTGCCCATTAACTTCAACAGAAGTGTGTAACTGTTTTAGGTTTGCACTGTAAGCCTTCCTTTGCCCGTAGTTTTGCATTACTGATCTTGCCCCTTTAATAGCAACTACTACTGCAATTGCTTATACTGTTGATGGGTCGTCTACTTTTCCATTTTGAAAAATGTGGTTGTTAGGTTTCTTCATAAAAAGTTATCATTAGACATGGCTATCCTAAATAAGTATTTGTCTGTGTGAAATTTAGAGTAAGGTGAAATTTTGGGTAAGGTGACTGACAGGGATATTGCTGAACAGCTTCAGATGCTTTTGGATGAAGGTAAGTATCTAGATTCATTTCAGTTTACATTTCAGCAGAATATCAGGATAGAATGGTTTCTGTGACCTATATTGATAAAGTGATCTGTAATTTTCCTGGATCTCTCAGTAGCTTTTGATAATATCCATCATGGCACCTTGCAGAATTGGGGATTGGAGGCACTGCTTTGTAAAGGTCTGGTTCATTTCGGGGAGATCAGTTCCAAAGGGTAGTTCAAGCCCATACTTTTTAATATGTACATGGGTAAGGTCATCCACAGCTATCATCAGTATGCTAGTTACACTTGTATATTATTTCCCCTTTTCATCTTTCCAGGGAAGGTAGAGCAAGTTGTAAACTTGTACCTGAGCTGGAAAACCCAATCTATATAACATGGAAGTAATAAAAGGAGACTCTGTGGATTGGTTTAGAAGAGGAAAGTCTTGGATTGAAAGATCAGGTCCACAGCCTGGGGGTGGTACTGATCTCAGTTCTGCCCCTAGATTCCCAAATGTTAGCTGTGGCCTGAAGTGCCTTTCAGTAGCTTTGTCTGGTTCACCATCCACAGCCTCTGAGAGATTTGGCAACTGCCATTAATGTCTAGTGACCTTCTCATTAGAATACTATAAGATGCTCTGCATAGGGCTGCCCATGAAAATACACTGGAAAGTGCTGCAGCCAGACTCATATCACGTAAAAGTCAACAGAATCATCTTATGTTTATGTTGAAGCCACCAGTACATTTACAAGCCTGATTTAAGGTGCTGGCATTGGCCTATGCATCCTTAAATGTCTGGGTCCATGTATGATCCCCTTCAGAATTTAAGATCACTTGAGGAGGGCCCTATTCAGATTCCAACTTGTTCAGAGGCAAGACTGACCTCTAGAAGGAGGCTTTTTCCGTAGCTGCCCCTGTGTTTTGAATAGAGATGGGCACGAACAGCAATACGAACAAAAAAAAGCCACGAACAGCCCAATCCACTGTTCATGAGCAAACTGTTCGTGAGGCCCCATTCCCGGTGAACATGTGTTTGTTCCAAGCCCTCTTCATGGCGTTCGTCAGCCATTTGTAAAGCCAAACAGTCTGGTGCCTTTCAATCAGTTCCCCTGGCAACATAGGAATGGACTGTCTGAACTCTGTCTGAACTCCTTCTGGCTTTCCTTCTGGCTTGTAACCCCTCAAAGTAGCTTCCAGCAGACAGTCCAGTTTTTGCCACAGTGAAAAGAACACGACATGAAAGGGGGAGACCCATGGATCATGCCTTTCCCGGGGTGCAATCTCTCTGAAACTTGGGAGGGGGGGGGTCTTCAGAGGACACTAAGGACTATGTCCCCTGTAAATTTGGTGGGCATTGGATGTTGGGAAGGTCAGTTTGTAATCCCTCAATTAGCTTCCAGCAGACAGTCCAGTTTTTGCCACTGTGAAGAGAAAATGACATGAAAGGGGGAGACCCGTGGACTCTCCTTTCCCTGGCTCAAGTTCAGCTAAGTCCCAAGGGGGCCATTCTGGCTCCAATGAACCTCCAACTACGAACATGTTCGTGAACATGTCATGTCCGTCGATGTTCATGAATCCCTGTTCATGGATGGCAACGAACAACGAACATCATGTTCGGGTTTTTTTCCTGTTCGTGCCCATCTCGTTTTGAAACGCTTCTCAAGGACAATTTTTTGGACCCCCTTTTTGCTGCTATTTTGTAGCTAAGGCTTATTTGTATTTGCTAGCCTTTGGGTATCAACGTTCTCATATGAATGATTCTGTTGATTCTTCATCCTTGGTTGTTTTATTGATTTACTAATTCACTGTTTTTGTTTTAACATTGTGATTTTATTGCATTTTGCTTAAGGAATTTTTAGTAATTTTATTTGATAACTACGTCATTGAATTGTTATGAAAAAATAGTATTACTTTTAATTTGCCATATTTTACCTTTATGTTCCAGAAGAATAATACATTTATTACTCTTTAAGTTGCCAGAGAAATCTTTTATTTTCTGTCATTGTAAACCTATGAAGGTATGCCCATTAAATGTCTGGAGCCACACAATGAGACTATGGCAATGGTGTGACTTGGCTGTAAATTTGAGTCCAATTTGGTATCATTGGCCACATTTTTTCTTGAATATATTTAGCTCTGAACTGGACTGAACTGGAATCATGTCTCCATTTCTCCAGTAATGCAGCTGATGTTTGTTCTCTTTTTAGGTCATGGAGAATGTTATTGTGGGGAGTGCAAGTGTCATCGGAGCTATATTGGAGACAACTGCAACTGCTCAACAGAGGTGGATAGTTGTCTCTCCAATGATGGTCAGATGTGCAGTGGACGAGGCAACTGCATCTGTGGGAAATGTCAATGCACAGAACCTGGTGCCTTTGGAGAAACTTGTGAAAAATGTCCTACCTGCCCAGGTGTCTGCAGCACAAAAAGGTATTATCCCAGCTGCTTTAACTGAAAGGAAAAGTCCTTTGAATAAGGATTTATTACAGTGGTTCTTCAGATACTTTGATTTCTACTTGTGTATGACCATGTAGAATTAGAATAGGATTTCCAAGCTTGAAGCTTCCTTATCATAGCTCAGTACTTTGCAGGCTGTGTCCTTAGCATCTCCAGTTAAGAAGGTTCTCTGATAGTGAAGCTAGGAGAGATTCCTGCTTGAGAAAACTGGCAGAGACCTTATGGATCACATAGGGTTGCCATAGGCAACAATTATGTGCTCATGGATACATAGTACTGACTCCTTGTAGTCTAACATCCACTTCGCTTGCATTTCTTTCTTTTTAGTTTTTTTAAATTATACTATGTTAGCCCTGTACAATTTGTATTTGTAAAACCAGATGCACCAATCAGATATATTGTGCCTGCCAGACAATTAACACACCATTTTTGCAATCCCAAGCAGGTAGGTGTGTGTAGCCCCAATGAACAGCAATACATGACTGACGGGCTGTGTTTGTGCAGGCATGTACTAATGGTATCATTAATTAAACAAAATATGAAAGAAATCAATTAAATTACTAAAAGAAAAATTAATTTCAGCACAGCTGAACCTTTGCTTATTTACCTGAGAATAAGCCCCACTGAACACAGTGGGATATACTTCTGAATAAACAGGCATAGCATTGCACCACACAGACTTAATTCTTTGTCCCATTTGTGCTGATTGTCAAAGGTTAAGGACAGATACCTTTCTTGCCAAGTGGGGAGCATCCCAAAGATCTTCTTTGAGCTTGAACTTTCTCCAGCATCCTTTCTGTTATTATTCCCTGCTTCTTTTTGTATGGATTCTCTGAATAACTCACTCCCCTTGAGAGCGATGTTTCAGAGGGAATGTCATAAAATGGAATCCAAACTGGAGAAGGCGCTTGATCCTTGTGCAATATTTATAGTTTGCTTCATGAGAAATGAATTGCTGTTTTTTTTTTAAAAATATCTGCAGCTCAGAATGCTAGTACTTATGCTTAGATAAAGTCTTGGCAATTGAATTAGTTTCTTTCCCCATAATATGCCAGAGAAAAGTTTAAATGGAAATACATCCAAGCTGCATGTCAGTTGGCTAAGATGTTAACAATGGTAACTTGCTCTTGAGCTGGAAGTCTTAGACCATGATCATCTCCTTGAATATATGAAGCAAATGTGCCATGGTAGGCCTTGCATCAAAATGGTTGCCATAGGAAGAACATTTCGAGATGAGACCTGCATGTCGTGTTTAAATGTCAGTGTATCTTTCTTATCTGTTTATCCTCCTCTCTTATCTTGTCTAGGGACTGCATTGAGTGTATGCTGTTTAACTCAGGAAGACTGGCCGATAACCAAACTTGCCAAAAACACTGCCGGGATGAGATCATTACGCGAGTGGATGTTCTCAGTAAGTGAACCTGATGGAGTCCTGACAAAAGTAAATGCTGCAAATAATATTGACACTTATGAAAAAAGAATTGCAAACATTTCTATAGAACAAAGAAAATAAGCGTGAGAAAACTTTGGCATTTCCACTTAATTTTTATTTATTTATTTTTATTTATGTCATTTATAGTCCACCTTTCTCACTGAGACTCGAGCAGATTACACAGGGTAAGATTAGTACAGTCAGTTTCAAGGACATTTCCATAAACAATGCCTTAGGGTAAATAAACACAATTTTACGAAGACATAGCAATAGTAAGAATCCAATACAGAGTTGAAGAAATGCTGAAAGAGAACATAAGCAATTCTAGGGATGACATTTGACCACATGATGCACAAGTAGTTCATAGGAGCACATATTTAAGACAATAGGTAGTATGTAAGGCAACATAGTGGTGAAGTCTATGGTCCTTAACTCATTAGTGAAGCATCTGAGAGCCCCTCCCTACAATACAAAAGCCTTTTTGAATAATTTGTTTTTGCATGGTTTGCGGGAAACTAGGAGAGTGGGGGCTTTCTTGACCTCCTCAGGCAGGCTGTTCCACAGGGTAGGGGCCACCTCAGAGAAAGCCCATGTATGGGCTGCTGTTGATTTTGCCCATGTGCAGGGTGGCACCTGCAGGAGACCTTGTTCAGATGAGTGAAGCTGCTGTGGAGGAACATAAGGAGGCAGTCCCATTGGTTATGCTGGTCCAAGGCTGTGAAGAGCTTTGTATGTGATAACCAATACCTTGAACTGAGCATGGTAGCTGATAGGTAGCCAATGGAGTGACTGCAGAATGGGGGTGATGTTCATGCTCCTGATCACTCCTGATAGCAGTCGTGCTGCAGCGTTTTGCACCAATTGGAGTCTCCTAGTTAATTTGGATGGGAGACCTATGTATAGCGCATTACAATAGTCAAGTCTTGATGTTACTATAGCATGGATCCAGGTGGCCAGGTCAAGGTAAGAAGCCGTCTTCTAGGCTAGAGTGAGGTTGTAAAAGGCATTTTTTGTAGCACTGGATCCAGTATAACCCCTAGGCTCTTAACCATGTCTGCAAAGGTCAGACGAACTCCATCGAAAGTGGGGAGTACTATGTCTTTCAAGATCTCTGCCTTCCCAACAGGCATCACTTCTGTTTTGTCTGGGTTCAATTTCAATTTGTTTTTAGCCATTTCACTACAGCTGTCAAGCAGCAATCCAAGATTTCTACTGCATCCTGAGGGGACCCGGATAGTGAGATATAGAGCTGAGTGTCATCTGCATATTGATGACATCCAACTCCATAGTTGTGAATGAGTAAAGGCTTTACATAGAAGTTGAATAACATGACAGATAAGATTGTGCCCTGCGGAACCCCGCAAGATAGGTCCCATTCTGGAGATAGCTACTCTCCACCAGCAACCCTTTGAGTCTCTCCCATGAGAAACGATTTAAACCAGTCCAAGGCACATCCTTTGATGTCCACTTCTGTCTCTAGATGCCTCAACAGGATGGCTTGGTCTACTGTGTCAAAGGCTGCAGACAGAGGAGGCATGTCCTTTGTCTATATTTAGCTGGAGATCATCCACTAATGCTACTAGTGCTGTCTCCGTCCCATGCCCTGGTCTGAATCCAGATTTGAAATGGTCTAGAGCACTAGCGTTTTCCAAGAAGACCTGGAGTTGGTCAGCTACTGCTCTCTCAATTACTTTGCCCAGAAAGGGAAGATTAGAGACTGAGCGATAATTGGCCACATCATTTTTGTATAGGGATGGTTTTTTAATTAGTGGACTGCCTGTTTGAGCAGCTGGGGGAAGATGCCCTGAGTTAATGACTGATTTACAATAGACCTCAATGATTCACTTATGTAGTCTTTACTTGATTTTAACAGCCAAGATGGGCAAAGATCGAGCACATAAGTAGTGGTTTTCATAGATGTCAGGATTCTCTTAAGATCTGTCATTGTAAGTGGTTCAAGGCAGTCCAAATGTAAGCCAAATGGTGCATTAAGCATTTCTTCCATCTCATCTGCATTGCAGCTAGCATCTAGATCAGAGCGTATTCGTGCTATTTTAACAGCAAAAAACTTAGCAAAGGCCTCGCAGCTGATTGTCTGTTCTTATGACTGTAAAGATTCAGATTTAGGGGTTAGGAGGTGTCTGGATATCTTAAACAACTGGAATGGTTCTTGTGAACTAGCCGATGCAATGGTTGCTGAGAAATAATGTTTCTTTGTAGCTTTCATTTCTGCTTCATAGGCCCTCCAGGGAGTTCTGTAGCATGCTCTATCCACTTCCATGCGGATTTTTTGCCAACGTCTTTCTAGACATCTTCCAACCCTCTGTGGTAAACCATAGGGCTGGCTTCCATCCCAAGGGCTGGAGATGTCAACAAGGAGCAATGGTGTCAATAGCTTCAAGGAGCTTTACATTCTATGCTCCCACAGCAGCCGCCATGGAGCATGTATCTGGGATTCCAAAATCCCCCAAGGAATTTTGGAATCTAGAAGGTTCCCCGAGCCTTCATGGATGGATCATTTTAACTGGACCATATTTTTAACTGGGGTATTGGGACCCCAGTTCAGCCTTCAGCAGATAATGGTCTGACCACGGTTCAGGCTGAATCTCTAATATTGAAACAAGACTTTCCCTCAAAGGTTCAGTGCAAAATATCAAGTCCAAGGTGCAATCTCTTTCATGTGTAGGGCCTGTCACTGTTTGAGAGAGGCCCATTGTTTTCAGGGAAGCTATAAATTCCTGAGGTGGGCCTGAATTGGGACACACAGCATGGGTGTTGAAGTCCCCCAGAACAATAAGTCTGGGTGTCTCCAATACCATATCTGCTAGCAGATCTGACAACTGAGAAAGGGTGCTTATTGGGGAGCTGGGTGGTCTGTAAACAAGCAGGATACCCAGTTCCCCAAAACAGGAACATACAGTCAATACCAGCTATAGCTTCTACTGGGAGTCTACGGAAGTTGAAGGACTCATGGAGGATAATAGCAACCTTTCGTCCCTGACTACCATAGCGAGGTTGGTGTAGTACCACATAGCCAGAGTTAGTTGGGACAGATATAACCTGTCATTTTCTTGTAACCATGTCTCTGTCAGGCAAGCCCAGGGCCGGCGCGCCCATGGAGGCCAGGTAGGCGGTGGCCTCGGGCGCGCGGGCACTGGAGGGGCGCTGGAAGGGGTGTTGGGGGGTGGAGACGCGCGCAGCGAAGCTGGCATGACTTGGCTGCAGCTACTGCTGCAGCCAGTCAGCCAGCCCCTTGCTGCCACGACCGCTGCCACACACCCCAGCCGGGCGCAGCCTCTGTGCGCCGCTTGAGCCCCGCTGCCGCCGCCACACTTCCCAGCCGGGCGCAGCCTCCACGCACCGCCCCAGCAGCGGCTCGCAGCTTCTGCTCCCGGCTGGGGCGTGTGGGGGCGGCGGCGGTGGAAGCACGGGGCTGGCTGGCTCCGTTGCGTGCTCCTCCGCCCCAGCCGGGCGCAGAAGCCGTGAGCTGCTGCTGGGGTGGCGCACGGAGCAGCCTCCGTGCGCCGCCCCAGCCCCGGCTCGCAGCTTCTGCGCTCGGCTGGGGCATGTGGCGGCGGCAGCACGGGGCTGGCTGGCTCCGTTGCGTGCTCCTCCGCCCCAGCCGGGCGCAGAAGCCGTGAGCTGCTGCTGGGGTGGCGCACGGAGCAGCCTCCGTGCGCCGCCCCAGCCCCGGCTCACAGCTTCTGCGCTCGGCTGGGGCATGTGGCGGCGGCAGCACGGGGCTGGCTGGCTGGCTGCAGCTACTGCTGCAGCCAGCCACCCCAGCTCTGCTGTGCACTCCTCCGCCCCAGCTGGGCGTAGAAGCCGTGAGCTGCTGCTGGGGCGGCGTACGGAGCAGCCTCCGCGCGCCGCTCCAGCAGCAGCTCGCAGCTTCTGCGCTCGGCGGTCCTCCACACGCCGCCCAGCCCCCCTGCGGCGCGTGATGACGTCTGCAATGACGTCATCACGCAGTCCGTGGCGCGCCCGCGCGCACACGCCGCCGCGGGCGCCAAAACCTCTGGCACCGGCCCTGGGCAAGCCACCTCAATTTCCTCTTCTTATAATATCCCAGTAATGCATGCAATCTTGTTCCATGCTAACAGATCTAGTATTGCATAGAATTAGTGTAGCAGGGGAGGCAGTAGTCCCGGTGTTGGCAGGTGGAATGCTAGAGAGGTTAGATAAACAGCGAGCATTGTTACTTGATACTGATCACCTTTGAATTTAATGAATTTCAGGCAACAATTTTTTTTTTAAAAGACCTCTTCCTGAAGACCTTGAAGAACTGAAGTCAGTCAAAATATCTAGTGCTAGACTAGGTGAAACAATAAATGTGGCTTGTATGAGGCTGAATCATACGCTAAGCTACTTCTGTGCGGTGCATAGTTTGATCTGGATTGTATACTGTGATACTTGGGAAGGAAGCTGCTGGTATACTTTGGGCAGAGAGTTGGTCTTTTTGGTGCATTTCAACTCTTTAAATTTTGCTTAACTGGGACCCCATCTATTGCTGTTCAGACTTATTTGTGGCCTCATCTGTTTTGATTTGCTTGCTTTCCCCCTAATTTTCACAAGATGACTATTATTTGCCAGGGCAAGTGTTGCAATGCATTTTGTCTTTTCTCACTTCCTCTCTAATCTGTCTATGGATAGTTTGTTCCTGTCAGCTGTTTTTGAATTCCTTTTACAATTAAGATGTGCTTTCACTATCAGTTCTTCTTTCTTTCCTTTGAGGACAAAATCTAGCATTTTCATTTAAGGCATTCAGACATGCTAGAGGTTTTGTGGCAACATATTTTAACAGTGATTCACATTTATAACTGCTGCTTGAAACTCCTCTGGCTTTCTTCTGTAAATACCAATTCCAAACAGCTAGTTTCCGATTACTACATACAGATAACCCTGAAATGCAGATTTTTAGTTTCAAATTGCTTTCCGAAGCTACAGTTGTGTGCTTGAGCACTTCTGAGATAAGTACAAATCATTATGCTGAATTGCATCCACCACTTCCTGTGCAGCAAGCAAAAGTATGATTATTTAGAGAAACAAATTTGAGAACTGGTTTATTTGGTCTCTCTGTTTTTTGAAGCTGGGGGTAGGGAAGTCCTGGAACCTTTTCCAGTCCTGACTTCCTTTCCTGGTACAGCTCTTTTGGACATAGCCTTAAACCTGGTCCTACGTTAACAAAGACCAAAATACTAAAACTACTATTGCCAATAATAATGATAAAAGAATCTCACTCCAATCACAAAAATTTCCTAATTTTAGACTGGATTACTAAAAGGTAGGATGCCAGTGACCTGGTTATGTATGGGTCCTTATCTTGTAAAAGAAAAGAAAGGCTCTGATTAATATTAGTGAGCTCATTCTTCTCAAGTATAGAAGTAATCCATCTTTGTCTCTCCTCACTGAAATTTGGGCATTCAATTACTAGATGAGCCAAGGTGCCTATCTTCCCTGTATTACAGAAACACATTCTGAAAAGGGAATTTTCAAAAAGTGACCTTTCATTTCTGGAGTTAATACAGTGTTCAATCTAGCAGCCAAGAAAATATCTCAATATCGAGGTATCGTCATGGACTTTAAATATGCTGGTAAAATATCTGGAGGTTCAAGTCCATTGTAGGCAGGGGAACAGACCCTTCTTGCTTGGTGATTCATGCTTCTAAAATCTAGCAGCTTTTTGACCCTTTGGAATGCGGTTTTCTCACTTCCTCCAGAAAGTAGTAAAATTGGACTAAAGCCTAATCGTTCCAGTCTCTGGTCAACCAGCCTCTTCCATTTACTCTGGAAGGGATCGTCTCTTAATCTAAAAAGGAGGTTATATCTGTAGTTAAAGAGGATCTTGATTCGAAGTCTAAATGCATCCAGCCAAGCTAGTGATTCTTATGAAGAGATTGCAAATTCTTGGTGGATAGCTATACTGGATACACACTTTGGTAACCTGGTTATTTTTCTCAGGAATTTTAATAAAAAGGAATCAATAGTCTCAGATATACTTTCGACCCGCACTCTGGCACCATAAAGTATCGTTTGATTAATTTTACCCCAAAAGGTCTTTATAGCTGCTGGGTAATGCTTCCCTCCTTCTGTGTGAAAGAAATGTGTCAAGGCATTTAAATATGGTGTTATCTTGTAGGAGATGGATTGGAACTGATTTTTTCCAAGATAGGTCTTGGGAGAATGTAATGGCTAAATATCCAAATGTTGTTACTTGTTCATTGTTGGTATCTGCCATCCTCCAGTCCTTTTTCTTCAGGCGGCATCCTCTTGCAAAGACAACTATTTGGATCTCTCAGCATTTATAGTTAAGCCTTCATCAGCACAGTAGGAGTTAAAGCTAGTCAGCATGCATTTCAATCCTGTTGATGTGCGAGATAGTAGAACAGTGTCATCAGCATAAATTAGGATTAAGAGACCTTGATTGTTGAGGGTGGGTGCATGGTGGGTAGGTCCTGAAACTGTTTTAACGATATCATTGATCTAAAGCTTGAATAAATAGGGGGATAAAAGAGAAGCTTATTGGACACCTTTAGAGGTTGGGATGGGATTTGTAGTCTGGCCTTCAGGGCTACATCTGATTTTCACTTCTTTGTCGTGATACAATCTAGTCAATAGCCATAGCAAGCACCTGCTGATTGTAGTTTCCTTTAGCTTCTGCCATAGTCTATTTCTAGGTATGCTATCAAAAGCAGAGCGTAAGTCCATGAAGGCTAAATATAAATGATTATTTATTGTAGTGGTATACATTTCAATCAAATGAGCCAAGACCAGGCAGTGATCAACTACAGAGCATCCTTGGCAAACCCACCTTATTCTTCACTCAAAATTTCTGACTCCTCCATCCATTCTTTCAATCTTATGCTTAAATAAGCTTCATATAGTCTCCTAATTACTAAGAAGAGCGTAATTGGGCAATAATTTTGTGGATCCTGCTTTTTCCCTTTATTCTTGAGGACTGACCACCAGAGCTTTCTTCCAGATGGGTGGAATACAAAACACTCTATACCCGACAATAGCCCTGCAGAGAAGATTAGCACATCAAGCACCAATCCATATGCAAAAGAACCTCCTCAGGATACAGTGAAGCCTCCCACCATTAGCATTCCACACCCTGGGAAACTCTAACAGGATGACTCAGCTCAACCCCATCCCTCCTGAGTAGATATAAATGACCTGCCAACATCTTTTCCACACTGTGACACTGAGAGATCTCTGTCTTTTGGTGCTACACCTCTGAAGATGCCAGCCACAGCTGCTGGCGAAACATCAGGAACTACAATGCCAAGACCACGGCTATACAGCCCGGAAAATCCACAACAACCATCGTTCTCCGGCCGTGAAAGCTTTCGACAATACATCTCAAATTATTTATCATAGAAAAAAGGGGGGGGTGTCAAAATTTCTGCCCACCACTTCAGGTTTGATTGTAATAGATGTATTGGTACTCCATCCATTCCTGGTACTTTTCCCGATTACCTCTTCTTTATTAGGTGTTCAATGGTCTCAACTGACTTGCGTTGACTTCAGTGAGGATAAGGATCTCAGCAGAGCTAGACTCTTTGAAGGCATTTGATACCAGTTGGACTTGGGGATCATCATATTATGGACAATGTAGAAAACTTTAGTTTACTGAAAGTACAGTGACTGGAAATTATATAGAGTGTGGAGCTCTTTTGAACATACTTGTCCCACTGGAATCCTACTATGTGTCCACAAGATTTAATGATGGAGCATCAGCATGGGCCTTGTGGCTGGGGAAGTGCAGTTGCCATGATCTGTTTGAATCCTGTTACTCTCTTCAGATACTTTGTTGAGCACACTTTAGATTTTTTGAGTTCATGTACCTGGTTTTGATTTGCAAGAAAAGTAGGGGATTCTATTGTTGTACCATCCACACCTACTGGCAAAAGGTCTTCTTTCCTGGACTGCTTGAGATGGTCCTGGACCTGGTGTTCAGGAACCCCAAGATTTCTTATTCTCAGGGACTTCAACATTTGTGCTGAGGCACATTGGCCAGTGCGACTTAGGAATTTAGGGTCTCCATGACAACAACTGGGCTGGCCAGAACATCTCATGGTCCATACATATGGCAGGTCATATATTCAGTTTGATTTTCTGTACTGGACAAATGCAGTATGGCTCAATAGTGGAGAACGTTTCTTTAACTGCTTTATGATAGACTGACCATTTCCTTATGAGGGATAAACTTACAGGAATTCAGAACCTCTTTGGGGCTGCAAAAACAGGATTCAAAGGGATTCCTGACAACCTTTGAGAAATGTCCAGTTGATATATTCACAGCTTCTCTTGATGTCATGGTGGATGTCAGGAATTCAGAGATGACCTAAGCAGTTAATGCCAGTGTGTGCAGACATCTTCTCCCACCATTGCCCACCTGGAAATAATATTGGCAGGTTGGTGGACTCTCTTTTGTTTGAGAGGGTTGTGCTAGATCAAAGGTATTCAGTTGTTTGGTACTGAGAATCACATTAGACTTGATTGTACATAAAGCCTCACTGCTTATGCTTGGACTAGGTTTTTGCCAAGGTCAGTTCCAGTTCTAACTTGCATTGGAGAGATTGAGGAATCAGTAGGAGGTAATCTTGACCCTTTTGAAGCCCATAAGAATTATATTTTATAAAACTGGACCTGTAAATAGAGATGCTGTACCTACAGCAAAAGAAGCTTATCTGTTGGAGCCAGTATAAAGTTAGATCACAGTGATTAACGCCTATGTTTTAATTTTCCTTAATATGTAATTATTACTTTTTCCTGATCATCTGAGGAATCCTTTCATTTTCATGAGAGTAACATGTCCTTGTGTGATCCACTAGGAAAAATGCTTAAAACAATATTCTTCTCTAGCCTTGCATTTTCCCCCTCCTGTTTCTCCACCTCCCACCACTACTTCCGCCTTGAAAATGACCCTTCCAACAATTTCTGAAGATAAAACCATTCAGCACATTTTTGAAACACAAACATACTGAATGGATTACAGTTTTGATAATATCTCTACTCTGTCAGCACTTTCCAACCATACTCCTTAAAATGGGGCTGCATCTGTGAAATCTCCAAAAACAAAGTCAAGAAAAAATGAAAAATGAATGCAGCAATGGTACAGGGTCAAGTGTAATCTGTTGACAGTCTAACCACCAACTCTTATAAATTTAATTTTTTTTTGTTCTTATGATTTATTTGTTGGTTTTTAATAGAAACTTGAATTCTGTTACATGATTTTTAAATGTATAATTTAGTTCAAAAATGATGAGAGACATTTATTTCCTAATAGTTATTTGCCAGGATTTTTGCACGCAAAAGAGATTTTTCTTTTGGTTAACTTATTGGTTAATTATTTTTTACTGCTCTTTTCAATAAATGGTTCTCAGGATGCCATTTCTCCTAAGCAAATAAAAATGGATACAAATAATAAGTAAAATATAGTTTTGGTGAGGTTTCAGTCTGTTAGCAGACAGACCTAGAGATGAGCACAAACAGAAAAAAACCTGAACATGATGTTCGTTGTTCGTTGCCATCCACAAACAGGGACTCACGAACAACCACGAACATGACCCTGTTCACGAACATGTTTGTTGTTGGCTGTTCATAGGGGTCAGCAGGCTCTCCTCCAGCCACCATCCAAGTTTGGTCAAGATCCCTACTGCACCACTCCTAGAAACCCTACCTGAGCAGGCATCAGGAAAGGTACCAATAATAAATAATAGCTTGGCCCCAGAACCTGGCAGCAGCCCTGGAACCTGAAGGGATAGATCCATATCCCACCACACACAAAGAAAATTCAAGCTCCAATGCACTCTGTCTATCAAAATGCCAACAACAGCTGTCTCTCCCTCTCCACTGTCTGCAAAGACTAGCCAGAGCTGAGAGCCCCCCTCCCCCATGGTCTTTGCTCTCTTGTAACAAATTTGGAGCTCCACACTTGGAAGGAAGACCTGCCTATCAAGCTAAATTGGGCTTAGATTGGGGTTTCCAGGGCAACAGCAGGAGTTCAGACAGAGTTCAGACAATCCCTTCCTCCGGTTGCCAAGGGAATTGATTGCAGGTGCCGGACTGTCTGGCTGGATGAACAGCAACGAACAAGGCTTGCAACGACCAACTGTTTGTTTAGAATGGGGCCTCACAAACAGCTTGTTCTCGAACAGCAGATTGGGCTGTTCGTGGCTTTTTTTTGTTCATATTGCTGTTCATGCCCATCTCTAGTCACACCTCTCCTCCTGCTGAGGGGCAGTTTTATGGATATGAAATCATAAACATATTTCCTCATATAACGTAAGTGCAAGACACTGCCTGGCCTGAAATATGCCAGCCAGGTAAGAAGGCCTGGAAAAATATTTTCAAAGGAGAGTCAGAGCAGCTGTCTAACTAAACACTCCTTCCACGCCCTGGAGAGATGCATGACTTAGGACGATGAGGAAGCTCCTGACTCATCCCGTCAATGCCTGGCCTTATTTCCCCTCATCCATTTATTTTAATCAAACAACACCCAAACTATTCTGCAAACCTGATAGCTTTTCTCATCTGGTACTCAAAGGGTCATCAAGCACCATTCACACTTATAGTCCACTTCAGGAGCCTCTCCCAACTTCATTGCCCATCTCCGGAGACAGCCATCAAGTTATTGTTATGGGGACGAAGATGTCAGCTTGCCCCAGAGAGCATTTTGCCCTAGATCTGGACTCCCTAGCCACCAGAATGTGTTTGTTCTCTCAAATCCATTTGGGCCTCTTCTCTTCTTCTCCTTGTGAAACACTGGTTGTTTTGCTGCATCCTTTGCAGACCCTATCTTCAAGACTGGTAACTATCACCTTCCCCGAAATTGCTTTCTCCCCTTTTCCTCCCTGATTTTATTAGTTAGCCTTGTATGTGTGCTGTGTGTGATTTCTGTACGTTTGCCCTTTTATTTCTCTTCAGTAAAAGACCTTTGCAGTTGGATAGCTGCCTGGCTCGACAGTTGTCTAAGGAAATAATCCCTGTAAATATAAGTGGAGAATCCCAGTTACCCTCTCTCACTTCTCTCCTTTAAGCTAATTCTCCCAACTAATTAGGAGACTGCCTATTTGAGTAACAAGTCTACGCACAATGAAAGAGTGCCTGATTTCTGCCTTTTCTCTTTCTGGTCTCAGTGATGATAATTAACAGCAGGAAAAAGGGAGCTCTCAGCTGAAGCTGTTTTCAGGCAGTGTCTTGAAGATGGCAGATTATTATTCAGAGAAGGTGAACTGAATACTTGATAGTTGCAAGGATTCAAACACCTTTTTCCTAGCAAGGGTAGGGGGAGATTTACCCAGCTCGTGTTACACCACAGTAAATATATTTACACAGGACTGGCTTTTAAAACTGTTTGGAAACTACATATTCTCTAGAATATAGATCCACAACTAGTCAGAAAAGATAGGAACATATTTCATTCTTACTTTAAGAATTTCCTTTTAGTTTAGAAGCACAATTAAACTAATTAGTTGACAAGCACAATTCAAAGTACTGGTTCTTACCTTTGAAGCCCCTGAATGGTCTGGGAGCTAGGCGTCTGAAGGTTCTGCCCGCTCTCATTAAACCTGCTCTGTTGTGAAGGTTGTGAACAAAGATGAAGAGCTGTCAGAACATTCACAGTTGTACCAGGCCCCACTCATGCTTGTTTGACTAGCATCAACTCTGGTGAGCTTGAAGGGCCACATGAAGTCATCTCTTTTTCATTCTTTGGTGGTATGAAGGAGTACTGGCTGTTCTTTGATGCTCTTGTTGGCTTTTATGGGTGGTTTCAGAAGCATAATCATTTTTACTGTCGAGCCACCACAACAATCCATATACACATACACTGAATAAATACATTGTAATTCATGACATACTCTTCCCAAAAGGGAGAAGAACAAATTCTTAGGCAGATAGAAGAAACATAGTAACCAAGATAAATTAATATATATAAAGATATGCAGTGTCTTGTCTGAACTAGAATGATAAACCAGACATTCTGTTTATCAAGGAAAGTCTTAAAGAAACCAGATAGTTTTTAAAAAGATCTCAGACCCCTTAGAGTGAAAATGAGTAATAGCACTGAGGCTTCCCTGGAGATGTAGAGCACTTGCTAAATTCAGATTTTGCTGGATTGCTGGACACTTCAGAAACTCTTAATTGAATGTCATCTGCAGATTCTCCATTACCTTATATATTTCTCTAACATACGTAATTTTTATCATTGCTGAATACGCACATCACCATACCTCACCATGTGCTCAAAATAGATTGCAAAATTAGACTTATTTCCCGGCAATTATTTTGTCCACCCAGTTTGGTAAAAGGAAATTAAACTTCCCCTTTCAAAGAAATCGTTGCCAAGTTTTAGATTTGTTTAGCCTTCTTTCAGGGACTTTGATTAATTCTTTGCTCAGTCAACTAAAGCCACACCATCATTTCCTCCGCAGTCTTGGAGGGGTGTGTTATTCGCAGGTATCTACTGGATAGGCATGATGCTGAGGCAGTGTAGCTGGAAACCCATCCATTCCCTATTAATGGTTTTGTCCATTTCAGACACCTGAGTATTTCCATAATGTGCTTCATACATACCAAACAGGAAGCCGCTCATATTGAAAAGACTACAAAGTCCCAAGAATGCACAAACCCAAATAAAGTGCAGGGAATAAAATAATGGATATTTTAAACATGTCTAGATACCCAGCAAAAACAAATGCTGGATGCCATCGCGTGAAATACTCTTGAGCTTATGCTGTTACTAGGTTTTTAAATTTTCTTTACAAAGGGCCCTAATGGATTTGCTTAATTGTGTTCCAGAAACAGATGACCCACACTCAGTCTTGTGTGCTTATCCCTTGAAGGACTGTGTGATGAAGTTCACGTACTCAGAACTGACCAGCGGGAAAACCAATATTACTGTCCTCAAGGAACCAGGTTTGTTGTGTTTCTGCTTTTGTCTTCATGTTGATGTTATATACCTATATTAGCAAGGCTGCAGTTCAGATCTTGAGTTGACTGAAGAGCTAGAGCTCCCTCAGAACATTTGTTGCTGCCATTGCAGATGTTGTGAAATCTTATTTGGATATTATAGCTTTTTAAAAGGTATTTGTTTGGAATTTATTTATGTTATTTATAGTCTGCCTTTCAGGACAAGGATACAGGCTAAGAAAAGGAACACAGAAAGTTTGCTAACCTATTTATAAATCCAGGGCATCTGCTCTCCCCTCTCCACTGGAAGATGCAATGGGTGTATGCTTAAAGATGATGCTATGTCTCCCCCACCCCTCACACGCACAGACAGGAAAACTTCTTTTCAAGCCCCTCCCCCCACACCTGCATGTGCCAAAAAGACCTTAACATATCTGGGTCTTAGGTTCTGGAACAAAAAGCCCACTAGAACCAATTTAGCCAATCAGGATGCATTAGCATATCAAAGTGAGGCCATGTTTTTACTCCCAGCTGTATAATAAAGCCTCTCTGGCCAGATAAGGGG
The DNA here is from genome assembly GCF_028583425.1 of Eublepharis macularius. Taxonomy (NCBI): domain Eukaryota; kingdom Metazoa; phylum Chordata; class Lepidosauria; order Squamata; family Eublepharidae; genus Eublepharis; species Eublepharis macularius. The sequence goes on along the minus strand of NC_072791.1, from coordinate 167,647,354 downwards.
TTTCCCAGCCTCAGTGCCATCTCAAAGATGATCAAAATTCATAAAATGTCCTGCCCCATCTGCCTCTCATCCATCACAGTATTTATCTGTATTTTAAATGATAATGTTTTAATTGTTAACCACTTTGGGGACTCTAAGTTGGGTGGACAGGTGACATACAAATGTTTAAATGTTTAAAATAAATAAGAGTGGAGAGGTGAAGGATGAAAGCAGAAAGTGTTTATGAGATGAGATGAGGCATGAGTTTGTCTTAGGTTGAAGCACTGTTGCCAGAAGAGAAAGATACACTAATATAGATGGATCCCTTTATTATCCTATATGCTGATCAGACTTAAACATAACTGAACAGAGTGAAATGAATCTGGGTAATTCAAAATAAAGATCAAGTCAAAGCTACTCAACTGATATAAAGAGTTCTAAACTTTGGACGTGTTCCAATCCTGAATATTTGTCACTGAAAGCTCATGTGTGATGTTTGTGTTAAACAGCTGTGGAGCTGTATTTCAAGACAGATATCAGAAAAGATCAGAAACTTTTGGTTCTGCTCCTGAAAGAATCCATACTGTAGGCTGTTTCAGGCATACCTCATCTGTGATTACTTGCCAACAGAAACCACAGCATGAGAAACAGGTGTTCATGACACCAAATAAGTCTCACAACACTCGCTTTTTTTTTCCTTGTTATTTTTTCATTGCAGTCCAAGAAATGCTTGTCTCCATTTTACCACTGGAGGCTGGTTGGAGATGGCTGTAAACTGCCTGCACATGACATGTCAGCATTCTCATGAAATTCAGGACTTTCTCTAAAACACATTAGTCAGCATATTGCAACAGCGACTAATAATCTGCAGACATCTCTTGTGACTTGAAGCATTCTTGTGACTCAAATTGTTGCAGAGAAGTTGTGGCTCGATCCAACAGAGACCTGTTGTGCAAGAGAAAATGTAATATCCCAGTCCAATTAGAGGCTTCTTCTATGCACATATTCCAGGATGAATGGGGAATTCTATCCAGGAACAAAAATTACAGTTTCCCAGCTCAAGGTGAAAACATGACGTTTGGCTGTTAGGCAAGAAGGCAAAATGAGGGGAAAGGATGAATTCTGTCCCTTTCTTATCTTGCTGAACAATGGAATTTCACCTTTTTTAAAAAAAAAAAGTCTGTGTACACACATCCCTAGGTGTGGGGGTCTGTTATATTTTTAGCCCATCTTTCCTCTAAGGGGCCAGGGTTAGCCCCTGGGCTTCAGGGATGTGGGGTTTGAATCCAGATCTCTCCATTCTTAGTCTAATCTCTGAACCTCACTGACCCTTACATATGTGATTCTTCATCCAACTAGGGATGGAAGCAGATCTAGTTAGATTGGGATTATAAATTCTTGCTTTTGCATACCTGATATTGACTCCTTAATGTTAAGATTTTTCTCAGTTGAACACTTCACACCTTGCTAACAAATCCGAAACAGCTCGTTGTGGTGAACTCACAGTCATGCAAAACTCAGGAGATGATTTGCACAGGTTTTTTGTCTGATTTTGGATGTTTTAGTCAATTACAGTAAAGACATTCTTCAATAGTCTCCTCTTTCTTTATTTTACCAGAGTGTGGTACTACTCCTGATGCCATGAGGATCTTACTGGCAGTGGTGGGCAGCACTGTGCTTTTAGGTATTATTCTCTTGGCATTTTGGAAGCTGCTTGTCACTGTTCACGACCGGCGGGAATTTGCCAGATTCCAAAGTGAGCGCTCCCGGGCAAGATATGAAATGGTGAGCATTGGTTCATAGTGGAAGAAAGGGAACAGCTAAGAAGGGGATAAATGTACAGGGAGGGGAAGAGAAGTATGTTGAGAATTTGAGTAGATAGAAGCTTAACGTTACAGGATGTAAAAATAAGACAGGGCATTTCCCATGATGTTAGGTTTAGGCAAGGACTAGTAGAGCCAACCCTGCCTAATAGTACCCTCCATCATTTCCTGTGCCATAGACTAATCAGGACTGGATAAAGAGTAGTTAGATTGCGAAGTCCTTGGACCATCTGAATACTTATACATCTGCATACTATGTCGGCAGCCTTTTCAATTGACTATTGTGCTTTACTATAGTCAAATATAGCCTGTCACCACGGCTATATTTCTACCAGCCACTGCCCATCATTTGTAACTCTAAGGACAGAAGTCTCCTAGACTGCTGAGCTCCTGATAAAAACACTAACATTATTCTCTGTCACCTCTTTCAACAAGAACCTCCCATGATCATCTGCAAGAAATTTTAATTTTTATGATTGGTGGCACCACCTTGAGTTATCCGCTCTCATCTACTATTTTTACTTCAGAGTAAGAAGGTCCAACTGACTAATTCAGGATCCAATCCAATTTAATATCTAAAGCAATACTCCCTTTTCACCTGGATACTCCTATAGCCACATCTTAGCCAAAATGTGGAAAAGATGCAATATGTGAACAAGTAATGGGACATGACACAGCAGACTAGAAGAGGAAGAAGTCTGTAAGGTTTATATACAAAGATCTTTGGGAGGGCTGCCATCCCATCATACTGGATTAATGCGGTCCCTAGATTTTCAATAGCATTGAGTGGCAACTCTCTCTGCTGGCTTGTATGGGTATAGTTAGACTTCACTGTAATTATACTTTGCTAATATTATGTACCTCTCTCTCTTTTTAAGGCTTCCAACCCTCTTTACCGCAAGCCTATTTCTACCCATAGCTTAGATGTCACATTCAACAAGCTCAGCAGGACCTATAACGGCACGGTTGATTGAAATCATGCTCAAGGATACACAAAAGCGAAGGAAATGCTTGAACAATTGCTTGGCTTCCTCATTGCCTCCCCAGAGGAAGAATCCTTTGCAGTGGGAGAGTATCTTAAAATGCAACTTGAGCATCAGGAGACAGCTTCTGTTTGCACATTGAGGACAAACAGCCCCTGGGGCTCTGCGCTCTTCAGATCTCTAACCCAAAGTCCCACTAATGGGTTTAGAATCGATGCAAGACTCTTTTGATGTCTTGGAAATGCCAGCAGATTGAACATCGTGCCATACAGCAGCTTCGTACATATCTCTAGAGGAAAAGATATAGGGAGAGTGTGTTGCTGCCCATTTTTAGAAGAAAACTAGCATTGAAGATGGTGGTGGAAACATTTTTAAGAAGATCCAGGTGTTCTGCAGTCTTTAGATTTTTTAAAAATAAAAAATAAAGCAATTGCATATATATGCTGAGTTTCATTTATTCCTCTGCTTTTTCCACCAGTGCATACATTATCCAAAAGCTGCTAGACTATGGGTCTTTCCGCACGGTCATTTTGCAACAGTTCAGATTCCATTCTTCTTCCCATGATCTCCAGAATTCCACACATGCAAGGGAGTCATGGGACATAGAATCAAATTTGTCTGTCTTTTCCCCTATGGACATACTGCGACTTTTTTTTGAAGCCACCGCTGAGTTGCCACCGATGTGTCCTATGTGTGTGCAGAATTCTTAGTACGTAATTGTGTTTCTCTCCCCTCCCCCCTTTACCTTTCCCTAGGCACTGATTGGTTGGCTGCCTGCTGGTAACCACTCCCACCCTCCTCAGCTCTCTGAACATCTTTTCCACCATTTTTTTAAAGTGAGGGAAGGGTTGTAATACTGCTGCTTTTGTTCACTTCCTCCCTCCCAGCTATCCAAACACTCTCTCATTTATGTTTTTTTAAAGTGGAGGGAAGGATCATAATGGTGCTGCTTCATTTGCACCCTCTCTCCTTGGCTATTCACACACATCTTTATTTTTTATTTACCTCTTTGGCATTAGGAGAAGCCTGAAACAAGCCCAAGCAACTGAGCATCCATTTCCCTCCCCCCTTTTTTAATTAAGGAAGTTTTGCAATGCTCCATTAACCACAATGTCTGTCCTGTCCTCTGATGGCAATCCACATGTCCCATTGATCACTTCTTGGGTTTACTTAGTGGAACAAGCACAAAAAGTACATGTTTTCCCCAGAACTCCACTGCCAATTGCCTCTCCAGAATGGCAAAAATAATTGGTCAGCACGGGACAGCCCAATCAACAAATACAGGGGCAGGGAGCTGAGGGGGGTGGGAGTGGGCTTCAACATTGCAATGTTACAATGCATGTGAATTTTTTTTTAAGTGACATCAGCGCCAGCCCCCACAAAAGGTGGCTTCAAACAGACACATCTCAACTCGTCAGCAGAGCACAGGAAATCCTACTGTCATGTTATTCATGAGTACTAGGAGTGTAGCCAGAAATTGACTACACTGCAAAGCATCTAAATAGCCATGTGCCCAATATGGTCATCCTATAAGTAACCAACAGCAGGCCTACAAGGGCTGTTCTAGGGCTGTTATTAGATGTCTGAAAGGTCTCTAGAATTCTGAGCGGTTGGCCCCATATACTAGACTCTCATTGAGGAATTTCTTCAAGCTGTTGCAGACTGAGGGGAGGGAACATGCTGGAAAATTTTGTCCATGTATAAAATGAGCCTGTGCAGTGTAGCATTTAGTGTTGGACTAAGATCTGGAAGACCCCGTTTCAAATCCCCACATTGATGGCTGTAAAAGAGGGATCTAAATGAGAATAGACCAATCTGTGGCTACTAGCTATGGTAACTAAATAGAACCTCCATATTTATAGTCAGTAAACCTGTGAATCCCAGTGCTAAGAGGCAGCATCAGAAGGCCTTAGTCTCTATGCGTTCCTTGCTGGCCTTCTGGAACAGCTGGTTGGCCACTATGTGAAAAAGATGCCAGAGTAGATGGAACACTGATCCATCAAGGCTCTTCTTATGTTCTTAAGGTGCCACATGACTCCTGTTTATTTTTGCTTAAAATTATATTTGCAATACTTTTGTAGCACAGCCATGGCCTTAAGATCATATGGGATCCAGCTCACTTCTGCTTGGGACAGATAGAGACATGTTGCAGACAGTATTCTTGACCTTCACTTTTCTTGTCTTTGGTCAATCTAAAATTATTTTTGGCTACATTTTTCAAGAACTAAATTAAACTAAATTAAAAGCTAGTTGATTAGATATTGTTGATCTGCTCTGTGTGGTCCAAAAGGGTCATGAGTCAATTGTGCAGCAGAGAACCACCACTTGTTTTTTATTAGTTTGAGTGGTGTTTCTTGAAGGATTGGAGACTCAGAGCGGGACCACAAGTGACGCCTGACACAGGTTGGACACTTGCCAGCTTCCCTCAAGTTTTGGTGGGAAATGTAGGCAGCTTGGCGGAATGTTGGACAAGTGACAGTTGAAAAGTCCATTGGACAGCAGTCAGAGAGTCAAGCTGCAAGACCAGGATGCCTACATTTCCCATCAAAACTTGAGGGAAGCTGACTAGTGTCCAACCTGTGTCAGGCGTCACTTGTCCCGCTCTAATTTTATGCTTGCTGCTAGGAACATACGTGCTCTTTATTGCTATTCAACAGAGCTTATTTAACATTTTTTTATATCCCATCATTTCCCTTCACCCTCAGAGCACTTTCTAATCACAAAAAGCAAACACTATAACTCTTAAACATGAATAGCTCATAATATACAAGAATAGAACACTCACTCATCAAAAGCCATATGGATTTGCAAACAAGGGAAGGGTGTCTTCCAATTGCCATTTGCCAGTCATACTGGAATTTGCATTTTAGATGCTTCAAACCACACTACCCCATTTCCCCAGAAAAGTAAAATCATCCAGCCGCTCACCATTTTGGCTATTAGCACAAAAAGGATTACAGAGCTGTTTACAGTGAAAGGGGCCGAACTACCACAGGCCAACGTTTTCCTGTACTAAGAAATAATTTGGTGGCAGCTTCACCTCAAAATTAGAGAGTAGCAGCCAAATTAAAAGGGGGGGGGACCTCCGGACAAAAAATTTAATGAAAACTTGAGTATTACAGAGAACACCTATTCATGCCAGTTTTATTGTCTGCATGAAATTGATGGTAACACAGATCACGTAAAGACACATTTTGAAGCATAAAATAAGCACTTTGACAGTGCAATCCTAAGAAGAGTTACTCCAGTCTAAGGCCATTGAAATGAATGGGCTTAGACTGGTGTAACTCTGCTTAGGATTGCACTGCAAATGTAGTTACAATCATTTATCCAGAGCCGTTATGTTTTTGCTCAATTAGTTCAATGCCTAGTTTTAAACCCAGTAATAATCAATATGGAAATGAAAGGAAAAAATGGAATGTCAGTTAAGAAAGTTCAGGGCAGAGGGAGACCAACAGCATTTTCAACTAAATATTTTGGATCTACATGTGTTTACCTTGATGGTAAGAAGAATGAGAATATTACACCGCAGTTATTCTTGAGCTACTGCATTTGCTTAATACAGAATCTTGTTGAGGTAACTATTCCAGTAACAAAGATGATCTAAAGGTCACCACTCCAGCAGTCTGTAGTTTAAAATGAATTCTTCACATATTAAGAAATTAAAATTCAAGGTGTCTTAAAAGCTAATAAAAGTCTTAGCCCTTTACCTCTCTCTCTACTGCACTGTAACAACACCCTGTAATTTATTCAATGTCCTAACTCAGATTCTGACATTATAATGCAAATGAGTTCTTATACATTCTGACCTAGTTCCCATGCTGCTAAGACTGTACGGACCACAGATGGAACCTTGCCTCAAAGAATGTAAACAGTTGAGACATTTAAAAGAAACTGGCCCTGAACTCAATGGGTCAGGAATTTTCAGATATGTGCCTGAATGCAAACGAATATTCTCATGCATCATCACAATATACAATTGCTTCCTGTTATGAATGTACAAGTACAGCAGGATAAATTGCATGTTTGCAAACTGGCATATCACTATTTCATAGGACTGATACCAGGCCAGGATTACAAAATGAGATTGAAGAGTAAAACAAGTTCAAAGAAACCACTACCATTTTGCCACCCCACAGCCATACCAACTCTTTGGTTTTCCAAGGAAAAAAATACTTCTTATCTTGGACCCACTGGAGAGTTTCTGAAGATTTCTACTCACAGAGAGCGAATTTCTCACCTCCCCCCTCCCACTGCAGCCCTAAATGATCCCTGCAATGTTGCTCCTTGAACTGGAAAGGAAAAAAAAAGTTGTATTTTGTGGGTGGAAATCCTCATTTTCACAGAAACACTCCAATGGACCCAAGCAACAGTTTTCACCTATTAAAATGTCCAATTTCAAATCTTTACATTTTGGCCACTTTAGAAACTTTCACATGTTGTCTTCGGGCCATTTCACATATTCTGGGAGATTTGTGCATTTAAAGATGTACAAGCATGCTAGAGACTCCTTAGCCACATCTCAGTGAAGAAATATATACTTTTTGCACGTGGCATCTTGAGTTCAATACCTGACATCTTTAAATCCATTATTGATGGTAACCAGGATGTTCTTGTATCTGTTACTTTCATCAATATAGACAAAGTGCTACAAACAAGGGTAAGGCAAACCATGATAACGAAGGGGGGATGGTACGAGAAGAATGTGCAAGCTTATAACATACTCCTGATATCCAAACCAAGATTAGGAGAATATTACCTCTACTACTAGTCCTTGTGTTACCATGACTATGGCAAAGTGACAAAGGGTGATATCTTTCTCACAGCACAGATTGATAGTTGCACAATTTCTAAACTATAAAGAGTTACTTGTTTAGCACTTGCATCAGTATAGACGAAACTGTAATCTCTATGTCAGTATCTGCTTCACTGCACCTTCTGGTGGTCAAAGTTTCACGCTGCAGTTGAACGTGTAAATTTTCATTACTGAGGCTGGGAGCAACTGTGGTGGTTTTTTTTCAATAATATCTTAAAATTTACAATCCACAGGTACTGAGACCTTTGAAGAAGCAAGAAATCATGGACATATCTGAATATAAAATGTGTATCATTAACAGAATATACATTAGATCTGAATATAGAATTTGTCCTTTTTGCAAACTTAGGAAGTCTACACAATATTTGTTCCCATTTATTTTTCAATCAGTTACTATTTAGCAAAAAAAACCACCCTATTTAAACTAGATCCTAGTTTGGAAGGCAAGCTCAAACTAGGACTGTAAGCCATCTTCAAACAGTGGTTGTTTGCCAAGTTTGGACTTAATGGTGAACTATGGTTTACATTAAACATTAAGCAACCAATTGGTTTGAGGCATATGATAAAAGGACAGAAGGAAAAGATGACACGTAAGCCTAAGGTTCAGTTATGTAAAGCCAAACCATGGTACCATCGTAAGTTTAACCTTAGAAGTTACATATGTCAACGTTTTTTGTTTTAAACAAAGAAAGAAACCATTAATATAATGTGTTTACAGAGGGTCATGGTTAAGTTGTAAGTGATTATGGGTTTTTATCATGTTTATATTAAGTTCAGATTTCATGTTATTTTTAAAGATATGCTACAATTGAAAGTTTAAAATAAAGCAGTTTGGTTTAATAAAGAGGCCTCAAAGTTTTCTAAATTTTCCATCAATGTTATCCACTCTCTTCTGACTTGATTGTTCCACCACCACAGACACATTGCTTCCACCTGTCCTTGCTTCCTCTTTTCAGTGTACCACATTGAATGTAAACCATCATTGAATTCTGAAGTCTGATTTCAATTTGTGAAAGAGGTGGGGGTGGAGAATTTAATCAGAAGAGAACAGAGGCTAATACACATATAACCAGCCTTGTCAAATTTGAAATTATTTTATTTTCATCACAATATGTAGCACTCTCTGCTCAATGACTAGCTAGAGAAGCCAGGGTCTCAAATATGATAGAAGGTGGGAGATATTCAACAGAAATATGCGTCTTTCCATCCTGTTGACAAGACATCTACTAAACTATGATCAACTATATTCATTTTAATACTTAAAAGTTCCTGGCCCTGTGTAGCCAGAACAAAGAATAACAATGCAATCCTATGAAGAGTTACACCAGTCTAAGCCCATGGAAGTCAATGGGCTTAGACTGGAGTAACTCTCCATAGGATTGCATTGTAAGAGTCCTTACTGTTTGCCATATGAAGGGGGAGCAGAAGGGGTGTACACAAGTATGGCAAAAAGTCAGTTCCGTGCCTAAGGTTGGCTTCACGTGATATCTGAATGCAATCAAAGGACAGATAAGGGAATAGCTCTAGGGCTCACAGCCAACTATATTCCATTCGGTCCTTAGGCAAATGAGAACAGTAAGATGTTTCAGTAAAACTTACATGATGTGTGATCAAGATTTTCTTGTTTTCTTTGTTCTCATGATTTATTGCACCTGCATGTTTCCAGAGTCAATGGGCAGAGACTGAAGCAAGCAAAATAAATCCTATTAGTACCATCAAGAGTGCATTAATTTTTTATTTGTTTTAAATGAAGAAATAGCAGAACTTTGGGAGTAGACAAATAAGCGACCTATTTGAATTCACATTGTCAAGTGTGACCAGTTGTCACAACTGCAATCTGCATACCAATCCCCAAGTGCATAATCAGTGGCAGATGTCTTTTAATATAACCAAATATTGAACACAAAAAAAGAAAGGCCTTCGAAATTATTCCAATTTCTAGGAATGTTTTGGATTGAGATACTTAATAGGATCCACAGCTTGTATCAAACTTGTGTGCTCATGCCAATTCTCTGCAAATAGCTCTCCCATGCTGCTTTCCTGTAAATCTCTGCTTCCTCCAGATGACTGGGCGCAGACAAGATGCCTCGTCCTACAATTATGATATCAGAGCCTTTTTTACCAATCACTTCTTGAGGACTCAGGTACTTCTGCCCAAGGCTATCACCTGTGAAAGGATCATAAACATATGGTTTATTTGCTTAGTTTTCCATGCTGCTTTTCAACAGAAAATACCAAGTATCTCAGTAAACTCTGAGGCTGAATTCAGATAATGCAACAAACTGAAATTAAACACAAGTTAGGGACATGCAGGGGCAACAACAACATACCATACTGGTATTTGCAGCTTGTTGTGATGTTTGAAGGCAGCCTTAAATAATTTCCCGTACTTACAATGGTTAGTGATTCTTCCAAAGCAGGATTAAATGTAGGGAGGAGGAGACAGAAAGTGTTCTCAAGTAACGACAGAGGATGTTCTTGGGGATACATTCCCCAAGCAGCTTCCCATTGCCCAGGATGCACTTTTTTATTCATACAATGTTTGCATGCAGCATAGAATACTTCAAATGACTTTTAAATACTTGTAAACCGGCTGCATGGGGAAATGCAAGCCTTATCCCAACAGTAAGGGCCAAACCAGACAAGACACTGGCCAATTTATGATTGGAACTCCAGCACAATTTAGACAATAGAGGCAAGCAAGGTCCCAATTTGAACAGAACTGCTGCAGACAGTAAATGGAGGACTGTAATCTTTCTGCCAACGCTGCTTTCCTTACCTCAACTGCCCTCCACCCTGAGCTAGTGCTTGCTCCTCTGAGGGAAACTGTTAGTAGGTTTCTCATAACACTATAATAAGCACACATACACACAATGGAGGAAATGGAGTATTTTGAGACTGGGAAAATGATGATGGAGAGGACAGTTTATTTCCTCTGCTGATAGGCTTGATCCATATGAGGGCCTACTCTTTATTTTAAAAGAAGTGTTACAGATGTACTCCTAGATTTTCTGGCATCGCATCTGATTTTGTTCTTAGGCATACTCATAATGAATAAGCATTTAGCATACGAAACGGCTTCTTCAACTGTAAATTATGATTTACATGCAGTAAACATGATAAAAGTATTGATGAATATGAAAGAAGAATCTAATTTTACACAGAGAAATATTTCATAGCTTCCATTTCCACATTTGTGTCATGTTATAAGAATTCTGAACAAAGCCAAGAGATATTCTACAAATAGCAGATATGGCTTTCAATGTATGCAGCAGAAAAAATATGGGCGTTACCAGAAAAATGCATATGGTGCTCTTTAATATGGATTCTAATACATCAAGATTAGGATGGTTTATCCATACAGAAGAACTTAAGAAGAGCCCTGCTGGATCAGGCCAGTTGTCCATCTAGTCCAGCATCCTGTCTCATACAACCAGAGGGCACAGAGGCTAAAGCCTTCCCCTGATGTCGCCTCCTGGGACTGGTATTCAGAGGTTTGCTGCCTTTGAATGTGGAGGTTCCCTTTATTCACACCACTGCTAGTAGCCCCTGATAGACTTGTCCTCCATGAATCTGTCTAATCCACTTTTAAAGCTGACCATGCCTATGGCCATCGTTACATCCTCTGGCAGTAAATTTCACATTTTATTCACTTGTGTAAAGAAGTATTTCCTATTGTACGTCCTGAATCTACTGCCCATCAGCTTCATTGGATGCCATAGTTATTTTGAAAGAGAGAGAAAAAGTTCTCTCTTTTTTCTCTGCCCCAGGCATACTTTTTTAAAAAAAATTTTATTGGGTGAGTAAAAATTAATATTACAGATTTTCAATTAAAACCCTCACTTCCATATTCTCCCACCCTTTCCCCTCCCCCCTTAATCTAAGACTTCCAACAGTTTTCCAACCCGCTGTCTAAATCTACTAATTATATCCTCTTTTCTATTCTTAACTATCTTAACACACTAGTAAAATAGATAATATATATTAGATTAAACAAAACCTAACATCAAACTATCAGTTACATTATATTTCTAACTTATTTCCTCTCTTCTCTTGTAAAGATCAGTATCTCCTCCTTTCTGCAAAATTAATAGTTCTCTAACAACCATAATTGTCCCTTTATGTCCCACTTCTTTTCCAAATACTGTTTTAGTTTACCCCAGTCATTAAGAAATTCTTCTGGATTCTGTTCTCTCAACTTTCTCGTCATTTTATGAGGCCCAGATCATATCTATTCTTGATAGTGATGAGTGTCTTGCATAATAGAAAGTATATTGCTTGGTCTTAGGGTTGCTTCTTCTCCAAACGTCTTCTAAATTCTCCTGATTTTGTATTTCAAAAAACGATTTTGGCAATAGTCCCCTTTTCTTTTGTATTCCCTTTGTTTTTTTGTCTGCTTGCAAATTTGCTACTCCATTAAAATCGCCCGCCAAAATTATTTGAGCATATGTCACTTGATCTAGTTGATTCATCAATTCTTTTAAAAAAATTGTCCTTGGCCCCATTTGGTGCATAGATTCCCACTATCAATATTTTTGAAAGTTCCAAATAAATTCCACTGCCACATATCTGCCTTCCAAATCATTAAATATAAATTTAGGTTGTAACTCTTCTTTAATATACAAAACAACTCTTTTCTTTTGTTTAGTTGCAGTCACAAATTCTCTACCCAATTTACTATATTTTAAATACTTTAGATCTTGTTTTTTAACATGGGTCTCTTGTAAACAAGTAACACTGCATTGTTGTTTAGATAGCCAATGAAAAATGGCCTTGCATTTGGAAGGTGAATTTAGTCCATTTACATTCCATGAAATTACTTTGCACTCCATGATTATGTTCTGGGTCTCTTAGGTAAGTCTTTTTCATTGTCAAAAAAGAACATCTCCATCTCATGTCGTGATCTGATGGTTCTTCTAGTTGATTTAAATTCAAAGCCCACACCTTCTGGTATCTCCCATCTGTATCTTATATTTAACTCCTTCAGAACCTGGGTAAGCTCTCTGTATTTTTTCCTTTCCATCAAAACTCTCTTGGGTAGCTCTTTCATTATTCTTACCTTTTCACCATCCATTACCAGTGGATTTTGGAAATGCCTGCTAAGAATTTCTTCTTTCATTCTCTTTGTAATAAATTGCACAATCATATCTCTAGGTAGATTTTTTTGAGCTGCATATGTTGAGTTAATTCTGTATGCCACATCCACGTTGCTTGCAATTTCCTCCAGTGTTTTATTCAAGAATCCTGTCAAAATCTCCTAAATCTGTTCTTGGGCGGTTTTTCCTTCCTCCTCCAGGATGCCTCTAAAACGAAGTTGTCTGTCCATGTATTTACACTCCATCACAGCCATTCTATCGCTTAACACTGAAGTTTCCACTTTGAGAGAGGTAGCCAATTTTTCTGTTTTTTCTTCAACTTCTTTAACATTTTGCTGCGTCGTTTGTAATTCCTTCTTAACATCTTCCATATTCTTCACCAGTTCAGCCACCTCCAATTTAATTGTTTCCTTAAGATCTTTCAACATCTCTCACATAGGATGGTTGTTGTGGGTTTTCCGGGCTGTATTGTATTGTATTGTGGTCTCCATCTCTGTCTTTTGGTGCTACACCTCTGAAGATGCCAGCCACAGCTGCTGGCGAAACGTCAGGAACTACAATGTCAAGACCACAGCAATATAGCCCGGAAAACCCACAACAACCATCGTTCTCCAGCTGTGAAAGCCTTCGACAATACATCTCTCACATAGTTTCTTTTAACTTTTTATTACCTTCCACCATATTTTTATCCAAGTTATCAAATGCTGATTGGCAGTCTTTTTTCGACATCATGGGGCTTGATTTACTCCACTCCCACGAGTCTGCTCTCTTCCTCAAATTCGTGATTTAAATATTTTATTTCCGCTATTTTAATCAGTTAAAATTCGATTTTTTTCCCTGTGATGCACTTTATATCATCCAAAATGTCGGGCGTCTTTTCTCTATGGTTTTAAGGTTGAAGTCTTGCCCTTTCCCTTCTTCAAAATGGAGCACTTCCTTTTACATTGAAGTCATACCCTTTCCCTCTTCCAAAATGGCGATTTTCTACTTCCTTCTCCTCTCAGCGGTCCCTCTGTTGCCTTAGCTCGATGGTTTCTGACGCACTTCCTGTTCCTTCTCCTGTCTCACAGCTACCTTCTCGCAATACTTCCTCCGTTCCCACAGTTCGTTATCTCTCAAAACCGCAAGTATATAAACAATAGTCTCTTTTCTCCTCTAATAGCTTTAAAAAGTCTTATTTTCACATTATTTCCTTTCCGGAGTGAACTTAATTTGCTCTTTACTCAATTTCAAAGCCTGATTTCCACTTTTACTTTATTTTTCCAGTCCAAATCTAGCGTCATAGAAGAGATATCGATCTTTACCTTTTCGGCTCTTTTCTGGGTTGTAATCACTGTTTCTGATGTTCAAATTAGTTCATTGGTGTTACTGAAGCTTGGGTACGGCGGTCCTATGCCAATTCAATGACTCCAAAGCTGCTGCAGAGATTACAGCCACCCATCTTAGAGCGGGACCTCAAGGCTGAAAGGGAGTCCTTTATTCAGAACCCCCCTCAGCTGAGATCTACTCACTCTCTGGGTCTCAAGCGTTCTTACCTGCTCTCCACCTGAAAGCAGGGGGCCGTGGGCGATCTTGCACCCCACCAGCCCAGACAAACAGCAACTTGGACAGCCCAGCTCCCTGAGCTGCTTCAGACCTCCATGATCCCCAGCCGGAAGTCCCCCCAGGCATACTTTTATATACCTCCGTCATCTCCTCCTTTAGCTGTCTCTTTTCCAAATAGAAAAGTTCCACACTCTTCAGCTTTCCTTAGGGGAAAGGTGCTCCAACTCCATCATCTTGATTACCCTATTCTGTGCTTTTTCCAGCTCTGCAATGTCCTTTTTGAGATATGGTGACCTGTTCAGAGTATTCCAGATGAGGCCACACCATAGAACTCTACAAAGGCATTATAATATTGGCCATTTTATTTTCAATCCCTTTCCTAACAATCCCCAGCATGGAGTTGCTGTTTTCACTGGTATGGCACGTCGTCTTGACATTTTCATCAAGCTATCCACTATGACCCTAAGGTCTCTTCCCCTCTCAGTCTCAGCAACTCCATTAACATTAACTCCAGACTCCATTAACACATACTTGAAGTTAGGATTTTTTTGTTCCATTGTGCATCATCATACATTACTCTGCTGATGTGTTTATTCCTTTCTCCTCCTTTATGGGGCAAGAGGTAAATACATAGAATAGGAGAGATCCTGACGCTATTTGCATGACAGCTCTCTTACTCATAGTGAGACGACCAGGGAACAGAGTGCACAACAACCCTGGCAATAAGCCAAGTCTGCATCTTCAACCAAGGTGAGCATGTAAAACCCAGAAATGTTTTTGCCAGAACATTATAGTATTTTTATCAAAACTGTGTACTATAGAACAGTTTTGTTTGGTCCAACAAACATGGAAGAAGTTTTTTTCCATGGGAAGGCTTACCTCCAGCTTGCATCTGAACACCAGGAGTCAAGTAAAGGAATTCAGGTTTTTCAACAATTCTGGAGCCAGAAATAAAACCCAGAACAAAATCAGAGTATTCTTCAGCCATTTTAACCTAAAATAAAAAAGATACACAAGAACAGTCATACCTTCTACCCATGAGATGCTGCAGGTCCTGCTCGTGGAACGTTTTGTTATTTACTTACACAGGTCTTTAAAGGGAGAAAAACCGGTTCAGGAATATAGAAATAATACCTGAATAGAGATGCAAGTTTGCCTTTATGTGGCAGTGTGTTCCAGAGCTGAGAAAAAGTTTTGAACAGGAAACCTACTAAGCCAAATTGGAACCTTCAAAAAGCAGAAAGAATCTGAATACACTGACCAGGATGGAAAATATGAAGCCTTTGCTTCATGAAGAAATGAGCACACTAGTCACAAATACGTAGACTCCTACCGTTCCTTGCATCAAATTCTTCAGTCTTATTACCCATTCCATTCCATGATGTTATTTTCCTGGTCTGCTTGAAGAACTTGGGATTTCATGTCTCAACATTACCACTGCTTCTCCTGAAGCTTGTGTTTCCCTAAATTCCTGCACTGCTGCCCCTGCTACATTATGTGGTTCCACTCTCAAATAAGCATGAAAACCATCAGCCAATATTATTCTTACTGTCTTCTGAAAGCAGTGCTCAAAATCGCCCCCTATTCATATGCCACTGCTCTTGTAGGAAGCTATGTGGCTACTAAGGAGTTGACCTTTTTCTGCTGTGGTACTTGTTGCAGAATGCCCTTTCCGGATGCCAAACCTGATAACCTTTTTGCATCAGGCAAAAGCTTTCCTGTTCAGCCAGGGACTGGCTATGGATTTTATGTGAGATCTTGTTTTTAAGAATTAAAATCCATCATTCACTGATTTGGAAAAGTCAAGATATTATTGTTTATGCTATTTCATTGTATTTAATTTTTTTGTTTAATCAGCATTTGTATTTTGGATCATTACTGCTTTTGTTTGATTGGAAGTATTTGTGTTGCTGTATGGCTTTAAATTGGAAGTTTTCTATAATTTTTGGTGCATTTCAAACTGGTATCATTTGTCTCTCGATTGACTTGTTTAACTGATAATTGTCTTGATCTACTGAAGACTAATGCATAGTATTAATTATTCCTGCATGGCAGAAGGGGAGAAAACCCTTGCCTTACAGAATTCTGGACCTATTTTAACACCTTTCAATATTTAAATGAATGTTCAAACTTACAGCAGCTTTTGTATATTCACCAGTAGCCAGAGAACCTTCTGAGCTCATCTCCCCAACCAGAAGACACCCTCGTTGTAAAGGCTGACCTACTGCTTTCAGTCCCTTAACCACTCCAGGACCAGGAACAACGTGGGTGTTAACTATATCCGACCAAGATGCTATTTTGAAGACACCTCCTGAAAGGAAAAATGAAGAATTATCAGCTAAGCAACTTCTCATCTAGAACATTGTTTAAAATAGTGGCTATGAAATGCTTCTCATATCTTTATTTACACAGTAAAGAGTCCTTGTAGTCTATAGACCTGTTGCCCATATCCATCAAGGACATACATCAGCACTGTGTGTGTTATGTGCCATCAAGTCACTTCCAACTTACAGTAATTAACTACCTCCTAAATGCCCTATCATTAGCAGCTTTGCTTAGATCTTGCAAACTGAATGCCCTGGCTTTCTATGAGTCAATCCATCTCATTTTGGGCCTCTCTCTTTTCTGCTGTCTTCCACCTTTCCTAGCATTATTATCTTTTCCAGTGAGTCCTTCCTTCTTGTGATGTGAACAAAGTACAAAAGCCTCAGTTTCATCATTTTAGTTTCTATGGAGAATTCAAACTTAATTCAATCTAGAACCCACTTGTTTTTCTGGCCTTCCATGGTATCCATAAAACTCTTCTCTAACACTACATTTCAAATGAATCAATTTTCTTCCTGCCAACTTTCTTCATTGTCCAACTTTGATATCCATACACAGTTATGGGGAATACCACAGTATGAATTAGCAACACTTCTTTATCCTTACGAATCTTTCCTAGTTCCTTCATGGTTGTCCTTTCAAATCTCAATCACGTTCTGATTTCTTGGTTGCAGCCTCTCATTTGGTTGATGGTTGAGACAAGGAATAAAAAATCTTTAACAATTTTAATTTCTTCATTGTCAACATTAAAATTGCATAACTGCTCAGGAGTCATTACTTTTGTCTTCTTGATGTTCAACTGTAATCAGCATTACACCTTATGGTTTACATTACCTTATGGTTCTAGACTATCAAGATGGTTCTCTTCATGTTCATCACATATGTTGGCTTCAAATTGCTTCATTAGTGCTGTTTCTCACAATGTAACGTAACAATCTGAATAAAACTCAACTTTAAAAAAAGTTGTGAAGTCTTATCTTTACTGAAATAAAGAATAAGTTTTGAACCAGTCAAGTACCCAGGAATTTATACAGAATCATTAAAGAAATGCATCAAATTACAGGTTGGAACAACAACAGATTGGTTAATAGAAAAGAAGCAAATTCAAACTCGCCTTCATACTGATGCTTCACTGTGTTTCCAATGTCTGCAAACTTCCGGTCTTCAAATATCAAGAATTCATGCCTATCCGCAAGATCTCTTAATTCTTTTATTACTTGTAGGGTGAAATCCTCCAGAATATCTATGTGAGTTTTCAAGACACAGATGGATGGGCCCAGAACAGTAGCCAGCTGGAGCAATTCTGTGGACTTGGTTACATCAGCAGAAAGGCACAAGTTGGACTGCTTTTTCTCCATGAGCCTAAAAAGCCGGGCAGCAAGGGGATGTGTGCCAGGCAGCTCAGCCCGAGCCCCAAAACTCATTTCTTTGCACGTTCTTTTTATCAGAGTAGTACCATTTTGCTCAGAAGGATTGCAAACATTTTCCTGAATGAATTTCTCTACCTTTGTCACCATCGCAGAAGCAACTTTTTTCTGTTGCTCAAGGACCCTGAGCACCTTAGTCAAGGTACATACTGAGTGTAAGCGAATCCCATTTTTCTCCAGCATGGCTCCTCCTCCCTGCTCTCTGTCCAACAGCACAACAGCATCAGTGACCTTCAATCCCTCTTTACGAAGAACTTCTGCTGTTTCCAAGATACTTGAGCTAGTGGTGACCACATCCTCAATGATGAGACAAGTTTCTCCCGAATTTATGATACCTTCCACTATGCGTTTGGTACCTTTAAAAGCAACAATACAATTCACACCAATTTGACAATATGAAAACCCTGCTAGCTCAGATTTCTGCTGTTATTAAAAATAGCATATAACAACTGTAAATGAATCACTTCTGGCAGAAGCATTTTTTTTACTGATGTCACTAAAATATAGTATATTACTTAAGACTGAAAGTTCAGTTTTCAAAACCTGCAAAATAAAACCATTAAACTAATACATACACAGTTCATTAGGAAATATTGAGACTTAGTTTTTAAAAAAAATCTTTGCAGCTTATATACCAACTTGTACAAACAGAGTGCTTCTTTTACCATGCTCTTTAGCTTCCTTTCTGCGTACAAGCATTGGGATCTGGTTGGTTGAACAGATGATTGTAGCCAGTGGCAAAGCTGTGTATGGAACTCCACACACACAGTTATAGCTGATTCCAGCATCTTTTGTTGTTTGAAAGAGAAAATGCGCTACCTGAGAGGGAAAAATTAAAAGATACTTTATCAACAAGACTATACATTCATGGGACTACTAGTAAGGGAAGGACAAAGTCTTCAAGTTAACTACCAGTAAGTGCACACAAACACAAACACACACGCCGCCCCGCAAGTCCCAAATTTACATGGATGCATGGGAGCCACTTTTTAAAAATTATGGCTTGTTATTTCATAACAGAGGATGTGTATAAGTCATTCTACTGCTGTTTGGACTGAGGAGGGAAAGGTAGTTTAAACTTCATTCTCCTGGATTAAAAAAAGCTGGGGGCATGTCACATTACCAGTAGCAGCTCTACCACCTCATCCTCACCAGTCAATCTTCATCCCTTTTCAAGTGCCACAGAAAACATAAGAGATCCTTGTGTTTTTTTTAGATTCCAGTATTTATACATGTTTTAAGTGGTCATCAGAAGCACCCTTGCTTTTATTTATTGAGGGGGTTTACTGATAGATTGACTGAGGATTACCTAACCTACTTGATTACAAACAACAGCTAACTTCTAGCCTGTCATTAACTCCCACCTCCTTATGGCCACATTATAGGACTAAGAAACAGGCTATCACCAACTTCCCTTTGTAAAGCAAGTATTCCAATTTTCAAGTTTTTCCAGCTTCCTTTCAGAACAATAACTGGACTTAACATTATACTTAACATCTGATGAAAGGAGCTTAATTATCAAAAGCTTATACTCTGGAAATCTTGTTGGTTGTTAAGGTGCTACCATACTCAAATCTTGCTCTTCTACTGAAGACCATCACAGCTACTCATCTGTAACAGCCCACATTTACTGTACTTCCAAGCTTCAGACCCATGTGCAGGGCATGCAAAGCAAAACAAACCCTATGTGGTTGGCTACATGTAAATGGACACTGTACATACATCCAGGTTTTAAAATCACACATTGATGTTACCAGCCTGGTCTGACATGAAACCAGCTGCATGTAACTCTCCCACCCCCCTTTTGAAACTTTTAAATGGGTTCTTGAGAGACACCTGTTGCTACATCATTTTTTTTTTAAAAAAAGTTTGCTTCCTTCACTCCTTGGAGCATAACATCTACCTATGTACTTAAGAGGCCACCTCTTCCTCCCTGTGACAAAATGGCGCCAGCTCATAAAAAGCAAACCCCGTAACAGACATTCATCTTTAAGATACTATGGTGCTGCTGTTTTTACAGTAAGAATAACAAACACCGGGGCCTTAAAACTACGTCCCAAAGACCATTAAACAAGCGTTCAGTTATTGCGCCATCAGGCGGCTCACTCTAAAGCGCAAGAAAGGCCAATTCTAGCCCATCACACCCACCTGTAACCTCGCGCTTATTTATCCAACCAATAGCGCCCCGCCTCTCATGTCGGACCTATCAGATTCTACAACCTGTTCAAGAGCCCGCCCCCATTCACTTACATGAATACTGTTGGCTACCTCCACTCACAGCCTTAAATCACCACTTCCCATTCCCCCGGATCAGCCCTCTCCCCTCATCACGAGGAAAAGACCGCGTACTCGGTTGAGCAGGGTCGGGTGCGACACGATGACACGAAGATCCACATAGACTGGGGACACGAGACCGCTCTTGAGCACGAATTCCCCGAAACGAAGAGCCTCCACGCCATGAAGCTCCGATGCTAGCAGTTCCATCGCGCGCCACCTCAATGCTCCCAGAGAATTCCGTCGCCGAGTAATGACGCAACCCTGCCGACCAAGTGTCAATCGTCTTCTATGCTTCCCTCGCACCTGCTTTTTTAAACTCTACCACTGGTTAGTGAATGTAGAGGTGGGATTTATTAATGTTTGAAGGGGGCATTTGACGCTCTAGCGGTATGTGGTGTGCTCTGTGCGTGGTGTGCCAGTAGAACATTTCCTTTGCTTTTGTTTTTAGATACAATATTTAAAAAATACCCAACTAGAAGGATTTGGGATTCTGTCATGCTCGCTCTGAATGAAGCTTAAATAAGTGCATATCTCTCCCTTCTGGCTAGCTGTTTTTTCATCGTAGCTGGTTTGCTAAAACTGGGGAGAGGGATATTTTGTTAATTAACTTGGAACATTTTGTCTCATTTTTCCCATTCAAAGAGGCTTACAATAATTAATTCATCACATTGGGATTTATGTTAACAATAGTTAAAGTATAATCCTCTGCCAAGATACTCCACTTTCTCCCATTTAAATAACTCAGCATAAGATTACACGGGGGGCGGTGTTTAAGTACTGTATAGATATGCTTTTATATATGTAGATAACTGTAATGTTTTGCAAGTAATGTATTTAATTTTATTTCTGAGTTACTGTGGGTTTAAATGCATGGAAAGGAGGGGGGCTGAATGGGTGAGTGGGGTGCAATGTGATTAGATGATAACTATACCCAAGGGGTGAACTGCAGTTTTTAGTCAGTGTGAAGGAGAGTTGGCATTTGTATATCTCAGAAATCGGTTATTCTGACTAAGTCAGGCAAGCTGTGTGGAAGCCTGAAAGCCTAATTCTGTGTAAGTCAGGCAAACTGTGTGTGCGCCTGGGTCAGTTTGTGTATATCTGAGTGAGATATTGATCTAAGGCAGGCTGTGTGGAAAGGACCTGAGTGTATCTGTGTCTATGTAAATGTGAAAAGGGTGTATTCTGTTAGTAAAAGCCTGTGAGGAAAATTACGTAGTGTAAGTAATTTGTAACTGTGAAAATACTTTTCAGGAGATAATTATTTTTGAAACTACTAAGCTTGAAAACTATTCTGAAATCAATACACTTGTCAAAACTCTGCAACCATCACTCTTATGTACTTATAAATAAATTCTACGTTTGTTTAAGCAAAAAAAACCCTCCCCCTTTCACCTCACAATCACCCTATACTACCAGTTAAATAGGAAGTCAAAGGTGAAAGCCTTTGGTGGCAGCAAAAATCTTATGAGGGAATCAAGGAAGTGGCAATATACAGGCCACACAAACAAAAAAGGGAAGGTGTTCTTGAGGTAAAAGCCTGGGTAAAGTAGATAATACTTGAAGCTGTGTGAGTAGAAAGTGTTGGTTGTGTCCAGAGCCCTCTTGAGGTAACGTAAGCAGAACTGAAGATCCAAAGGCAGAAGGTTATAATAAAATCATTACAATAACGAATGCTTGTGTCTTTTTAGAAAGTATGAGATAGTAGGCAGCCCTAATACCCTGCTATTGAGCTGTGTAACATGCAAGAATAACCCTTAATATGCTTCAGGTGGGTAGCCATGTTGACTTGCAATAGATGATCCAACAAAGAGTGTTTAGGGTATAAACTTTTGAGACTCAAGCTACCCAAAGGAGAAGGATCATTTGTTCCAGAAAGGTAGCTGTAGAGAAGTGAGGGAAAATTAGAGGTGAACAAGTTTGTAGGAATAGTACAATGCAAAGAAGGGAAATATCTGTAAATGGAATAATAGCTAGCTCCTTCCCCATTTCATTTACATTTGATGTGGCAGTAAAACAGAATAGCCTTTTTGTGTAGATTTAGACTTGTTAAAGCTGGGTTGTACCTGTTTAAACGGCAACATGATTGATTGCTTCTACATATTTTAAAAAATCCTGCACGTAGAAGGCTAGCAACTTCTTGTTCATGACATGTTTCTTTTCAAAAAATACTTTATGGAGGAATGTCCAGTCAAGCAAACTTGACTCACTTGTAGTCTGAAATAGCATAGCACAAATACAGGTTTATTAACTCAAGGAGGAAAAACTCAACCTCTCATTGTAGCCTTGTCTAAAGTTGTGATTTCATATGGTGGTATTTTTAGGAGGGACAGTCTATGAAGGTCTTTGGATGAGTCCTTGCTCTGTGTGCACCCACACACTGAGGAAATGTAGTTGGTTATGTGCAACAGGGACAGAGGGACTCCTGCTTTGCATATCTGTTTGCCTGGTGATTACTTTTTTTGAGTTTGAGTCACCTGCGAGGACATATTTTCTTTTCCCCAAGCCTTTGGTGACAGATAAATCAGTTTCCCTATGTACATGTATTGCATTTATTACTTGTGCTGCTGTATTTTATTGATCATGTTCTTATTTATTTATTTACATTATTTATAGCTCACTCGGTTTTTTTGGACTTTTTTCTTCTAGTCAGCCTGGAAATATTTTCAACAATTTTCAGATGTCTTATGCTTATACTAAATCACTGGAATTCTGGTATGTGCTAAAAAATTTGAATTTTTTAATAATTAGGAATGAGATCATTGACATATACATCTACAGAACCAGATACCTCCCAACAGGGTAAGGCCAGAGCATTGAAAGCTCTTGCATTATAAGTTCATTTCATTGTCCTGAAGCAGGAACCCTTAAAATCAGAAGAATTATAGCTGTTGAAAAAACCCGCATACATATGCCTTAAAATGATGGTTGCTGTTTACCCTTCAGTTGTAACAAAAACTACAACTTAATAATTATACCTAATGGACGACTTTTAAATATTTTAGGATAGACAATACAGTATTCCATTCTTCTAATAGCAGGGAATACATAAAGTAACTAATGAAATGCACAATGAAAAGGATTTTCATTATATGGTTCATACATGCAAGCCATTGACTTGCTCTGTAGCATGTGCTGAATTTATTATATCAGGTTTGATCTATTTCTTCTGAACAATCAACCTTATTTCTTTTAACAAAAAAACCTCCAAAAGTTAGTTTGTATACTGTATTTATAAGGAAGGCAAGAGCCCCATTATCTGTACATAGCATGTACTGCAGAAGATTAAGAACATGTGACAGCAGGAAATCACTTTACAACATTACACATCAGGAACGGGAGGTATAAATAAAATATTTACAAAATGTATCCTTAGAAAACACATATGCATACAAAATGAAATTGGCAATCCAACAAAGAGTAACACTTAAGGCAGACCATCAAAAGACTGAAAATGATTAAGGCTGTGGAATTCATTTGCACCTTGGAAAATGTTAAGCTGTTAACAACACATCCCTCCAGCCCACGATTGATATGATTGTTGCAAATATTTTTAAAGGCGTGTATTCTGGTTGTCCCACCTCTTCACACATCAGACTTTATTTTCTCAACAGAAGACCTAGCAAAAAGCAGGCTAAAGAGTTTGATAGAAAGAGAGGTAAAAGCACCAGTGTTGAAAATTTGGGCACAAAGTACAATATGGCTTGAGCAGAACAGATGATTGTAGATTAGTATTAAGACCACAAATTACAGAATCTTGACATTGTTAACAGTCACTAGCATTAATTACCCCAGACAGCCATTTGACATTTGTTGTCAATCTATAACTAACCTTGGAAAAAGAAATAATTTTACTCCAGTTATTTATTTAGGAAAGCACCATTTTCTCATGGATCACAAACGATCAAACTGGGTGATAAACCAGAGCTCTGTATAGAAAGATTTATTTCTACAAATAGATCAGAAAGAGAAGATAGTTCATGAAATGGAAGTGTGGCTTTCCCTAGAGAACCTGACCATGTATTTCAAATGCTAATGTACAAACTACATCCCAAAGCAGCTCTAGACATACTTACATGCAGCTAGCATACCTAGGTGGGAATGTGTATCTGAATATCCATCAAGTTTAACAGGACCGTATGAACACAAATATATGCTACTGTGTCAGCTGCACACAAGGATATCCCAGGATAGACTGGGATGTAAAAGTCTGGGATATGGATTAAATGACCCTCAAGAATTTCAGTGAACTGTGTACTTTATCATGTGTACTTAAGAAAGTACCCTTACAGCTAAAATTTGCCACAAAGCAAATTTCTGTAGACATAACAGTTTCAGTCATAAGAATTTCATATTAAAAAGATGTACTGAACAGTTAAAAATACCTTTGAAGAAAAAAATGTCCAAGTGATTGGCTCAGCCAACATCCAACCACATAATTTAATCTGGTCCCCAGGACTGTGCAAGCAGAGAGTGTTCTTTGAGTGTATTTCCAGGCCTTCAAGATCAGACTGAGAGGATGGACAACATAAGGAAGAGCAAGCCGAAGTCAGCTTCAGTGGGCATGCAAATGCCATTGTTCTCTCTTCTGATCCTGACATCAAGCTCCCTTTATTTCAAACTTAGCAGTGAGTCAGGTTGAATATCTACTTCAAATAAAATGGCCTTAAAGCTTGAGTTTTTATAAAGATTGTATGTATATTTTTACTGTTCTTTATCCATCTCAAATTTTGAGGGAAGACATTCATCCATTTTTGCAATTGACAAATATTTTGTTTTAAACCCTACTGAGAGTTTTGTCTTGAACAAATGCATCCATGTACCATTTCTTATATCCTGATTTTGTCACTTCAGTATTGGATGTTCATTATATCCATGAATCTAAATAAGTCTGTACAGGAGACCATCAGGAAAACTTCATGTAAACTGCTGAGGTCCTTGGAGGAAGCTTGGGATATAAAGAAACATACTTACTTGGGGATAAAATCCCGTTGATTTCACATATTCAGTGGCCAAAAAAAGTGAATATGTTAACATTGTTTTCCTGTTTGGAGAGAACTGCTGAACAGAATAGCAAGGGTTCAGTGCAAAGTAAAAACTGATCTGTATCAATACCCAGATGTGTGCTAGTTCAGCCATGCTGTTGGGACCATAGACATTAAGCACATATAGCATAAGTGTGATTTTTGTGTTATTATATCCTAAATACAGATGTTGTCAAAGTTTCACAGCATTATACACTAACAGTGAAAATGATTTCAGTGGGCTTAGACTGGAGTAACTTCTTAGGATTTCTCTGTCAATTTCAGGATTATTTCTTGTTTAACAGCTCATCTCAGTCATATTCTTTTAACTCTCAGCAGAAGAGTTCTGGACTTTCTCTTAAATTGCTTCTCTAAAACCTGTTTAACATATAAAACAAAATTCTTGACGTTTACATAAGAACAGTTTAAACACATTTTTGAGCCACACACTATTTCTGAGCACTATGAAAGCAGACGAGGCATTTTTAACACAAGTATTTTGGCTAATGTCAGTTTTATAATTAAAACATTAGCTGCTTTAAAATTTGTGAGGACGCTCCTTCAGACCTGTAGATACCATGTTTCTCTCAGTCAAAGTAACAGCAGTGTATACTGTGATACTCCAGAAGTCTATCAATTTATTTGCTGTACAGATTCAGACATATGTATCAACTGGTAGCTATTTTATAGTAACTTGTAACTAACTAAAGTAGCTTATTTTGTCTTATGTCAGAATTACTGGACAAGGTTTAGGATATGGTTTGCATTTTCTCTAGATCAAAAAGAAACACCAGTTAGTGGTGAACATTTAGATAGGTTGAGTCACTCTCCCACCTATACACATAGAGGAACTGATTTAGAAGCCATGTGTAATGCTAGAGTCTATCATGGATAGAAAGAACAAAGCAATACATAAAAAATGTGCATATATTTAGTCATATGGTAGGTAAAAGTGATGCTTACATAGACCCCAGGACAGCCAGAGGGATCCATGGGTATGTAGCTGAATCCTATATAATCTGGCCACAGTAATCCATTATCTGATAATATACAGGTTAGAATGCTATATTGTGTTTTGTGTGTGGCTTCTCTTGAAAACAGTTTGGAAACTTTAGTTGGTCCTGAATGCAGCAGCCAGGATATTTTCAGGGGCTGGATACAGGGATCATATCTCCCCTGTGTTGCAAGTTCTACATTGGTCAGGTACCCATCCACAGTTTAAAGTGCTAGTGGCCTCCAGGCCACTAGCTGAGATCCTCTTCTTAAGCCCTGCTCTCTTTGCCCCCACCTACAAAGGTAAGATGGGGTGGCAAACCAGAGACAGTTTTTTCAGGAGTGGCACCTTGTCTTTGGAATTCCTGTCCCCTTGAGGCTCCCATAGCACAGTCTTTACTCTCTTTTAGATGCCTAGACAAAACATTTTCTTTATCTAAGGCTTTTAACTAAGTCATTTCATCTTTCTTAACTGTTTTATGGTTTGCTCCTAGCTTGAGAACTATTTTTTATCAATATCCTTTTAGAATGATCCATTTTATGTGCTGTTATGTCCTGGCTTGCTTTTGTTGGGTTGGATTGTTTTATTGATACATTTTTAGTGGTATTATTTGTTTTACTGTTTTTCTGTATTTGGAATTATTTTATTGTTGTGAGTCATCTTGAGCCCATTGAATGAGACAGTATACATATTTTCCAAATAAATATTCAGATGTGCCATGGTGTTCAGTGGGACAGTGCCAGGTAAATGTGCATAGGATTAAAATCTGTGAACCATTAAAGGAATGAGATTAAGGTTAATCACTGCTAACTTGTTTCCTTGGATTTAGTGGAACTTAGTCATAGATAACTTTACCTGGGTTGTGACCTTTATTTTTAATCTCTCTCTGCCCATATCTGCATGATTGTCAGTGCCATGAGGAAACAGTGACAACTAAAAGCATCTTCAAAAGCCAGTTCCATCCCACATTCTTTACTATGACTGGGCTGTAGATTGATCAAGTTGATTATAAAAAGTATAAATCGGCATTATTATGAAGAAAAGAAACATGTATTGGGGAAAACCCCTTTTTACTGAGAAGTTCAAACAACAGGACTTCAGCTTATTCCTCAGCAAAGGCACTGTGCTGTGTTAAGCTTTATCTTCTAGCCTCAAAATCTAAATCAATATCCTTCTTTATACTTTGCTTTCCTTTATTGATTTTCTGATGTCTGGATGGGAACGAATAAATCTCCACCAAAAGAAGTTCCTCATTCTTGCCATATGTATTGCTCCTGCTTTGGCAACAGTAATACAACTTCTGTGGTACAATACTCCTGTTACAGAAAAACACACCCTAACTCTAGGCAGGATTAGTGTCACTTAAAGTGTATGATCCTTGCATGTGTTGTGGCTTACACTAAACACAGGCAAACATTGTTAATCAACATTTTTAAGGGCAGAGCCATTGCAGATGTTAAAACATTCTCAAGAACTAATAATTCTGTGTAAAAAAAAAGCAAGTCAGGTGTGGTCAAAACAAGCGTACCTCATTTTGTTCAACTGGATCCGCCTGAACAGCATTGGTTAGAGAACTGACATAAAAGTAGTGAAATTTGCCCAGTTTTCCTTAGCCCTCTCCTTCCAGACAGTATTTTGCTTCTAAGATCTGCTAGGAGAGTCCCTTGCTCATCTCTGTCCCACTACTGGTACACAGTGAACAGAGAAACCACTTGATCATGTACAACTTTCTGCAACATGCTTGTAGCTTTCTTGGTAAGGCGGTCATGAGCATAGTGGTGAGGAGAATCTTATTACTCTCCTGTTTTGCCAGATGCAGAAGGATAGGAAGTTCTTCATTATTTGGAAATCCAGATGCCTGATCCGGAGTGTGACTGTCGTTCTCTGAGTGAGCTCCTTAGCTTTTTGTGCGAGTCTTAATATAGGCTTATCTAAAAGTGCTTTATGTCCATAACTGCAAAATATTAAACATCCATCTTGAATAAACAGTGCCAAGATTAGAAAACTTAGTCTCACCCCACAGAGTTGGTTGTGTATAACAAGCTGCCTAAGCCAATACTATGACAGAACCTATCAGTAGTTTTATGAGCGGACCTGCAGGCTATCCATGGTAAATGTTTAGGTAATAAGCAACTAAGATGTACATCAGGATCGTTATGTCCCAATAAGTAATTTTCAATAGAAGAGAAAAGTCAAGCAATTGGTGCCCTTAAAATATAGTTATGGAGAATGAAAGAGTCTTTGAGTGTCTCTGCTGTGAAAATTGTACAATTATGTAGACAAAGAGATGCAATTTAGGTTCAGCAAACCCAGCTGCAACTATTGTGATTTACATAGACGGCATCATATAAAGACTTAAACCTTGTTAAGTAAGGTAAATATCTTGAATTACAGCAATTTGAACAAGTGAAGGGGGAAATTGCACTTTCTGTTGGAAGATGAGACTATGCCTTCAGAAATTACTAAGTCCATCACAACACAGGAGAATTTATAGAAAAACAGTTGCTGGGCAAAGAGGAAAAAATTGTTGACTAAATGATTAAGATACAGCAGGATCATGAATCATTCACTGTACTAATTTATCCTTGGTGTAAAAAATTAGTCTAATCCCTATATCATCCGTACGATACCACTATAACTTGGAACTTCATTTCTGAAGTCATTTGATTTGAAAATGGTTCAACATCGACAATTTCTAAGGGACTATTCACTAGTTATGCTTTTTGTTAATAAAAACTGTAATGATCCTTTTAATACCAGACTGTTGGAATAGACAGAAAATGCTAGCATAGATGTTTGGGTGGTGGGGGTTAGTGGGAGAGAGACAGAGATGCATGTATGCACAAATGTAGTAAACTACCGATCTTACACACCCATTTTGAAGCTTAAAACAAAGGAATGGACCCATTATATTTACTGTACTTTGGCCAACTTTGGATTGATATCACAACTGAGCAACTAACTTTTCAAACTGAACATGGAATAAGATTCTTTTCATGTTACATGTTATGTGATAATTCAAAGCTCCTGCAATAGAAAAATGTCTTTGACATCTAGTTTACAGATACAGTAATTATTTTTAACATACCCTTTTCTCAACACAGATTTTGCAAAAGATTCCTGTACAAGAGCTATAAAAAACTTCAGTAAAAAAATTGTCTCATTGTGCTTAATCAAAACTTTTTTTTTTTAATTTACCATCACATCAGTAGCACACTGCTACTTTCTGGTATATTAGTTTTGATAATGAGAGTGCTGTAAAATCCCAAGGAGGCTTATTGGCAAAGGCATACTGGAGCCTTGATCAATACAGCATACCTAAGTCACATCACAGGCAAAGCTGACAAGGGTCATAAAACAGCAGTCTAGCCATAATACTAGTTCTTACTGGTGACCAGAGGTCTTCCTTGTAGGATCTGGCCCCTTATTAAAACTTGAATAGCAACAGTTTCTGGAAATTCTGATGCCAATCCAATTTATTTTTCAGAAGAAGCCTAGTGTTATTTTCTTCTGCCGTTCTAACATATTATTTAAACTTTAATAGGATCAGCAAAAATGCCAGAGCTGCCTTTCAAATGTAAGGCAACAGCGTTTTGGTTCTCATTCTCAACTGAAGTCGTTAGGAACATTCATCTGTATTTAACATGACCACATTATAACAAGAATAAGCCACCTAAGAAGGTGTATATGCAACACCTGAAAGCATCTAAATCTAATTGGTTAGATAATGCAACTGCTGGAACAGTACTTATACTTTCTTGGACATCACATCAAGTATAATACTTTACACAGACATATAAAGGCAAATTCTGCCTTCTCTCTTGTCATACCCTATCATACTTCAGTGTCAAGTCATATATTGCATTACGTTCCTGGATTCATCCTGCTCATTATGAAACTTTTGACGTTGGGAATTGGACGCACATCAAACTGATGTTTGCGACGTTCAATAAAACTAGCCAGGCGTGAGGTATCTAGTGGGATTTTGGAGTAGCTGCCATTGTGAAACTGCAGCCAAGGGTGCTGCAAACAAGTGGCTGCTGTTGGCCTCCTCCTGAAGTCTTCTTGAAGGATTACAGTAATGAAGTCTCTGGCAGCGTGGCTTACATCACAGAAGTACTCACTAGGGAAGCTGAAATCCACCCGGCACACATTGATGCAAGTCTCCTCTCTACTTTCATCCAGGAAGGGAGAGACGCCACTCAACATGACATAGGCAAGCACTCCTAGGCTCCAGATATCTGTGCTTAGTGAAACAGGGGCACCTTGGATAACTTCTGGAGCAGCAAATTCAGGATTTCCAAGGAGATGATGAACATGGTAATGGCCGGTAATTTGAACAGCATCTTCTAAGTCTATCAACTTAACACGAGGCACTGGAATCCTCAAGTCAATGAGCAGATTTTCTGGCTGTGAAGTTTAAAATAAAAAGGCTCAGTTGTCCATTATTTTCATAACCAAAATCAGATTAAACCAACAGTTGTCTTGGTTCACATGTCTACTGGTTCAATAAAGTGAAAACATATTCACAAGATAAAAAATATACCAAAGAAAAAGAAGGATTTATATACATTTGCACCTCTTCTGCAGCAAATACTTGGATTATCTTCATGCTGCTAGAACAGAAGCCTTAGAAGTTTGGGACTTAATTGCTGATTTATTGTGAAATTATTTTCAATAAAATATAGTGTAATGACCAATTTAAAAACCCAAAGCACCATGTAAAACGGTAGCTTTTAAGCACGAAGTAGATATTTACTAAGAGTTTTTGAAGGATAATGAGACAATTAGGGCCTGCCTAATCATCTACTCTGTGCTTTAAAAAATTACAGGATTACCTGGGAAATTGACAGCCAGCAAATGTCCAACCGATAGGGCATGCAAAGCTTAAGGGTGATATACAAAGCTTTAAGATTGTCCTCTAAGGTCCTAGGATATGGGTTGGAAGGCACCTGATATAGCCACCTCGCAGCAGTTAAGTAGGTCTGTGTATGGTCAGTGCCTGGATGCCAGAGCTCCTGACAACTGTACTGCTGCCTTGAGTTCCATAACGGAATATATATATGGAACAGAAATACAATAAGTAAATGCAGGCACCATATAACTGACTCTTCATTTCTAATTCAGTAACAGTTTGAAAAGTACACTGTTACATATAAAGTGTGGAAAAAGCTGTGAACCAACACCAAGCTTCTTCACATGTGACTAAGAAGCACCATAGCTCTGTTCTCATGCTACTTGGTCCCAGGGATGACAAACATTTCACACCCAATGGATACAGCTGGCAATCAGGCATGAGTTGATCATCAGGTCTGCTTGGTTTGGCAGCAATGCCTGCCTGACAGGTTTGTGTTGCATTTTTGGAAAACCACACATGCGTGAAAATGCTGCTGATTCAAAGAGATTGGCAGCAATTAACACTGCCACACATTATTTAGGTGATCACCAAATGGTAGGGTTTTTAAAAATTGCTTATTTATGACCAATTCATATAATTTGTGACTGATTTCCTGCTGAGTGGAGCAGTGGCAGAACAAGAATGGGGGAGGGGAGAACAGAGTTCCACTAGGCTGTTCGAGAACTCCCACATGTGCAAAAAGCTGACTGTGCTGAAATGTACTATTAGGAAGGAATAGTTGGAGAAGCCTGCTGAATAGCCAGCGATGGGGATGATAAATAAACAGTCCATTGAAAAACTGAGTCCCTGTATGCATATAAGTGAATAAGACATGAGCCAAATCACTGGATGTTTGAATAATCCTATTTCATGCATGTGTGAATGTGGTTAATGTTAAAATTTCAGCCTTTCATGTGCATATAACTTTAGTGTATGATTTAAATTTAAACATGGATAGCAAGCCAGGGCAGGGGAGCCAAGACTGACTTCTGCAGTGTAAGAAAAGTTGTTTTATAAGGGGACAGATTTATGCAGCAAAAGCCAATCAAATTTTATCATAGACTTTTCTTCCTGGTTAGTTGTATTTCAGTAATGAGCTGCTGAATGAAAAAAACAAATGTAATCATACAGGATATCACTGGCTTGTGAGAACACACTGAAAAAGTTTACCATACATTTGTTACTGATAAAAACGGCAAGAGAGTTTTGTGATACCTTAAAGACTAATAGCTTTATGGCAAAAATTGTTGTGGAGTCCACCATCAGATGAAGTATACTTCAGTTGACACATTTTATCTGTAGAGAGAGAGAGAGAAAAGAAATTGCCAACCCACGAGTGAAAAGGCACTGAAATGTAAGAGGTAGTTGAGCCCTGTATTTCTTGCATTTTGTTGCCTTTTGACCCAGTGTTTACAATTTCTCTTTCTTTGCCTATGTATAGTGTTATTCATCTGATGAAGTGGATTCTAGTCCACAACACTTTATGCCATAATAAATTAGTTACAGGGCCATCTTCAACAGACTTGCATCCATCTAAGTCCATTGAAGTCAATGGGCTTAGAATGACATAACAACTCTGCTGAGGATGGCACTATTAGTCTGTTACAACAAAACAAAACTTTTAAAATCATATGGCATACTGATGAACATGATTATGAATAGTTATCAACACAAAACAAAACTTTAAATTAGAATAAATGACATCTCAGAAGTGCATGGCTACTTTTTCTCAATTCGTCTTGGACCACTTGCCATCTAAACAAGTTTAAACTAGTTTATAAAGCCTAATAGTTCTCAAAAGGTTTTAACTGATTTAAACTAGTTTAACCATCTTTAAAACAAATTTTAACTAGTTTAAACCCATTTAAATTGTTCTCAAAAGGTTTAAACCCCTTTTAAACCAGTTTAGATAGCTTTCACATCAGTTTAAAGTATAGAAATAACTAGTTACATAGTGAAAAAGAAGAGATATATCCGAAATAAGGTTATTAATGTGTGAACAATATAAACAACCACTTGACATAAGCTTAGCATATATTGCTATTGTACAGAGCTTGGTATTGGCTGTTCTTAACCAACAGATGCCCAAGTAAAGATTTTTATAATTTCTCCTTCGTACCTTTATATCCAAATGAGCCACCCGACAATTATGAAGGTATTGTAAGGCTTCCATTGTATCTCTTATGTAGAAAGCTACTTTCTCCTCCATAAGTTCATCATGATTCATAAGGTAGTCCAAGAGACGACCATCATCCATCCTAAAACCCAACAAAAATGCACTGTGAAACCTCAAAGAATTGCTAATATTTGAAATATGTTCACCTCTGAACATAATGAAATTTTTAAAAGGAAGAAGACTGTCTACATCAGGAATATACATTCAAGAATACTAATTGCTTATTCATCTCACCCTTGAATATAATTATTTGCATTTAGGTTTTTGCTGTTTCGTGATGTTATTTTCCCATTACCACCATAGATGCCACCACCATAGAATTAATGAGTTTAATCTTGACATTCTCACAGCCATCTCCCATATTATTCTTTCCAGGGGGGAATTAAATGGTTTTAATGGACATTGTGCAATTTGTGATTCAAAACATAAATGAATCCTTCATTGTAATGAAGTAGCTTAGCTTCCATCAAAGGGACTTACAGCTCTAAGACTAAGATATAGCAGGAAGGTGACTCATAGATATCATGAATAGTAATATACTGGGGATGCTGCAAATGTTGCAACATGGCTGCTTCATGTGCTGCCTGCTCCTTCTTCTTCATTTTTTTATTGATGAACTTCACTGCAACATCCTTCCTAGTTGCTTTGTGGATACATTTCTTCACAACGGCAAATCGCCCTCTGGAAAACAGTAGAATGAAGTTAAACCATGAATACATCATCATATATTTACTTCATTCATAGCCCACCTTTCTCACTGAGACCTTTGAACCAGTTCATTCATGTTGTACATCTATCTCTTTTATTGTGGTATTTTGGATTCTTTTGGGATTACCTTCCAGCATGGATTTTAGAAAGGGCCTTCTTGGTCATGGCTAGAGATGGGCACGAACAGCAATATGAACTAAAAAAACCCACGAACAGACCAATCTGCTGTTCGCAAACAAGCTGTTTGTGAGTAGAGATGGGCACGAACCGAAATATGAACCAAAATTAAGCACAAACCACGCTGGTTCGTGGTTTGCGAACCACGTTTCATCAGATCCCATTTCTGATGAACCGCCATGAACTTTAGGCTGGTTCGTTTGGTTTGGTTTTTTGGTTCGTCACTGCAGACAGCCTGGTGCCAATCAATCAGTCTCCTAGGCAATGGGATGGACTTCCTGCAGACCTTCTTCTGACCCAGAAGTGAATTTCTGCTGGCCCGGAAGTGACCTTCTGCTGACCTGGAAGTGATGATTTTCTGACCTGGATGTGACGTTTTCACGAACCAAACAAACTGGTTCGCAAACCAGGGGCAGGTTCGTGAAAGTTCGTGGTTCATGAAATTTGACGAACCACGAACTGAATGGTTCGTTTTTTTCCGGTTCGTGCCTATCTCTATTTCTGAGGCCCCATTCTAAATGACCAGATGGTCTTTGCAAGCCTTGTTCATTGCTGTTTGTCAAGCCGGACAGTCTGGCACATGCAATCAATTCCCATAGCAACTCAGGCAGGGATTGTCTGAACTCTGTCTGAACTCCTGCTGTTTCCCTGGAAACCCCAATCTAAGCCCAATTTAGCTTGATAGGCAGGTCTTCCTTCCAAGTGTGGACTGGAGCTCCAAACTGGTTACAAGAGGAAAAGACCAGGGGGGAGGGGGGCTCCCAGCTCTGGCTTTCAGGGAGAGACAGCTGCTGTTAGAGAGACAAGGTGAGTGCATTGGAGCTTGAATTTTCTTTGTGTGTGGTGGGATAGGGATCTACCCCTTCAGGTTCCAGGGCTGCTGCCAGGCTCTGGGGCCAAGCTATTATTTATTATTGGTACATTTCCTGCTGCCTGCTCAGATAGGGTTTCTGCGAGTGGTGCAGTAGGGATCTTGATGGCTGGAGGAGAGCCTGCTGGCTCCCACAAACCACGAACAATGAACATGTTCGTGAACAGGATCATGTTTGTCAATGTTCATTGTTCGTGGATGGCAATGAACAACGAACACCACGTTCATTTTTTTTTCTGTTCGTGCTCATGTCTAGTCACGGCACCAAAATTCTGGAACTTCCCTCTCAGGGAGATTCATTTGTCACTGTTGTTGTCTTCCTTCTGGAAAGACTTTTTTTGTTTTGTTTCGCATTTCCTCACTAAGTCTTATTAGCCCTTCCCCATGTTTATCTGTGTTTATATGTTTTATTTACATTGCTTTAAATATATATGTTTTACAAATACAAAATGTTTAATGTTTGAAATATTTTAATGATTGCTGCCTTGGGGATTCTGTTGAGTAGAAAAATGACACTTTTTTTTTTAATTCCTTTGTATAGTAAATCCACAATAGTAGTCTCTAATGGTATACTCTGAGCTTTATGAGTGACCTTGGAAAAACGTTTAATAATAACCTATGTGTGGTAAGAAAGCTGAGTTTATACTTTTGTTCTGTCTCTGGGCCTCTCTAGCATGTATCCGTGTATCATAATGTTTGCATAGGATTTACATTCATAAAGTCCAATGCATGAAGGCTGAAATAGCATCATCACTTCTTGGTTTTGTGTGTGTTTACTCACAAGTGCTCTGTATTGTAAAATAATAATAATGATGATGATGATGATGATGATGATGATGATGATGATGATGATGATTGATTGATTGATTGATTGATTGATTGATTGATTGATATACTGCCCTTCAGGATGACTTAACATCCGCTCAGAGTGGTTTACAAAGTATGTCATTATTATCCCCACAACAACGAACACCCTGTGAGGAGGGTGGGGCTGAGAGAGCTCCTAGAAGCTGTGACTGACCCAAGGTCACCCAACTGGCTTCAAGTGGAGGAGTGGAGAATCAAACCCGGTTCTCCAGATTAAAGTCCTGTGATCTTATCAACTACACCAAAGTGATGCACATATTTCTTTCTTCCATTTTGAAGGTCCATTTACTCCTGTATTTCTGGGATTGTTACATTAACCAGCAAAGATGAACTTATGATTCCATTCTTTTCCGTAGAGCAATGTCAGACAATATTCACAGTTTGTTGTATTTTTTCCCATTTGTTACAGAATAATAAAGGAAAAATCCGAAGAAAGTATCATTTGTGTGCTCCAAAGTATACAGGACTCAAACAAAAAGGAAATAAACACGGGAGAAGGGTCTACAAATTACAAACCAATTTCTGGTGTTTCAGAAGTCATGATGCAAGTATAGTTGGGATGCTTGTTACCAATTTACATTTTCCAGGCAAATCAGAGACACCTAGTTTTTTTCTGTGATGCTCTATGAGATTTCCTTCCTGAGCTTTGTATTTATCCATAAAAAGAATAAAGAAAATTACTGTGTATGAAAATGACAGTTCAGTAAAATATTTACTGACAGTGAGATGCTGACAAAGTCTGGGAATAGTTTTTGGCACAGCCACTGCCGTAAAGAAGGCACAATTCATTACCCTTGAGCATTGATGCATGCACAGATCAGGATTGGCAGAGCTCTCAGTGGATTTCCCTTCTCTCCTTTTCCTCCCTGGTTGTGCATGCACTGCAGTGTACCAGACATTACTTGTAATGGGAGGCTTCCATGTAAATACAGCTACACAGGACCTCAGCCATTATAGATATATAGAGGGCATAATAGCATTCTATTTCCAGTAACTGCATGCATATTCAACTATCAGCCAAGAAGAGGAAAAGAGGGATCCCCTGCACCCTCTTCAATGCCATTGAATCCACAAATGGAACATAACCCAAGTATAGTTTGTAAGTTTCTTAAAGTAAGTTGATGGATGCACAAGCACCTTTAGAAACGTCAGTTTGTGCTGCAATAAAGAAAGTCAATAATTTGAGTTACATAAATAGTTCTTGATTTACTTGTAAGATTTCTAGTCTTGGTGGATAAGATACTCATTGGAAGCTGAGTAGATGGTAGCAGGTACCGCAGACAAGAACAGAATTAACAAACTTAGAAATGTCAGCTTGTGGTCTTAAAAAACTCAGCTGCAGCATCAAGACTTGCATGCTCTAATAAGTAATTATGGAGTACAGCCAAAAGTCTCATAATCATTTTACCACAGCCTCATTCTTTCCAGTATATTTAGATCACACTTTATTATGCAACTGATCAAATGGTGATGAAATAACCTTATGAACTGGTCCAAAACCTATCAACTAAACATGCACTGTGAAGCCAGTCATTCTTTTATCAAGCTTTTTAAAAAGAGAAAGGTCAATGTAGTTAGTTTGTGTTTCACTGAACAATTAATTATAGTATTACCTTCCAATCTCATTCAACTCCACATAGGCCAAATCAAAGTTCTCCTTCCATATAACAGTGGCTCCATCTGCTGCAGAGTCTTTGCAAAACAGGGGAAGCAGGGGGACAACAGTTGGCATTAGGAAATACAGTCATTGATACATTACAAACATTTTAAAAGGAAGGGCCATTTAAAGGGGCGGGAGAGGCTTAAGAGCACAAACAGTAGAAATGGACTACATGTGTCAATGTGTCTTGTCTACCCTTTGAGATCCTTCCTTCCTGGCTCACATTCTCTGAGTTCTTCACCTTCAGTATGGTTTCTGAGAACATCTAATTTCTGATAAACATACATTGTTGTATA
This sequence comes from Eublepharis macularius, assembly GCF_028583425.1. Classification (NCBI taxonomy): domain Eukaryota; kingdom Metazoa; phylum Chordata; class Lepidosauria; order Squamata; family Eublepharidae; genus Eublepharis; species Eublepharis macularius. Next base: position 167,609,416 of record NC_072791.1, on the reverse strand, counting down.
AGCAAGTAAGTATTCTGTAGGTTTATATTACCCAATTAAAGGAACCTTGCTTGATTAATAGGACTACACTTAGTTAATTAAAACTAATAAATCATTTTGAAGGCAGCATAATTTCCTTGCTTTCACATGATGCATGCACTTGTTACAGCAGGAAATCATCTTAGAAGAGGTATTTCTTCTTGTGTGTGAAATAAAAAGAAATGCTTCCTCCATGGCAGTTACAGTGGTGAATAAACAATATTTTGCTGCCAGCATTTTATCTGCACAGTGTAGAGCTACAGAACTCTTCTGGGTAAGCAGGGGCCTATTGGGTTGTGGCCTACAGGACAGGGTTCCCAGGTGCTCACTTATGGCAGACAATCTCCTGGAGATTCTGGCTATTACTCACCAACCCTTGGCTGATTGGTGGGGGAAGCAGGCTGGCCAAAGGAGATATATGGTGATAGTTGTCCCTGTACAATAGTGATACTTCTGGCATTACCTGGAAGCAATGGCATTGTGCCAGGTCATCATCGTGCAATGCAGTGAAGTTGATGCTGTTTTTTTTAACCAGCAATGACTTCACAATTGATGTGTCCTCCTCCAATGCACCTGCAGGTTGCCAGCCAAAAGCTGGCATTTCCAAGTGGTCTTTAAGGGTTGCCACTTGCCAGGTCTCCTGTAGACCAAACTAGGATACTGGGAGAGTTGGAGTGTGTGCATTGGGGGTACTTATCTTGCATGCGCACAAAGTGTGCATGCACTGCAGAGCACTTCCTTGTTGCACCAGGAATTAAGTACATTGTAAGTATGTACTAGGAAGTGAAGGCCCCCTGTGTGGGACTGGTTTGATGAAAAATCACCCCCAATCTAGTGTTGGGGGCAATTATTATCAAATCAGCCCAATATGAGGGCCTTCACTTCCTTGTTGCACCAGGAATGATGTCATTCCCAGCATGATAGGAAAGTGTTCTGCAGTGCACAGGAGCATGCTGTAGGGCTCCTGGGCCCATTCCCTGCATGAGGTGTGGCAGGGGGTGCAGTCTGGAAGCAAGGGATCCCCCACCCCCACCAAGGGAATAGGATCCCTACTTTAAAGGTAGCCTCATATAAGGTGTATTACAATAGTCTAGTATTGAGGTAACGATGGATCCACAAGGCCAAATAAACCACATCCAGCTACGGACCATCTTCCTAGCTAAGTGAAATTACTAAAATGGCTTTTTTGCAGCTGCATTAGCTCGCTTCTCTGGCAATAAAGCTAGATCCAATACCTCTCCTACATGCTTAACTGAGTCAGCAAATGTCAGCTAGACCCCATCAAAAGTGGGAAGCTTTAAAAGTTATTCAATATCTTTATAAAGTACAGCTAAAATGTTTTAATTGCCTTAAACAGTTTAACTCACTGCAATGATGAGCATAGCCTATTTTCTCTTCCAAAACTGAAAATGACTTAGTATTTGTGGGAGGTAGGATGCATGAAAATAGAAGCAGATGGAAATGATATTTGGTTAACAAATATACATTAAAGATTAATGTTTGCTTTATTGGATAGTAATTATATCTGAGAAGCAGGCCCATTACAATTGCTGCTTTCCTTGAATAATAATATTTAGCACTTAAAGTGTTCAAAGCCGCTTTCATTATTGGAAGCAGCAACTAGCAAAGTATATATATATATATTATACTGAGTCACACCATTGATGCATCTAGCCCGATTTTGGATATCCTGATTGGCAACAGCTCCCCAGGTTTTTAGAAAGAACTCTATGCAAGCCCTGCCACAGAGATATTTTTAACTGGAGATGCCAGAGATTATCTATGTCTATGTGAAAAGAATGTCACATTTTAATAAGGATTAGGTCATGCTTCCTCTAGTTGGCCTGAAATTGTTCTTTAAATGTTTATACACTAATCAGAAGAGATATCAGGCATGCACATTTTATGCTTGGAGTTCCATCCCTGAGTTTAGTGAGGAGCCATAGCTCAGTGGTACAACATCTGCTCTGTTTCAACTGGTCTGTAGTAGAAGAGCAAAATTCAGGTCCACTAGCACCTTAAAGACCAACATCTACTTTGTGACAAAAAGTCCCTGGTTCCATCCCTGACATAACCAGTTAAAAGTACCAGGTAGTAGGGAATGTGAAAAACTTCTACCTGAGCTGCTGGAGATGTCAAAGTAGACAATACTGTCCTTAATGGAACAGTGCTCTGACTCAGCTTCATGTGTCCATGGGTACAAAATACCAAAGAGAAAAGCCAGGTCTCCCTTGAACCTTGGCTTCTGAAACAGAACTAAAATCTACAGTTTCTAATTTTTTTTGCATTATAGGGTTTTCCTGTCCTCAGTTTTCCATGCCCTTCTTTTTGGTCAAATGCTCACCGTATTCTGGAAGTTTCACAAATTCAGAGGCCTCACTAGGTAAACTAATTCCCCAAGGATTGCTAGCGCTGACTCGGAACTGATATTGACAGCCAGGTGTGAGATCTTCAATAACGAGGTAGGTGTCCAAAGTTGAGGCAACAGACTGCTGCCAGACCTGAGATCCTATGTTTTGGGGAAGAGAGAGAAATAAAACATTACCAAAGCTTAAATGTGGCTCTAGGCTCTAGACAAGGAAGAGAAGTAGCCTGCCCTAGAGATCTGTTCTTCCCTACTACCTGTACATTGGTACTAACCCTATATGTCATAGGACATTTATCAAATTATCCTGCAAGTCCTATGCACTAAGAAAAAGTAATGGGCCCTCGTAGTTGAGGCTGATTTACACATGCAGCAAACTGATTAAATCATGCTGAGGTGCCTGAATGGATGGTACCATTTCAAAATGCAGGTAGGAGATACTATTTTTGAACATTCTTCTACATAAAAGCTCCTTGCTAGCAGAAAGCTAAGACATCAGGAAAATGCCATCTTCCTGCTGCTAGTTTTCTGCTTACATGGAATTCTTTTTTACCTCCACAAGTAGAGTTCAAAAATATTATTCTTCTATCACATCAGGATCAGGGCCAGCGCCAGAGTTTATGGCGCCCGCAGCCACGAGCGCACGCACTGTGCGTGCGCACACCTCTGACTGCGTGACATCATGTCATCATGCAGCGCAAGATGGATGGGGCGGCGCGCGGAAGCTTCTCCGTGCTCCGCACACCGCCCCAGCAGCTGCTCGCAGCTTCTGCACCCGGCTGGGGCATGTGGGGGCGGAGAAGTGCGCAGCAGAGCTGGCGTGGCTGGCTGCAGCAGTAGCTGCAGCCAGCCAGCCCCATGCCACCGCCACTGCCACGCATCCCAGCTGGGCACAGAAGCCCCGAGCCACTGCTGGGGCGGTGCACGGAGGCTGCTCCGCGCGCTGCCCCAGCAGCGGCTCGCGACTTCTGCAACCAGCCGGGGCGTATGGGGGCGGAGGAGCGCGCAGTGGAGCTGCCGTGGCTGGCTGCAGCTCCGTGCTGCCACTGCCACGTGCCCCAGCTGGGCGCAGAAGCCGCTAGCCGCTGCTGGGGCGGCGCACGGAGGCTGCGCCCAGCTGGGGCGTGTGGCATCGGCGTCGGCGTCAGCACAGGGCTGGCTGGCGGCAGCAGTAGCTGCAGCCCAGTCATGCCAGCTTCGCTGCGCGCACCTCTGCCCACGACACCCCCTCCGATGCCCCTCTAGTGCCCACGTGCCCGAGGCCACTGCCTACCTGGCCTCCATGGGTGCGCCGGCCCTGATCAGGATTCTATTATCTCATTCTGCAGTATGTGTAGTTCCATCGATAGAAACCTGTATGTGCTTACCACACAAAATTTCTTTATATGGCCTTAACAACTAGAATCATTTGAATAATCATAAACTCAAAGAAAAAACTAGAAAGGTAATTTTAATGACCATCCCGGGGAAGGTAGGACTCATGTCTGTGATATAGCATTTTTATGCCTGCTGCATATAAGATGCATGTGCCTTCATCTTAATTGCTTTATTATTGAATTATTGAGTAAAGTCAAACGATAAGAAGTAACACTTTCAAGGGAAGATTCCTGACTGGTTGCTGATATTATTAATATCATTATTGATCTATTATTATTTATTCATTTTCATCATTTGGCAAAGGTGGCAACCAGATTAATGAAACAGAAGAAGATCTTTGGAGCTGAACATGACAGGGCAATGGAAACCATGAATATGTGAGGGGGACAAAGGTTAAAAAAAAAGTGCAGGAACTGAGAAAGTTGTGGGAAGGGGGGGGGGAATTCAACAATGAACTGTCAAGCTGAAAAACCATGCATGAGGTTGACTGAATTTCAGTGAAATCCAGTCAACCTAACACATGGTTTCTCAGCTTGACACAACTCTATCCAGTCATAATGGGGTTAACAATCTCCATGTGGGGCCTGGAGTTCTCCAAAAATTTCAACTGATCTCCATCAGTTTTTCTGAAAGATATGGCAGCCTTGAAGGGTGGACTCTACGGCATCACACCCTCAATGAACTCCCTCCCCAACTCCACCATCCTCAAGCACCACCACCAAATCTCCATGAAGTTCCCCAAGTCAGAGGTGGCACTCCTAATTTAGAGGGTTTTACTGATTTCTAGAAAAAGGTTATCTCTCAGAAGGCCAGAGACCAGCAGTGAAGTATTTCTTTAGTCCATAACCAGTGTCACAATTCAAGTGCCACATGGAGATGCATTTCCCATCTACAAACTTATTAAAAATCTGTCTGATCCCCACAGGTAAATGATTTGGGATGTGCCTAAGATGTCACCCCTATGAACTGTTTTGCAATAACTGACTGCATTTAATCAAGTACCTGAAAGGGGTGAACTGGCAAGTAGATGGGAGAAGGGCACTTAATTTCTCTCCCCATCCTCACGTTAGCATTTCTTGGGAACCAACTGTTTTCCTGATCATGCTCAGTTTTGTCTATGTCTGTATGCACCCAATATGAAGTGCTCTCATGAAAAGTAATGCTCATACCTTCTTCTCTGTATTCCACCGTGTAACCAGAAATAGTACAGTTTCCTGTACTGGATGGAGGTAGCCACCGAAGAATCACCGAGGTGCAGCTTCTTTCCTGAGCAATGGGACGATTTGGGGCTGCTGGGACACCTGGAGCAGACAAGAGAAGAGAAACAGAAAAATCAGAAGAGAATGTTCAAGATGGGTAACCGTGTTAGTCTGCCTGTAGCAGTAGAAAAGAGCAAGAGCCCAGTAAGCGCCTATAAGACTAACAAAATTTGGGGTAGGGTAGGAGTTTTCGTGAGCCACAGCTCACTTCTGCAGACACGTGTCTTCAGGTATCTGAAGAAGTGAGCTATGGCTCACGAAAGCTCATACCCTACCCCAAATGTTGTTGGTCTTATAGTGCTACTGGACTTTTGCTCTTTTCTACTGCAGAAGAGAATGTATTTGTGTCTTTTCAAATACTGCTGTTTTCTGATTGCAATGCAAGTGAAAGAGAGTAGAGAGACACTCATTAAAAGCTAGGCATGCTAAAGTACCAGTAAAAAACACCCGGATATCTAATAAAACTACTATATCTATTTCTCTTCAATGTCAAAATACAAATATGTTGTTTATACAAACAATACAATCATGCTCATAAATACAATAATTGTACATAGTACTAATTGAATCTCCAGAACTCTTTGAATCCGTTCATTAATCACAGGGAGCTCCACACCCCACTCTGTTTCTTCTTTGAGCAAGGTAAGTACTCCGAGGGCGAAAAGGATGGTATGATGGTAAGTGCATTCATACAAGTCTTCTGTAATTCATGTTGTTTCTTATGATTACAGAATCTTCCCAAAGCTGGTACAGAAGTCAAACAGCCACTGACAGTCCTAACTGCAACCGGCTTAGTGGCAGCTTTCGTCAGGACGACTTCCTCAGGGACTGACGTGGATTAGCTCCTCTGCATCTCTCCAGGGTATGTTGGAATGAGTCAGCATCAGGTGAGCCACCAGTCCCTGAGGAAGTCGTCCTGATGAAAGCTGCCGCTAAGCTGGTTGCAGTTAAGACTGTCAGTGGCTGTTTGACTTCTGTACCAGCTTTGGGAAGATTCTTTAATCATAAGAAACAACATGAATTACAGAAGACTTGTATGAATGCACTTACCATCATACCATCCTTTTCGCCCTCGGAGTACTTACCTTGCTCAAAGAAGAAACAGAGTGGGGTGTGGAGCCCCCTGTGATTAATGAACGGATTCAAAGAGTTCTGGAGATTCAGTTAGTACTATGTACAATGATTGTATTTATGAGCATGATTGTATTGTTTGTATAAACAACATATTTGTATTTTGACATTGAAGAGAAATAGATATAGTAGTTTTGTTAGATATCCGGTTTTTTTTTCACTCTGCGTATTGTAATCTGTTACGGATATCAGGCTTGTTATTTGCACAAAGTACCAGTAAAAGCTAGGTAAGCTAGCTGAACCAGTATCCATCAACAATGGGCCAAGTTACACCCTAAAGTATGGGTTCTTTTTTCAAAACAAATGACGTGTTTGAAATTTGATCTATCTGTTCAGTAAGAGTGCACAGGTGAATCCATCACAGGATTCAATTATGTGGGCAGAACTACACATTAGGAAGCAAATAATGTGTTCCCAATCTCCCATTGATCTTGCAGTACTCAGGTTAGGTGGTAAGGAGAGTCAGTGAAGTCAGTACTTACCAGTTCTCCCCTATGCATGCTTTCTCTCAGTGTTCTAACTCAATTTCTTTGAATAAATAGATCAACTAAATAAGCATGCATGTCAAAAAAGAAATCCTTATAACCAAGCCAGATAAGACATTTGCGATAAGCAATCAGATCTCTTAAATCTTTACCTGTATGGCTGCTCTGTCAGGGAAAATAATAACCTGGTGTGTGTATTAGTGTGGCAGGGAAGAAAATGGCAGGGAGGAGTGGTCAAAGCCTCCTTCTACAGTGACCGTATCTTGCTACTCAGCTCAGCATGTATACAAGAAGAAGCCAGAAGAGTGGCACCCAGCTCTCTAGGCGTGCATGCATGCTACCATCAGGTTCTTCCACATGGCAGCAAGCAAGCAAGCAAGCAAGCAAGCAAGATTAAATAAATAAATACAAAAATAAATAAATAAATACTGGCACTGTAGGTGCTAGTAAGGCAGGGTTCTACAACTCTCCTGAGGGTCCTGAGTCCTCCTGACCCCTACCTTTAATATCTAAAGTGCTGCTTTAGTTATAAATCCAAATGAACGATGCCTCACAGGAGTGCTTCTTTGCCTCTGCCTGTTGCTTAGTAAATAAAGCAATATTTAAAATGTTGTAAGTCTCCAGTGTTCTCTATAATCAAAAGGAAACAAATCCAGGAAGAAGTGACCTTGGATTTTCTCTCTCTCTGTGTAATATTTATACCACACAAACAAGTTACAGCATGCCTGTGAAGCTAAACTGAATATCGTCAAGTATTTAAATCAGCAGACACACTGGCTCAGTAAAAATATGAAAGCTTGTAAAAATAAATATTGTGCCATCTGATGAAATAAATGTAAACCAGGACAAAATCCGCACCTTGGACTTTGATTGTAGCAGAAGTGGATGCTGTTCCAAGTTCATTTGTTGCCACACATGTGTAAATACCACTATCCTGGGGCATGACATTACAGATCTTCAGGGTGATTTCGCCTGAATCACTGAAAGGAGGCAAATGACAACATTTTAATCTGTTATTCAGATATGAATTGGCAATAGTTTCTCTTCTGGAGATAAACACAGAAAATGAAAACCAATGAAAAAACTGGCAAATGCTTTCAGAAATCTTGAAGTTGAATTTGGGATGAGAAGGCTTTGTTACCAGATCTACATGCCACTACTGGGATATGCCACTATTCCAAGGAATAACTTCTGCAGGGATTACGGAATTTGTAGGTTTTTTTCTGCATTCTTAATTGAGTAGAAAGGCAGAGAGAACTACAATTCCCATAATTCCCAGCAAGGAAAATCGGTCAGACCTTGTGGGATTTTGTTGCCAGTTATTTACAGCCCCAGAGCCCCGTGGTGCAGAGTGGTAAGCTGTGGTACTGAAGCCCAAGCTCTGCTCACAACCTAAGTTCGATCCCGGCAGAAGCTGGATTCAGGTAGCTGGCTCAAGGTTGACTCAGCCTTCCATCCTTCCGAGGTCGGTAAAATGAGTACCCAGTTTCGTGGGGGTAAAGTGTAGATGACTGGAGAAGGCAATGGCAAACCATCCCGTAAAAAGTCTGCCAAGAAAACATCGTGATGCGACATCACCCCATGGGTCAGTAATAACTCAGTGATTGCACACGGGACTACCTTTACCTTTATTCAGGGCTTTTTTCCTGGGAAAAGAGGTGGTAGAACTCAGTGGGTTGCCTTCAGAGAAAATGGTCACATGGCTGGTGGCCCCGCCCCCTGATCTCCAGACAGAGGGGAGTTTAGATTGCCCTCCGCACCGCTGCATGGTGCGGAGGGCAATCTAAACTCCCCCCCGGTCTGGAGATCAGGGGGCGGGGCCACCAGCCATGTGACCATTTTCAAGAGGTTCTGGAACTCCGTTCCACCGCGTTCCAGCTGAAAAAAGCCCTGCCTTTATATACCTTTACCTTTATTATTTATATATAAATTAAGTGTCCTATCACCATTTCTGCTTCCCTCCCCCTAGGGAGATGTAAGGTTTGAGTAGGGAAAGCAATGACCTATTTGAAATGGAAGTAAAGCTACTTGAATTGAGGGGTTCACTTCATAACCCTATAAGACTTGATTTCAAAACCTGTACCATGACACTGTACAAGCTGTGACCCTTCCTGGATGACATAGGCATGCCAGCCTCCAGGTGATAGCTGGAGATCTCCCTGAATTACAACTGATCTCCAGGCAACAGAGATCAGTTCCCCTGGAGAAAATGGCTGCTTTGGAGGGTGGATTCTATGGAACTATACCCTGCTGAGGTCCCTCCCCTCCCAAACCCCAGCCTCTTCAGGCTGCACACCCAAAATCTCCAGGGATTTCCCAACCTGGACCTGACAACCCTAGGATCACAGGGATTGCTTACCAGAACACGTCTTCATAAATTCTAGACTAGATGACCATAATGTGCATTGTGTGCACTGTACTAAAAGTGTTTGGAAATTGTAGTAAGTTCAGAATACAGTAACCTGGATGTTAAATGCAGCTGGTATCACAGAATATATTGCACCTGTCACAAACTGCCTCTTTAAGAGGCTAACCCAGTAGGCCTCAGTGCAAGCAGGAGAGTAGAAAGGATACAGTTTTATTTTCCCTGCTAGAAGCCTGCAGGAGTGCAGGTGGGATTTCCAGCTCCAGGTTGGGAAATTCCTGGAGATGTGGGGGGGTGGAGACTGTAGGGGGCAGGATTTGGGAAGAGGAGGGACATCAGCAGGGTATAACGCCGTAGAGTCCACCCTCCAAAGCAGCCATTTTCTCCAGGGGAACTGATCTCTATGGCCTGGAGATCAGTTGTAATTCTGGGAGATCTTCAGCAACCACCTGGAGACTAGCAACCCTAGCAGGACCTACCAAGAACTCTTTAAGAAAAGCCTGGGCCTAGTGGACAAGGAACAATGTTAAGTATTGTTATATCTTTTCTTTAAAGTCAAGTTATCTGCTCTACAATTACTGTTAATAAAGACCCCATCAAGTTAAAGGAAACAGGTTGGTTGTTCTTTGCTCTACTATGCAATAGCACTTGTTCTCAAAGCACTATACTGCTTACCACTTCCTAGGTGGAATTCAAAATGCTGATATAATTTAAAACCCTACACAACTGGGACCATGCTTTCTCTTCTGTTTTTCCATTCCATCTAATTTCCCCCGGAGTAAGGAACAGAGCTTTCTTGGTGGCTGGTCCTCTCACTTTGGAACATGCAATTCAGAAAGGACCTCATGTGCTGCTTTTCAGTGAACTGGATGTACCTAAGTAGGCTTGAATCTTGAGTGACAGGTTTGCCCCGGATATTTAAGATTTTTTAAAAATTATTTTATTATGATTGTATGTATTTTATTATAAGGATAAGACAGGTAAAAGGCCTGTAAATCAGAATATAAAATGTTAAGAGATTTGCAGGATCCCTTCCTGAAGCCCGATATGTCTTCTCTTGAAAACAGACCATTCTTTCTATTCTCCTGTATCTTAAGATACTTGTATGTTCAATCAGTCCTTTAGAAACAAAATAGGAAACTGCTCTGAATCAAGCTGGACATTGTGCTTAACTGCTTGTTTTATTAGGACATTGGAGTGTGGTGCTTATTTTCAGACGCTCAACTAGTGGTGCACTTGCTCATACAGAAACTTAGCTTGGACTAAGTTTGCCATTGCCCGCTGTCCCTGCTCTCAATCCCATTTGCAATGATTTGAGGAAAGGGAATAAAAAAATGGGGAGTAATATCGATGGTTTCTGCCATAAGGACTGGGAAAATTCCTGGAGCATCACTAGGTACTGACATTACATTTTCAATGATGCTCTAGGATTTTCCCCATGGAGGATTTGACGTAGTCTCTGAAACACCACCATCCCCAGTCCTGATCCTCAAATCTCCTGGCATTTACTGGTGAAGGGCTGGCAATCCTATTTGGATGCAATAGCTTTTAATACAATCACAATGTTTTGTAGCAATGAAACCACCGCTGCTGCAATGGTGAATATAAAAGTTTGAACATACCAGGAGGAAACTGTATATGCGGCTGTACTGTTGTCATTGTCGAGGATGTTTTGATCTGGTCCCTTCCAGGTTATACTTGGCTTTGGCCGTCCACACACCTTACATTGTAATATTACTGTGTCACCAAGCAAGCAGGTGATGTCCACTAAAGGCACAAGAAACTCTGGAGCAACTAGAGCAAAAGTCACATGCAGAAACACATTACACTCACCATAGACATCAAACTGATCTTGCCGCTTACTATATTATGATCTTGCAAAGGGAGAATGGGAAAATAAGCACCTCTTTTCCAATCTGAGAAGGACTTTTCCAAAAAGATAAAGAAGACACAGACCTTTGCTCCTTGCATTCTGTGGATGATGCTAATCACTCACATGCATTTCTAGTATCGACATCTCATACCACTACCACTCTATGATGTTCCCTGAGTGAGATGATGATCCAAGTGACACTTCTAATCTTCAGATAGGAATATTTTGGACATTTAAAATAAGATCTTAGGAGCACACTTAGCCAACACTTTACAGCTAAAACTATAATTATTAATGGTAATATTCCTACTATAATAGATTGTGTGATATTTTTATCAGTTCTTCCTAGGAGATCTAGCAGTATTGCCAATGGTAAATGAACATGGAGTTGCTCTTGAGCTTGGACAATGCAGCTATAGTTCTTGCTAGCAACAGCTGGCTAGGGCTTCCTTCAACTGTACCATTCTTTAAATTCTCATTCCTGCTACAACAGTGTGGGACAGCCATTCCTAGTATGAAAAAGCTTGTGCAAGTGGTGATAGTATAGCTTATATGCATGCAGATACATACTAGTTCTCAAAGGAGTTGCTACAGGAGTAGACTCAGTTGTATTTATTCCAGCAAAAACTTTTACATGCAAGTTCAGCCCCTTAAATGTGTTATGAGTTGATTTCAATAAAAGTTTGTGATGAATTCTAAGGAACGTATTTGAATCTTGCACACCTGTTCGTGCTAGGGTTACCAGGTCCCCTTACTCTCCCAGTAGGAGGGCGGGCACCTGGCACTCACCTTCTCTGTATTACTTGTGTGATGATGTCATTTCCAGTGATGGCACTTCCAGGCAACATCATGCAGGCACAGGAGTGCACATGTGCTTCACAGTGGGCCAATTTGGGCCCCAAACAGGCCAAATTGGCCTGCTGTGAAGCATGGAAGAACTCTCGGGGCGGTGATGACATCACTTCCAGGAAGTGACACTGTCGCACTGTCCCAGGAATGCTCAGGGGGCCTGTTCCCACACCTTTCCCCGCCACCGGCCAGGTGAGTAGTGACACAGAGCGGAAGGTGGGAGCGGGAAATTCCCTGCTCCCACTGGGGGACTGGTAACCCTAGCTCATGCCAATATGAAATCAAAATGAGTTTATGTGCAAGTTGAGAATATGAATTTAGGCACAGACTCTGAACGGGTTTTATTTATCATTTTTAAAAGTGATTGTAATATTTTGCCATGTAAATAGTTTGTGTGTTTTATTTCTGCTGGCTGCTGTAGGGCTTTGAACGTATGGCACTATGGTTTAAAATGCAGACTTCTTCTCCTCTCCCACCCGCCCCGCTTCCAGTATCTGTTGAGTTTAAGCACATTCCTTCCTATATTTTGTTTCTTTCCCCTAGGAACATCATGGAAACAAGTTGACACACTTTGGCCTTTTTGCTGATCTACGTTGATGCAATTGGTGTGATTAGCTGAAAGAGGGTCCTTTTGCTTTCCTTTAGAGTTTCAAAATGTACATGTATAAGTCACACAAGCTTCCTCTCAATTCTGTTTTTGATATGGTACAACAGGATTTTCCACAATAACTCAAAGTCTTTTGAGAAAGGCAAACAAAAGATTTTAGACAATAACTGGCAAGCTTTCTGAAGAAGAATCTGTTTTTTTTAAATGGGTGTTTGCTAGCTACTTGTCATATGTTTCATTTTAAAATTATGACATAATTACAGTATCTGCATTGTGTTTGTTATAAAATTACAGCTTGTACAGCACTTTGCCCTTTCATTCCCTCTACTGCGTTTCTATATATTTGTATCTTTTAACTCACCTTCCTGGATGAAGTTTGGGTTGATGATCTGGAACAAAAAAGTATAGAAAAATGGAAAATACTTGTTTAACTTGTCCATGAAAAGAGGAATTCGTCTCACTAAAATAAGAATGTCAACCAAAGAAGCGTGACAAAACATTGATGAGAAACTAAAAGCATACCTAAAAGGCTCTGATTTAGGTTATTGTAAGTATACAACAAGCTCAGCTCATTGATTCAATTAAGCTGATCACCTTCACTACATCTTGGGACACTATGTTGTATGGAAAAGTTGCCTATCTTTCTCTAGGCAACATGCTCCCACTTTTATGATTCCTAATGAAGAGCTGTTGTCTGTCACCAGAAGCAAGAAATTAGGCTTGACAAAATTTCACTTACAGTGCAATCCTAAGCAGTTCCTCCAGTCTAAGCAATTTTGTAGAAGGGTAAAACTGACTAGAGTTTTCTGGCAAAATCTAGTGCATCAGAACTGGAATAATATATACAATACTTACATGTTGCTTGAACACTTCTGTCTTAATGTATGCACTAAGCTACTTCTTGAACAGCTGCACACTAATTTTATTGCTATTATTGAGTTTTACTTTCTTGAACAATCTTATTGCATTTAAGAGAAAACAGCCCATTTTTAGTAACAGCTAAATGCCTGCAGAATACTTTTGTTGTCAGCACCTGAGTAAAGCTAATCTTCTTGATTATATTTTTGTGCTATGATTGGCTCTCTAATTAGTTGGGGTGAATGAGCTGTGCAGGTTACAATGTGTGTATGTGGTGCCCTCAAGTCATAGCTGACTTACGGTGACCCTTGGTGGGGTTTTCATTGCAAGAAAGTATCAGAGGTGATTTGCCATTGCCTGCCTCTGCAGCCCTGGTCTTTGCTGGACATCTCTCATCCAGTTACTAACCAAGGCCAACCCTGCTTAGCTTCTGAGATCTGATGAGATCAGGCTCACCTGGGTTATCCAGGTCAGGGCCTGCAGGTTAGAAGGCAATCTACTGAATTCTGCTTTAAGGGTTTAGGAAGAGGGTGTGTGTGTTTAAATTTCTTCCCTCCATGGTGAAGAGTTGCACAGTAAGGTCCTCCTGTAATGTAAGCATGCCTCCTTAAAAAATCATCATTGTCAAGTACTGGTATATCAAATTTAAAGACTGAAGAATGAATTACACATTTAAAGACTGAAGAATGAATTATATGCAATTTTGGAGGTCCAAGCCTAGAACTCTAGGTATTTAAATTGGGAGTGCAAGAGTGGTGATGGTGGGGGGTTAACCCTTTTTTCCTGACAGTTTCCTCTATTGAAAACTTTTATCCCTTTTACAGAAAAAAGACAGTCACAGCATAGGCACCTGTCTTTTTCCCTACTGGGACTTAAGGCATTTTCAATAGAAGAATCAATGTGGGAGGGGGAAAGAGTATCACACACACTCCCTGCATTTACTTTTCATATATGGACTTCCAGTCATAGAAATCCCAAGTCATGTGTAATTTGGCTAAGCACAAAGCAGAACTCCAGTCACCATGAGAATATTAATATTTCAAATCGGAAGCTAGAAGTTCTTAAACTATTCAGATTTCATTTTTGAAACTGGAGGGATGGATGGCTTTAGAACAGTAAGCCTTTTAGTTCAAACCAAATACTAGCAATTCAATACTTTAACTTATTTTTCCAAATCTCAGCTCCGATACAATCTCTAAATAATATTGAAAAAAGAATATAAATAAATTTGAATTTTGTAGTAAAATTCAACATTGTTACTTGAAGCATTTTCTCCTAGTTAATTCCACTTACAAATGAATGGCTACTCTTTTAAGTGGGAAGAAGAGTGTTTCAGCAGTAGAGGGCAGTTTTGAGCTAAGATATGCAGATCCATTTTAAACTCCTTTGTGGTAATTCAAACTCAATGAATTATACTATTATTTAAGGTGGAAATTTTGTACTCTGTTCACTCAAGTTTTTAAAGACAGAACATTTATATTGTCAACAAGACATTGACTTTGGAGAACAAATTTCAAAATAAAAAAAATGATCAGCATTTAAAATTCTGAAATTTTACATTTATGCCATGATTTGTAGTACTGGTATTTCCTGAAACAACACCCTTAGTAGCTAAAAGTACAAGGAACAGAGCCAGAGTAGTCTGACATCATTTTAGATTTGTGCAGTTCAGAATGCAGAATGGCTCAGCTGAACATCATAAACTTTTCCAGAATACATCTCATCAGTTTCTTCTTTTCTGTGGTGTCCCAATATGGTGATAGTCTGCTTTGCATCTGAATTTGGTATTTTTGTATCTTTGGACAGCCCACTAAATACAATACTTTTTCTTTGGCCTAAACCACCAATATTAATTGCTATTTTTTAATTTAAAATGGTGTGACTATTTTTTATAAATGTGTGACAGACAGGGAATAACTCCTAGGTGGGTAGCATTGCCATAAGGTGATTTTAGACTGGCTATAATGTTTTTATATTTGGCTTTGCTAATGTTTGTTTTATAAAGTTGTTTTTACATTGTTGTTACCCACTTTGGTCCTTGCAGGTGAATCACAAGGCCAGGGGAGAGGAGGTAGAATAAATTGGGACAGGAGGCCCTGAGAGGCTTATGCCAAATTTGAGCTTGCCTTTGCATAAAGTGGAGATGGCCAGGAAGGCTGTTGCTCAGAATTTTATTTCTCGGTGTTTAGAAATTCTAAATATGAAAAATAAATTTGATCCTTGAATGTTCACTGATGTGAGATATCTGCATTTTATACTGGGGAGAAAGAAAGAGGTGCATTAATTTAGAAGTGGGTCCCATTTACAAAAAAATTGAGAAGCTCTGTGCTGGATATTAATAGGCAGACACCATGTGTATTTGAGTGAGAAGCCTGTGGCAACTCTTAAATCTCATAATCCTACTATATAAAAGGCTAAGCGTATTCAAGACGACTCACTTCCTACACTGGTGCACCTCCAGAGGGCGCTGCTGTGGAGGGAAGCCCAGAAGAGGCAGCCAGACATCCAGAGAGCACACCATGATGGGAAGCCCAGGCTGGGATCAGGTGCAGAGTGGATGGCAATGCCTGCTCTCCACCTTCACCCAGCTGGGATCAGGAGCAAAGCAGGTGGCAATACCTGCCCACTGCCATCACCCAGCTGGGATGAAGAGTAAAGCAGGTGGCAATGCCCGTCCATGCTTTATGCAGCTGGGATCAGTAGCGGAGCAGGTGGCAATGCTCGTCCACCCACCTTTTATGCAGCTGGGATCAGATGTAAAGCAGGGGCCAATACCCGCCCTCCGCCTTCACACAGCTGGGATCAGGATTGGAGCAGGTGGCAATGCCCACCCCCTTTCACCTGGTCGGCTGTAGAGCAGGAGAAAATCCCTGCACCCCCTTCATCCAGCTGGGATCAGGCAAGGAGCAGAGATCGTAAACTGAGATTGTAAGCAATATAGAACTCCATGAGTTGTAGACTCATTATTTCTAATGCCAATAAAGGTAATTTGATTGATTGATTGATTGATTGATTGATTGATTGATTGATTGATTGATTGATTGATTGATTGATTGATTGAAATCACAGCAACATACAATTAAAATGCAGCCTAGCGATCACACTTAGCAAATCGTGATTTTAATGGTGTGGACTGTGGAAAGAAATATGAGACAGCTAGGGAAGTATGCCTGAAAAAAATCCATTTTTTTCCAATTTGTATTATAAGAAGGGCATAGATATGGGTATTCAATAATATTGGGATCTTCCAGAACTGTTCCAGGATCTGGGTTTTTCTGAGATTCCAGAATTATTTGAGTTCCATTATTCCCTATGGTGGACTTTTTCAGGGAGAGGGGCTGGAATGGCTGCTTTTCAAACAAAAGACACCAACATTTCAGGGGAGTTAGTGCTGCCTAAATATCCTTCCCAGTTTCAAGCAAATTAGAGCAAGGAGTCCAGTTCTACAGGCCCTTGAACAAGGTTCTCCTAGCCATCCTATCTGCAGAGGTACAGTATGGGAGGAAAAGATAGCCCTGGGAAAGGGCTCTGCCCCCACAAAGGAGAGAGAGAAGGAGAAGCTCTGCTGGGCCTTGCACCTGACCAGGAGCAGCCTCCCCTGAGTTCAATGAGATTTAGGGAGCTGCCTTCTCATTGCTTAGGAAACCACTTAAAGGGACAAAACAGGACTGAGATCCTTAAAATATCAGCCCTAGATATTCCCAAATATTTCTGGAAATATACAGCACCCAGATACTGGTATTCCTGAAAATTCTGCATACCTGAATAGACCTAGAAATGCTGATATTTTTCAGATATCCCTTCTTCTTTAGCAATACTAAAAGATGATTGGGTGGATGCAGGTAGCCACTTAGTGTGTATGCAATCATACAGTAAGATTAGTGTAATACAGTTGGCACTCATTTATTTATTTATATTCTGTAACAGCCTGATAAATGATGAAGAAAGTGTTTTCCCTAACCCGCCCACCCAAGATTTCTAGTTTCATGCAGATGTATGTGAGCATCAGCACAGCACTGGAAACAGCTGAAAGTCAACAAAAAATTGTTTTTGGAGGAAGGCATGCCCCAGCATGAATACACTACATCAGAGGCCACCACTGCAGAATAATAGCTGTCTAGCTGCAAGACAAACAGATCCCCTTTTCATAAGGGCATTGTAGACAGCACGCACATACACATCTGTGTGTAAAAACCCGAGTTAATTTTGCGTAAGGCCTATTGTTGCTGAAGCATTCAAATGTAGCACTTGCATGCCTTTCCCTTGACCTCTGCCAATCAAAAATGATTGCAGCATCTCATTTTATTCCTGGCTCTCTTTTTCTTTGTCCATAAGTCTTGCATGTGGGTAAACAAAGTAGCAAGGCCAACAATCGCAACAATGGCTATTCTATTAAAAGGATGAGAAAATAAACTATAATTACAAGGCACAGGGTACTGTTGTATCAGCATACCATTGTTTAGGCAAATGCAAACAGTAAGGGAGTTGGGAGGTAGGTAGGAATTCATGCCTTACTGTGCATGAAATTTGCCTTTTAAGTTGAAGTTTCACAAGGAAACTGACCTTGCAGTTTTAATGGGCTTTTAATACATAATAAACAGACTCTGAAACTGGCCAGAATTTATAATACCACATTTGCCAACTGTAGGAAGATGCTGCCATTAGTAACATGCTAGCATATTCTTTGCAGGTTTTAGCCTGACATGGCAATATCTATTTTAGCAACTGTTAATCAATACAATAATTGCTATTCAATTGCAGGTACAGTTACACCTTTGGGTGGAAACAATATGGGCAGTAGAGGAATGGAAAGATCAGGATGCAGCTAGCTTAAGACAGAAGTAGATGCAGAAGTAGATGCAGAGCAGCAGGCAACAAATTGAAAGCCTGGTTTTACACATACTCCGAGAGGCCTTCAACTTTTTAGTTTGATTGGCTTCGAGAACAAGTAATATGCATGTTATCTTGTCTTCAGAATGTTTGCAACAGCAGTATACTTCCCAAATAACTTGGTTGGACATACCAGATTTTCACAGCACACTACAAATAGTATGTAGGTGTAGGGAACATACAATACTTGCCCCTCTGATAGTGTATTTATTGTTTACTAGTATTGCCTTACAAATTAGACATCTATGACTTCAAGCTCCTGATCAGTTGGAGCTTATTTAAGATTCTTGAGATGTTAAGAAAACAGATAGCTCATTAAAAAGTAACTGATATGATAGAAACAGTGCTGCTAGATTTTTAGCAATTGTTTAGAAGGCTGTTTTGGTAGATGGTGGTTGGTAGCATCCCATGATGTCCACAAAGATCCCATGCTCCTCAAGAGCAGCTGGAGGTGGGTAGGTAGAAAATGAATATTCCCGAGACTCTGCTCTGTTTATAGTTCTTTAGATACCATTGGCAGCCTTGGGTACATTCTAGCAACTACACAGAACTGTACAGGCCCCATTTATAAACAGGTACAATTGTTTGGGGAAAACAGAATTGGACTGCAAGTCAGGGAGGAAAGAAAGGGTTGTCTACCTCCATGCTAGTGTTTGGGTCAAGGTCATCACATTCTGATTCCTCTGAACTGTTTGTCTCCTTTTTGGCAGCATGGAGAAAAGAGAACAGAATTACAATAAGCAGAGAGGTTAAGCTACAAGAACAGCAGAGCAGTTAAGAGCAACACGGAAATGTGCACTGGAAACAGAAAGGCGCTGCAGGCAAGCAATGTGCTTTTTGGCAAAATAAAAGAGGCAGATGTTTTAAAATCATTCAGCAAAACCAAATATATCAATGGAAGCAGTAGTATGGAAGATAGTGGTTTCATGTAGGTAGCCATGTTAGTCTGTAGAACAGCAGGATTTGAATCCAATAGCACCATAGAGACCAACAAGATTTTCAGCATATTAGCTGTTGAGAGAGAAATTTAGTATCTGAAGAAGGGAGCTTTAACTCTAGAAAGCATATATCCTAAAACCTTGTTAATCTTTAAGGCCCCACTGGACTCAAATTCTGTAGTAGCATGGAAAGCTCCCTGCACCAGTGTTATGCCAACACCCCCCCACACACAATTTGGCAAGGCTCCCATGTCTGCCCTGCACCTGGCTTCATTATTAAAAGTCTCCATAGCAATGTTATACACAGAATGAATCCACAAAGTTGAATATCCAATTCTGGTGCATGCAGCAGATCTGAAAACATATTGAACTAACTTTTTGTCGTAACGGGAAGCACAATTCCAGTGTTTCATTTCTATCATTTTGCAGTTCTGGATTTTAGAACTACAGCTGTTTGATAATTCCATGTAAAGGATTTAAATCTGGTACAAGTTGTAATGGCTCAGACTTCAAACAGCTTGAATTAAGTGTAATTTAAGGTTTGCAAAATAAAGTCTCTGAATTAACTGCAGCAAAGTCCAAATGCCATTTTTGTTTCTGTTTTTGCACTCATGGGCCCCAACTCAGACATATTAGAACAAAGCAGAAAATAACAAACCTACTGCTTCATTCAAGGATGCCGTTCCACTTACTGCAACTCCCCCCCCCCCTTACAATAGTGATCACTTGGAAGGTAGGGAGGGAACACAGCTCCCAGACTTCATCCAGATTTTCCCAACCCCAGAACTCTGATCAGTACTATTAATGCTGACAGAACTGGTCACCAATATGGCAATAGGCATGCAATGCAACTGCAGGCGTACTGAGGTACTACTACTACTACTATTACTACTGACTACGCTTATATACAGATTAGTGCCTCACCCAGAGCGGTGAACAAGTTAGTGTTATCATTATCCCCACAATATAGCTGGGGAGCTGGGGCTGAGAGGAGTGGCTTACCCAAGGCCACCTACTGAGCTCATGGCAGTAGAGGAATTCGAACCAGTAGAGTGCTGATTCGCAGCCAAACTACTTAACCACTGTGCTACAGCAGCTCTGTAGCAGTGCCCCACCGCTCAATAGCAGACTTCTAAGATTCATCCATAAACAAAAATAAGTTTTCCACTTCAGGGTGATCCTTGGTGTATTATGGGGCTCATGTACAATGTCGCAATTCAAGGCATAAGGACAGAATTGATACCATGTAGTTATTAATGAAAATGGGCATGCTTTTGTCCTAAAGGTCAGTTGATTAGTTATGGCAAGGTGATACCTATGTTTTGATTTCATAGTGACAATCAGATACCATGAGCCAAGAGTGCCCCTCCAATAGCTAGAATGCTGGCTAAGTAGTAAAGTAGCTAAGAGAATTCATCTTGATCTGGTATGTAAGAGAAAATAATTATACCATACCTGAACAGGAATTGCAGGATTTCTATTTGGAATGCATTTAACCACACATGAGTTAACTACCCACCATGATTGGCACGCACTCGGTTTAATTAATTTTGCTGTTAGATGTTCAGCAATCTCACTGCCATCCCCTCCTCCCCTTGCCCTGCGCACACTTTCCAAAGGAGGTTCTAGTTGAGATCTTCATATTTGGCAAAATTTATTTTTAAAATTCCATTTAAACATTTTTTTAAAAAAATACATTTTAAAATTCAATAGCATAAAAACATATCAAATTAATATTAATTCTATTACTGTAGTATGCAAATATTTCAAATAATCCATAACCATAGGGCAAAACCATAAAGTACACAAGTCTGAAGCCTACAAGGAATTGAAGAGGGAAAGGCAGATTGTTTAAGGAATCACTCTCACTTTCCACTGTATGATAGGAGCTTAAGAAGGCCAATTGTGCTTAACAGCCATAAATGTATCGTTTCCCCCTGTAGATCAGTGAGCACACTCAATCCACATTTGACCAACTTGGGCAGGGGAAGGGGAATTTTAAAAAATTGTAGTACTGTTTCTGTATACTAAAGACCCCCCCCACACACACACACAACTATGCAAAAACTCCTCTGTCACGGTGATAGGCATGAGACACACATTAAAATATGCATTCTAATATGGTTTTCTGGGGCATCTCGAGTTGTAGGCAAATTCCCTTCATCGTGATTTAAAACCAGAATTAAAAAAACACAAGATTTTCCAAAAATGGAAAATAGCTATTCTTTTATCCCCTCTGAACAAATTCTAAAATTTGCAATCTTTGCAATCTAATGCCCTGAGACTCACAACCACTTCCCTTCATTCAAACCAAACCTGTTAAAAACATTTTAGACCTTGAAGGCCTTTCTAGGAACTTTTCATTCTTCTCTGTTGTCTAGGATGCTGGTACCAAGTACCAGCAATTTGACAAGTCCAGGACAATTACATTTACTTGAAAATGAGATGAAAAATGAGATTCTTAAATAAAGGGGAGGGGGAGATCATCTTCCACTTGGGTATACAGATCTGTTGAGCATGAGAGGTAATTCACTGCACACACGGGAAAACTTTGCAGAAAGCATCCTAACTCATTCACTAGCACAGGGGTGGGCAATTGTTTTGGCTCGGGGGCCACTTTGTGGGAGCGGAGGTTAGCGGAGGGCCGCACCTTTTAAAATGATTGCATTCATTAGTTAACTTTGCATTTCAGAAAAGGTATAAATTGTATCATAAAAATCAATAAATATAAATTAAATAAAATAGTGGTAATTTTATTCAATTTATTTATTGTGCTAATTTCATATCATCTATAGCTGCAAGCACATTTAATTTTAGAAGGAAATCTCGGTTCAAGGCGGATTTTTCTGACTGTCTTGGCGGGCCACAAAAAACTCTGTAGCGGGCCGCATGTGGCCCACGGGCCGCAATTTGCCCACCCCTGCACTAGCAGATAGGACTGGCCGTGAAAGTGTATATAAATACTGCCTTTCAAGCTGCTCTGAATTTCAAGGGGAGAGAGCAGGAGTCTGAGGGATTTGCTGGCTGGCTTTAGAAAGTAACTGGACCTCCTTACCCGGCAAATGCTAAAAAGCCATAGGAACAGTGGGGGTGGATTTGTTCTGCTACTGACCCATGTTTATGGTTCAGAATAGCACTCAACGCGAGCTTTTAGTTCTTCTCCTGTGCTTCAGGCTAGAGATGCCAAGTAGTTCCATTCTATTCCCCCACACCCCGAAAGAGAAGCTCAAAAACCCAGAGGGTTTATAGCAGTTTAGCACCACATTAACTACAGCTGTTAAATTCTGGATAGGGACAGATAAGGCAAGGAGTTAATTTTAAGTGTCCTGCAGGATTGGAGATATAATACTTTCTGTTGGAAAAGCATGACTTGCTAGCCTACAGAAAGCACTGTGAGTATGGTGGAGGGGGGGGGGTAACTGAGTGCTCTTATTTATCTGACACTTTGTCCAGTAGTTCAGCTCTTGGTGGAAGTGGTTAAAAAAGCTAGCCTCTTGCCTTTATAAATTTGAAACAAGGTGATCCAAACAACTTGTGAACAGTTACAATGCAGAGGTGAAAAAAGTGAAATTATTTGTAATCAATATTATTGTAAGGAGGAGTCACTTAGATTCAGGAGTAACTGCTTTTATGTATAACCTTCTCTTTTGTGAGAAAGTCAGTTTACATTCAGGGTTGTCCTCCTTTTGAGTAAATAAAGTACTCAGTGGAAGGAAACTGGGTACATAACATGTCATTATCTGAAAAGGATATATAGGAAAAGACTTCTTATTCAAGATCGCTATAGCCTGCCTATATTATAATATATAGTAATATTACCAAAATCAGTTTGTAATTAAGAACATGCTGTCAAGTTGCAATCAATTGTTTTTACACTGAAAAATTGTATTATTTATATAACACAGTACAGGAATGTTGTAACAGAATGTTAACATTTACCAATTGATTTTTTTTGTGATTTTAATAAATATACATATCTTCAATAAAGGCTTGAAGTGCATCAGATAACTTGGAGGAATTTCTGAGAGACATTTTTATTGCACATTTGGCCTAAGTCTTTTCCATCACTATGCAAGTGACCAGATTCAAAGGATGTTTGGGCTTCTTGTATTTTTAGTTTCATAGGAAACTAGATTTGAGCAGGGATAGCTGATCATACAGGGTAGGACTCCTGCTTCTGAACAGCTGATACCGGTACTCTGACCTCCTGTACAGCGATTAGGGCGAGTAGATGCAAAACATCAATAATAAGATCTTCTGGAGTTAGCACACACACATCAGAGCTGACAAAGAAAAAGTTAGAACCAAGTACTTGCTTATTAAAAATACATGCAAAATTCGCATTAGCAGCATCATTGAGAATACACTTCATTACTAATTATAGCTGCAGTGCAACAAGGCACGCAAGTATAGACATTGGGATACCTAAACGGTATCAGTTCTTATGGAGCAGTGTGATCTGCCCATGGATTTCCTAGTGTGTGTCACAGAAGGAGAAAAACATTTGATCTTAGCCAAAAGGCAAGAAACAAAAAACAGAATGGAAGTAATGGATTCCAAAGCCAGTGAACATGTCCTACTCAAAAGCTGTACCACACTCTTGTTCCAGACTTTCATAAAATCATTTTGATTTTGCTGGCCAAGTGATGAGAATGAAAAATGTGAGAAGACGTACAAGAATAAGTAGCAAGCACAGACTGGCAGAACAGCCTTAGAAGAGGATCATCTCAGCCAAGCCTGTGAGACAGGGGACTAAGTTAGTGCTGGATTCACTAGGAACCCAAAACTTTCTAAATGTATCACAATTTGATTGAATTAGCCTCAGGGAGTTCAGTAGCTTGGTAGCCCCAAGCACTCTGGTGATTTGAGGTCCCAAAGGCCTGATCCAAATGGCTGTTGAAATCATGTGGAGTAAGCTCTAGATTTTTTAAAAAATCTCTTCAACCTGATCTGGGATCTTTGTGTTCAGATCAGTGTCACAAAGCACTACATCGGACTATTTGGGCAGCCATGTTAGTCTGCAGTAGCAGAACAAAATTTTAGTCCAGTAGCACCTTGGAGACCAACATTTTACAGTGACTAAACTTTGTCAGATACTTGGACTTAAAGTCCTGTCACAAAATCAACTGTAGTCAATATTTCACACTCGTTTTGTTCGACGAGGAAAGATCCGTATCAGAATATGCAGTCGAGAATATGGCTGAACTGCCAAACCAATTTGACTACAGGTTGATGCTTTAGCACCAGTAAACATTCTGTAACTACATGCAATAGAACACAGCATGAGCGTTCACATGAACTGTAACAGCAGAATACTTAGTAACTTCTCTTGTCAAGACCGTTTCTTGAAACAGTTATGTTGGTAAGCTGGTGAAACAGGGTTGCAGGAAAAGGTGCAGGGTGTGCCTCTATGTCAAAGCTTTCCCCCCCCCCTCACATCTTTCAGCCTCCAGTGTTCAAAATGTTGACTCTTTATCAGTCAGACTAATACATATTTATGACACACCCATAACATTTCTGTTTAACTACAGTATGTAACATATGGCATTGTTTTACTGAAAATAGACAGCTTTTCTATAGGATTGTTTTAGTGCGTCCTAATGAAGGATTGTGCAACTTCCAGCAAACTTTGAAAGACACTTGCCAAGCAGATTATAGTATCCAGGGAAAATGTTAGCAGTCAGACTTGCCCCCACAATATTAGACGACTTAGGAATGTAGTTGTGCCATAAGCCCCTTCTCTGACTATGCTTCAAGCATTAAAACTACTGCCCAAGCAGGCAGAAACATGGAAGCAAGATCCCAGCTGGGAGATGGAACATACAAGCATGGAGAATGATAGGTGAGGCTAGCTCACCCCCTCCCACACCCAGGAGGCTTGCTAAGGTTCCTGATACAATAGGGCATTCCCAGAGTTCCTGAATTAATCACCGCAACACACCCTATCGATCTCCCCTTAACCACTTTCCTATTCTTAGGCGATTCAGGAAGCTGATAGCCTTACCCCATCCACTCCGCTGATCGTCAATCATTATTGATAACTCTAGCTCTGCCTGGGAAGACCTTATCAAACCCTCCTAGTTTATTGTCATACCCCAGAGATGGTTTGCCAGTTCATTGTCCCACTTTGGAGACAGTCGCCAGCTCTTTTTCTCACCCCAGAGACAATTTCTCAATCCTTTGTCCCACCCTGGGAACATCCATTAAGTCTTTGTTTTTGGGGCAGAAGATACAATCTTGCCCGTGGGTAGGATCCACAGTATAATTGGACTGCCCCTCTGTCACAGCATGTGTGCATGCTCTTGGATCCAGCATCCACCATCGAACCTCCGAGCTCTTCCGCCTTGATGTGCTGGTCGTGCAACACTTTCTCTCCCGGATGCCCTCTTTTGAATAGTAAATATCACCCAATCCCTTACTCTCCAACTTTTACCACTCTTTCCAGTTAGTTCTGAGTGCATGTTGTATGTATTTTGTGTGCTGTTGATCTTTGTTATTTTCAGTAAAAATCCTCTTTTTATTTGAAACCATCTGTTGATTGAAAGAGTTCTCTAGCTGGGACAATCCTCATATACACAAGTTACCCCTTCCTCCCTGCACACTAATTCCCCCAACTCGCAAGGAGACCTTCCCATTAGGTAACAAAAAGAGGGGTGGAATGCCTTATAGGATGTGTAATAAAAAACTAGACTCATTGCTTACCATAGCCTAACTAGCTGGCTTAAGCCAAGTGAACCCAGATACAGTTCCCCACGTAATAGGAATCTGTGATCTTCTGCATTTCATTGCTGTTTTGAAGATTATCAAGATGAAAATCTTTAAGATACTTTACCCATTAGCCAGAATCCTTAAAATGATGAGGATGTCCCTCACCAATCATTCCCTGAAACCAAATGGTCCATTGATCAATGGCAAAGGAAAGGAACAGATTGAATTTTCCTTACCTGTAATGAGAGACCTGACATCTATTTTGCTGTTCCCTATATACTAGACATAATTGCAGGAGCAGATGAGAGAACAAAGACATTCCACTAGCATCCTTACAGAACCAAAGGCTGTGCCCCAGAAACATCCCCAAGAACAGGCTTTGAATAGTTTAAAACCTACATAGTAGAGATGAGCACTACTTATTATGGTTGCCCTGGGAACTCTATTCTTATACCTTGAGTACCATCATAAGACAATGATTAAACCCTCACAAGGATTCCAATAATAAGACACGGAAAGATTAATCAAGTCAGTATTAAATTTATGAATAAAAGCAACAGCTCTGCCTTTGGCCCTGGGAAGCCATTATGATAAGCTTGAGCAAATTAACATGAGGAAAAGTTGTCATAAATGGCCAAGGCAACTTATGGGATCATTTGTTGGTAATAGATTAGGAACCCTAACAGCTGTAACTGTTTGTTTGTTTGTTTTTAAATTCTATGCCACTTCTCCAGAGAACATGCTCAATGCATCTTACAAAGTAAAAAACAAAATTCCATAAAAGTGGTTAACTTTTACTGAAGATCTTTTCTTAATTGAGCTGGCATGTCTTGCTCCGTTCAAGGCAAAGTTGTGTCCAATTCTTGTTTATTTTTTGGTTATACATACGATGTTTGATGTAGCATTAAAACTTCTGAAACCCCCCCCCCCTCCCCACGAAGACACACACTGCTTACTTACATTTTGGTTGCCAGCGGTGAAGAGGGAAAAGCTGTGTTGTATCTTGCATGCAAAAATTCAGCCAAAATGGCTACTACTACCAAAAAATAACACAAATTAAAAATAAAAGCCAAAAGGAAAAAAAAAAGCCAGATGTCAACCCCTATCCTTAGAAAGGATGTTGCAAGGGGAGTGAGGATGAGAAGCAGGAAGGCAGCACATGGCTTCTGATGGCCTTACTCACTTTAACAGAGACTTTGTTGCCCAGAATATCCATGGGTTTACGTAGGCCATTGGCTTCTGTTTTGCCACTTTCCTTTTCCGCCCGCTTTCTCATGCGCAGGGTATGCCATGAACATGACTTCCTGTTGTACCAAAAAATGCACCAATCAAATGGCATATCTTAGTAGGAAGAGGAAGGGATGTGGAAAGGCTATCAGCACAGTTGTTCTTGACACTTGCAGCTTCCTCCCAGGAGGAGGAAGCCAGTCTATTGAGGTATAAACATTCAAGTCAGAATTTCAATCTATGCTAGAATTGATGGTTTGTAACTCCTGCCATTTGAAAAAGGCATTTTCTTTAAAGGATGACTGCAGATCTGCAAGTGAAAGCACATAGCATAAAATACGAACAAAATTTGCAACATGCAAGCCTTTAAGGGTAGGTGAAAAAATACTTCCAGTTAAAGCAGTGAAAATAATGCAAAATTAGATAGGAACCATGTGCCAGTTTGACAGAGGAAAACCAGAGGTGTATGTATTCCAGAGTCCTAGGAGTGGTCTCAAAATAAATCAAAGTTTAAATAACCACCATTTTATTAGATTGAGATAAGTAGTTTCCTGGAAAGACAAGTTTTGCTATATCTCTTGGGCCAACACACTCCTGCTATTTTGAACCTGCTCATGTTTCAAGAGCCTAGCTGTACCACTCTGTTAGCAAATCTAGACTTAGCAAATCAAAGCAAAAATGTATTTAAGATCATTTAATCCATACTAGGGATGCCTAGTATTCTTCTGCTATTTCATTTTATTTCATAATAGAAACTTGGATCTCTCTCCAGACTTTATGTATATTTTAGGTGTGCTGAACTGAATGAGAATGAAATCTTCAGAAATGAAAGTAGAACTGCTACATCTGTGTTCAAGAATCTTGTACTTGTGGTGATTGTTCTGCTTGCTGCAAGTCCCGTGCTTGATTCCAGTTCCAGCTATGGAATCCCTGACACATTTAACAAAGGAATGGCAGCATCTCACATTACAACTGCTCGAGGGAACGGATGCAACATCAGTACTTCCTGTAGCAAATAGCCTACAAGTCCAAACAGAATGCTTTAAACACTGATATACATGAGTCTGGGAACTCTAATCAGGACTCTTCATTTACATGGTTGCTGCAGGAAACACTAGTGAATCCTACTATAACCATAATAAGTAGATCTGCTCAAATTAGCAATCTGGATATTCTGTAGTAGAAATTTTCAGAAAGTGTATTACCTAATTAGGACTCATCTGATTAACTGATTTAAAATGAACTACGCTCAGCAATAATTTATGCACTACCATGGAGCTGCAGGAGAAGTCCCATAGACTTCTCTATGGGAGAAGTCTTCCCATAGACTTTTGCAGAACAAAACATATTGCTAGTAGATGAAAATATTTGGTGGCAGCACTTGAACTTGTACTTCTTCTGCAGTTCTCAAAAGAAGTTACTCCAAGGGTATACATAGACTTCAACATAATATCCAAACAAGTATGAAGATACACGAGAGGGATAAGAATATTAAAAAAAATATTACCTGTGGAATCAAACTGATGTCAGTTCCTTATTAGTGTATAAAAAAAGAAATGGAGGGATTCCCACTCTATATTCAGATAAGCCACTGATAATTTAGAAAATATAAAAGGTCCACACACAAATCCTGAAACTGCTTGCAACCATGCTCAAAAGTAGAGTGAGCCCAGTGACATTAAATCTTACAACTGGAAGTAGTGTACTGATAGTTTCAAATATGAAAGATAATGCAAGGGTTTAAATTTTTCTGTTGGACTAAAGCATCACTGCCATGATGTTTGATGCAGCCCTCAGCACACAAAAAAATGAATGCATTTCCCTACAGATCTTGTGTTACCAAGGCTATCCCCTTATCAGATGAGAGCCATTTCTCAGTAAATTCCCAATCACATGAAATTAAGCATGCGAGTTCCGTCAGTGCAGTTTTTGCCATTCCTGAATGTTTGCAGATACATATAAGGCCCAACTACCTCAATCTTTGACACCCTTTTAGCTCTCAATAACTTCATATTGCTTCATTGGCCTGGTGATGGCTTTGTGTTGGTCAGTTTCAACTTCGAATGGATTCTGCTTTAAACTCTTAGGACCACTGCAGATACTTGCTAACTTGGGTGAAAAGATCTGGCGGTGAACTTGCAAGCTCAAACACATCTTCCCTTTAAATGCACCCCCCACCCCCACCCCTAGAGACTTTGACTTTGGTTTAGTATTGTACCTACTCTGACACAAAATGATTTTAAATACTAAGGAGGACTCTTTCTTAAACCAGATTTTGTAAAACTTGCTTCAAACCTTGATCGGCATTAACCAGGGCTAGTATGAAACACATATGAAACCATCAATAAGGCTGATGGAGGAAAGGGGCGTGGAATTCATGCTGAAGATGGAGGAGCAGGTGGAAATCTGAAAACTGTTCCTTCTCCCCAGAACATGGATAAGGGATTGGCAGCGTTTTGTCTGCAATAAGCTTTATTAAGTTTGTTGCCAACTTGGAAATATTGTTCAACCTAGTGAGTCAGCATTTAATTGTCAGGACTTCACTCACCTATATAAATATACATATATATATAAAAAAACAACAGATTTTACCAAAAAGGATTGCACCTTCTGTATTTAATATCAAAACATTCTTGCATTAGTTATTTCAAACTGACAAATTTCAAAAAAGGGGGAAGTATTCACATTTGATAAATAATCAACAAAACATTTTAAGAAAAAGCAAAACCAAAGAGGGTCAAAAACTGGTCCTTATTAACCTTGTTAAAACATGCTCATGGTGAAAATTTATTTTACATATTTAAAATAGTACATTTAAAATTAGTTACATTACAGGTACAATGATGAACATTGCGACTCTCCATAATATTGCACAACCTGACTTCAAATATGGGATTATTTAAATAGTGCAAAATACTTTACAGGAATGTACTCCAAAGGGGATTTTTCAAACCATTTTCTTTTTACAAAATATTACGTGAACAGAAGAAAAATTCAAAATAAAAATGTTACAAGATGTACAAGAAATTGCCATAGACAACATAAAATTTCTCTTCCTTGAGAAGCAGGACTCAATCGAATACAAGGCCTGTTGTGTGTTTTTTTTGCTCTGTGCCATTATAAACCAACATATATATATATATGTATAAGCAAATTAAACACAAGATAAATAGAAGTCCAGTCCAATCATGTCCATAATTAGGAGAGGATGGAGAAACATAAAATATGTCTATTAAACTGTCTATGGATTTTAATTCTTTACAAACTATAAGAAAAAAACAAACAAAAAAGAAGTCAACAAAAACCCAGCTATCGCAACATGGATGCCCCATGCTGTGTATCAAGCAAGTTTGTTCCAACGGCACTGCAGATTAAAAAAAAGAAAAGAAAAGAAAGAAAGCAGGAAAATCCTACCATTTGGATTTTACTTTTCCTCAAAAATCCACATACTGCTCCCAGGGAATCCAACACAGCACTTACTTTATGCTTCCGTCGCTATTATCTGTAGTTGATTTAGTGAGGGGAGCCAAGATATTCCCTGGGATCCATCCTTCTGCTGCTGGTGAATGGTCATTGGCAGGCTGATACACAAGGAACATGTTCTGCTGGTTAATGGCAAGTACTTGGACCACCTCACCCTGGTTGACACAGATTTCATTCTCCTTCAGTGCATAATAATCTTTGATGACCACCATGGAAGAGGTCCCATTGCACCCACCCGCGTCATTCTGAGAAGGAGACACAGAAGGCAACAATGAAAAAGTAGCACTGAAAAACTGCACCATCCTCTTTCTGTGTAATTTATTAAGTGTCTCAAGCAAGGGTATATATTCAGATATTATCAAGCAGAAAGTAAACCTGAAATTCTTGATTTTGGTTCAGCTCAGATATCCAAAATGAAGATGAATGAAATTCCTCTCCACACCCCATAATTCCATTACCAACATGACCTTTACCATAAGATGTGCTAGATTCATGGGCTCATTTAGCTTTTCCTAAGGAATGGAGGCAAGGTGCTATTAAGTTAAAGGGACATCAAACAGGCACTTTGATACTAAGTTAGCCTTTTAATTCTGACTCATGCCCTAGGAAAGCGTATCTCTTCTCAGGAAGCGGAGGACATAAAACAGGCCTGAGCATTGGCATTCGTTGTCACTGTCATCTGGTGATGGAGAAACAGATGTTTGTCTAGCCTTTTGGTCCCATGATAAAAACCCAGACTCTGTTGGTATAGTGCTAGCAGGCTTGCCCCTCTCCTAATATGCTGAAGAAGAGGAACGTGATACATTAAGAAAAAGTTCTGTTGCTTGCGCTTACTACTTTAGGATGCTACTCTGTTAGAAGGAGCTTGCAACTGAAGTACAAGCTTGGGGAAAGGAATATTCTTAGGCTAACTTTTAAGGATTGTTTTGAATCAGGAAAGGGGGCTTTTCAAAAGGGAAGGAAGATGGTCAGGCGATTCAAATGCATCAGGTCACATAACGGGTTTTGCATTACGAAGTGAAACACTTGTATTTTATAGTTAGCATTAAGAAAAGAATAATCAAGGAAAAGGAAAAGAGGGAAGTATCTTGCCTTAGACTGAAGGATGTTCTGTTGAAGAGCTACTTGAGTTGGGAAAAGGCTCTTTAGGCTGGAGGAAGGCTCTGAGCTTCACTTAGTAGGTAGAATATAGGTCATTGTCAAACTTTTTGCATTTTATTATTTTCAATTTTGAAAATGCTGGGACTGAATTTTCATAATTGTACTTATAATGAAAGGGGGGTTGAGAGATCCATTAAGCTGCCTCATTGGCCAATGAGGATAAGACTGTACCCTATTCCAATTTACAACAAAGCAACATGATCGCAGTTTGGCACTGTAAATACTAGCAAGTAGGTGTGTGTTAGACAGCTGAGCAAATCCAGGAGGATGGATATGGTCACAACACATGCATCCATCCAGTCACCCATTCACCTAAAACACACATTTAGCACTTCAGACAAATTCTGCCCGGCAAAACTCAGAGACTTGCCTTGTATTCTACCATATGTTCTGATAAAAAGGTGCTTCAAATTTGTCTGTGTTTTATTGCTGCGAGACATTCTGTACCAGATTATAATCAGAATGGGGGGAAACCAGAGAAAGCTATGGCCAAGGATGAAAAAGAGAAGGGAATTTTCAGGAAATAATGCAATCAAGTAAGTATGTAGAATTCAACTAGGTGAAAACCAAAGCCAATTACAACTGACACACACAAGGAAACTTATTTTAAGCAGATATGGTTTGCAGGGCCTTGTTGGCAATATTTGAAGTTGATCAAAGCCTGTTCCAGGGTATCAAGGACACTCTATATAATACATGCAAATGTATGCAATCAAATCAGAGAATTTACTAAGATAAACATGGATCTGGAAGTCCACAAAGAAAAAGTAGCTCAGGAAGGGGGCTTGAGTGGAAAATGTTGAATGTTTCATCCCCATCCCTCTTGAGTCACCTGCTCAGAGCCATAAGCTTCTTTCTCTCCCTCTCCTGCATGCACACACACATGCACTTTATTCTGCACATCTGCCACTCATTTTACGAGAGAAAATGGAAGCCTGGGAGAGCTGAGACTCTTTTATGCTTGCATTGTTTCCATAATTTTGTCACAGGACTGATTAGTGTGTAGCCAGATTGAAAATGATAGAGATTACTGTGCAGAGCAATGAACAGAGGCCTCCACTGAGAAAGATACGTACCTTGCTTTGTTCATACTTGTCCCCTGGCTGGTGCTGCTCATGCCCTGTGCTGCCATTGGAGGTAGATATCTTCAGAGGTGGCAGAGACGGGTTACGCACGGTAGCCTTCAAAGGTTTATCAGCCCCTACGGGTCCTGAGGAATAGGGCCTGGTGATGGGCTGAGGTACCCTGCTGGTCTGGGGTCTCATTACTGCAGAAGTGCTGCTTTCTTTGCGCTGATACTCTATAGGTGACTGTAGTGCTACAGCAGAACACGAGGTGTTAGTATAGACCTCTTCATTCACAATACCACAGTGCTTCACACACAAGGCATCAGACTTACCTGATTTCAAACAAACAGCATTATGCTAGCATACACTCTTAGAATATGACAACTAAAAAATACAAGATGCTATTAAGATCAGGAAACATTAAAAGTTCCTCCCTGTAAGTAAGGGGAAGAAGCATTAGTGAGGGCACGCTGAGCAAGGAGAGTGCAATGTCCAGCCCTGCAACACGGGATCCTTCAGGGTTCATGGATACCAATTTCATCCTTTCAACGGAGATGATGGAAGCATTTGACAGTGCCCAGATCAGAAGCCCCCCCCTCCTGCTTTAGCAATAAGTAGTTTTGCTGTTTGATTTGGAACAGCAGCTAATCCTAGACATTAAAAAAACCCACTGCAACTGCCTAAGTATTGGGAGAAACATTTATCAAGTAGCAATGTATCACACTGTTCATGAAGCTTCCTTTAAGGACAACACTGATGGATTAGCTTACTAAGCAATTATATGCAAGTCATCCCTTGGCAAATGTCTACAATCATCCACTGCTTCAGTCTACTTAACTTCACAGAGAAGTTGCAAAGATCAACTCTCTCTCTCTCTCTCTCTCATACTCATCTTCAACTTTTTGGAGGGAGACTGGATAGAACTCCAAAAAGTCATTGGAAGTCCTTCTCTCCCATTTCAAAGGCTATCATATTCTAGTAAGAGACTTCACAAGGGCCTTGAAATCAAGGCTGGCTCTGTGGGACATGCCAAGTAGTTAACTGAATGTAGCTCAAAGATGGGTTTACATGAGCTCTTCAAAAATGTAAGACTCTGCCTCAATTCAGGAATCTTTTCAGATATTTTAATTGCTTTGGTTTTTTAGCAAAGCAGTTTTAGAAGAAGAGTTTTTCATAGTAAATACTAGCAAAAAGTTAGTACTGGCTAAACAGATTTATTTTATACAGTGGCAGTGGGTTCATTCACAGGTTTCTCCAACAAAAATAGAGACCACATTCTGGAATATTTAGCTGGGTAACTTAAAAACCAAAAGTAAGTATTTTTGTTTAGATTTTATTCTTAAAACAAATTATCATTCAGTCTACATCTAGCAACTCCTCCTCCTATGTTCCCTGTAAAGAGAAGCTAGCAATAGGTCAGTGTGTGAGCCAGACATGGGGAAGGAAGAGATTTTACCCATCAAGCACTTTGGCTTTACAACTACAGAAGTAAAGTGCCTACCATTTAAGAAGTCCCTTTGTGTGTCCAATACTTGACTGATGTCCTGCACCCAAGCTTGCTGGATTTCAGGATTGGCTGCCTGCAGGATGAGTCTTTCTGATGTTTCCCGGCTCATCAGAGCAAATTTGCAAGGATCATTCTCCACATTCTCCTCAAGAATTAGGTAAGTCATCTGAAAACAGCCAGAAAAAGCTCAGAGCCATGTCTCAATAGCAAATTAAGAGGAAAGAGTCATGCTTAGATTACTGGTAAAGGAGCAAAACCAAAAATAGCCTTGTCGAGGCAGTCCGAAATAAAAACAGCTGTAAGTTGGCTTTTCTAGATAAGGAATTATGCAGGAGTAACATCCCAAGAAGTCAAAGAAGACTTGGCTTTCAGCATTGTTCTTTATATGCTATGAAATATCTTATCTCTGAATTATTGCTTTCTTTAAAAGGCATGCTGTTATGATCAACACTGCTGGTAATCAGCAAAATCCAGCTACCGTTCAAGAAATTATTGCAAAAGAGAAAATTACTTTGCTAGCATCGTGCAAATAAATATGACAATCGGCAAAACATTCCCTAAGAACAAGTACTGGGAAATTATCAGTTCCACTGATGTCCGAAAACAAAAACCTTAGAGTATATAGAGGAATTTTCCACAAATAATTTTTCTGGTTGGCATTCCCACACTAGCCTCTGCTACTCCATTCTGGGTCAGCATCGAGGACCTAGATTGTTGGCTTGTTGAGCTTTGCAAAGTGATCCGAGCCATGTTGCTTCACATAAGCTGCTTGCCATGTAGAGTTGCCTTTACACACTTAGGTTTCAAACAGTAGCCATGTGGTACCCAGGGCTTGCAGACTTAAGCAGTTTATACTTGCAGTGATCTTTATGCACAGTTAGAATGGTTTCAACCCAATTTACTCAAAGTAACCTGATGGCCCTTTTTGCGCATGAAAAACCACCAAAGCAGGGCAACTGGGAGCAGAGCACCACAGAACTGATCCCCTGCCCAGCATTTCACATTCCAAATTCATTCAAGTGGCTCCCTCCCCACACTGCAGGGCTTCAGAAACATGTTTAATTTAACTGTGTGTACCACTTTTCCAAGGCTAAAAAACCATAATTACACCACTGTCACAAACAATGTAAACACAGCAACAATCATAAGAGCTCCCCAATCAAATTAAACCCAGACTTAAGAGCTACTAGAAATAAGTGAATCTTGCAGGTCCACAGGGAAGTAATTCCACAGCTGGCTACAGTAAATCAGCTTGCTCCTAGCTGTTATAACATTAATATCACCAATTTTGCCTTATTTGTACTTTTGCAAACATGCAGCTGGAACCGAGGAACTATGGGGCAACAGTCAGGGAAAGCATTGCCCCAATTCAGTTTCTTCCAGTTCAGTTTTGCATACAGTACAGCTACAGTATTACTGTTATAAGCATTTAGGTAGATGTGTAGTTTCTCTCTCACTTGCAATAGGCTATTTTCATAATTAGATCCTCATCCTCTGCAAGCTTGTGAGTAGACATGAAATGTATACAACCTATGAACATATGTCACATCTTTCTCTGTTTCATTACTGTTGAAGTTATCTGGGTTAAACAAAGACCTTATTTCAAAGAATGGTTCTAACAATCATCATGTTCGAACCTCCTACCCTGAATCATGATGCTTTGAAACCACCTTTTATTATCCAGTTCACCAAAAAGTAAGCGCAGAAAAGATGCACTTTTAAGTAAAGCAAAGCATGCCTTGCAACATAGGAAACTTGCAACTATAGGCTGTTACAAGTTTCTTACCTTTATACTCCGTTTAAAAAGGTACCCAGGTGTTAAAGAGCCTTTTCTAAGAAGCTCACTAAAGATGACTATTTGCTCAAAGAGGAAAACTCTGCGTTCCTTTGGCCGAGACAGCCCTCCAGAATCCTGCTCTATGACGTAGAATGTATCCTGCTGCAGCAACTTCCCTTGGGCTGCCAGCTTGCCCTACGAGTGAGGTTAAATGACACAACACAGAACACATGAATAAGGTGATGGATACTATCAATACCACTCAATTGTTATCCAGCAGAAAATTCATCAGAGGGTTTGCAGTTTTCATGCTTGGATTATGAGTAAGTGTTACACGGTATAAACGTCACTTATCTTCCTAGCACCAATGAGCCAAAGCCTGGGTGTCTCCAACATGTGTGAAATGAATGTAAATGACTGTATTACATCATGTGCGATCCCTTCCACATGAAACGGGAATAAATACATGAATTTATAACATAATGCATGACACAAACACACATGGCTGCTGTATTCTTGATGGGTATGCATGCCCAATACTGTCTGAGGGTATCGTCACTAAGGATACTACCAAATTCTGTAAACTTGGCTTGATTAAAGCATTCCTGTTTCCATTTGGCTTCTTGTTCAGACAGAATCCATGAGTTTTTAGCCCTCTACAGACATTATACTGTGTTCCATTCACATGGAATGGGAGCTCAACTAATGGTGCGTTTTGGGACTGGTGATTTGCATGATCACACTATATGAATTGAGCAACACATGGATTTTCTGTGCAAGTACTGCTTCCACTCACATGAATCAACACCTGAAATGTAATCTAATGTCTATAGAAGACTTGTACTTTCACTAGTTTCTTGCACCAAATATTCCCCCATAAGATGTGTATATTTTACATGAACACAACCTACTGTATGTATAAATTGCATTCAAAATATGTAAAAGAAAAAACAAATCTTCAATTTGAGCAATGACAATGGACAGACTGAAATGATTCAAAATAATCACATATGAAAACAAAAAAGGGCAGTTTCAGCATTGGTGGTACGTAAACCAAACCCAAACAAAACATTTAGAGACTATTCATTTATCTTTGTGGGGCTCTAGCCCATAAATTGGTTTTATAGATTTAACTGGAAAGAGCTGAAATAGTATCTGTGACAAGAAACAATAAGGTTTATGCCAGCTTGGTATGTGGAAACAGCCACACAGGAAGCCATTAAGTATGAGACAGCCCAAGGTGAACCACCATAAACTCCTTCTATGGACAACATTCAAATCAGAAACTGCTAATAGTTCGTCATTCCTCCATCTTCCAGCACATAACCTAACCACATGTTCAGAGTACGATGTGCACAGGATGTTGAATACTTAAAAAAAAAAAACTTTTCTTGACAGTAACAAAACAAACAGGGCTTCCCCACAGGGATCCAGCTTTCAGTAAGAGTGATTCACACTTGTACCTCAAAGCCCTGAAGGCGGCCCAGGTTCATCATGTCATTGCAGCGTTTAGGAACAAGGCACATTAACTCCACAGCTTTCTGTTGAAAAAAGAATCAGAGGAAGGCATTTTAGTAGCATCAGCCTATGGAATACACAGTGAGAAAGCAAGGTGCATTGTGAAGAGATGTAAGCAAAACTACTAAGTTCCAGGAGACTCAGTCTAACCACATTTTCAGAGCACAATGTGCTTAGGGTGTCAGAACTGCCATTTTATGATCCCATACATATAGAAGAACCTCTTTCCTGACCTGAGCTAACGGCCTGCATAAAAGCCAAGCAGGTTCCTTGCTGACATCAGAACTGTGTTCTTTCCAGCACACGCTCTTAAAATTATGCTACAGATCTCACTTAGCCACTCAGGAAAACTATCTTCAATAACAGAAAGAAGATTTAAAGCAAGCACACCAACTGGCATCACAAAGACACTTCCTACTAAGTCCCACTGAATCTAGTGGGATTTACTTTGAGTAAATATGTTCAGGATTGCACTCTCCAGATACATAGCAATATAAACTGTTTTTCATAAGGCTAGATTTTAAATTTAACAACTTCAGTCACTTAGCATCTGAATATGACAAACATACCTCTGTCTCTGAACACTCCAACCCAGCTTTTTCACTGTATTTTAGAAAGTCCTACAGGAAAGAAAAACATCCCCTTAAAATGACTCATGAGAAGCCACCTAAAAAGATTCAATAAAGTACACTTGTCTTGTTGATTAAATGCACACAAATGCACACATAAAATGGATTGTGTCACTAAATAAAAATAGATTTTCTATGCACTTGGAAGAATAAATAATGGAAACAAGAGCCAAAACTTGCTAATCAAAACCTGAAATATCAGAGAAGAAGACACAGCATCTGAAATACACAGCCACCAGTCAAATACAGGTAGCTTATTTGAGAATAGCAATGGAAGGTTACCCAAGAGCCTGCCAAAGGAAACAAGAGGTTCTGAAACTTCAGCCTCAGTATTTTCATTGCTTTAGAGACAGCTCTGTCTGAATAGGATTCTAATGTCTGAGGAGCTATCTACAACATTAGCTGTACTTGGATGACTGTTTATATATGTGAGTTTATTATCATATATTTTATTTATTTAAAACATTTATTAGCTGCCTTTGTACTTTGTGGGAATCCAAGGTAGCTTATAATATAAATAAAAATATCAATAATAAAATGAATAAAACTTTAAAGACACAGTTTAGGACTGCCAATAAACATAAAAACAAAGTTAATTAGAAGCAGTCCTAAATAAAAAATGTCTTCAGCTGTCTCCTAAAGATCTGCAGTAAGGGGGCCAGGTGCGCCTCCCTCGGTATGTTGTTCCATGATCATGTGACTTCCACTGAAAAATCTGATGTGCCAACCGAAGCTGGGCAAAAGCACTCTGAACCATGGCAGTCACTTGGTTTTCTAAGTGACTGCTATGTTGAGCCGTATTCCCAAGCTGCGAATCTGGCTTTTCAAGGGAAGTACAATCCCATCCAAAACAGGAGAGATCTCAAGTTCCAGTTCTGTCTTTCTACTAAACCATAGAACCTCTCTGCCTTGTCAGTATTCTGTTTCAGCTCATTACTTACTCTAAAACATCTCATTACTTCAAAATATCAACAGCATCCTTGGAATTAGGTGGAAAAGAAAGGTAGAACTGGGTATCATCTGCATATTGGTAACACCACAGCCCAAGCCTTCTGATGACTTCTCCCAGTGGCTTCATATCAATATTAAGTAGTGTGACAGATAAGACTGAACCTTGTGGAACCACATAGGAAAATGTCCAGGGGGCAGACCAGGAATCCTCGAGGACTACCTTTTGAGACTGACATCTCAGATAGGACTTGAACCACCATAACTCCGTGCCCCTAAGTCCAGGCTCAGCAGGATACCATGGTTGGCTGATGAGAGATCCAGCAGGACTAGCAGGGTCACATTCCCCCATCTAGTTCTCAGTAGAGGTCATCAGTGAAGGCGATCAAAGCAGTCTCTATTCCGGACCCTGACTTGAAGTCAGATTGAAATGGGTCCAGAAAAGCGCCCCTGGAGCTGGGAAGCAACCCCCCTCCACTCTAGCACCTTGCCCAAAAATGGAAGATTGGAGACTGGCCAGAAATTCTCCAACATAGTAGGGCTCAGGGAGGGCTACAGGGCTTTGCCTCCTTGAGCAAAGGCAGCACAACTCCCACTCTCAAGGAAGCATTTATCACTCCTTTTACCCACTCAGCCAGTCCTCCTCAAGCAGCTTTTATTAACCAGGAAGGGATATATTATATATTTACATATAATTCCATACAATGGATATTGAAGCTACACACTTTTTATTATAGCTTGATAAAATATTTGCTTGTCACGTGCATGTGTAGGTGATACAAATGGAAAGCCAGAAAGAAATGGTAGAAGCCTAATATTTTATTATAACGTTTTGTTAGAGTCAGCATTAGGCATAATAAATTTCTGTATTAATATGGGACACTCAGATCCCTTCTCCCTGCTGCCTTCTGAATGGAAGCCCCTGTACTGATCCACTCCTAAACTTGGGAGGAAATTTTGTCAGTGGCTCTGAAGCAGCATGAACACAATGCACTGCAGAATGCACACAATAGCACCTGCATGCATCTAGGGAGCATCTGCCCTCTTAATAGCTATTATTGGCAATTTTCATCTTCATTGCCATTACCAGTATACAGATATTTTGATGGTTTTTTTGCTAGACACATAATTGCACTAGTGTATTTCCTTTCACCTTGAGCAGTAGCTGGTACTTGGTTATTCTCTGAATGGGTTTGATTAAGAAGTCACTGAGAGTTAGCCGCTGGCTTATTTCTTGTTGCACTTCCTGTAAGATAAAGTAAGCGATATTATTATATATTTTAACAATAGCAGAATGATGCGAAAGAGACCAAAGCAGCTGTATATGAAATTAACATTGTATATTTCCCCTTTTGTTTTGGAAACACTATTAAGTAACTCAAGCCCGAAACATGCTCAAACACAAGTATGTCACAGACCAACAGGTAACATTATTAGCAGGGCTTTTTTTCAGCTGGAACACGGTAGAATGGAGTTCTGGAACCTCTTGAAAATGGAGCGGCGCAGAGGGCAATCTAAACTCCCCTCTGTCTGGAGATCAGGGGGTGGGGCCACCAGCCATGTGACCATTTTCGTCAAGGTCGATTTAAACTTCTAAAAACTCCCCCCTTGTTCCAGCTG
This sequence comes from Eublepharis macularius, assembly GCF_028583425.1. NCBI lineage: Eukaryota > Metazoa > Chordata > Lepidosauria > Squamata > Eublepharidae > Eublepharis > Eublepharis macularius. Next base: position 167,568,756 of record NC_072791.1, on the reverse strand, counting down.
ACCCAAAGTGATGTCATTGGCCCTGGGAGCATGTGTGCGCTTTGCACATGCGCATGCGGTACCAGGGGCACCACCTCCCACCAAGAGTTGCCCCCTGTGCTGGCAACCCACTGAGTTCCACCACCTCTTTTCCCAGAAAAAAAGCCCTGATTATTAGTAATGGTTTATATCAGAACTCTTTAATATTAGAGGAGACTTCTAGACCTGATGGTTGAGAAGCGTTTAAATATGTATACCCCATTTCTCTCCCCAATGGGAACCCCAAGCAACTTACAACATTGCTCTACTTCACAGAGTGGTGGTGTCTCTGAGGACAAAATAGAGGAGGGGAAGCCTGGCTGAAAGATTGGCCCAAGGGCACCCAGGGAGCTTTTAATGCAGGAGAAGGATTCAAACTTGGGTCTCTGAGATTCTAGTCTGACACTAACCACTATACCATACTGGTTTAGGAACCAGAAGTATTGAGGCGCTACCCTTCCTCCACATGAACTTTGACTATCATCTTGTTCACACACTTTGTTACAAGGTACTAGGGTTTGCTTTTGGAGCTATTCTAAGTATTAGAATAATTATATGAGAACTTTTTGAATGGTTTCTAGCAAGGCAAACCTGACTTTTATAGGATAGATTGCAAAACTCTTTCTTGGTTCCTCCCTGCTTGCATTTACGTGCTTTGTTGATCAGAAAAAGTCAGTTAGTTAACTAAAGATAGAATGTATGAAGTAACAGGAAAGAAGAAGGGAGGACCAATCAGGTGGTGATGTCATGGAAGTGCAAGCTGTCTGGTTGGGCAACACAGAGCGAGGAGCAGCAATCTGCTGCCAAGTATGAGTCAGTATTCACTAAAAGTCAAAGAAGAGAGGAGCAAATCCAACAACCTAGGTAGGAGGATGCTGGCTAATAGCTGTTGGAGGCTATGCATGCAGAAAGAAGACATCCCACCAGGTATGTATATTTAACCTGCAACATGAGGCATGCGTTAGAAAAAGGGCCAAAAAACATACCTCAAAATATGCTCCGTATTCTGCTACTATATATTCAGATTTTGGTTTGTTTTGACAGTAAACCACATACATGTGTAATCTTCTCTCCTGTAAAAAAAAGTTTATACAGCTGTTTCAGATTAAGCCACTGACTTGTATCACTGCATGAACGAACAGCAGCAGAAAGCAATGAAAACCAGGACCAATAAAGGCCTGGTATGTACCAGACCAGAAAGAGCATTCCTGCAGCAAATGAGTGGATGTAATCCAGTCACCAATGCAGTTAGCATCATGCGCTATGCAAGCATTCTACATGGATGCCAATTACACCTCCTGGACAAGGGACGACGGCATGAATTGGATATCAGCACTTACGTAACAGATGGCATTGCTGTGCTCACGGCTGAGATTTTGTGTATTCTCATGCGTGCTACTGAGAAGGACAAGCAGCAGCAGCACTGCTAAATGAAAGGCCTTGATGGAGTTTTCTGTTTGACTACAACAACTGTGAAATGTACTCATTGTTCCAGCCAGCTAGAATCTTCTTTATGATGATGTTGGACCACAGGGTCCTGTGTTAACAGCCTCCGATTTACTATTATTTCCTGAAGCTGAGAGGTAGGAACATGCCTCAGGCCATCTGGCAAGTGCATAACTAATTGGTGATCTGAAGCAAGCCCATCAAGCCATTCGCTAGGATCTGCTAGTTCTCAAACCCCAGCAAAAGTAAATATAAAGTGAACTGAGTGAAAAATATTTTATTGGAGGTTGGCGTTTTGGTCCCTAATCCCTTTGAGGTTAATTTTAACTTGGTAGTTTTCATTAAGGCACACATCCTTCATGTACACACACTGGCTCCAGCCAGAAAGGAATATCTGAAGCTGCATCCTTGAGGGAGGAGGCTTTCTAACCAAGATTCCCCACTGAGTCACCCATAGTTTTGGCACTTAAACAGAATGCGCAAGTGTAATAATTTAACACATTGCTTCTTTGGATATTTGTCAAATTTTACTTTTTGTTCTGAAAGCACAAGTGCTTGCATATACAGAGTTTTATGGTTTCGAGGACATCCAGACACTGAGTGGTCTAGCATGCTTAATTTCAAGAACTATATTTATTTATTTTTAATGTTTGTGACTATTCAGATCAGAAAAGGGCCATGTTAGGAGGGTCCAACTTACATGCTTGATGAACAGTTGTGCTAACCGGTCATGCTCCTGAAGGCACTTTTCCAGTTCAGCTAGAAAAAAGCTGCAATTAAAAAGGAAGGGAAAGCTAGTTTCCTTCTTTCTTTGCAACACTCCTTGCTCAAATACCATGAGGCTTTATGCAGCTACACCACAGCACAAGAACTTTAGCTATCTCAATTGCGAGAACAAAGTCCATGCTGACAACCTCTGCATAGCTTGTCCATCTGCATTTTAAAGAATTCCACCCCCCATCAGATGCAGTTGGGTGACAAAGTGCTTATTCATCTGCAGTCTCTCCCCAGCTCTCAAGCATCATTTCTCCAAACCTGGTAAACAATTATGGCTCCTCTTCCTGCTCTTACCCCATTCATAGAATCTTATGAATCATAAAAAAGGTAATTCTACAGTATTTCTGAAACATCATGAACCATAAAACAGAAATAGGCTTTAAGTCCAGGGCCTTGTACCTGCTTTAAAATGCCAAGTAACTTGCCAATTACTGATTATCAAGTGCTAGAGACCAGTACAATGCTATTTGTCTCAATAACTAATATGGCCAGAGAAGGGACTAGTCTCTGTCCTCCCCCATTCACATGGCTTTAACAGATGGATAAGCTGATACTGTTAACCAGTTGCTTATTCATGTCCTTTTGTAGCAGTATTCCTGTACCAAAGCATTTGGCCAGCCATAAATGCCAAGTAGCTTCTTGTCATCAGCGTTCAATCATTCCCGTTATGCAATATTTCTTTGCCTTCTGTTCTGTGAGCTTACCATAATCTTGGTACATGGACACAGTATGTAAGCATGACCTAAAACTATAGGGAAGCAGTCCAATTTCAAGCCTTTGGGAAACATTTTCCTACACAATACACTTAATAAAACTTGTGAACTGTGCAAACAGATATTGGCTGTCTGTGTGCACCTTTTTCATCTGCATGTTCCCTATACAGAAACCACATTTGAATGCCACATAGTGTGCTTTGGGAATACTTAATTGTTGATATTTGCCCTGGTAAGAACGAATGCAAAATCATCATGGAGAAATATTCATGCACCAGTGTATGCTAGGCATGTTGAATTTGGCCTTGTAAAAAAAGGTTCTCATTTTTAAAAAGTCCTGTTTTCAATTCAAACTGTTCTTTAAAAATCCATAGGTTCCATTCTGATCACTAGCAAAAGGAAAGTATACCTGTCACATTACCAATTAAAGTTTCAGTCAGAACAGTATCAATCAATTTTCAAACTGCATTCCTAGGAAGTTTCAATTGTATTTCAATGTGAAGATCGTGGATGACAAGCTTTCCTAAAAGATTTGCCTACCACTACCAATTTTATCTTTGCAGTACACAGATGCTGGGAACTCTTGAATACTGTCCCCAACTAGCCAAGAATTTCCCAAACAACCTTACACAGGCAGCCTCTAAAGGGCCTCAGAGTCCTCCATACAGAGGATTCTTGGGCAGAAGAGCAATTCCTTGGCAGACCAACATAATGTGGAAAGGGCTCCCCTTAAGGCAGGAAATATTGAATCCACTTTCTCTTTATGAAGATTAAAGGGACAAATGCCAGATCTATAGCACTTCAACCTATATGGATGAACATAGCTCTTTAAACTCCTAATGGAACCACTGGGTAATCATTTTACTTCAACCTGACAGACAATGAACTTTAGCTTGAAAAGCATTTTGAAGTCCTTCCAGATGTTCAGAAGACTGCAACTTGGCCCTGACTTCAACTGTCCAAGAATATGTAGTACCACATGAGGAACTTGGGGTGGGTGGATGAGAGTATTAGAAAGCTTACTGCTGGGCTCTGAAGGGAGAATAATGCTGCATCTTGAGCATAAATTAACTCCTCCCCAATTCTGAGCCTCTCTCCTACCGCAGGCCCCAACATTGCCCCTTATGGTGTTAATAAGGGTACATTACCCCTTCCCCAACAAGCACAAAATTTCAGAGGGTTCTATGAGGTGTCTTCTGTGAGCATCTCTCACTGGAGATAGACCAGTGTCTCCTGCCAGAGGAAAATATTTTTATATTTGAAGGAAGAAGTCCTTACATTTGGAAATAGACATTGAGAATGTTTAAAAAAACTTACTCTTTGTGCCAATCATAAATCTGGTGAATGTTTCCAAATACAATCTTATCTTTCCCTTTCATGTCTTCAGGGACACCTTTTTCTTCTATTCTTTTTATGAATCCCTTTAATAGAAAACCAGTAATTAAGCAGTCTGGAACAAGAACAGTAATTAACTTCACATTTTATGCAAGGGAAGAATAAGCTACGTATCCTATTAAGTGCACTGCTATCCCTACTGAGAGCCTACAGTGCTGTAAATACCTTCACAATTTCAATTTCTAGTTTTAGAACATTTAAGTTTACACATCATGTTCAAGTGAGATTTAAGGACTTACTACATACCTACAGAGCAAGTCAGCAACTGAACTGTAATAGTAATTATTAAAGTGTGATTAGAATGATTTCTACAGAAAGTTTGTCAGAATGCTTCTTACTTGCCCTTGGAAGGCATATAATTACCCATTTTCAGTTCATGAAGAAGACAAGCTTATAGTGTCACTCCTTTATTGAAGAACCATTTAATCTGGAAAGTCACAATGGAAATATATCCAATGTAGTTTTTAACTCACCTCCACCACTATTCCTAAGTCTTTGACGTAGTCTTTCTCAGTTTGTACCAGTTCATTTAAAACAAACCTAGAATTCAAAAGATTTGCATGTTGTAGTGGTCAAGGTAAGTACCTGTCAGGTAGAGATTTTTAGGAATTATTTTCATTACAGTACGGTGACACCAGGGCAATTCAGGTTAATAGAGATTCTTGTTTAGTGGACAAGCTGGGATACATATAAGTTATATCCACAGTAACAGGGGCTGGTTACAGTTAGATTCATTCCAAGAAACAGAGGCAGTGATACGCAGCCTGCCTGCCAAGATTTTTATACTTTGAGGAGAGCAGCTCTGCTGTGGAACTACCAGGATTGTCACTATACTTTTGATAGTTTCTGTATGGGTCTGCAGCCATGCTAAACTTTTCAATTTATCTTTTACCTTCACACTGGTAAACTGATATTTTGTTTTTATAAATATACCTATCAGCAAATGCTCTAATTCTATGAGTGAAGGATTGAGCCTAGAGATCAGCTTACACTTTTCATAGCTTGCAAGAAGAGACCCACGATCACATGCATGCTCCCTTATGCTCCTGTTAACCAAGACTGCATATATTCTAAAGCACAGCTCAAGTGTGGTATTTGGTCCTCGGCCCAGAATTCAGGATCCTCGGCATCTCAGCTTGCACTTCACTTTAAAAAAAGTTTCTGGATCTTAAGGCTGTAAATGTATATTAATAAGTGTGTAAAAAAAGTCACAGAAGACAGGATGAGTGAATAGGACTTAAACTTTTAAAGGTGTCAAAGGCCTTTAGGGGTCTGCAAAGCTCCTTGCTCTGTTTACCAGCAGATTTATGCAAAGTAATATACACAAATTTAGTTTTTATAATATATGCAGTGAAAGAATCCAGTTTTTCTATGGGCACAAACTGGATTTTCTTGGTGTGTGTGTATAGATGACACATTACTTCATATGCAAGCTCTCTCTCTTTTCTGGATTTACCTAAAGAATCTTCAAGGGACTTATAGAGAGTAAAAAAACCTAACACTGAAAGAGGCAAACATGGACAACTGAACAGCCGAAATCCAAGCATATTGATCAATTCAGCGGCTAACTTCCCCCTCTCAATGTATAACTAGACACAGGACACTACATTAATGTTGCTTCTTAGACTGTGCAGAGCCTACCAACTGTACTGTTTTTCTCATTTCCTTTGGGTATGAGAAAAGTTCAAGACCATGTGAATTCCTAAAGAAACTCCCTTGGATCACGTCAGAGTGTGATCTGTTTTTATATGGCAACAAAAGAGATGAGTGAGGTAAGAATATGCAAGTGGAGCAACTGATATAAAGTGAGCTATATACAGTGTTGGACTAGGACTGGGAACACAGGGATTCAAATCCCTCTCCACCTTGAAACTCTCTGGGGAAGCATTGGTCGCCCAACTTACCTGGGCGGCTGGTTTGCCACCTGCGGGGCGGTTGGTCAGGTGGGGAGGACACGGTGGCCTCCTTGTTGCTCCCAGGATCCCCTGCGTCGACCCGCGCCCAACCAGATTCAAATCTGGCGGCCAGCCAATCAGCGCCAGTCTGGGTTGGCTGGGCAAGGGGGCGGGGGCGCGGGTTGGACCTGGGGAGCCCAGGCTTCCCTCAGGTCCGGCAGGCTAGTATTTAAGCCAGCCGGCCCCCGCTGTGGCTCAGTTGCGTCTCGGCTAGCGAAGTCCCACCCACCTCGCCCTGGTTTTTTGGGGGGGGGGGTCTTTTGGTGGTTTATTTGGGTAGTTTGTTTTCACGTCGTCACAACTTGGTGGGGTGTGGGGCATTTGGATCCAATCCCTCTGGGGCGGGGGAGAGGGGGACTGCCTGCCCTGTCTACCTCCCATTTTAGGAGGTTCCCATAAGGAACCTAGGGAGCGGGTCTAGGCGGCAGGGCCTGCACGGAGGGCTGCCACGAGAGGCTCGCTCCTAGGTGGCAGGGGGACACGTAGGGGTGTTCACCCAAGTGTACCCCTCTAACTGCCATCCCTGGGTTTTCTCCTCCACAGCTGTGCTGTAGGGGCTGGAGGTCATTGCCTGACAGGCGGGTCAGTCGATGCTGGGATCCGATCCCTATGCTTGCCAATGCCCCTTCTGCTGTAATCAAAATAAAGTTGTGGCCTTCCCCCCGCCCCCCCCCAATTGCTGTGTCTGTTTTTGTTGTTCCGCCGCGGTTCCTTCCCTGCCTGTCCTGCTGCCCATCAGCACTAGGCGGCAATATTGGATCAGTCACAGCCTAACTTACTTCACAGGGTCCCTATGGGGACAGAAGGGGGGAAGAACTAGGCATGAAGGGTGGGATTAAGGAAAAATTAAGGTAAAATACTACAAAATAAAGATTTGACACTACACAGTAGTAATAATATTCTAGCTCTCGTGTGCAATATCCACAGTGTTTTCTCTAATGGGAAAAATGGTGAAAACAGCTAATGTTTTTAAGAGTTCTGGGGTCTCACTGCATCCAACAGAAGCTATCCTAAGATAAATTCTGAAAAACAGGCATGTTTTCAGTATAGTTCATTTTACACTGGGAAGGCTAGCAGCTGTACTACATTCCCCCTGCTCCCAAAAATATACAAACTTCTGGTGTAGTTTAGCAACTAATCTAACCTAAAAAAACAGAATGCAAGATAAAAACTCATACTTGTATGCACCACCTTAAAAATACTGTAAGTTATGCAAGAAAGAAGCAGGACTACTGGCTGAACAAAGATCTGACTTGGAGACTTCCCAGGCAGGATTTCCAAGGGAAATGGCCACACTTCCTAAAGTTACGATGGTGACAGAGGGGATCCACAGACTTCTAGACCATACACTTGCAGATGACCCATTTAAATTCATATGGGGTAGCCTCCTTGGGGTGGCCTCATTGACCAAGAGACTGAATGATTTTTGACACCCTGGCAGGCTAAAAGAAACCTCCAAAAATTTGACAGACAGCAAGTCATGACACTGGGACTATATCACGGTTGAAAAGTCCACTGTTAAAGCTTTACATCTCTTCATATAGTGCTGCCTTCTCCGTGTATACCAAAAATAGAATACACATACAATCCACCTTAAATTCACTCATAATGACATATTTCCATACGATAATGTAGATTTTTAGATAACTTACATCCTGCCTCGCATAGCTTTGGCTTTTTGTTCCTCTTCAAGGTTTCTTGAAGGAGGAGTTGAAGGTGTCACAGTCTCATTCAAACATCCTGTTGGATCTTTTAAGGTTCCTCGGTAGGAGCCTCCCTCTAGTGTCTTAAAAGTCAAAAAACAACAGGTTAAACAGAAAGCATACCCATAGACTACAGAACTTTTTCTCAGGGCAAGGGGAAAAACAGTAAAATCAGCCCCCCCTGCCTAATCACATTTAATTTTATGGAAGGCTGAGAGGAATACCACAGAGCAGATATGGTATTCTGTACAGCAGAGCTCACATTATTCATTCTTTACTACAATATTTCCTTAGAATATTCAAAAGCCATCCTAAATATGATTAACACTTAAGGTCTCTTCTATATACTTCCTACAGGTTGGTTCCATTCCTTTATACCTCCTGCCCGCTGTTTTTAAGCAGATAAAGGCTGCTGCCATAAGGGGGCATGAAAAAAGTTACCCCCTGCCGTAAAAGCAAGACAAAACTGCATCTACATGTCTTGGCTCTGTACAGCTCTCTCCTGATGCCATCACCATTGCCCTTCTTCCTCCCTCGTGTTAGCGCACAATCTGAAGGTGTCGTTTTGAAGGCAGAGCTAAACTCCACCCCCTTGCTGTACTGGCCATAGACAGAACATCCACATGGAAGCTGTTCCTGCAGCCACCCTGTATTTGCCTGATTAAAATTAATCAAAGGAAGGTTCTTCGATCTGACTTGAATGGGGAAGACCTCGGAGCCCCAAGTGATGTTCAGCGTGATTATGACATTGTGTGGAAGCTCCCCCCAAATACCAGGGCATTCTGTTTTCTATTCAGGGTAAAAACCTTGTGTGGAAGCAGTTACAGGTTAGCTCACAATGTCAGGATTGGGGTATCCATCAGCAAATTGTACCCAATCTGCAGCTGAAGGCAGATTTCTTGAAGCAACTTATTACTAGGATACATTTTATGACTATGCAGTCAATTTTTTAATTGGATCTCTGCACAGCTGTGCACAGGAACCACTCCTAGACAATTTTTACATAAAAAAGAAATTTAAGAAACTGAAAGATACATCGTTGCAAAAAGACAACACAATTTCCTATAAACATTTCAGTGAGCTAAGGAAGTGCAAGCAGCTAGATCTTGGATGTTTTCATTCAGAAATATTAGTTCAGTGGCAGAACACATGTTTTTTATGCACAAGGTCTGAGGATGAAGCCCTAGCATCTTGAGTTGCATAACAGAAGATACCTGCATGTTCTAGGAGAATGACTGCCTGCCAGCAAAGACACTACTAGTCTAGATGGGCCAATATTTTGATTTGGCATCTTTTATAAGTTCATATTAAAGATGATATTTAAATTATCTATACCCTATATTCTCACTTCCTCCTGGAAGCCCAAACATAGCTCATTAAGAATGGAGTCTAGTTTAACAAATATATCCCAAAGCCAGCTCAATCTTTTAAACATCAGCATGGCGCAGATGAGTGGGACTGGGAGATATGAGAGTGGCCAACTATTAGTATGCTGAATTATGCTTAAATCTAGGAAAGACAGGTTATGGTAGTGATGCAGTGGACCAGCTAGGAAGTGCCCCATCAGAATGTGATTTACTACTCCTTGGAAGATGAGGCTTACCACTTTGGGTGCTCCTGGATCTCCAAGTAGCAGCTGTGGCCAGCTTTTTGCCACCTGTGCTCTTTTCCAAAACAGACAGCCACTGTCATTCAAGCCATTAGTATCTTCCAGACTGGACTACTGTAATGTGCCCTAAAAGGAGCTGGCCCATTGCCTGTCCTCTTAGGAAGAAGACAAATGTTCTCCCCTCCAGCAGGCTTTGAGGAAGTCTGCATCTTTAAATTACTTAAAATGTTTATATACTGCCTTTCTTTAGTACTGAGGCAGATAATTAACCTTAAAACCTCTTTATTAAAAACCTATAACATGCTATTAACTAAACAATAAACTTTTAGCTGCAGTAAGCCTCTAAATCAACCAAAATCCAGATCAGATGAAGTAGGCCAATCTGAGCAACCACATTATTTGCTTTTTAACTGGATATTGGTTAATATTTCAATAAAAATATCCAACAATTATAATTCATACTGCCTTGAAACTACATGTATATCTCAAAACTGATATCGAAAGTACACACACATTTGGTAAATGAATACAGATAAAAAATAAGCCATGATCCTATACACATCTACAAGATTTCTAGGCTGCTTCCAATCATCTCAAAGCAATGTACTGTTCTTTTTAAAATGAAAATTGGAAAAAAATAATGTTTATAATAATAATTAAAGCACAGAAGCAGGAAGGCAAGAACCAGACAGCTTAAAAGCTGCCCTGACTAAAAGTATAGATGCTTCCAAAACATTTCTAGGAATAGAGGATTTCACAGAACAGCGAACTCTAGAGTTCTGGGAAACCACAGAAAAGGCGCTGCTACATGTGAGGGTAATCTGCTCTCTCCGATGGAATTTGCAGCACAGTCTCTTGAGGGGACCCTAAATCACAGGGAGACTCATATGGATCTAGACATTCTCTGAAATAGCTAGAACTGAACAATCTTTGAGCTTTAAAGGCTAAATTTTGTCAGTCTGTCACAAGCATTTCATATTGTATTATTTATTCATTAATGGACTTCACGAGTCATCTGACGTCTCTTGTAAAAATGACCATCCTTTGAATCATTTCTCAAACTCATCCAGAAAAATACACGCCCCTATGTGAAGAAGGCATTGACTTAGAACCTAACCAGAGCAGTGCTTTCAGAAGTGAGCTCTCAATTCTCAACTTCTTGCTTCAACCCAGTATCATCCATGAAACCATGGCTCCAAGAAAAGAGCAGGGAGCAAAACAGAATCGGGGAACTGCTGAATACCACCCCACCCCTTATCCACCTTCTGCCAGAAGATGATGTTTTCAATGTTAATCACAAGTTTGCCCAGCATGTTCTCAAAAGACAGCTTCTCAGCAGTGTAGCTATTCATTGGTATATGAAACATATGCTGGTGTGTTACTGAAGACTGATACCATAATAGGACAACCAGTTGTTATAGTTCTAGAGATTTAGCAGGTAATTACAAAACATTCTGGATTGCACTATAACCTCTGGCCATCATCAACTTAATAGGAGAAACCAGTGAGGCACCTGCCAAGATCTGATCGAAGTTTAGCAACCAACTGAATATGGAACCAGAAACTGGGTATTCAGCAACTACAAAGGGTAATAACAAAGGCGAGAAAAGCAAGGATAGCAAGCAAAAGAACAAGCTGTTGGTTTATTGTGTTGACCTCTAGGATTTCTCTAGACAAGATCCCAGGACTCCACACTTACCAGCTTACTTTTGACCAGTTTTTCTATTGCACTGACAAGATCCGCAGCAGTGGGGACATCGGAGGTGCTCTGTCGAGCAGCTAGCAAAGAGGAGGACTGCAAGACACCAGTTTGCAAAGGAACAGCAGGTTAGCGGGGATGAGAAGGAATTAGGAAAGCCAACAGGCTAGCTGTTAGAGGTCACATGTAGGGACACAAGAAGGAATACACATGGCAGGTGCATGAGAAATCAGGGGAGGTTGTCACATGTAAAAGGCAACGTTCAGCATTCAGACTGGCAAAGCTGAGAACCAGCTCTGGAATTATGGGTAGAGTGGTTCAGGAATTTTTCTAGTCACACAAGACCATGAAAAGCATCTTTCAAGCACTTCCATTATTAACATTTCATATCTCAAGATGACAAGCCTTTGTAGAACTTCTAGGGAAAAAATAAAGACAGAGCAATCTCAAACCATATTTCTGGGATTCTTATGACCAGCTACTAGCACATAGAACAGAACGGCACTATAAAAACAACAGCCTAGAATTTAACACCTTACCGAGAGGTAGCTTGAATATTAGTGCTCCCTACTACCATCATAATGACATAAGTGAGGAAGACACAACCACTAGCACATCTTTAGCATCTCAGACCATCTCAAAGGCAAGTCTTCATAAAGATCTTATTTCAGCCTATTATATATTGCAAAGCCATGCCTTCTCCCTTTCTATTTCAGGCCTAAGACAGGAAAAAGCAACTTTTTGAGTTACCCTTTAGTTCACAAAATGGCTTAGAAATTTCAAGATCTAAAAGCAGAGTATGTATCTCCTACCATGAGAGAATTAGAATATGCTGCTACTGCTTTACTCTTCCCTAATCAAGAGGTTTTAAGAAGCCTTTCCCAGAATATCTGGGGTACCTTTTCACAAGTCTTCTTTCCCCCCTTCTTTCTCTTAAGAGCAAGATGAGCAGTTACAGCCTATTCTGCCAGTTCTTCAGCAAGCAACAAGAAAAAAAACTGGTCTGTATGTGATTGATATGAGTATTTTCTCCAGTCTTGCTCCTGGGAAAGTCCAGATTCTCCAAGGATACAAGTGCTAACAAAGGGCCAGATAGCCTTAATGCCTGCCCTGGAAGACTGAGCTGCAATTGGAGAATGCTGGCTTACAGCCAATACCTCCATGGATTTGAGCTCATGTCTGAAGAAGGACGCTCTGACTCTCAAAAGCTTACACTCTGAAAATCTTCTTAGTCTCCAAGGTGCCAATTGACTCAAAATCTGCTGTTCTACTGCAGACCAACATGGCTACCCACCTAACTAACCTCCATGGGTTTGACATCCCTGACACAGATCACTATACAATCTAAATCTCCAATACGGAAAGGAACAGAATGGGCAGAATATGAACATATTCTGACCATGGTCTGAAGACTGCAATCTGTTTGCATATTTGCAAATATTCTAACAGCAGACAGAACTTAAACACTACTCTGTTGGGGTTTATTTATTTTAAACATTTTGTTGTACAATGCTTAGTTATCTCCTCAGATACAGACTTGCAGTCTCTTTGAGGGTAGAAGAGTAATAGCAATGGCGTCCCAAAGAAAAACTTAACAAAATTAGAAAGTGTGCCTGAATCAGACCATGAAAAGCGACACTGAAGAGTAGGCATGCAGCCACCTTAATAAACAGGCTATTGTACAAGGAACTGCCAACTCTGGCAGGTGAAGTCTTGTTAGAACTACTGCTGAGTGATGCACCATTCAGGACACTGTACCCCCAAGAATATCTACCCTAGACAAAATGCTAGACATTCTCTTATAGCTTATCTTTCACTTACAGCCAATCAACAACTGAAATTAAGTCAGCAAGAATAATTTCAGGACAGTTATTTCAGAACAAAAGAATTAACTTTCAGGGGCCAGGGGCTTAGAAATCCTTAATAAAAACTTTAAAAGAAGAATGCTAGGAACATATTTGTGAAACTACACAGCAATTTTCACCTAGGACCGCTAAAGCTCCCATTTCTATGAATTCATTGTGTTCCTTTCTCAAATCATAGTAGCCCTGTCCACATGTTACAGTGAATTCATGTACATCTTCCATGTATTTGAGTATATCTTATTGTAATGGTCATTTTACAAGTGAAACCAGGGGCCAGTACCTGGATAAATGTGGGTTTAAATCACTTGTTCAGCTGTACAGAAGTTGAATTAATGTATTTATAAAGAAAAATCAATTTTATATTCTACCCAGATCATACATGCATTGACTGTAACTTGGGAACATGGCAGTGTAAATAAAACATTCACTTTCTCCCCGTTTTTCCATTATGTAGAGTTACATGGTCAATGCAGGCAGTAAGAAGAGATAAAGCTGCAAGCAGGAAAAGCCAAGTGCTTAGCTTACAGGTTCTCAACAACTGACGCAGATTTCAGTTTCAGTTATGCACCCTACACCCTTTAATCTTTTCAGTAACCTTTAATGTTTTTTTTTTAAAAAAAACTCATAAAGACCTACCATGAACTACCTAAATCACAGGTTTAGCCATGATTTAAAAAAAATTAAAACAAGCCTGGCTTAGGACTCCCTACAATTAGAAATTTTCCTTCTGCTCCATCTTCAAAATAACGAAGATGAGCTATGATACAGTTACAAACCTAGCCTAGGGCAAGCCACAGAGGGCAGCTCTTTTCCACATTATATTTTGGAGAAATTCATAGATCCCATTTGTGTGCATGAGAACATTTGCCACCTCTTGCCATATATTGGAAGATGCTATGTGCCTTGTGGCAAGGAATCCTCTGACAAAAAATAGATCCCATGCAGACCACGGAAACTAACACTCAAATCATCATGAATCTGGTTCTATATGGTTCAGGTGGTTTTCAGGCAGTCTTATTACCTGTATATTTAAACTCTTAACAGAGTTATTGGTACTAGTGATACATAAAAATGAAGACACATTGCCTTGTTCTGCTTTTTAAAGAGAGCTCAAATATGAAAAGTTTGGGTTTGCTTCACAGTGAGGACACTGTGAAGAGCACCTGCACCCAACTATCCTAGGAAGAGATGCAAAAACAAGGGACGTCAACAACATTCAGTGGATCACTGATTGATGTGGAAAGGCTTTTCTAAACCTTCACACTCCCAGCATTACAGGGCCACCGAAAGTTAGTACCCAATTCATCTCAGCCAACTTATTTTTTCCTCCAGAACAAAGTGGACGCAACAACAGAATCAAACTAGAACACCACATGGTTGCTGCATTTCAGCAATAGTCTTTCCCCTATTTGTTCACATGGGGAAATACCACAGACTTTGCCAGTGTCCTGTGTGAACTGAGCATTCACCACAGAATATGCCCCTTTAGTGTCTTCAACACTCAGAGGTCCCTCAAAGAAAATGTGACCTGGAAAGTATTTCCTAATGATAAAAAAAGTTTGAGAGCCACTGTTTAACAACAAAACTATGAAACACAAAACTAATGAAGTACACAACAGAAATTTGAAGCAACACACATAAGCAGGGAAACACCACAAAAGCTCTGGCTACAGCAAAAGCTGAGCTGAGATTCATATCCACTGTAGAAAAGACTTCAAAAATGGATCACTCAATCCATCTTCCTCAGAATGTGTAACAAATCCCAGCTGAAAAATATAGTAGCCTAATGAACCAGGCCTGGGCTCTTTGGAGGATTTTCCAAAGCCAGCATACATTTTTTGAAGAAGTTAGAACCTTACCATTTCATCTTGTGTGGGATCATTATCAAAAATCTTCATAGGAGGAGGGAGTGGCGTATGAGATTCTTCATCTGGTTCATCTTCGCCCCAACCTTTCTTGCTCTTCTGATAGCAAGAGAATTAGTGTTACAAAAAGTGCAAGGAAGCTAATGTCAGAATCCCTCAGATATATTTGTTATTAAAATCCATATTCAGACTAAATAAATGAAAAGATCAGAGGAGAATGTAAATTATATTCACCCATATGGTGAAGCGTCACAGCAAATAACTAAAAGTTATAGACTGACTTACTCTGAGGAAAGGAGCAACGTATTTATAATAATAATATGCAATTAACAATGTAGACATAAGGCTTAATGTCAGTGTGCACTTCTTTAGCATTTTTTCAAGGTAAGAAGGATCTACAGTACAGCACCAAACTATAGTAAGGGAACTAATGTAGAACAAGAGAATCTTAATGTCAAACCAGAGAATCCCAAACTGAAGCAAGAAGGGTATAAGCTGCAAAGTTTAAATGGAAACTGGTGGTGCAGCTTGAAGGATTTTTTTGGAACTCAGGGATGAAGGCAGAAAAAAGCAGGCGGTAGCAAGAGGGCAGCGGTCCACTGTGCAAAGTGGCTCAGTACCACTGAAACAAGCTCCGCAGCAGGAGGGCAGAGCAAAGTGGGCACTAGTGGTGGACAGGAGACAGCAGCTAGCACAGAGGCTCGGAGAGGAGCCTGCAAGGAGCATGGGGAGCTGAGAGGGCACAGGCTAAAGAAGTTGGTCTTGCCTCCCCCCCATGCCTAGAAGGGGTGGGGGGGCGTAATCTTGGAGAAATCAGCCTGCTGTGTTTTCCAGATTAAACAGAATTAACCCAGGTTACTGCAGCCCATCAGGATCTGACTCCCCAGATCCAATCACGGATTCATTATTTTGATCCAGCACAGATGGATTATGCCAGATTGGTATAAATCCACCTTTACATCATACATCTGAGTCAACATTATTAAAACAAGTGCATTCAAAAACATCCATACCTCATCTGCACTATCTCCCTGAGGTGTTGTCTCATCTCCAGGCTTGGGGGATCCCAAATCAAAACTCTTCCGTCCTTCACGCACTTTTTTTTGCTTTTTGATGTTACTGTCTGTTTTCCCACTGTTCAGCCGACGGACAGGGCTTGTTAACCATTTTTTTAGTGTGTTGGTTGAGCGCTTTGGACCAGGTGAGCTCTGAATGGAATTGAGGGATGACTGGGTCTGTAAGTTTGCCACCGATTCAGATTTCCCTCCATTTTCATTGGATGAACCTGGATAGCCATCTGTCAAAAGAACAAAAGTTTGATGTAGTGGTTATGAGCAGCAGGACTCTAATTTGGAGAACCAGATTTGATTTCTCACTCCTCCACTTGAAGCTAACTGGGTGACCTTGGGTCAGTCACAGCTTTTCGGAGCTCTCTCAGCCCCACCCACCTCATAGGGTGATTGTTGTGAGGATAAGAACATACTTTATAACCCGCTCTGAGAGGGTGTTAAGTTGTCCTGAAGGGTGGTACATAAATAGAATGTTATTATTATTATTAAAAGAACAAGGATGCAAAGTTCACTTAAACTGGAAAATTATTTTTGGAAATGTCCAAGTGGCTAAAGCTTGTTGATACCTAGTGCTCACTTGCAAGCTTGGAAACCTATTTGGACATTTCTAAAGAGAAAACACACATGCTCTTATGTGCGTGCATGCACACATTAGATTACTGTGTAAAATGTCACCTGTTGTATAAGTATACCCTGCTGTTCTGCTATGTTAGTTGTCCTTCATGCCCTTAGAACTTCACAGTTTCCTTATCTGTAAAAATAGCTGGCACTGGCTATTTACTGCCAGAGTTATTTTCAGCATGTCTGTGCATACTGAGCACCATTACATTAGATAAGGAAACTGCTAGAAATTGTTCAACTCCACTATCTTATGTGTTATGGTTTTCAACCATTTTCTGCTCGCAGAAGTCACATGATTTGCAGGCAAAGATGGGGTGAGAGAAATCAGCCATTATCATTAAAAGTCTGTTTGCTGGCAAATTCCAAAGTCTAAAACTGGTTAATCTGGCATTCTGGAGAGATATACAGGATACAAGTTCATGTCCTTCACGTTTTCAGAAGCGCAAACATTGTCTGATTGCTACAGAACCAAGGACTTCCTGCATCAAATCCCTCAACACAGCCCGCTCCCTACAGAGGAGCTGAATCCTGGCACAGAACCACTTATCTTCTGCTGACATTTGTTTCTGGTCAGCTGACTACTTTATCACTTGAACTCATTTAGAAAGTGACAACATATTTGTGTGGTTTTGATGCCTAGGAGTCGGCAAACTAAGAACTCAGCACAATGAAGCCTTGTTCATCAGCCCAGGGAGTCAGGTGTAAATCTAGGCAACCAGGCAAATTAGGTCCAAACTAGATAAGGATGGCGTCACGATTTTAAAGTCATTTAAAAATGCCATGAAGGCCCAGTCCTTATCAAGCCTACAGCACTCTTGTTTTCCCAGTGTGATTTTTGAGTGCCTCAATCCACTGCACTGTGAACCCAACCAGAATCATGACCTCACAGCATTTTAAAATTAGGTTTACATGTTCATAACCAGCAATTTACATATAAGGAGAATAAAAAAGGGCTGAGGTGATGGGATTTAAAAGGCATAGTTCAATATCAAGTGTGTGTTTATGAGACAAGCCCATAAAATCTTTGGAATTGGATTATATTAAAGATTTATAGAATACGGAAAGGGGGGGTGGGACACTGCATTACTTGTTAGCCCACCATATACAAGCACTAAGAAAAGTCATAGCTAACCTTGCACTGTTGTCTTCATGACCATTGAACCTTCAATGCTCCTCTAATTACAGTGCTCTCTAATAGATGACATGAAAGGTAGGTAGCTTTAAATCTATGCTTACAATTGACATAGCGCCAAAAGATTCAACACAGTATCAGGGTACTGTGCTTTCACTGACAACAGAACATGAATAATGAAAGGCACACCCACAAAAAAAAGGAGAATAGAAGGATTATCTGAGAGGACACATCTTAATATGCTGACAGTCCTACTTTAAAACACTAACCAGTCCAGCTGCCCTTATACACACAGAGCTTCCACATTCATGCAAGGCTCATTTTGAGGGGGAATGCACAGGTATGCAGTTCCGGCAGTTCCCCAAAGAGGTCACATGTCAAGTGGCCCCGCCCACCTGACTCTCGGCCATTTTGGGCCTGTTTCAGTCTGGATTGGGGCCGAAATGGCCCAAATCGGGCCTCTGGTGGGTGGTGGATCACTCTCCCACTCAGCAGCGGCCCGATCCTGACCATTTTGGCCCCTTTTTGGCCATTTTCAGCCCCTTTTTGCCATTTTGGGCCCAATTTCAGCCCTGAATGGCCAGAATTGGGTCCAAAACAGCCAGGATAGGTGATGCCAGGGGGTGTGGCATATGCAAATCAGTTATGCTAACGACACACTTAAAGAGATGTCAAGGGGTGTGGTATATGCTAATGAGTTATGCTAATGAGTTCCTCCAGCTCTTTTTCTATGAAGTGACCCCTGCATTCATGTACTACAAAAACAATTGTTCTGGAATCTGAAACATACACACCACCTTCCCCAAAACGGTGACAATCCATTTATAGTTACCCAAGAGCACACAGAAATCAGCACTGTACAGTTCCTCAAGTATTTACTTTAACTAAGGACCAAATCTGTACATCAAAGGGTGGCTGGCTACTGTTTATTCTTCTGTCAACCATGTTGAAATGAAAGATGCGGAAGATCTATTTGTCCCCCTCATACAATGATGATGTGGATAAAGGGAGCTAAAATTTGCCCTTCCCTTAATCTCACTCTTCTCTCACTGATGAAAGAATCTCTTTCCAAACCCAGCAAGGATACTAAAAGTGAAGAAGGCTGAAGCATATAAAGCAATAAGGAAAAGAGGAAGTTTGAGGTCTCCTCACACCTATTCTGTGTCCCAAAAATTGGAACTCCATCCCACATTTTACACATGTACAAAGCAGATGTGAATACAAGAAGATGTCCCCATGAAATCTAGTTTGGCCCCAAAATGTCAATATTGGGTTTGGTTGTCATATAGCTTGGCAGAGTTCTCTCAAAATAAAAAGCCAAATTTAGACTCCCTAAACACCTGAAGTTCTCACTTTACTGAATACAAACCATTTTAGGAAGTTAACAGATTCTGGTGAAATATCTGTCTCAAAGAGACCACCTGTCCACAATCTGTTAAAAATGTTTTTGATATGCCACAGTTTTATTCCTGTAATTGTGAACAGACTCTCACAAAGGTAATGAAAGGACAGTCACTGGAAGACAACAACTTATGTGGTTGAAAGTTAGGCAGTTGTAATAGGCTGGTCAGTGTGAAAAGCAACAACATTAGGAGCTCTCTCAGCCCTACCCTCCTCACAGGGTGTTTGTTGTTGTGGGGATAATAATGGTAAGGTACTTTGCAAACCACTCTGAGCAGGTGTTAAGTCGTCCTGAAGGGCGATATATAAATCGAATGTTGTTGTTGTTATTATTATAGAGTGAAAGGATATTTACTGCAGCAGAAATGATAATGTCATAATGTTTCCAAGTGGTTATTGAGATGTTGCCCATCTGGAAGCATTCACAACAATTTGGAAATAGTGTTTTCCACCTTTCTGTCATACAGAAAAATGTGGGGAGCAAGATTCCCCATTAAGTAACTTGTCAGTCACCATTATCAGTTTTCCAACACTCATATGAGTTGTTTGCAGTAGACAAATTCATAAGTCAGTGAAGACACTTATCTCCTTTTAGACATCCATTCTAAAACTAAGGCTCATGTACACATAAATTTCACATTCAATAATATGGAATCAACATTGAGAACACACCCCATTTTGGACCATGTATTAAACTTAAACTGTATTAAGAGGCATTTTGGTTTTGTTCCAGGTGGAGGTTTAAGTCTTAATTGTGAAGAGCTACATTTTAATAGAAAATTGGTGAGAACACACAATTTAGGGGGCAAAGTAAAAATACTTTACTACTATTATTAATTTTATGTGTACATGCCTATGTGTATCAGTTACCTAAATGCATGTTCCTAGCTAATCAAAATCTGAATCCAAAATGCCCTGTCAGTACAGTTATAGCTGATCAGAGTTGAAAAACTGGTATTCAGAAACAATAGGGCATTCTTTCTCCTGCTGCATCTGCTGATATATGGACAAACATTTGATGCAGAGATGCCGGCATAAAGGCAGGCAGCACTACAGACTGGGGGGCAGGGGGAGAAGAGGAAAAGATACAGAAAATGGCATATATTCCCCTTGCAGTGATAGGTGGTGCTGAAACTCCAGGGGTGAACAAACAAAAGCAGATGTATTCCTTGCATGCAAAAGCATGCAGGTAAGCAGGGCGAGGAAAGTGCTAAACTTCCTCTTTGTATATGAAATGCAACCAGTAACATGAGTGAGGTAGATCCAGAGGAGTTAGCCGTGTTAGTCTGTAGTAGCAAAATCAAAAAGAGTCCAGTAGCACCTTTAAGACTAACCAATTTTATTGTAGCATAAGCTTTCGAGAATCACGTTCTCTTCGTCAGATGCATGGAGGGCAGAAGGAAACTGGCCAAATATAGAGGAGGAGAGGGGGGGAAGGGGGGGAGGAGGAGAGGGGGGGAAGGGGGGAAGGAGGAGAGGGGGGATGTAAACAACTCCTTTGATATGGAGATGCAGACAGCTCCTTTTGGTGTGGGGATCAGTTTGCTTGTGTAAAGATTCAAAGGAGTTTGCCGTGTTAGTCTGTAGTAGCAAAATCAAAAAGAGTTCAGCAGCACTGCAGCACAAGCCCTTGATAACCACAGTCCTCCCCGCCAGATGCATCTGACAAAGAGAACCGTGAGTGAGGTAGGAAGCTGGACAGGGTCAAGCCAAATGAGACGCAGTAGATAAGGAATTGAGGAATAGACTTTTAAAGTTCTTTAAACTACCTATGGAGACATTGGAGAGATTAACAGTTCTCCCATTTGCCATTTTCCCAGTAGAAGTTCCACATGCTGATATCAGCCCATTCACATTCAAACAGTAGGCTGTTTGCTTGTCTTTTTGAGCACCTAGGAAAATAAACCTTACCCATCCTACATCTTACTCCAGTGTATTGTTAAACCAATGCCTGCTTATTTCTGGTCTTCTAAAAGACCTGAAACATGGTGAAGAAAGGAATGGGGCACAAGAACAGTTTAGTCTCGCTCCTTTGTATTCCCCCATTTCAAAAGAGAACATCCTTATGCCTGGACATCATAACTCTGGAGCTTAACAGGGATCCTTTATGAGACAATGGCCCATTCTGCACATTCATTTTTCAGCATATCATATTCCATTCTGCTTCCCATGTTCTCCTCTTTTTCAGACATCCAAGGTAGACATGGGACGCAGATACGACATTTGTCCATCTCTTCCCCATATTTCCCCCCTGTGCATATTGCGCAATTTATTTTTGAAGCCGATGCTAGTTGACACTGCCAAATGTTATGTCTGTGTGAAACACCATACTCCTGTTCTGCTTCTTGTGACCCCCCTCTTCCTTTTCCCCAGGAGCTGATCGGTCTGTCTGCTGGTAACCATTCCCACCCTCCTCAACTTTCTGAACTCTTTTCCCACCATTGTTATCAGTAAAGCAAGGTAAGGGTCATAAGGCTGCTTCTCCATTTGCTTCCTTCCTCCCAGGTATGCACATACATTTTTTTTCAAAGCCAGGAACAAGTCCTAATGTTGCTGCTTATTCTCTGATGGCTTTAAAAGCCAGGAGAGGGTTAAATGATTGCTTTCCCCTCCCTCCCAGTATGTTTCAGGCTTCTCCTAATGCCAAAGAGGAAAAAAAACCTAAGTGTTTTGTGCAGCCATTTGCGAAACAAAGTAGTAGGGAAGGGAATGAAGCAGCAGCATTTTAATCCTTTCCTGGCTTGGCTTTTAAAAAATAAATGAGAGTGGAACAAGCACAAAAAGGACATGTTTTCCCCCGGAATGCCACCAATTGCATCTCCAATTGCACAGGACAGCCCAACTAGTAAATATGGGGGGGGGGGTCCCCAACACTGCAACATTACGATCAAGCCAATTTTTTTTTAAAAAAATTATGCTGGCTTCAGCTCCTACAAAATGTGGCTCAAAACAGACACATCTCAGCTTGATAACAGACACCAAATTGCCTTGAGGTTGAGCAGTGCAGAATGATGGGACCCCAAACCGTTTCAGCACCGATTGGTGTGAATGCTCAGCATCACCAGCTTAAAGTGTGCTATGCAGAATGGGCCAAAACAAAACTAGGGATTTTTCTTCTTTGTGTGAAATGCAGCAATCTGTAGTACTTGTTCTTATAAATAATCTAAAATTTATTCACCACTACAAATGCAATTAATCTAGGTGGTTTCATAGAAACTGTGGATTGGGGGCTGTGATTATTTCAGAACAGGTTGGTTTCACTATTACTGAATAAGTTAGGTCTGAAGCATCTCAATTTTACTCCACATCTATAACTCAGACTTCCCATTTCAACACTGTGCAGAAACCATTGGATAAACAAACACCCACAAATAGAAATAGACTAAATACAAAGTGATGGACTTTTAGAAGTGGAAAATGGTTTTCAAACCTGTTATTAGATTCAGAAAGTAACAGAAAGCTTGTCTGATTCTAATGTTTAGTTTATCCTGTCCAGGTTGCCTAGGTCAATAAGTAGTTTTAAAATCAAAGCATTGCTGTGCAAGAACACCCCCACTTTCCAACAGAGAATGTGATTATGGGATTAACATCAAAGATTCTTCCTCTAGCTAGAGAGCCTTCATTAAATGTTCTCTGTTCATGCTGCAGCAATCTCCTAGACTATGTTTGAGACATGTCTCTGAACATGAAAATAGACCCAAAAGCAAACATAAAGCAATAGAAAAAGGGAAAAGTCAAAGACCATTGGGTTGGATTCAATGTAGCATTTCCATTGCACCCAGGAAGAGCATTTCAGGAGCATTTTTGGGCTACAGTGGAAAGGGGGGGCATAGCATTGTGCTCATGGATCCAAGCCATCATTAGTTGGCAAACGTATGCTTTTATTTATATGTTTAGACTAACAGACTAATTTGAGGACTTAGACTGGTACAGCATATACTTAGTATATACTCTGTCTGAAGCCTTTGAATTTCCAATAGAAATCTATAGAATCAGGTTAGGAAAACCCCTTGAGTCAAGCTCATTACATAACCAATATGTAAGGTGCTTTCTGTACATATAGCTTTACTGCCATAACAAAATAAAAAATGGTTAAAGGTGCAGCTATCTGGCAATGCTTCTTGAATGTCTCAATGGGAAAAAGTGTTCCCACTACAAGGGCAAGTACTGGCAACATTCAGATGTTCTGACAAACCATGATGAATACAGGAATGAGCTTTCAATGTCCTTGGACTTATGTGCTCGCACAACATCCTCCCCAGTGCATGGCTCTGATGCTTCATTATTTTTCAATTGACAGAAACAATTAAATTGGTGTTCTGTTGCCCACAAACCAAGCCTAAATTCAATCAATGACTCATGAAAAGCCACAGCACCCTCCAACAGCAGGCACCAATGTTGGATCTCTGTATCAGCACAACTGATTCCAAATTGCTCCTAGTGTGGAGATATAGCAGAACTGCCCACCCACAGCAGAGGTTGACTGGAAGGAGGCATGGCCAAAGCAGTGAGTCATTGAGATGCAGTGTACAGCTCCCTGTGGGTGAATATTTTGGCTCACAGGAACCTCTCATTATTTAACTGTTAACTGATTTATTGCTCATGGCAAACTTGAAACTCTCCCAGGGGATGCTAGTTCACCCTGGCACACAATTTAGGAGAGAAATGCCTTAAAAGCACTTTCTCAGAGACTCTCTTTTCCCTGAGCACATTAATTAATATCCTGCTCAAATGACCCTGTCTCTGCAAATATTCTTTTTCTATATGAATCTTTATTGGAGATGAGATGGAATTTCAAATCCTGCCTGATTCAATCTGACTAGCCTAATCTCATCTTATTTCTACAATGACTTTATTTCATGCAAGCTTTTTGCCAAGAAAAATGTATTTTAATATTTGACACCTATAGCATAAAAATGCATAAAAGAATAATTCAACAGAACACAAGGAAAAATTAAACATACAAAACTGAAAATAAAAGGCTTTAGCAGCTCATCCCTAATCACAGTTTCCTACTATCCAGCATGAACATGCACCTTTTGTGCAGGGATGGATGTTGTACTTGCGTCATGAACACCTACGGGAGTATGCCTGTGGCCTCACAGAAAAATGCTGCACATCATATACCTTTTTGAGTGGCTAGAAAAAACTTAATTGCTTTTTCACTTTTCTTTCCCCCACGTCTTCTAAATTGCACGTGTCTTACTTCTAAAAATGATAACAATCCAACTTCATCTGCTTCTTAAACAAGAGTATCCTGAAGCAAAGCTCCCTCTCTGGGGACACTACTCCATGTGGCTAAGCCTCAGTACACAGTGATGAGAAAAGCACTATTCCTGTAGGAAAGGACTATCTTGAAGAGTCCCCAATTATTTAGCATATGCTGGGCAAGAGTAACCATTAAAAGGCCAAGTTGATTTGATTCTATGGATCTCAAAACTATACTTTTGTTGTTGTTTTGCTAAACTCAGTTGTCCAATTCAATACTGAAAGAAGAGTAACTGAACCGATTAATTTTTTAACATTTGGGATTAACTACCCAAAGTTGTGAAGAATCGTTAGGATGAAGGGGGAAAGGATACTGTCATCTGCAGGCTGAAAGTATTCACCTCCACTCCCTAAAGAACATTTAAGGCAAGAGTAGTTTAAAGTGGTCATGAATGACAGCTAGAGGAATAAGAGGCCAACCTAACTGTTACAGGTAAAAGCAGCAGTGAATGACTGGTCGGCAGGCTTTCACAGTACAAGAGTGAAAAATGACTACAATTCCTTTTCTGAAGCTGCTTAATCTCCCCCTTCATAGCAAACCAATTCTTTCATATACTTAAGATGCAGAATCATCTTTACCGATGGGCTTAATGAAGCTGAAGTTCATCAAAACAACATAGTAACTTGCGGCTTTGATCCATACAGGAAACCCCTTGAAAGAACACAGACATGGCCCATTTATCCAGACAGCCTTTCCACTTCTTCAGCAAGTTGTGCAAACAAAGAAAATCTGGGGAACATGGTACAGTTGCTATTTTTGTCTATTGGAATGCGGCTAGGGAAGAAGTGTAGAGAAAGGAAACCTGTTCCAAGCATGTGGCTGGGTGCCTTAGAATTATGAGTCATAGGACCCCCCCCCCACCATATAACTGAGTTTGCCTATAAATGTCATCCCTACGTTTGAATAAGTGGTTCCGCACACGTTGGATAATGCACTTCCAATCCTCTTTAGAGATCATTTGGAACTGAATTTTTCATGTGTGAAACAAAAAATCCACTTCCAAACGATTGCTAAAGTGCATTGAAAGTGCATTATCCAACGTGTGCGGAATCAGATGTACCAAATACTATCAGGCAACTCTTAGAAAGAAATTATTCCTTTTCATGCAGGTTGGGCCAATTCTGAGTACACTGAAATGCTCAGTCAGAAGCCATGTAGTAAGGCACTTTAAAAGCCTACCATGTGTTATTTTATCAGTACACTGCAAAGTGGCTGTGTCTGTACCCTTGACAACACACTAAAGCTGTGAAACCTACCCTTCTGAGTTGAACTGTGTGTTGGGAAGCCTGGGAAGCCACTTTTACCATATGGTTCCCATATAGCTACCTTTCTTTAAATTGCTTCCGAGGATGAAGCATGGCAGGCATGCATTTCACCACTTTAAGTTAGGAATCAAATTTCCAATACTGAAAATGCATATTGGTTTTTAGAAAAAGATAATACACTGTAGTCTGGCATTCACAAGTGTGATATTGGCAGGACATTCCACTTATAAAATTGCTTTGGTTCCCATGTAAGTGACAGATAAGCCGGATCTAAATACAGTTGAATAAAAACAAAATTGCTTCCTTATTTCATTTTTTAGGACCATGCATAACCCATCTTAATTTCACTGGCTTTATAAAGGAAACTGATACCTGGGGCAGGGCAGGGATGATGCTAGGTACTCAAATAAGGAACATTAAAAGTTGAAAGGGAAGTCATTTCACAGCTGGATTTGGGATCTGGTGAATTAAGATGATCCCTGATACTGTAAGAAAAAAAAGCAAGTTGTTTTGAATTAAACAGCTGCTTGGAAATTACAAACAGGAGTTGTATTTAGGGTTGCCAAATGGGGTCCAGAAGAATATTGGACCCTGGGGAGATGGAGGGTGCAGGAATTACTTTTTTATTGATACTCCCAGCTTGGCGTGATGATATCACTACTGGAAGTGACATCATCATGCCTCCCCCACTTTCGGGTTGGTGGACTGGCTGGCCACTCCCAGGCAGTGCCACACAGGAGGCTGGCAACCTGGGATGGCCATTTCCTTTCACTGGCAATGGTACTCAGGAGTAGAGATAGGCACGAACAGCAATATGAAACAAAAAAAGCCATGAACATCCCAATCTGCTGTTCGCGAACAAGCTGTTCATGAGGCCCCATTCTAAACAAACAGGCGGTCGTTGCAAGCCTCGTTCATTGCTGTTCGTCAAGCCAGACAGTCTGGCACCTGCAATCAATTCCCTAGGCAACCAGAGGCAGGGATTGTTTGAACTCTGTCTGAACTCCTGCTGTTGCCCTGGAAACCCCAATCTAAGCCCAATTTAGCTTGATAGGCAGGTCTTCCTTTCAAGTGTGGAGCTCCAAATTTGTTACATGGGAGCAAAGAGCAGGGGGGCTCCCAGCTCTGCAGACAGTGGAGAGGGAGAAAGACAGTTGCTATGGGCATTTTGATAGAGAGAGTGCATTGGAGCTTGAATTTTCTTTGTGTGTGGTGGGATAGGGATCTATCCCTTCAAGTTCCAGGGCTGCTGCCAGGCTCTGGGGCCAAGCTGTTATTTATTACTGGTACTTTTCCTGCTGCCTGCTCAGGACAGGTTTCTGGGAGTGGCGCAGTAGAGATCTTGACTTTGATGATGGCTGGAGGAGAGCCTGGTAGCCCCCATGAACAGCCAATCACAAACATGTTCGTGAACAGGGCCATGTTCGTAGTTCATTAGTCCCTGTTCGTGGATGGCAACAGACAACGAACATCATGTTCATTTTTTTTTCTGTTCGTGCCCATCTCTACTCAGGAGGTTGCGTGGCCAGGCGGGCAGGCAAACAGAGCTGCTTGGAAGCTGGGGGAAGGGGGAGGAGGCAGAGATGATGCCAACTGTTTCATATTTTAACTAAGTTTCCCCTTGACAGTCAATGAAAATACCAGATTGACTGGGTGAAAACCGGACATCTGGCAACCTTAGTGCATTTGTACCACATATTATGATAACTGTGATTGAATAAATTGGAAAATGAATGGGTTATGGTGGAATTTTAGGTTGGGAGTATAGTCTTGGCATTTTATTAGAAATCAATGTTGGTAATTTCAAGCTATTGTTCTTCAACTTTTTATCGAATACTAATAATATTCAGCAAGCTTAGAAGCTAGAAGCAAGATTTTATTGAAAACTTTGATATAAATATGATATAGTATTATGTTACATATCAATAAGCTACTTACTTATTTTATCATTCAATGTTAATTTGATAGTCAACATCTGTACACATGCTAATGACCAAGAGGTTGATGTAGTATACAGTCATTTAGCTGTCTATTTTGCATCTGTCAGAGAGGAAGCCTAGCAGATACCTATCTATTTGTCTAGGTTTGTTCACCAAGTATACTGTGTGCTTTGGGGGCAGGGGGCAGTTGGCTTAGGGCCCACAGCAAGGAACTGGTGCTCAACCATTAAGTTATTTTTATAGAGAAGTTACCACAATGCAACTTGGAAGTATTACTTAAGAGTAACTATTAAAATGGCATGATGAGTTTTACTGCATTTTGAAGAGACAAGAAAAGATAAATTCTACAGACACTGGAAAAACAAGGTCCCTCACACACTCCAGAACGATTTGATTCACATAAACAAATGCTTCCAGCAATAAGACTGACACTTCAGGGGATCCTGTAGATTACTTGATAATGGTGAGAAAATGTAGCAGTATTCTGGATTCCCTCACCAGAAAACTTATTTGTTTAATCCTTCAGAATCTATTGGCGTGCACAAGTCCTTTAAGGAATCTTGCAGCGAAGTGGTCTCATATTAGTTCAGATGTAACATGCAAGCAAACAAGAAGTTTTGCCCCATCATTTTGATCAATATAGTGGGCAGAAAGAAAACTTGTGTCTCTTCTCTTCCTCTAATCACTCCAGCTAGCAATATATAGGACTTGCTTGGCATTTAACAGAGAGAACATTTAAATAGAAATACTGCACAATAAAAGAAACAGAACAGCAAGTATGTTGTGTAGAGGGGCCAGCTGTTGAATGCCCACCCTAGTAAAAGATTTAAGAAAATGATGCCTACTAATCTTCAGATCAATATAATCCTAGACAGTATGAAAGGATTTCATATAATCAGAAGAAAGCTGTGCTTTTAATCACCTGTCCCCTCAGGTAGCAGGCAACAGATAAATCACTTCACAAGCTTGGGAGGCCACAAATGAGCTTTTACTCTGGTGATACTGCACTTCTATGCAAACTTACTCCAGTCCAAGCCTGCTGAAATGCACTGATTATGCATATGACTGCACTATAAATCTGCTATTCTTTAAGGGGTCACAAGACTCTGTTGTTTAGTCTGACAAGTTGAGAAAATTTGTAAAAACCTGACCCAGGCAGCTTGTATTTCAGTACCTGGTACCTCCATTCACTTTTCCCATTTTTTTTATTTTTAAGCTATATTTACCAGTGCTTTTTGAAGAAACAGAATCAGTCATCCTATGCAGACTTGATTTCAATGGACTTACACAGCAGTAGCTTTTTATAAGATTGTACTGCTAATATCCAGACAATCTACGTACTATGGCCTGTCAGGGGCTCAAAAACCCAATCACTCCAAATTTTTGCCTTCTTAGACAAGAAGCAGTCTTAGCTCCCACTAAGCCACCACTGACTGGTGCATAATGGGCTGGGTTTAGGTTTGGCCAGCGAGTCACAAACTGCAAAGTGTGTGATAAATGGTGCTGCTGAAAACTGTTGCCCTGTCATGTTCTGAAGTTCATTCCCACAGATATCTAGGGAATTCCCTAGAATTCAGATACTGTGGTGATACTTCTAGTTCAGTGAAAGCACGTAAACAACAGGATTGTTTTTGAAGGAGAGACCACCCAGAAAGTCTTCTAATAATTGAACTGCTTGCCTTGATGTGAACTTCTTGTCATTAAGTTTGTGACTTAGGGGGCGAGGTAGGATGGGTAGGTTAGTCATTGCCCAGATTTGTGGTGTAAATTGCAGACACACACTCCACCTGGTGCAAAAGTCCGGCAATCTGAGTTGTCAAACAAAAAGCATATTCAGCACTTGGAGTGAACAAACATTTAGTGGGATGCAGTACAGCTACTACTTCTGAACATCCAAAAGGTTGATGCAAATGTAACACAGGGGCTCTGTAATTATAAAGATGCCAGCACACCTTAAGTACTAAGCATGAACCTACTTGTCCGCCTTTGGAGGCCCTGATATCTGTGGCTACACAGGGGGCAGCCCAAGAAAGGACCTTCTCAGTCATGGGGCCAAAAATTTAGAACTTTTCCCCAGAGAGACGCATCTGACTCCCTCTGCTGTTGTCTTCTGCCAGCAGGTGAGGACTGTGTTTTGTTTGGTATATTCCCAGTAACTGTTATTGGGTCCTCCACCCTGGTTTCAGTGTTACATGTTTTAATGTTTTTATTGAACTTTAGATATTTTGAATGCTGTTTTAATGTTTTGGGTGTTTACTGTTTTAGGGACTCTTAGTGTCACAGAAATGTTTTAAATAAATACCATTAACTGCATTTGCTATTTTCCCCAGTGCCAGTTCTAAACTTCAGCCTAGACACTGGCACAAGCGTATGGCTACAGGTTTCCAGCGTAGTAGGATTCTTTGAACACAATTCCAAATAATGTAGAAGATCTGTGATTAGGATCTTTTGTTATTCTTAAAGGCAAAGGCAGCTGCTTTGGAGCAGGGGGAAAATGAGACAATTCTGACTGGGGCTGTAGCAGCATTAAAAAATTCCGATAAAAAGAAATAGAGCACATAACAAGAAGCTTCTCAGAAGTAGCACACTTGCCATTTTTTGTGGCACCTTTGAACTCAAAATGTGTTCTAAAAGCCACATTATTGCAACAACTGAAGCAGGACATCCACCTGTTATGAACTTGATTATTTAAGCTCATTTAGTACAAAGACAAAACTTCCTAGTATCTGGCTCTAGGCAACACGTAATACCTATTCACAGCCTCACCCTCCTGAAATCCCCTTTTGTCCATTTACTGTTCAGGTCTTGCTTACGAACCACCTGCACACATTAGAGCAAGGATAAGCGTGTGCCTGAATAAACTCTTTACCTTTCAGTCTGAAAAAATTGTCACTTTGAACTCCAATAACATGGTGGAGAGAAGTTGCTATATTAAAAACTGAAGCCTGCCACCAAGGCAGATTAGGCACATCCGCTGCATGTAACCATAGTATGAAAGATACCAGGTTCAGCGACATTCTCTGTCTTAGACTCAGAGGCGGCTGCATTTAATTGCATCTTCCTTCTTCATACAGCGTAATTTGTTAAACAAAATTAAATGGCTGAACTTCTAAATAGTCATCTTCTCAGGGCAAAACTAGACATTACAGTCCATGGTTCAGAGCTGTGGATGTCAATGCCATTTTAGAGCTGAATTCAGCCATTTTAAAATGTTGCAAGGGCCCACAGTAGGACCAGGTGACCTTGTCCCTCCTCAGTGAGCTTTTCCCAGGCCCCCTAAGCTGCTTCAGCACTTTTAAAGGCTCACGGGGGGGGGGGGGGCGGGGAGGACAAGATTGTCCAATCTCTCCATGCTATGGGCCTGATCCAAGACCCAACTTGGATGGGTGTCATGGGCAAAGTGGTTATTAGATATTTTAAGGGGGGGGTCTCTTGCCTCTTTTAAAAAAGAGTTTTAGAAGCTCTCAGGGAGTTCCTTTTCCACTTGTAAGATGCTGAACAAGCAAGGAGGTCAAACACCCTTTATTACAACCTGGAGGTCACTCCATCCTAGTTATTAGTTCCCTCTTCTTTTATGCTGCCACCATAAAATGTTCCTAGGTTTAACCCCTCACCAGCCATATGGTACAGTAGTTTCTCTGAGCTTACGTAAAGTGTTAACAAAGGCTAAGCTGAAGTCCCATGGGTGAGGACACTGTTGACACAGCTTAAACTTAACCAAAGAAAGGTCTTTATTGAATTACCACAGAACATAAAATACAGAGAGCACAGAATATAAAATACAGAGAACACATAGAGAGTTGCTGAAACATAGTAGTTAAGTTGCTGGACTATGAATAAACACTCTGCTAGTTTGACTCCCACTACTGCCATGAGCTCAGTAGGTCGTCTTGGGTAAGCCACTCCTCTCAGCTCCAGCTACCCCGCTGTATCGTGGGGATAATAATGACACTGTCTTTGTTCACTCTGAGTGTGGCACTATAGGAAGGCATATCACACTAGATTGCAGCTACTGAAAAAACAAAAGAAAAGGTCTAAGGTCTATCTTACATTTGAGACTTACAAAAGATCCCTGTCATCCCTTCAGGATGGGTATGCATCTCTTGGAGAGGCAGGAGATACAGGAAAGCCTCTAGCGTCCCCTTTACCCATCCCCAATGAAACACACATACACACAAAAGGCTTCAGCCCTTTTTAAACACTTCCCTGGGGGGATGCCCCCTCCTTTGAGGGAGGGAAAACCAGTCCTCCATGATTGGGGTCTAGTCTAGTCATGTCTCTCAGGGATGCCACGGAGCTGGTTTAATCATGGCAGCATAAGGCAAGAAAAACATTTATCCATCCCAGGATGTCAGTTATCCCAAGGAGAGGCATCCATTTGAGCAAATTAAAGATCTACCAGTGATGTATGTTTTGATGGCTAGATCTCAATAGTCCATATTTATATGATTATTTATCATATTTGCATTCCTCTTTCTAAAGAGAATGATACCTGGCCCCTAACTATATGTTACAAAATCCTCATGTCCCCTGCGGGGTGGATTCAACCAGCTTTTCCACTAATTCCCCCCCTTACTATAGTTCTTGTCTCACGAGGTATTTGTTCATGCAATTATTATGATACCCAGCATAACTTTTTGGGTGATTCTTCTTCCCTTTTTTATCAGAAGAAAAGCTGGTTGGACCCACCCCAGTAAACTAGGCAGGCATCTATTGATAAACATATACTGCAAGCCACAAATAGCTCAAGGTATGTTGTTACCCAAAGCAAGCTATACTTAATGCTTCCTCCCAAGCCACCATTCGCCAGGGAACAAATTGAACCAATGGAAGCTATTACCAGCATCACACAGACACTGAAAGTCTGGAAACCAGCCATGCCCATCACACACACACACACCCCTTCCATCAGTACCTTCATGGCCTCCTTCATTGTGCCATCCCTAGCAGCTGCTTGGGTGGCTTTAGAGGAGAATCAATCCAAGTATATTGCTCTGGAAGAGTATAATTTTCATAAAATCTAGTCCCCTCTCTTAGTATAGCTTAATAGTCTTCATAATATTACACAGGAAAGGTGCATAAAAACACTTAAGCTCATTTTAAATGTGCTGATTCTTAATCATATGCACCTGTTTTCACTTGTGTTCTAACTCCACCTGTGTGGAGTTGTCTAAACAGAAGACTTGCCATTGAATAGTTCACTGACCCCCAGGGAGAGCTTCTATACCATCAATGGTAATGGCATGATATGCACAGTCACAACCAGAGTTTAGTATCAACCAGTATGCAAGCTTTTAAAAGCCTCAATCACTGGCCTGATGAACCTCTCAGGTCATCAATGTGCACATTTTTCCATAAACATATGATCCACCTAATAAACTTACCAGTATTGTGCTTCATATATAAAAGTAGTGTAAGCAATGATCCAAGTACTACTGGTTGTTGCAAAGGCTTTCCCCAGACAGTAATTCCAGCTGTTTCCTCATAGCTATCATTCAGGAAGCACAAGGGAACTTGACAAACCTGTTCAGGCCCTTAATCTTCACTTATTTTCTTTGCCTTGCAGAATGCAGCCCAGCCAATTTGAATATGCCTTTTATATTTTCTGTTTTACATTAGAGCTCAGCTGGAAACCTGAAAGTGATCCAAAACATATTAATGGCTGAGATAGAGAATGTCAACGCGAGACTGTCCCACTTCAGTCTGCAGGTAGAACCGGACTGACTATCTGCCTGCTTTTCTATTAAAAACACTCTCCTCACATAAAATGTTTAGGAGAATATAATGCTAGAATTTTTCTCTGGCACTTACTTAGAAGGCTACAGGCAGGGATAATTTTTTTTATAGAGTACACTAATCAGGCAAGTTCTTATCTTTAGCCTTGTGGTATACCCCAGATACCAGTTTACCACTTGAAGGAGAACTGGGCCTCACTATAGGGAGCCCCATGGGACCTCATTCCATATAAATCTGTCTGGATTCAAGTCTGAGAACATAAAGCAGAACCCTTAGCTGGGTTTGCTTTTAGCTTTAACAGAAGTGAGGAGACACTAGAACAAATTCATTCAACAGTATATTCTACATTCCACCCATCTCAGCTTCTAGTTCTGATTCCCCTCCCCCTACATCATCTCAGCACCTATAATGGTTCAGTTTCACAACAGAAGAACATGATATGTAAGTGTATGCAATTCACTTAGACAACAGCCTCATAACTTTACATTTCTCACATTTTACATGCTAAACAAATGTTCTCTTTGTATTAGCTGCTGTCAGCTCATAGTATATTTCCTCAGGTGTATTAAGGCAAGATTTTTTGTTTATTTCTTATTTAAGCTATTTAAGCAGCCCAGCTATCATATTTTTATCTTTTTGGGATAAGATCAGTCTCTGACTCTGCTCTCTCTCCATAGCTGTTTAAAAAGCATGTTAAAGCAGTTTGAGAGTTTAATACAGTACAGAGTCTATTATCAGTATGGTACTTTGTACAGAAAAATGCACTGCAAATATCCATGTTTATTTCCCTTTTATAACTTGCCCATTTATATGCTACTTTAAAAAGCATAAGCTTTTGTGGGCTAGAGGGAGTCCATTCCATCAGATCCAAAACTAGTTATAACCTGCATATTACTTTGCATACTACTCATTAAAAAAAATATGCTAGAAAAAGCTAGTCTGAGAGAAGAAGGTTTTAAGAAATAGTCAACACAGGGCCTAAAAATATGCAAGGCCTGCTACAGCTGATTAAAGTGACATGTCAATGCATAGCCTTAAAGGGAAAGGTTCCACAATGGAATGGTATAATATTCTGTGGCACAGAGCTACAAAGATGCTGCTTCTAGATGTACATGTTCCCTCCCTCATTGGATTATACATTAGGACAATTGGTCCCATCTGATACCTGAGAGAGAGAGAATGCCTTTAAAGCCATTTAGCCAAAGTCTACTCTGCTGAAACCAGAAGAATGAGAAACCTCAGAAGCAGCAAACTGACTTTTTTTTTTGTTAGGACAGTGAGATCGCCCAGGAAGTTGGAGAGACTTGGCTACTTTGCTGAGAACTGACTGCAAGCATATACAGACCCACAGTTAGGGTTGCCAGCCTCCAGGTAGTGGCTGGATATCTCCTGGAATTTCAACTGGTTTCCAGGTCAGAGAGATTAGTTCACCTGGAAAAAAAGGCTACTTTGGGGGGTGGACTCTATGGAATTATGCCATGCCAAGGTCTTTTCCCTCTCCAAACCCCACTTTCTCCAGGTTTCTCCAGGTTGCACCCCTCAGATCTCCAGGAATTTCCCAACTTGGAGCTGGCAACCCTACCCACAGTAAGCAGCAGAACAGATAAGGAAGTCAATCCATAGCCTTGCTCCAATGACACATTACATTTTCTTTGTGTTGGCCCAGGTTTGCACACTCAGACATGTGATGCAAAATCCAGGCTCTTGAGTGCCCAGTTTGGATTGAGACTGCAGGATGCAGGGAGAAAGAGCTTATGCCTCTCCACACTTTTCTCACAATCTGAAATAACTCAGAGGCAAGCTAAATACATACAAGTATCTTCCCCCTGACATCCTCACAACCACCCTCTTGTGCAAGTTCAACTGAAAGTCGGTGAAAGATCGAAGATTGGCCAGTGAATGTCAGGGCCTACTGGGAATATGTACCTAGGTTTCTCTAGATCAAGTCCAAAACTCTAGTCATTATACTATATTGGCTCTTAAAAGCAGCAGAGTTGACAGGCTGTTTACTCCACTTTCTCTTTTTTTCCTGAGCAGAATCTGTACCTCAAAACTATTGGCTGTATGGGAGGGAAACATACATCTACCTGGTCTGGCCACAAGTTTAGGACAAACAAGCTGGAACATAAGATAAAGATTACAAAAGCAGGTCACCTCAGCACAACAGAAAGGATCAAATTTCAAGAAAAGCCATATAAGTACCTTTTCTTGATGCATTTCTAGACTGGGTGGATATTTGCTACTGATGGTTTAGGCATAAGTTACCCTCCTAATTCTAAGTGCTGGGATAGATTTCTGTTAGGGGTTATTTGCAGATTGAAGTATTTTAGTTACTTACTCACTTGTATTTTAACCAATTACTTGCATATGGGAAAGTTTTTTTTTTTTTTTTACAATTCTGGAATACGGATTTGACAAAAAACAATTACTCATTAAAAGGCCGCACCTAATATTTTCTTTCACTATATTATAGTAGCCTACTGAAACTAAATAGCTCAAAAATAAAGTTTGCTTTTAATTTGGGTGTTCCCAAATATAGTTTGTCTCCACTGATTAATCTTATTTGATGAACAGGCCGATTACATTTCTTAGCCTTAATTCCTGTACACCTCTCCTCCACTCTGCTTTATTTGTCACGATTTACATAGTTTTCCCACATGAGTCACCTCAACTTTTACTGCAAAATAATAAATAAAAAGTACAAAAATATCCGTAGTGAGCCTTCACAATCTGGCTCTAGAACAGATAGCTGGAACAGTTACTCTGGTACTGCCCCCCGTCCCCGCAAGAAGTACACCTGGCTAACTTTCATATACACTCTAACAAACTACCCAATGAGTTGCTTTTCAGGAACTACTTTTAAACTGATGAAGTAGGGTTTTTTTTAAAAAAATGTGATTCTTCATTGCTTCTGCTCTCTTGTATTTACTACTAATTTTTTAAAAGCTTAAAATGCATTATAAATTATTAAACTTCTTTAAAATCACTTTAAAATCACTGTTAAGTGTCTTCAGCTGAGAAGTGCGAGAAATAGAAATCCCATACAAATGATCTGTGGTTTTATTGCCATGGCTCCCAAATGCTCTCCATAGATATATTCTATAGATATGTAGCAAATTACTATCATGCGATGATCATCCATCCTTCTAATTAAAGTTATCTTCCTACCTGTCTCAATTTCTACATGATTTGCTCCTTGTGGAGAAAAGGTGAGTAACGACTGGGCCAAAAGAGTCAGACATAGAACCACATGCAGAACAATATGTCTATTGTTGCCATATGAGGACAGAGGAAATACAAACATAACCAGTTTGCATTCCAGACATACAACTCATACTAGTTTAGGTATTAGAGAAATATTACCCTCCATCCTCCTAATGCAGAGGTACACCCTGATGCTCAGGTCACATAGATATTTGTTTCGACTATCCTCATATTTGGAAGCCACATAGGCTGCAGATTTCTTCCATCATGAGCCCCACATGTTCAAAAGCTAAGTGCAGCATGTTTGCATAAAATTAAATGTACACAAACTTTGTAACTTTCAGCAGACCTCAGGCTGCCTTGTTTTGGCAACATCTAAAGCCTGAAAAAATAGAAAGGTGAGCAGAGTGCATTATTTACAAAAGACTGAAACAAATGTGGGGGGCAGGATCTGCAGCTGTCAGGAGATGTTCCACATAACAGCTGTATGCCATAAAGTCACATGAAATTGAATGTATGCCTGTTTCCAGAGAAGCACATTTCTAACCTTCATTACTTCAGTATGAAGTACAAAACCTAGAGATCTTTTATCAGAAGGAAAGAAATAAAGCAATAGGAAAAATGGCTAAGCTTATCAAATAAGTAAGCCCAAACTTTTGCTTTCACATTTTTCCAGTTACTTAAGTTTCTCTTGCTACTGACCTTCCACGGTGCTGGCAATCTCCGAATCATATCACAGCTCCTACTTATCTCAACTTAAACAGCAAGGTCATGAGAGAGTTGAAGCAACTGCCAAAGACACAGCCATAAAGAAGAACCAGATACTACTACTTCTTATAGGGAGAGACAGCTACACACAGGCATGTCTACAGCTTTCACCATGGGTTGGTTACACTTCCATAACTCTGTTTCTACTGAGAGACATTTATATATGATCTTATAGATCACGAACTAGAGTTCTGACTTAAGAAGACTCACATCATCCAACAAGTAAAGAATTGGAACAAGTGCATGATCACTTTTAGACATGTTACATTTTAATGGTTTCCCAAGTTTAGTGGCAACCCACACAAGGGAGAAATAGTCACACATCTTCAGGTTATCTCAGAGAAATTATTATTGAAAGTTTGCACATCCCTAGAGACCAACAAGATTTTCAGTTTATAAACTTTAAAGCATCAAAACTCCATTCTTTGAATATCTTGTTGGGCTCTACAGTGCTACTGGAGTCAAATGGTGCTGCCCGACTGCAGACCAACATGGCTACCTACCTGAAACTATGCCCATCCCTCCAATTGATCCTATACACATAGAAAGCCAAGCCAGATATTTGAAAGAAGCCTATGAGTTAGGTTAAGAAAGCTCAGGATTGCCAGGAAAGCTCAGGAAACCATATGTGAACTTGTTCAAAATGAGATAGTGATATTCTAGATACTAGATTATCTGGGTGCACTATCCATAGGACATTCTTTTTGTGAAATCAGAACAAAAGCAAACTGAAGCAAGGAAATGCCTTCTACTTGTGGCTGGTTACTGCTTGGTTATGTTCTGTCATGTCCCCCCATTGGCTGCTGTGAATGATACTAATTCTGTTGAGCTAAGTTGCAACACTGTCCCTTGCTTCAGTTTGGTTTGGGTGAAATGGGTCTGATTCTCTAGTGTGAGATTGGTCCCTTTGCTACAGTTTGATTCTGGGGGGATTCCATTCCCATGCTGCAGTTTGGTTCTGTTGGGCTTTCTCTTGGATGAGCTCAGCTTGCATTTGGGAGTGTGCCTTGGCCATGGCAGCCTTGCCTCAGTGTGTTTCTGCAGTGGACATCAGCATTGACTTTTCCCTCCATAGGAAATAATGAGTGGCCAGGGGCACCTTGTTCAGGAGCCCATAAAATTGGCCCTCAGGTTCCAATCTTCATGAAACTTCGAGAGTCTTTAGAAGACAGTCAGGAGTAGGTCCCGTGCAAATTTGGTGGAGTTTGCTTGAAAAATCCCACCCTCCACCCCACCCTCCTGGATATTTTCCCCATGTGGAATAATGTCAGGATAAAGTTCGGATTTTTAAATCTTAGAGCCAAACCACACGAAGTGAATTACACATGAATCACTTGTGAACAGACTTACACTGAACCTTATTAGAAAATCTTACCTGGATTTCATGGATACTGAATTTCTTTTTCTTTGCTTCAAAGATGTGACCCCCAGATCCCTGGATAGCCCCCAGATAGTTTTCCCTATCAGGAATAATCAAGCATGGCTTGGGGCACTTTCTTTGGAGGCACATAGAACAGGCTCTTGAGATCCAATCTTCATGAAACTTGGAGGTGGGAGGGGTTCTTTGGAGGACAGTCAGGAATAGGTCCCCTGCAAATTTGGTAGAGTTTGAAAATGACCCCCTCCCCTCTGCAAAAAAAAAAAGGGAGGGGCAAGAACTGCTGCTTTCTTTGCTGCCTCTTTGCAGAGAAACAGCATGGGAACAGCCAAACCTGAGTTACCAAATTAAACCAAATTCATTCAGTGGCCTGAATTTTTTCCTCGAATTCTGGACCAGAACTACATATCCTTACTCAGTACTGTCTAGCCTGATTGGCAGAAGTTCTTTAGGCTGTCAGGCACTGGCTATTTGAGATTATTTAACTGTGGATGGCAGGAACTGAATCTGATATCTTCCACACGGAACACAGATTTTCTACTACTGTCACACTACCCCCTAACTTGTAAATATTTAAAGACCCAATATTTCACACATTCCTGGCCCACATGACCCATCCATTCCTCTTACCTCCTTTCCATACACTTTGGGCGAAAAGAGGAGACAATATCAAGAACTTCCTGTAGCAAATAGCTCCCCTTTATAGGTCTTTAATGTCCAAAAATATTTCCTACCTCTGCCAATAAAATGCATCCTTTTTACTAGATCATATTTCTCTCTAATAATGATGCACATAGGCTATGTTGCTCAGTTGTTTCTCCTGTTAAAGCATGGTATTTTATACTAAGTTGCCCTCCCTCACGCTCTCTCCAACTGAAATTACTGCTATCAACTACTGTAATGCTCAGGGCAACAATGAGAAAGAATTCAAGAGGTCCCATCTCCCAATACACTGATAAGCCAATCTGGAGAAATGCATAAAGACATCCATTCTGTTTTGGTAATAAAACGTTCACTGCTCCAGTGGCCTGTGGAATGATCTAATGTAGCAGCAACAAAGCCACCATGCTGAACTCTGACTGTCTGAACGCTTTCATGCAATTGATCAAACCCACTGATAGTGCTGTTTCATATGCACATCTCAACAACTGAATTTTTAAACAATCGAAGGAAACACTGGGGGTTTTGAATTTGCATAGCCACTGACTTTGAGGGGGTAAGTCAAGGAGAACATATTTTTAACCCTGGTATTTCTCATAAAGAAACCAATACTGGGTTAGATGTACATGCAACATAGAAAAGCAAGTCATATGAACCCAGAAGACAGTTTCTAGAAACCCTTCACTTTTTATTCACAGCCAGAGGAAACAAAGTTATTCCTAGGGGCATGAATGAATGAATCTTCAGATCAGACAGCAACCCGAACACCCTTTGAAGTTCAGCTTCTCAGTCCTTCTACATAAGAAATCCAAATACCGAGGGACCTTAATAAAAATAAGAGTGAAGCAGACTTTGGCAATTGCACAATGGATAATCAAGTCTAATAGACTGGCTTTTATTTGGAAATGTTAAACCTCTCTGAAATTTCAAAAAGACTGGGGGGTTTTCAAAAATTTTGCTCTCTCATGAGCACACTTAAAATCTGAAGAGCAAGACAAAGAAGAGGATAACTTTATAATAACTACTTAAGGCACAAGCTGCATTTTTGACAAAGAAAATAATGCAGAACTGAGAGCTGCTTCCCACAAAATTAATTTTACGCAACTTACATGGACATGACATGAAGGAAGCTAGTTATATCTCATACAGTGCCGCCTGTGAGAAGAACTCACCTGCCTATTCTGCCAGACACATGTGACAGATTTTAATGACATGCATAAAACCACCCCCACGTGCATTTATCACACTGCACATCTAGGGTATAGCTACCAGCAGAAGGTAGCTACTCCATATAAGAAATATATGTAAATAACACCATTATATTTTACAACAGCTTTCTTAAGCATGCCTTTTATCAATTGAGGCTAATTTGCCAGGTGCTACCCTCCCTGGAGAAAGCTGGTCTGGTCACAGTCATACATGCCTTAACATCCAGACTCAACTGATATAACACTACCTACATGGATGTAGGTAGTGTTGCCTCTTGACTTTGGAACCCCCTCTCTCAAGAAGAAAGAATGACTGTTTCCATGAAGGGATTGAAGAGCTGCCTTTCCCAGAGGAACATCGCATTAGGTCAGTAAGAAGGATATGGCGGGGTAAGAGGCACTATTTTAACTTGAATTTTGTTGTGTTGTATTGTAAACAGCCACCTTTAGTTTAAAACATGGCTACAAACTAAATACTAAATGTTGTAGATACATTTTTGAAGTACAGTTACACTCATATTACAAGATGGAAGGAGGGCAGAGTTAAAAATTCACTGGCCTGATAAAGGCCCCCCTGGAAACAAGCCAGAGATGGAACAAAACTGACAACGAGAATGAGAGTAACTCGTCGAGAGCAGCTGTAAGGAAGTTAGTATTTCCATAAGGGTCAGATGAGTGAAAAGATTATCCTTAAAACCCTGCATGACAACAGCAAACACAGAATTAGAATCATGCCATGAAGTCTTCAAACAAAGGCAGGGCACATGTATAATCAGCCAGAAAGAAAGAGGGGGATGAGAAGGTTACTAGCATCATCATTCCCCAACAGATGATGGGAGTCTGGCCCCTTTCAAGCAAACAGGACTCCGCACACAGACCTAGATAACAGATGATGCATGGTTTCTCCACAGAGCATCCTTCTACACACAGAATCCAGAACCTTGATCTCAGGTGCCCGCCACAAAATGGGAAATAATGCTTTTCTTTCTGAAATTCAAGTTCAGTGGCACCTTAAAGAACAACACGTTTTTTTCAATATATAAATTTTCAAGAGTCAAAGCTCCGTTCGTCAGACACCAGGGAGCTTTGACTCTTATAAGTTTACAGTCTGGAAATCTTCCTGGTCTTTAAGGTACTACTGGACTTGAACCTTGCTGTTCTTCTTCAGAGCAAATGAAGCTAAAGGGCTTCAAGTAAATACTGAGGCACCATTTACTTCTATGGCAAACACACACACACACGCTTGCCTATCAAAAAGAAATTGGCTAAATTAAGTGGCTTATCTTCATACTTTCTTCTAATACACAGTGTATACTACCAGAGCTACTTAGAAGAAAACACCAAAATAGATATCCTTCCTTGTTTTTTCTCCAGAAGCTAAGAATAAAAGATTTGTTTTCATATCTGTACACAGATTTTACAAAAAAAGATTTTGAATCAATGTTCTTATAGTCCTGGGGAGAAAACAGTGGCATTAAGAAAAAAACTACAGTAAGTTCCTAGGCATGTTTTTTCCCTCTTCACAGGGATAAAACAGAGTCATAAAGTCACCAGGAAAATCATTATTAGTTTAGTATCAGATTTATTTACAAAACATAGGCATACTTCAGTGAACTGAGTTTTCCCACTTGTAAAAGTTTACTAGTAACAACTACCTCTTGAGATTTAGGATTGAGAGGCACT
This sequence comes from Eublepharis macularius, assembly GCF_028583425.1. Classification (NCBI taxonomy): domain Eukaryota; kingdom Metazoa; phylum Chordata; class Lepidosauria; order Squamata; family Eublepharidae; genus Eublepharis; species Eublepharis macularius. The sequence continues at coordinate 167,526,376 of NC_072791.1, read as the reverse complement.
AACAGCCACATCCACCAAATTAAAACTCACTTGGGCAAACTCACTCTGGTTTGCCCATTTAGTGCAGAGAGGGGAGCACACCCCACTACAATTCTAAAGAGACTTGCACTTCCAAAATAACAGATACCAGTCAGAAGTTCAACAAAAAAAGTGAAAAGCTTTTCACTTGCGAAAGCCATCCAAGGTGATGGGCAAACCGAGAGATGGAGTCGCATGACCCTCAGATTAGCAGTAACCAAAAACCATTTATAGATATCTTATGCATACAGAGGCACACACCCAAGTTTGAAAGGAAAACTAACATAAAATGAAAGTCTCACATGTGCACTGTACGTTCTAAATAAAGCGTTCACAGTATCCACTTCCTAGAATTCTCTGGAGGGGAGAAAGAGCCCACCGATGTCATTAATACCCCAGCCGAGATAACCTCAATCACGGGCTACTCCCAATTAAAAGACAGCCTACGCAACTACCTCTCCCCCCTTTCAAAACCAATCTGGATTCCAGTTCCTTTCCACCCAAGCACTCCAGCTCAGAAGAGTTCAGTAGCGGCAACTAACCTTTGCACGTCGGGCAACAGCAGCAACACCTGGCTATGAACCAGCCCAAGCACGGCGTGCCGGCGTAAGCCTGCCTCCCGCCCTTCATTCTGCCTCGGAGGCACTCATGGCAAAGGACCACCAATCGCCACAGCCCCCTCCAACGAAGCGCCGAAGCCCCGACTGACCGCAGCGCCAAAGCCCAGAGATTCCCGACCGCGAGCGAGAGGGGAGAGAAAGAGGGCGGCGCTGTTACAGCAAGGGGCGGAGCCGCAGGCTCACCCTCCCACCTGGTGCCTAACTATCCGCTTGAGCTTCGCGAAGCCTGGAGCGGGACTTTTATTATGCAACGCGGGCACAACGCAACGCAGGGAAACACACCTGCCGAGAATACCGCAGCTTTGCCGTAACCAAAACATTGCACAAGGGATGCTTCCTCGGGAAAGCGAATGACAATCTGCGCTCGTCCTAAACGCCGTAGTTAATAAAGGAAGGCACGCCCTCCAGTTGGCAAGACCTGAGCAAGTCTGTTAATGATAGGCCGTTTGGGAGGTCTTTCATTCATAGGGTCGCCGTAAGTCCAAGAGTCTTGACGGCACATAACACACACGCACACGATGTTGCCGCTTTTTTCTTAGTTTGACTTTAAAATGCCTATATGGTCTGACAGCGACTATCATGGTGTTTGGTGGAGGTAGTTATTAAAAAGAGCGGGCAATAACACCCCTATAGAAAGATTCGCCTCCGGCCAGACCCTCAAAGAGAAGCCCGCAGACAGGTTTACTACTGCTCTCTTTTTGGATTCAACGGGTATCTGGGTACGGCGCTTTACCTCGAACTCCCAATTGTTACTTTTGGGGTTTTGGAGAAGGAGCGAGGGCTGATGGTTCTTGCCCAACGCTGTCCCTGCTTAGCTTGTTTGCCCGCGTATGTTCTCGAACGGCTCGTCGTGTGCCTTTAACAGAAGCGCAGGCATCGACCAAGTGACGCTTTGCAGCTGATCTTCTGCCACTCAGCAGCTGTTGAAAGCAGGCACGGGGCAGGGCGGGTAAAAGCAGCAAGAGACCGCGGCCGGATCAACAGCTTGATTCTTCACCATCGCGCACTTTCCGTAGCCGTTTGAACATGTGATGTCAAAAGCACGAATTAGGAACATGCGGCCAATTAATGTTTTTAATGCAAAAGAATAAAGTAGAAGACGTCACTTAAGTACAACGTGTGCAAAGTCATGAAGATCGTTTGTAATTTAATTCTAGCTATTCTAGGGCTGCTGTCTTCTGTGCCTTCAAAAACGGCATTGCAGACAGAACCATGTCCAGCACAGCTTCTCCCAGCATGGGTACCCTGCTGTTGAATCTTGGCTTGCCATGCCAAATCAAAAAGAGTCCAGTAGCACCTTTAAAACTAGCCAATTTTATTGTAGCATAAGCTTTCGAGAATCAAGTTCTCTTCGTCATCATGCATCTGACGAAGAGAACTTGATTCTCGAAAGCTTATGCTACAATAAAATTGGCTAGTCTTAAAGGTGCTACTGGACTCTTTTTGATTTTGCTACCACAGACTAACATGGCTTGCCATGCCGTCCTTTTAAAATCCCTTCAGATTTTACACTCGCCACTTTTTTTTCCTGGCACGGCACCTGTGTCTTGTACAGCTGTATGACATGGGAGGCAGCCATGGGAAGAGCATCACCTGCTGGCTTTCAGCCTGTAATGTGGCTTACGGGAGCCCTTCCAGAAGTACAGATGGCTGCTCTAATCAACTGGCATTCTCATGAGCCCCTCAAGTCATCTGGCTGGGGAAATCAGATGGTGTACATAAGCATTTATACACTGTTGGCTTCCTTGCTCTTTCCAGTATTCTTTAATAAAGTTGGGCTTGATAAAGGCCTCTCAATTTGATATTCCTAATTAAAAGTACTGAATTTACTTTAGAGGTAGCCTCACAAGTCATTAGCTTCAGTGGCCCTCTTGTGGAGTGAGCGGTCTGCAGCCTCTAATCCAAAAGGGTGTAACTGACATCTCTGAGCAATGTTGAGCTTGAGGTTTCTGGAAGAGAACTCTCAACCCTTGCTGTGATTTCATGCCACTCCCTTCCTTGTTTGTTCTTCGAGGTAGCTATTTTATTTGGTTTGAAGGATCCCACAGAGAGCCATTTGCTTTTCTTAGTTTATTATGTGTGATGCTTCTGGACTATAAATTCTTTGGATTTTAAAAAAAATAAAAGTGGGTATTGTATTAGGATCCAGCCTCTTAGCGCTACTCTTGTGTGTTTTACAGCAACCCCACACAGAGGAAGCTTTTACTGGCACAGAAATAGTGATGAGAAATGATTTGATCTGCCTAATTGTGTATGTCAGGATCAAGCCATACATATTTTCATATCTGGAGTTCTCAAATTGTTTTTCATTTTAAAGGACAGTCTATTTTGGGTGAAGACCCAAGAAAATGTGTGTGTGTGGGGGGGGGTACCCATATCACCTTGTACCACAGTCAATTCTAAGTGGAGCCCTCTCCATAGCTATTTTTTTTTAAAGAAGAAAAACAGCTGGGAGCGTCAGTGACACATAGCTTGGTCTTCAGGCTTTTCCTGTTTAGGTGCATTAACACCCACCATTTTGGAAAAGGGCAACATAATGATAGTTAAAAAATCAACACACTGGCATGCTTCTGTTCCATGGCTTTTAAGTTTCTGCTCTGAAGCTTGCTCCTAAAGTTAAGCACTGAAAGGGTGAGCAGTGGAAACAGTTGGCACACTGGGGCACTGATAAATTAGACAGCAATGACATATTTTAAAAATGTTGTCCCTTTGTTCTCCCTCATAGACGGTGTAAGCTTGGAGAACAGTTAAGTCTATCATGTGTTAGGAACAGGCTGCCTTGTTGGGAAATCCTCAATGGGAGGGCTCTTCTCTTTCCCCTCTGGAAAACTGAGTCAAGTAATATGAGTGCCCCTCTGAGCCACATGGAGGTCTTCTGGGCTGTTTGTGCCTAGCTCAGTTACTGGTATGTTGCCTTTGAACATGAAGGCTCAGGGCCTATCTGTTGTGACTATAAGTACTAATAGAACATTCTTTCTGGATTTTGCCTAATCTTTTCTTTTAAATCTAAACTAGTGACCATTAGCACATCTAACATGTGCAATTTGGTTTGTGTGGCCATGGGAAAAGACTGGGGGAAATGTAGAGTACCTCCTCTGTTTGAAGACACTAGCGGGGGCTTACCCAGGTTTTAGGGTTGGTGAGTGGCTAGTACTACAGTGAATGAGAAATATGTGGAAGTAAACCTACTGTAATTCACAATAAACTATTAATAATCATTAATAGAGTTGCCTGTGTTAATTACAGCCTTTTGTCTTTGCTGGTCTTTACGTGCTATTGGACTTGAACCTTGCTCAGACCTTTCTCCTGTGACTAATCTGCTGTCATTCCACAGGACGTGCTCTTAAAAAGCAAAGGAACAGGGCCAGTTGGGGGTGGAGGTGGTATCTCTCATTAATTGTGTGGAGATACACCACACAGTGAGCACACAATCAAAGTTGTGAAGGAAGTTTATCACAAAAACGTATTTGAATTTTAGGCTGGTGGAAAATTTTGTTAAATTCTGATAAACAAGTTAGGGAATAAACATTTATTTTAAGCGTTCATTAAACTATCATTTAAAGTGCTCTTGATTCCCAGTTCTGACAACTTTTAAGAAGTTTGGTATCATGCACTTCCTAAAGTTTCATGTTTTGTGTTTATGTGGTGCAAAGCTCAGGCTCTGGAGAAGATATCTCTTATCTCTAGAAAATGGCATTCTGTATTTCCAGTAACATCAATAGATGCGAGGAAAGAGTTCCTGTACCATTAATATCTATATAGTCACAGAAACTTTGGCATATACTGTTTGACCCAAAGCATGTGAAAAAAACTCAAGTGCTAAAATTATCTTTCTTATACTCCATTATTACAAGTGTTGAATCAAGGTACACAGGGGTCATTTCGTAGAAAAAGAGCTGGAGGAACTCATTAGCATAACTATTAGCATAACTCATTAGCATATGCCACACCCCTTGACACCATGGGAAATGTGTAATTAGCATAACTGATCTGCATATGCCACACACCCTGACATCACTTATCTTGGCTGTTTTGGACCCAATCCTGGCCATTCAGGGCCAAAATGGGGCCCCAAATGGCAAAAAAGGGGCTGAAAATGGCTGAAAAGGGGCCCAAAATGGTCAGGATCGGGCTGCTGATGAGCGAGAGAGTGATCCACCACCTGTCAGAGGCCTGATCTGGGCCGTTTTGGCCTCAATCCAGACTGAAATGGGCCCAAAATGGCTGAGAGTCAGGTGGGCGGGGCCACCTGACATGTGACTTCTTTGGGGAACTAACGGAACTGCGTCCCTGCATGTTCCCCCTCAAAATGAGCCCTGAAGGTACAAATCCATGCTCATCCAACTCCCTGACTAGCCTTGTGCAAATTTTCATCTCTCACTGTAATCTAACCTACCTCACAGACTTATTGTGCTGCTCAAGTAGAACAAGGCTATGGAAGCTGCCTAAGCTTCTCAAAAATTTGACATATTTTGCATTTGGCTACCCTGGTAGACCTAGAACCACAATCCTGAGTTCACTAAACTAGGAACAAACTCTACCAAACTCAGTCAACATGTTTTTGTCAGGATGAAAAAATGCTCTTTGAACACTGGTGGTTCCTATAAAAATAATAGATAACCACTGTCTGTAAGTCAGAAAAAACTATTAACTATTAAAAACTATTAATACTTGCCACCAACAATGGTATCTGGGAGCCTCAACATCCATGAGAAAGAGTGGGCAGGCAGGCGGGCATGTGCTCACAACAGAGGCAGAAACCAGCATTTCCTGCCACAGAGATTCAGTGATGGGTAATGATCCATCTATTGATTTCTGCCTGTTATGCAGTGGTCAAGGCCCTGCAAGTAGGCTATGTAATGTCTGTATTACTTATTTTAAACTGACCCCCCTATATATATATATATATATATATATATATATATATATATATATATATATATATATATATATATATATATATATATATATATATAAAAAGCATATAATGCTTTATAATAAGCATATAATAATATATATAATATACAATAAGCATATTATATTTGATTGCAAAGTAAAAAGGAATACTCAAATTCCCCTTTCCCCCACAAAGAATCAATTGTTTAACAACTGGTTCATGAATGCAGTGGCAAAGGTGTTTTGATTTCCAAAAGTTGGAGGTGCTTTTCCATTTTATGCTTTAAAAAAAAATCACCTATAATGAGGTCTTTAAAAGGTAAGAAGACAACAGGGAAAACCCTAGAATGTAATGGTTGCTACTAGCAACATTATCTGGATTTTCTGTTTAAAATTGAGTGAATGAATAATGGCAATTCCAGACTAAACAACCAGTTTGGAAAGCACCATGGAAAGAATTTTTCCAGTGAGTTCTGAGATAACACCTCCCTTAGAAAAACATTTACTCAAGGAACAAAATCAAAATTTCCAACATCCACATGTTACTTAGGACTGATGGATGAAACACGTTATAATCTGCTGCTGGTTTTTGAAGGCTGCAGGTGCTGTGAGCATCTCTGGGAGTCAAGGGGAATGCAAATATGTTCCTCTGACTGTAAGCAGTATTTCCAGTAATGCTAAATCTAGTTGTACTCCTTGGCTTGTGGAGTTATTCCAAATGACAGTTGCTTCAACAAATTATGGAGGGGAAGAAAAACCTAACCAGGTAGGTTCAGACTATATTAAAGGTCAGTCCTACAGTTCCTGAAAGTAAACTATTTACTGTCAGAGCAGTCTAACCAAATCTTGTGTTTTAATTCTTCAACAGGCATGCTACTGTAAGTACTTCTAGGCAGGCAAAACCACAGACTATTTTTGCACTTTATGCCTTTACATGCACAAGGTAATCAGTGGTAGATGAGTAATTATGGGTATAAAGTGAAAGTGGTTTGTGTCTATAAGGATGGTCCGGCATAGCACACATCTGCTTCAATGACCAGAAGCAAAGAAGGCCTCTTGTATCTTTCTTAACCAAGATGAAAAGGGTATTTTTGCAGGTTCTTCTCATTGACTAGATCTGCCTTCCTAAAGGTACAGGAGACCTCTCCTCTTTTGCATCTGCACCCCTACAATCTTTCATGTATGTGCGTGTGATAGGTTGTCAAATTTAGTGTGCCTTAATCACAGAGAGTTTTGAATTGAAGTTGAAGAATCCTGTGCTTTGCATTGAACATGTGAGACTATCCGACATAGAATCCACCACTGGTCAATCTATTTAGTATGGTCTACTCTCCAAGATCCCAGGAAGTCAAAATAGGCACCACCCGCCTACATTGTAGATTGTGATTTCCTTTGGAGAAAGGAAGCTACTTGGAGGAGCTGAAAGATTTGTGGCCCACTTATGTGTTCTGCTAAGGAATAGTCATGTGGTTCTGGTTAGGCAGAAAGGCAGGGTATAAATGTCACAAACAACCGAATAAAATGTTACTGACACACAAAATAGTAATATCATAGAGATGTTGAATTCAGATGTTAATATTAAGTGGGGAACCCTCAAGGACTTGTGGGGGCATCTCATTTTCCCTCCCCCACTATTTTCTCTTTCTTTTCCCTGACACCCCCCACAGCCTCTCCCTTTTTTTGCTTCCTTTTCTCCTTCCCACCCACCAGCCAACCTAGCTTTATCTGCCCACCCCCGCACTTCAGCTTTCCTTCCTTCTCTCCCCCTCATAGGCTCTTCCTGGGAAAACACTGGCCAAGTTGTGCTGTTCAGGTAGAGCCTTGTCCAGTTGTGCAGTGGGGGACCTCCAAAGAGTTGTGGGGTTCCCTCACTTTCCCCTGTATCCCCTGCTCACGCTATTTCCTCTTTTCCTTCTCCTGGTATCCTCCATACCCTTATTTGAAATGCATGATATAATTAAGAATTAAGAAGCACAAAAGTGGATAGGAAAACAAAGTGATTTTAAGGATCAGTGAAATAACCACTAGCAGAAATAATACATATTTGTACTGGCTTTCTATTCTGTAAGAATACCTTACACTATGAAGTTTTTCTCCAATACTCTTTCTAAATAACCTTCCTGGAACATGAACTGATTTATGTAAACATAACATGAACCAAATGACCATAGCAATACCCATGATTGCCCAGGTAACACATAAATGTTTGTTTATTCAAATAGGCTCCTGGGGACAGTCAGGTTTATTCGTACACAGAAAAAAAAGTGACCCACCCCCTATGTTTACTTATTTACAACTTAATTTATGCCCTGCTTTTCTCCCTGATGAGGATTCCAAGCATCTTACATGGTACTCCTCTAACAACCCTGAGAGGTAGATTAGCCTGAAAGTGTGTGACTGGCCCAAAGTCACCCAGCAAGCTTCCATGGCAGAGTGGGTATTTTAACTTGGGTCTAGCAGATCCTAGTCCAACACTCTTACCCCTATATCCCACTGATTTTCAATTTCCAATTTATTTAGGAAATCTTTTCTATTTTCCCATGCAAAAGTTTGAAATTTTTCCTGGGAAATGTTTTCATTGTACTGCATTTGAAAGATTGTTATCCCAGATGAGTTTGCAGCAGAGGTGAGGCTACAGCCATCCACCAGATTTACAGCCATGGCAGTCTATGAGTCTCTCTCCATGAGACATCTTACATGAAGACACTCAAGTGTAGGGAGACATAATGTTTGCCAGGAAGCGTAGTTTAAAAAGATTGGCTCTGTCAATTTCATCTCTCTGTATGAAGGTAGTTTAAAAAGACAGAGTCAGCTGAGATCCTTTGCCTCCCCAAAGGGAAAGTGAAATTGACAGAACCTTTGAGCGTGCCTGTGTGTGCGTGTATGCCTGGTGGCAGTGGGGAGGTGCAAATGACTCAACTGCCCTCCATCCTCCTCCTCTCCCCATCTTCCACAATTAGTCACAGAGCAAGGGCCCAATCCCATTGCTGTTTGCTCAAAAGTCACTCTCCCGCTTTCAATGCAGTTTCACTGCCTACCCCACATTCTCACAATGCGCACCAGATTCATTGCAGCTTTGAACGTAGCTTTGGCCGCTTGCAAAAAAGAGGACGCAAGGTCTCTTTTTTCCCCAGAAGTAAACTACACTTATTTCAATAGGACTTACTTCTGAGTAGGCATGCATAGGATTGTTTTATTTATTTTCAATTTATATTCCGCCCTACCCACATTTCAAGCAGATTCAGGGTGGATTACAGACACATTCAGTTAAAATATATAAAACAATTATTATAAATTAGTTAACCATAAAAACATCCAAAAGTACTACACAAGTTAAAATACATATAAACATGAACACAGCAGCACAACTAACCAGCCTAAATCATCTCCAGAGCATCTTCACAGTAAAAAGATTATTTAAATGGGGGGTATTTGTGGTGGGAAGGGCCCAATCCACCATCAACCGGCCAGGGGGACTCCACCTAGCACTGCCCATATGCCTGGCGGAACAGATCCATCTTGCAGGCCCGGTGAAAGGATAGCAAGTTTTGCCAGGCCTTGGTCTCATCAGACAGAGCATTCCACCAGGCTGGGGCCAGGACCAGTCAATGCCAGGCGGGCCTCCCTAGGGTCAGGGACCTTTAGCAGATGTTTCTTACTCAAACAAAGAGTCCTCTGGGGTTCGTATGGGGAGAGGCGGTCCCTCAGGTACGCAGGTCCCAGTCCGCATAGGGCTTTATAGGTTAGTACCAAAACCTTGAACCTGATTCGGTACTCCACCAGTAGCCAGTGCAGCTGATGCAGTGCCGGTGTTATGTGCTCACGCATCGGTAGTCCTGTGATAACATGTGCCACCGCATTCTGCACCAATTGTAACTGCTGGATCAGATTCAGGGGAAACCCTGCGTAGAGCGCATCTAACCTAGAGGTGACCGTTGCCTGGACCACTGTAGTCAAGTCGCGGGACGAAAGATAAGGGGCGAATTGCCTGGCCTGTCGAAGATAGAGAAACGAGGACTTGGCAACCGCAGTGATCTGGGCCTCCATTGTCAAGGAGACATCCAAGATCACCCCCAGGCTCCTGACTCTTGGAGCTGGTGTAAGCACCGCCCCATCGAGTGCAGGTAGCTGGGGTCCTGAATCCACATTTCCACAGCTCAAGTACAGGATCTCCATCTTCGCAGGGTTTAATTTCAGCCAACTTTGTCTCAACCATCCAGCCACAGCTTCAAAAGCATGTCCCAGGACATCTGGGGCAGATCCAGGCCGTCCGTCCATCAACAGATAGAGCTGGGTGTCATCCGCATATTGGTGGCACCCAAGCCCGAAACTCTGCACCAACCGGGCGAGGGGGTGCATATAGATATAGTAATGGGGAGAGTATCGCCCCCTGCAGCACACCACATACTAGTAGCTGACGGGACGATAGCTTATCCCCTAGCACCACCCTCTGTCCCTGACCGAGAAGAAAAGAGACAAGCCACTGTAGTGCTGTCCCCTGAATTACCACATCGGCGAGGCAGTGGGTCAAAAGATCATAATCGACCATATCGAATGTCGCTGAAAGATCTAATAAAATCAGCAGCGCCTATCCACCTTGGTCAAGGTGCCTGCGAAGATCGTCTGTGACGATCCAGGGGACAATTATTTGGGAACCACTTAATGCGGCAGCCAGCTTGTTCCAAAGCAGAACCCCAAAACAGAAGACCAACCAAAGTAGCACAAAACCAATCTGCAAGTTTTCCAGCTCTCCAGAAATCTTAACCCATCTGTGTGTTGAATGGGGCAATGGAGACAAACTAGTGTTACAAGCCATTTTAACACCTACAGACTCTCACTGATGCCCAGCCAGCCTGCGCACATTTACTCAGGAGCAAGTGAGGCTTACTTCTGAGTAAATCTAAGAGTGGCTGCTCTCCTCCTCCCCCCTCCTTTTCACACCTGAGAATAAATCCTGTAGAACTCATCAGGACTGGCTTCGAAGCACCTCTGCTGGACAGTGGAGCTGCAGAGCTCTGCCATTCTTTGCAATATTAACTCAGAAGTCTTGTGTTTAGGGGGCCTTGCTTCCAAGTAAAGCAGGTGGCACACTTGGAGCAGAAAGGTAGCCTGTGCATTAGTTTGTTACAGCAAAAAGAAACCAAGGTGCAGGATCGGTGCCATTCTTAATACAGTGTTCCAATGCCCAGTTTCCCAGGAGTTATTCCCAACGGGAGTCTGCCTATAATGCACAGAATCCAGTAGCATCTTAAAGGACAACTAGATATCCAGGTGAGTTTCATTGGTAGCCATGTAGGTCTGCAGTAGAACAGCAGGAGACCCTCTGAGGAGCAATCTCTGTGTAGAGAGGTGAAAGTATGCTTCCTGGCTAACACTGTGTCTCTCTACATTTGATTGTTCTAGTGTAAGATGTCTCGTGTATAGAGACTCTATGTTTGCTGAGGCTGTCTCCTGTTACTTGTTTCCCCAAATCAGGTGTGTCCTTGGGAGTCATGAGACCTTAATGCATTTAGTACACAGCTCTATCACAAATGAATCCATGATACTTCAAGTTCTCTTGGGTAGTTTCTCTCCCCCAGTGGGGAAGGATACTAGGAGACTGATGAGAACCAGAGTCTGTAGTAAAGTTTATTTCTTGATCGTGTGTCAATGCAATACTCTGTTTAAGCCATAAAAACAAAGTAAGTGCAATGTATAGGAGAAATGGTGACTTCTCCTCCTTCAATGCCCCTTCCTAGATATAGTTGTCAAGATTAAAGCATAAAACTCAGTGAATTGCTTTTGCAACATACTGTTTCACTAACATCACAAAGAGACTTTAATAGTTTTTTTCTTCTTTGCCAGGATAAAGTCAGGTGTTCTTTGTTATTTCTATGGTTGTCTTTAGAGCTTAAAATGCTACTGAGAAAACATAGCATGATTTTATGCTTATGAAGCCTTACCCTAGCCCATATGGCTCCTGAATTCTAATTAAGATGATAATTGGATAAAGTTTTGTTCCTCCATAAAAATTTCAGTCAGATAGAAAGGTAGCCAGGAAATGTGCAGTCTACATGCTTTCTCTAAATAAACTTGCCTGTGTTTAAAATAGAACAGTAACAACTTTGTTTCCTTAAAATAGCCTTTCCTGTTTTATTGTGACATTCACAGAAGAAATAAAGAACATGATGGATTTCCAGAGCTGAAAGGAACTTGAAGGTTCTTCTGCTTTGGGGATATCTGACCACCAATGCCTTCTACAAGCCCAACTGAATTTAATGATGACTTTTGGATTCCTGAATGGAGAGTAAACACAAATCTAGTATTACCATAATCTAAAGTATAAATTACACACAGTGAAGGTCCATCAGTTTTTTTCTCTCTGTCTTATTTAGTTTCTAAATCCTGTTTTAGGCAGTGAGGGGAAAGCAAATGTCAACAGAAGCCAGCTATAGGATACATTCTACTGAAATCAGGGGCAATTTCCCATTGGTTTCAATGAGGCTGAAATAGAATCAAAGTAGTTTTGCACCTACTAGCAGCTTCCTACTGGTTGTAAGGCTGGATGGTCTTGAAAGTTATCAGTCAATTCAATTTAGACCAGTTGCCATCTCTTTTCACTGAGATCAAGGAAACAGTCAGAATGAACAAGGATAACATCCACACCTCACCACATAACCCTCCTTATTTCAAGGTGGTGCAGACAAAAAAAGACTACACCTATACCAAGATTAAAAGAGGCGTGTAGAAAGGTAGGTGGCCAAAACAACTCTAACCCTTGAGGAGTGAACACTCAAAAAGAGAGGAGTAAATCGCCTGAGCAGAAAAGGCCAAGATATAGGAAGACAAAAAACAAACTGATACTTATCCTTTCTAGTGGTTTTCAGCCCTTCCTGCTGTGGGGCTCAAAGAAAGGCACATGAACTGTGCATGCGAAAAAGCCAGTTACATATATGCTTGTACTTGGTGTTTGAACTGACTGATACTGTTAGAGAAAGATTGGTTTATAACTCACATTTGATTTTAGTCAAAGTTGGCTATAAGTCAACAAATGAATTATACAAAATAAAATCATTTGATTCAGATAAGTGAGCTACAGAGGCAAGATACTTTTTACACCCTAAATAGAGCAGACTTCTTGTTGGGAAACTGCTTTATGTCCCAAAAATGAAGATCACAACTGAAAGATAAGCTTTTCCTAGAGGAATTTTCCTTGTATTCTACCAGTCTATCCATCCTAAACTGAATGAGATATATCAGAAAAGTGGAGGGCAGAGCTGTCTCACTCACGTAAACCAACACAAAAAAGGTTGGGAGAAGTCCTAGTAGCAAGACCTCCAATAAAACAAATAAATATGTGTATCAAAAGGTTAAATTGTATATGGTATATTAGTCGCCTCATATACACTATAACAAGCACAGTAATTGATTCACAACAGAATGTGACAATAACACAGAGTGCTCTATTAGGCAGCTTCACAATGTGAGAATAGTCTTTCTCATTTTTCTGTTTCTCTCAAGTAACATTCTAAATAATGCTTGTATATAAAGAAGCCATTGTTAAATGTATCTATAAAGCACATATTATCAGTACAAAAACACGTAATGTAGCAAAACTTTACCATGCAAAAAGTGTCCATTCATGCTGAAAACTACATTACACAGAGATGGGTTCTAGTGTAGCCTTTGTGCTGAGATGTGCTTTTCTTTACAGAGAAAATCCTTTTCACTTTGATCACGTGAGCCCCCCCCCCCTTCTTAATTGGTACAGGTGAAACACCAATCTACCTCCTCAGGATAAATTAGGCATTAGAGTCCATATTTTTTCATAATCTACTGATCATCACGATACATTAATACATTGTTAAAACATTCTCTCAAAACACAGTTTGAATAGAATACATTTCTAGCAATGCAAATCGGGAGCACCCTCTTGTGAAGAAATAAGAAATAGCACATTTATCTGCCACTGCAGGAGAGGGCACAGGCAATAAATTCTTAAATGAGGAGAAAGTGGCCTGAGACAGAGTTTTTTTTTTTTAATGGTGCATTACAGACAAATTCTTTCATTGTCAAAAAGGTCTTGAGGGCTTTTGAAACAATTCAAAACTGCGCACAATCTGTTTATCTGATCTAAAAAGTGGGGTGAGTAAAGTGATTCCCTTCTTTCAAACTACATCCAGTTTTCTGAAGATTATAATAAACTATCATCAGCCCCCAGACCTACTTAATGAACATCAGGTTCATCAAGGTCAGGCCTTGAGATTTCCTTGTACAAGCTATGCTCAGCATCCAAGCTGCTGAGCTCAATCTTCTGTCAGCAGGACACTTTTCTGTCACATCTGCCTCTTTTATCCCTATTATCTTATGGCATTTTTAAGAACAACATAACACAAAGAACAAAGTCTAAATGCTGCTGTCCTTTTCTTTTTTCTGCTTTGCTTCAAACAAGTTTTGATTACATCAATCAAAGTCTTTAGTTTAAGAAATGCAGGAAATGAAATTTGCTCTTTTTCAAAAAATAAAAATCCTTTCATTTGAACACCAAGACCTCATGGGTAGCAATCAGACCTTCAGGCAAGGGACAGAATATGATCCATTGTAAAGATTTCTCCTTAGAAGTGGGGGCGCGCGCGCGCGCGCGCGCGCGCACACACACACACACACACTTCCTCTCCCTCCCAAACATCTTTGGTTAATCAAGGAAACACTGAAATTCCATTTCCATCTTCTCCATGGAAACAACTGCAAATAGTGAAAAGGCATGAAACTAATTGATTAGAGTGAAGTGGTGATGGTGGTGGGTGGAAATCCTTTAGCTCTGCATGGAGATCTCAAGTCTGCACTTGAAAGTATGATGGTCCTGTGGCTTCTCTAATTCCTTATCCTTCCATTCTTAGAGCGAGACCAGCCAGCTTTCCCCACCCCTCTCTACTAGCGATTCTAGTTTTTCCTCTCTTACTAAAGGCTTCATCTACGCATATACTGTGTGTGTGTGTGTGTGTGTGTGTGTATATATACACACACACACTCACACACACACACACACACATACTGAGGAGGTAATTGAGGAGGTAATCAGGTGGCAGAGTAGGGGTGTGTGCTTAAAACCCCCCAGTATTTTTCAGATTTGGTATCCGGAAGGCCATAAATATCAGTATTCCTCATATTCCGGTCCAAAAATACTGGTTTTGTATTCAGATCTGTGGGGGAGGAGTTGGATTCCTAAATTAAGCAGATTGTGGCTGGGAAGACTCATAGGGGAACCCTACACAACAGCTGGTCACCTGAGGCCCGTCCTTGTTCCCCTCCCTGACGAACACCCTGCCTCACATTCTGTGGTAAGGGAGGCACATCACTCATCTGGCTGGTGCCAACCCAGAAGTAAGTAGCAGAGTGCTGGACAGCGGAGCAGCACAGCAGAGTGGGAGTGGGTGGTCCAACCCAGTGGATGAGACAGGCCACATCAAGGCCAGATGTGAACCGGCAAAGGTGGGGATAGCAGGAATAACACTGCTGGTGTGCGGGGCCACTGATGGGTGGTAAAGAGTAAGACCCTGGGTGGAGTAACAAGGCTGGTTCAGGTGCAGAAAGGGGAAGAGGGGAGGAAGACCAGCAAGTGGGCATGTGAATCAGCATGTGAGAAGAGAGAGAAGGAAAGAGAGATCAAGGAAAGGGGAAGAGGAGTGGTCACATGTCCAGATGGCCAATAAAACACCCTTCCCTTGCATTTCTGCCTGGCGTGAGTCTGTCCTGCTTCAAGTGGCTGCCGAGTCTGCAGAGTGCTGCTTACAGGTAACAAGATCCAGCTGGCAAGGCGAAGAATGTGCAAAGTCCGTAAATCAAGGGAGTAGTCAAGGACAAGCCGGGTCGGAGGTCAGAGAGACAGTTCCAAGGACCAAACGCAGGCAGCACAGTAGCAGCTCAGAGAACACGTTGAAGCCACACTGATAGGAGCCCTCCCTCTGGCTTTTATACTCTGAGAGCATTCGGTCAGCTCGCACAGCTGCTTCAAGTCTCCTCCTCTGAAGCCCCTCCTTCCTCTGAGAAGGCTGGCCTGTTCAGAGCCTGGAGGCGTGCAGATTGACGTCGGGTCTGTAAGTCTCTTCTGTCCCTGCTACGCCGACGTTGCTCTCGATAGTCTGGAGATGTTGGAGGGGATAAGGAAGCTGGCTGCGTCTGGGCTGGTGGCTCTGGGTGGGGAAGGGGAGCTTCTGGCTGGGATTCAGCATCTGACCGTTCAGCTGTGGTCGGCTGCTGGGAGACAGGCTGCTCCTGCTCAGGAGGAACAAGGCTGTCAGCAAGCGTCAGCTGTTCCAGCTCCTCCTCCTCTGAGGACTCGTCAAGCTCAGGCTGTACTATGACAGTCTTTGGGATGAAGGTAGAGGGAGTGGCCATCCATGACCACTTGTCCCCAACCGGCCTGCTAAGAGTGTCCATCCTACAGGTAACCCAGTTAGGGACTGCAAGACCTGCCCCACAGGTCCATTCTCTATGGGGGTATTTTTCTGGGGATCAGAAGGGGCTATTTTTGGAGCAAATAGTACCAAAATTGCAACTGAGTGAGGGCTGTCTGTCCTCTAAAGGCTTCCCCAGTTTCAAGAAGATTGGGTCAAGGGGTCAAATTCTATAGGCCCCTGAACAAAGTGCCCTTTATTGTTTCTTAAGGGGAGGGAGGAATCCAGTGCTTCTGAGCCTTAGCCAAACACACAAAGTAAAGCCAGAACCAACAAAGACCAACAGAAGCAATGCCAAAACAGAAAATCCCAGCTGTACTAACCTGGCAGCAGAAGCCACAGACTCCAAAAATTGCTTTGGTTTGGCAGCTGGTTGCAGCTGCTTTTCTTTTACTGTTTGCAGCTTTTCCTGGGCAAAAGGACTGAGGTGGTAAGGAGGCACCTCTTACAGGCAACTGCAATCACACATTAGGGAGAGCTCAACTGTCTGCTCTGTCATGACAACTCTCTCATAGGCCATATGACAGAATCACTGGGTGACTAGACAGACAGATGAGGTCTCCATAATATATGATGGCATTTGCCTGCTGCATGTGTAGAGCAGGCCTATGTCTCTTGCTTTGGAACCCAGGCCTTGATGAGTCACTGTTGCTCACTGCTCTTCATGGGGCTTCTCCCTCACCTAGGCCCCTCTTTGTAGCCTTGGCCTTCTTCTGCCTTTCTGTATTTTATCATAGTGTCAGGCTCTCATTCAAAAAGGGTTCATAGTCTGTATGTAGGTTAGGGAGGCCAGTTTCTCCCATGCTGGCAGGAGACCTCCTGCTTTCTACTGGCTTTGTCCAATGCTGCTCTGTTGGGCAGTGGAGGGGGAAATTCTGCAGGAAAGGGTGGGGATGACTGGTACTCCACTGATGCAGTGACATAATTTCTGGTTAACCCAGAAGTGACATAATTGCATCAGGATGTTAGATGCTCTAACATTCACTCAAAACTCTATGGTATAACCATCACTCAATCATAATGATGCTACTTCTGGGAAAGGGCAGAAGTGATGTCACAGCATCAGCAGTGATGTCACAACAATGCAGGCAAAGGCCTACTGCAACTTAAGCCTCTCACTAGCTGGCAAAGTAGGGCATTTAAAAAGTGCTAGCATCCAAGGAGTGCTTTCCATCTCCAGCTACTGGAGTGGCTGCATCCTTTTCTAGAGGAATTTGATCTAGCAAAATGTAATTCATGTCTTGATAACCTGAAAGCAACACTGCAATATGACACTTTATAGATAAGTTACTCTTTTTATTTACTTAATGGACTCCTATTCTAACTCACAACTATCAACTGGCAAAATACAAAATACAAGACTGACAATATAAAGCCAGCAATAATTATGAAAACTAAAACAGCAGATAAAAGTCAATGGCAGTAAAACCAGAAAAAGTCAGTTAAAAATTACATATTTATGACAAAAGGTGGAGTGAAAGCAGCAACAATAAGAATCAATCAAATGCCTGGGTAAATAAATATGATTTAACTTGGTCCTGAAACTAAAAAGATGTGACACTTGTTGAATACTCGATACCTGTTCCGTAAATGGGGAGCTACCATAGCTCTTCCTGACTTTTTAGACGCTGGAACAAAATGCAGTATCCACACTGGCCCTCTAATCTTTTGGGCACAACAGTTTGTTTAGACATACAAAGAGAATACCTCTTACTTTGCATCCCATGCTGTCAGTGCTTCACTCAAACAAGTTCTGGAGAAAAACCTTCTTGGTATTTATTCCACCATTTTAGAATTCTCACTTCTTGCAAACCAGCCAAAGTCTGAGCCTATTTTCCTTGAATGTTGCAAGATTTTTTTCCTAATGGCTAGCGTTAGGAAAGAGGGATGGGAAGAGGGGATATGATTTGTAGCACACACAAAAAAAAGAACTGATTTGGTATCCGTGAGGAGACAGACAGGGTACTGGCTTGGATCCACCACAACATCTCTGCAGACAGAAGGATTTCTGCCCACAGAGTGTGACTTTATCGCCTCAACAGGATCCCCAGAAACAGCATTTCAGGGGGCATCTGGGGCTGCAGTGGGTAGCAGGAGGTGAGAAAGTCATACTCTATGGGCAGAAATCCTTCTGTTTGTGGAAACACTACTGTGGATCAAAGCCACTGGTTGTTATGCTGAAGGATGTGACAACCACCATGCCTGCTGGGCCTGCAGTGGCTGTTGCATAACCTTCATTCTGAGTCATCCTTGAGGCTGAAGACTGTACAGGCCTTATACAAAGTATTGTTCTCTCTTCTAACATTCTTCTTTCTCAAGAAGAAAGTGCATGGCTGCAATTTTTCACGGCCAAATGTTCCCTTGTAGTCATGTGAAAGCTGAATTTAGCAGATAAATTCTGTGTGTTGGAACACAGCATCACAAATGTATTTACATGGGCATGTAAAAGGAGCCCATCAGTTAAAGCTTTGTACAGTAGAAAGTCCATCAATTCCTGTTTGGTTTTAGCCTACCTTTTCCTGAAGGGAAGAAGCAGTCCATCTCTACGCTGCTCCGTGAATGGGAGATGCAGAGAGCGCTGCTGGGGACCAGGCCTTCCAGAGGAGGACTTCGCTCGGTTGTACGGACCAAACACCAGCCTGGCCTTTCACTGGGTCTTTCTAGTAACTCCACGGTTTGTCCCACCTGGATACTCAGCTCGCTACTATGGCTAGCTGTGAAGTCCTGCAGCACCACCGTCAGTTCACATCCTCCAGACAGCTGCCCAGGGAAAAAATGGGGCAGAAATTAGTCACATCAAGCAGGAAAATAATGATCTTTGATCACACAGCTGGACCTGTAGCTATAATCTTGGCCAAGTGTGATTCCTATTGAAGCTTTTCAGAGCTTTTGTTTTTCTTTATCAGAAATCCAGGTTCTTAATGTGCTTCCCATAAACAGAAACTGACACAAGGCTTGGGGTGATTCAAAGGGTAGCAGAAGGTTTATTTACAAATAGATAACATAAGAAGGCAGGTAGGCAGGTGTTTGAACTGAAGTAACGGAAAGGTTTTTGTACAGAAACTTCACTGGTGTAAGGCACAAAACACTTGGTATGATTCTAAATAGCTGGCTTCTTTGAGAGATGTTGATGTTATTAGACTTAAAGATGTTAAAGTGAGTTCTTTCAGAGGTTGGCACTGTTTCACAAATGCTCCACTTTTAACATGACTTCCCCTCCTCTCCAGACCTTAGGGTACTCCACTGAGTCAAACCCCTTCAAGATACTGGGCAGCCATTATAGTTATGAGCTATAACTCTGTTTCTGGTGCCAAAGGGGAGACTCCTTTCTACACACTTCCTTGGCTCACTATAATTCCCAGATCTCTTGAGTCTACACAGGAGTTAGTGTTGTCTTTCCCGCTTTAGTCCAAGGACTAAAAGTGCTTCAGGAACATACTGATTTCACTTTTAAGGGAACACCTTCCCTTCCTTCCTCACACAGAGGACTCTCTGCCTGACCCTCTCTGGTCAGAAGCCAGACTCCAACTCCCTTCACTCGTCAGTTTACTCCAACTGTCAACCCCTCAACATTCCATCTCCAACTGCCATTTCAGGCTAGCCACATGCGGGGAGGAGGGAAACATGTCTGGCATTACTGTCTGGCAATCCCAGCTTTTGAAGCTGAGTCCGTCATACATGGCTCCCTCTTCCCATTCCATTACAACAATACTGTGAGGCAAGGTTAGACTGAGAGCCAAGCTACAAGTGACGCCTTACACAGGTTGGACACTTGTCAGCTTCCCTCAAGTTTTGATGGGAAATGTAGGCATCCTGATCTTGCAGCTGTAATGAAGAGCCAAGCTGTAAAACCAGGACGCCTACATTTCCCATCAAAACTTGAGGGAAGCTGACAAGTGTCCAACCTGTGTCAGGCGTCACTTGTAGCTTGGCTCTGAGAGAAAATAAATGGTGAGTTTCATGGCAGGATGGGGATTTGAACCTGGCTTTTCCAGACCCTACTCTGACAGCGCTGTACCCACTGGATAGAAGACTCAAAGCGCAAACATTGTAAAGTGCAGAAAGGCTGAAATGTGAATGTAAATAAGTTTTCCTGTATAGATACCCAGTCAATTCAACTTGGAGCAAGTACATTTAAAGCTACTTTTCTGTTTTCATATATGCACACAACTGTGGGGAAAATGGCTGAAAAGTACTTTTAAGAGGCACATGTGAATTCAGCTGAAGGCATAAAAGAGTTTTATCAGTTTATAAGAGGTATATTCGGGCAAGACCTCTGCTATTGGTTACTCTGCTGCTACCAAGGTGACGGTAGGTCTAACACATTGCTAAGCTTGCCTTCCCAAACCTCAAATCTTCTGTGTTTTCTGGCAAGTATTGTTTATTGCAGGTTTGTTTGTTTTAAAGGGATGAAGCCAATGTGGTAACTACTATTCCCCATGGAAGAGAGACAATGATTATTACTGTCATTGTTAGCTAAAGAATCCCATAAGTGTAAATGGGGCATTGCAAAATTAAATAAAGTAGACACTTGCTTTAAGAGTTTGCTATCCAAGAATGAGGCAGAGAGGAGAAAATAACAAGAGAGTGCTTAGGAAAAACCCAGATTCTGAAATATAAATATTTATAAATATAATCTGTGTAGGATATAAAGTGTTGCATCTGTAGTTGAGACAATATTGTTTTGGATACCCATACTACAGACCCAATGCCTTGGATTTCACACAGATGACATAGGCTCCACCCAACTTCTTTTCCTCTTTGAGTTAATTTATAGAAAACTGACTTATTTGAATTGCAAGAAGAAGAGGTTCGGTACAAAGAAAATAGCTTCTTTTGTAGTAATAATAGAAAGAGACACGTATCAAATGACTGACTTTTTAAAGGATGGTTTTAATTTGTGTTCTGTCTTATGACTTTTGCTTAAAATGGTAAATCTTTTGAATTCAAAATAGAATTATATATAATCTTTAGATAAATAGTGCAGTTGAACAGATGAGAGGAAGAGTGAAAGGTAAAGGGTGGAGGATATGTTATGCTATATTACTCCTAGCAGGCTGATGCATGACTATGATCAATGGAAAATTCTCAGAGGTTTCAGACCATGTTGTTCTCTACCTGCTCACCCAGTTCATGAGTGTTTTATTTATTTATTTTTATATATTCAATTTTTAGTTCGTCCTCTCCACAAGGCCAGCTCAGGGCAGAGTACAACATTTCCATAAACAATATTACATTTAAACATTATATAAATAGGCATTAAGGCATATCATACAGTAAAAACATACTCCTTAAAACATATCATACAATAATAACTAGAGATGTGCACGACAAAAAAAAAATACCGATTAAGCCGTTCGTGGATCTGGGACGCTGCCAAACCCAGGCCACTGATTCTAACCGATCAAGTCCCATTTCCGATCCGGAATCGGGAAGGCCAAAGCGGGAGGGCGCCCCACTGTTTCCAGCAACGGTGGTTGGTGGCAGCAGCCACCAGGCCCGGCGGAGGCAGCGATGAGCCGCCTCCCTTCAGGGAGGGGGTACACACACACACACACACACACACACACACACACACACACAGAGAGAGAGAGAGAGAGAGAGAGAGAGAGAGAGAGAGAGAGAGAGAGAGAGAGTAGAGGGGGGAGTTTTTAACCCAGCAACGAGCCGCCTATCCTCAGGGAGGGGACATTCCCAGGGCCGGACCTACGGTTGCTAGTGCCCAGGGCAACCGTAGTCAGGTTCTTGCGCGCGCGCACTCCTGGGTCCCCCCCCCCGCCCACACAGCAAGCCAGCTGTTCCGGTGCACTGCAGAGCTGGCGGCAGTGCAAGTGGCTCGGCGGCTGCCCGTACCGTTCACCTGCCCCGCAAGACAAGGGGCGGCCGGCTTGCCCGCGCACCTCTTGTCCTGGGGAAAGGCGAACGGCGCAGGCGGCCTCCCAGCCTCCTGCGCTGCCTTTTGCCTTTCCCCAGGACAAGGGGCGGCTGGCTTGCCCGCACACCCCTTGTCCTGGGGAAAGATGAACGGCACGGGAGGCCTCCCAGCCTCCCGCGCTGCCTTTTGCCTTTCCTTTGCGCCCATGGCTTCAGAACACCCCCTTCCCCCTCCCTCCCCTGGGTTGCTGCTCCGTGGTTGGAAGGAAGCCTGCTAATCAAGGAAAGCTGGGCTTCCATTCGTGTTTCGAGGGTGACAGAAGGAGGGCAAACACAGCTCATTCTCCTGGCTCTGTTGCCCAGGGAATAAATTACTGGCACCAGAGTGTCTGCAATTTCGAACAGAAACCGATATATCCAATCAAGTCCCGAACAAGCAAACCCCCGACTGCTGGATCGGTTGCCATGGACGGAAGCGATTAGCTGAGTCACAATGGCACAAACGCCAAAATCGGGGGGGGGGGGGTGTTGAAATCGTAATTCAGATCGTGCCCATATCTAATAATAACATCCTCCTCAGATGGCAATGATAGAATAATAACCATAAAGTGCTGCGTTTCAGTCTGGCCTGTAGGCCCACATACAGGGTGGTGGGCAGGTGTTTTATATTTTGTTTTATTTTATATTTTATGTGGCTGGTGGGGCCCAGCCTAGCCTCCACCATATGCCTGGCAGAACATCTGTCTTACCGGCCCGGCGGAAAGATAACAAATCCTGCCAGGCCCTAGTGTCCTCAGACAGAGTTCTACCAGGTCGGTGCCAGGACCAAAAAGGCTCTGGCTCTGGTCATGGCCTGCTGGGCCTCCCTTGGGCCAGGGACCACTAAAAGTTGCTTATTTGTTCAACAAAGCATCCTCTGGGGTACATACAGGGAGAGGCGGTCGCACAGATATGGTGGGCCCAGTCCGCGTATCCTCCTTGGCTTGGCATAATGAATGTGGTTGTGCATTCAGGAGTTGGGGAGAAGTCTGTCTTTTGCAGGAAGATTTCCTGGATCTGTGGTGCTCAGTCAGCAGCTTCTGAAAAGTTGTCACTTGCAAATGTACTCTGTATGCAGCGAGCCTTGAGGAACAGGGACCAGTCGTCACTGCTGCCTTCCTGCTTTCTTACATTGCCAAGCCCTAAGATCCTTCTCCCTGACAGATTTTGTGGCATCCTATTCTTCTCTCTACTATGCCTTGACAGTCTTTTCCCTTCTAAGACTACACCTCCTGATTCAACCCTGCAATCCTACCTTTTGATTTATCACTTCATTTCATTTCTCACATGTATTTCCCACCCTTTAAAGAAGGAGCTTGAGGCACTATATGTCGAGGTTATTCTATTTTATCCTCACAACAACCCTGTGAGGTAGGTTAAAATATGAGTGGCCCAGTGGATCATCATGAAGTCCAGGAAAACATTCAATGTTGGTTGAACCCACTAGGGGTGAGTTGCAATGCCCATGTGTACCAAAGAGTTCACTGTTCAGATCACCATGGCAAGAAAATGTCAACTCATAAGAACTTTTTCATTTAATCACTTAAAAACCCTGAAGCAACACTCAAGTGATGTTTGAGATCCTTTCCTACAAAAAGTATGCAGTTGTGCACAATATGACCACTAGGTGTCCATGTTTGCTGTCATTTAGCAAGTAGGTTCCAATAGCCAAAACACTTCGTTTTGGATTTGATGGCTCTGCATACGTGCACATGCGTTTACCCAGAGGTAGAATGTGCATCTTTACCACATTATCTAAAACCATAATTTAATCTGTCACTTTCTGCATGTTTCTATAAGAACAAGGTAACCGTGGTTAATAGTGGGCTAAATGGTATTGTGAAGGCAGAGGGAATCTTTCTTAAGGTGCTTGATACAACCTTTGGAAAGAATGGTAATTTGTAGTGATAGAAGGGTCAAGGAAATGGGGGAAATTTACCCCTTAAATTTCCAAGAGAAACGTTAACCCATTGAAAAACAACCCACTCCAATGTTGTAATTCACATGGCCACAAATGTAAAAAGCTCTCGGCATCTAACTTTCTAGCCACAACCAAGAGAGGGTTTGGTATATTAATTTTAATGTTAATGTTATGAAATATTAATTTTCTTATGGATGTACAGGAAAAAAGTAGTGCTAAAAGTGCTAACTGGACCTTTTGATCGCTTGAGAGGGTTCCTAGTCTCTGCCAGCAGCATTTGGCATGAATTTTGAACCCTTGGAGACTTACTGGGAACTTTCAGCTAAGAGGCAATATAGTTAACAGCCACAAGCATTTCCTTCAATTACTTGTGATCTAGTGCCTCAGACAAAGGATAACTTGACACATGACTTATGTCAATAAATCAATATAAATTCTTAGTGCATTGGGATAACAAAGGCCAGTTCAGGCAGGAGGGTAGCACATCTACAGTTGGGTGCTTAAGAAGCGTCTGGACACTTTAGCCCTCAGATAATGTGACTATCAAGAGACAGCCTTCTCAGTTTTAAAAGTGTCACTTGTGGTGCAAGCCATGAAATGGCTTAATCACAATGGGGTGCACCCAGACCAATTGAACAGAAGTTTAACAATTACAGACAGCTTTACCTGAGGAGTATTTTGAGAGCTCATTTTGCCAAGCTGCACTTCCAGTCTCCTCAGAAGAACTCAGCTTTTGGAGCGGGTTGATGGGTTGATGGGCTCATTGAGACACAATGAGCACTAAAAACCTTATTCTACCATTTAACCGGGTCACAGTACAGGGTGCACCCTTTTATTCTACCAGTGCCAAAAATTCACTTCCAAAAGTATATGGCAACTTCACTACATATGAACAAATGCCACTCTGGCTCACTGGAAAAGAAACAGTAATGCGCTAACTGGATGAAGCAAATAGACAAACAGCCTCAAATGCCATTTAAGTCTGCTAGATGCTGCTCCTTCCCACACAAAAAGGGTGAGGGGTACATATCTTGGATCCATCAGTATTCAAAATGCTGAAATCAAGTTTCCCCATTGAGACACAATGCTTTTTTTCAGAAAGGGTTTAAAGAAGAACAACTTTTTAAAACAGTTTGATCAACTAATCGTACTTAAACCAGCTATGTAACACAGAATTAATAGTGGGGCAGGCAAGTAATGCTACCGCCCCTCCCCCACCCCCCATGCATGGAAAAGGGCTTTGCCTCGATATCTCATTTCAAAGCATTTTGAGCATTAGCTCAGGTGAGCTTAGGACACTGGCTGAACCACAGCGATAGCACTTAGCACAAATTATAACGGAAAGGGTGTCCGGTGTCTACAGTCCAGCCCCCGGACTTACCTGGAGGAAAGGACAGGAGACCCCCGGGGAGACAGCAGCCCAGGTGCCTCAGCAGGCAGCTAGGCCCAGTACCAGCCAGCCACAGGGGGAAGGGAAGAGACACCCAAGCCCCAGCCAGCCACAGGGGGAATGGAAGCGACACCCAAGCCCCAGCCAGCCACAGGAGGAAGGGGATACCCAAGCCCCAGCCAGCCACAGAGGGAAGAGACACCCAGGCCCCAGCCAGCCACAGGGGGAAGGGATGACACACCCAAGCCTCAGAGGGTTAGAAGGGGCAGGTGGAGACCAACCAGGCCCACCCTCCAGTGGGAGTCCAGGGAGCCAGCAGGGGGCCAAGCTGAAGCCTTACCAGCCAGGGAGGAGAAGCTGCCTCAGCAGCTCAGAGCCACGCCCCAGCCTGCAGCCCTGCTGGAAAGCATTACTCTAGCACAGGGGATGCTAGGAGCTAAGCAGCTTCAGGTAGAGCTGCCTGAGGCATTCTGTGGGAGGAGATGGACAGCCAGCCAGGGAGGCTCAGCTGTGCCTGCCTTCAGCTATCAGATCAGCCAGGGAGGCTGGACAGCCAGCCAACGAGGCACAGGTGGACCAGCTCAGTGCTTCCAGCCAAACGAGCCCAGGTGCAGCTGCCTAGGCCAGCTAGGGCCCTGGGTGGAAGGCAGCAGGAGGGCGTGGTTAGCAGGCAGAGCCTGGCTAGGCTGAAGGGATAAAAGGGAAGCACGCCCACAGGGTGGGGTGGGTTTTGAGTAGGAGTGATGGAGTGGAGTTGGAGCAGAGCAAAGCAAGAGCAAGGAGGAGAGTGGATGAAGGAGGAGGAGATGGCAGAGACCAAGGGGAGTGAGTGGCACAGGTTGAGCGGGCCAGCGAGTGGAGTGAGAGGGAGTCTGGGTGATGTATACCGCCCCTCCATCCACAGACCAGGGTCCCACAGAATCCCTGCCCCCCCCCTTTGACGTCAGGAGCAGACCACCCAGCACCCTGCCCAGTGGCGGCCGTGGCAAGCCCTGACAAAGCGTTTATGCATAAAAACATTTAAAGGTATAAACAGCTAGTATGAATGAATGAAACCATTGCATGATTACAGATTCAGGCAAACCATCCCTTGCATATAGCTCAATCAGTAATGAAAGCCAACGAAGTATTTTAACAAAACCTCTCTCAAGGTTATACTAGTGCATTCTGTTGAACACTGAAGAAACATGGGTTGTTTTCCTAGAATGTTGATTCTGTCCACTATTCAGCCCTCTTTCACCACTGATCCAAATCATACAACTGAAAGGACTGCATGAAAAAACAACTGTTCCACAGACAAGGAACACCTTGGCCAAAGACAAGCTATTCTATATTGTTTTGAAGATGATCCATAGCACCAGATTTTTTCTGGGGATACTGTGTTAACTCTATTAATTGCACACGTGTATCCCTTATCACTCTTCCTCTGAAACTTAGTATAGTATATATATATTAATTTATTTTTATCTTCACAACCACCCAGTGGGGAAGGTTATGCTAAAGGGACAATTCCCAAGGCTAGAATATATTAAACTGAAAGCAAATGCTCAAAACTATGCAGCTAATATTTTTATTCACAGTTTTAGATGTTCTCCTCTCTTAGACAGGAGGCCTCTAAATTTGAGAGTCCCTCATAGGTAAGTGCCCCAACCTGCTCAATAGCAGATGTGTTTCCATCCCCCTTCCATTTGGTGACAAAAACGAGATAGCAGAATAACAAGATGCATTGAAATAGATTATTCAGTACGATGGACTTTTGTCTTGCAAATTTCCTTCTGACACAAACATCACACCAAATACTACTACAGGCAGGAGTCTGTCGAGCTATTAATGAGCCAGGGTCTGGCAGTTTTACTAGATTAGTACCCTAAATTGATCAAGGACCAACCAAAGACTGTTGATGGTGACTCTACTTACAGATGTAGTCCAAAGGCTTCTTCATGAATTTTGTCCAGTACAACCCTGTCTATGTTAGCAAGTATGGATCTGGCTCAGCATGGATGCCAGCTACTGCATCTAAGGCTGAAGAATTTCTGTCCTGACAGACTGAGAGCCAAGGTACAAGTGACACCTTACACAGGTTGGACATTTGTCAGCTTCCCTCAAGTTTTGATGGGAAATGTATGGGTCCTAGTTTTACAGCTTGGGTCTCCATTACAGCTGCAAGACCAGGATGCCTACATTTCCCATCAAAACTTGAGGGAAGCTGACAAGTGTCCAACCTGTGTCAGGCATCACTTGTAGCTTAGCTCTGAGACACCAATTGGTGATGTACTAGGATGACATGTGGACCAGATGGGTCTCCACCTTCTGCAAGCACCAAGCATGCTCCAGAAGAACACTGAACCAGAGGCTGCCCAGGAACCCAGCCAAAGTCATGTTAACATGAAGCCTGTCAAAGAACCCAAAGAACCAGAACCCTCCAGCAGCCCCAGTACATGATCTGGGTCAGCACACATTGCACTACAGCTCATCCACAGTATCTTTATGATTATGTGAGTTTGTGGGGAAGTTCTAGCGTATTGGCCCTCATGACTTGTCATACCAGGAGATGTTGGAATTTAGCATCTTAGGAACAGCCAAACTGATCTGGAACCAGAAAGTAAAACTGCTCTTGCTAACAGCCAGGTCAGTTCAAGGTTTCCTCCCAGTATGCCTTTGTGGTTAAGATAAAATCAACTACTCAGTAATGTGTAATAATAAACTTGGGACTATCTCTTTGAAAGCAATGGAAGGAGCCTGGTCTACACAAGCAGCAGAGTGAGGTGGTAAAAGCCTAAAGTGGCAGAATGACCTGCATCATTTTAGACTGCAACCCATTGCTGAATGCTCCTCCACGTTAAAAAAAGGCTTTTCTACAAATAATTAAAAAAACGTTATCAGGAAGAAATGACCTGGTTGGTCTAGTTCACCCCTGACCTTCTAGGTTACACCTCCAGGGAATTGTCTCAATGGGGGTGCTTTTAAAAAGTGTATTGCCTACCTGCAGTCAGAAATGGTATAGTCCATCCCACCCCTTCAGGTCTTTCCCCACCTGATTATCTTGCATGTGTAGACCAGCCCAGAGACTGAACCAAGATTCTCCACTGATCTCAGTAGCCTGTGGAGAGCGTAACGATGCTTATGATCGCACTGTTGGTCATTTCCTAGGTTTTGCCTATAGCTCATACTTGGTAATAAGTTGATTAGAAAAATAATTGTTTGAATCTAATTCTAAAGCATTATTTTAATCCACATATTGTGATAGTCAAATTAAAATGATTGCCGGCAAACTATTACTTGCTTATATACTACACCTGATTAAAAACCAGGGTGATGAAAGCAAGGGAATACATAATGCCATGGTAGCCATATTTCATAGGAAAATGGGTTAGTACTATTATCTGCAATATGCTTGCATCTCATTACCTTTGTAATAAATCCCCCCCATTAAATTTTATTCATTTTCTTTCACGGCTTACAAGGCACCCACATGTTTGCACTCAATAAAAAAGAAGGAAATGTTAACATGAGACTAAGGTAGAAGCCAAAAAAAAAAAACCATGCTGGAGTGTAAGCACCCCCCCCCGCCAATAAACATGAACCCAAAGCATAATCAACAATCTGTCATGGCTAGAGTTGCCAGTCTCCAGGTGGGGCCTGGAGATCTCCTGGAATTATGACTGATCTCCAGATAGGATTGCCAGGGACCTGGAATCCCTCGATGGAGGATTGCCAGGTCCCTGGACTCTCCAGGTGGTGGGGAGTACTTATCCCTTCTTCTGTTGTCACGCGTGCATGCTCCCAGCTTGCATGATGACATCACTTCTGGGAGGGACATCATCATGAGGGGTCAAAGGGGGCTCTTGTCCTCACTGCTGCCCCCTGCTCTCACCGTGACTGCAGTCCGCTCTCATTTGGTGCAAAGGGGCCGTGGTGGCAAGAGTGGGCAGTAGTGACAAGAGTGGCCTGCTCTTGCCACCGCCTGCTCTAGCCACCGCCCACTCTCATGGTGCAGGAGCATGCCCCCCACCCAGGGGTGTGCCATGCCGCCTGGAGAGGGGGCACCCCAGGGAGTGAACCCTCCACCAGCCAGGTAAGTGGCAGCGGGGGGGAGGGTGGAATCAGGAGATCTCCCACCCTGGGCGGGGGAATGGCAAACCTATCTCCAGACTAAAGAGATCAGTTCCTCTGGAGAGTGGACTCTATGGCAGTATAACCCAACTGAGGTCCCTCCCCTCCCCAAACCCTGCCCTCTCCAGGATCCACCCTCAAATTTCTAGGAATTTCCCAACCTGAGTCATGGCTAGTGGATGGACTACAACTGATCTGTTTTTGACACTTAACTAGTCAAGACTCATGTGTAATACTGAGTGTCATAAGACTGTTGGATAAAGTAAAAAACTTGAGTTGAGACCAAGGTGGCAATTCTTTTTCTGAAAAGCCAATTTCCCCCTATAGTAGATACCTTGTTTATTTTTATGTCTCTCAAAAATGGTAAACAAAACCCAGGCAATTTAGCATGGTAAATAAGCAAATGCCATTAATAGACATTGCCCAAGTCCACAATAGCTCTCTTTTCATATACATTCAACAGGGCACACCTCTACACTGATTTTTAAACAAAGTGCCGATCTACTCTGAATGCTAAATGCAAACTACCATTTTTGCCAGAATTCCTGCCCTACAAACATGGAATTCAGGGGAAGAGTATGGGGAACAGAAAATGGTGAAGAGACTGACACATCCACACAGGAGGAAAACAGATTAGACTGGGGCATCTGTCTGTACTGAAATATCAAATCTATAAACACAGCCAGGAAAATTCAGTTTTCCACAGTTGTTAGGTTTCAATTGTAAAATTGTTCTGCAGCCCACCTGGGTAAAAAAGAAAGAGACACAATGTTCTCTTTGCAATTTATACAATGTTCCCTGCCTAATTTTATGAGAAATTGTTTTTCTCATTAAACAAATGGCATCAGGCACTTTGTCCACTCTTGCCTGCCTAGAAACAGAGACCAGGTACTACAGCCTGCTCCCATTTGGACCTGCCTAAATCTTCCTCTGAAGCCTTGCTTAACAGTCTTCTGCTCTGGGAGGGGGGATATGTAAATGGGTCAACCTAAATACCTCATTTTTGACTAAAATTATTTTATTGATAAGGAAAATTATTTAAACCCTTTCCAGTCTGCTTTCAGGCCTAGTTATGGGAACTGAAATAGCTTTGGTTGCCCTGGTGAATGATCTGCACTGGGAGATGGATAGAGGGAGTGCAACTCTGAGAATTCTCCTGGACCTCTCAGTAACTTTTGATCATGGTATCCTTCTGGACTGCCTTTTGGGCTGGGATTGGGAGGGACTGTTCTGTGGTGGTTCTGGTTTGACCTGGAGGATAGGTTTCAGTTGGTGGTGCTGGGGAACTCCTGCTTATACCCCTTGCTTTTGGGGTCCCACAGGGTTCCATCTTGTCCCCTAATATCTATGTGAAACTGCTGGGTGAGGTCATCTGACGATTTGGAATGGGTGACTCAGCTCTATCTTGCACTCCTAGCTGATCCCAGGGAGGCTGTAGAAACCCTGAAATGGTGCCTGAATGCAGTTTTGGAATAGATGCAAGTTAACAAACTGAACAAGATAGATGTGATGGAAGTGCTACTGGTGAGCCAGGATTTAAAGTGTCACCCATTCTGGATAGGCTCACTCTCCCCTTGAAGGAACAGGTCCATAATTTGGGGGTGCTCTTGGCCCAAGCCTGCTGCTGGATAAGCAAGTGACAACTGTAATTCCACTTCATCTGAACTGTTTTAGAAGGCCTGATTCACTTCTTGTATAGTAGGGTTGCCAGCCTCCAGGTGATGACTGGAGATCTCTCAAAATTATGACTGATCTCCAGGACATAGAGATCAGCTTCCCAGGAGAAAATGGCTGCTTTGGAGGGTGGACTCTATGGCATTATACCCTGCTGATGTCCCTCCCGTCCCCAAACTCTGCCCTCTCCAGGATCTACTTCCCAAATCTTCAGGAATTTCTATCATATACTGAAATCCCAAATGATTTCAGGATCCATACTGATGTATGTAAAGTGTGTTAAGGCAGACAGCGAGAGATGGCTTTGTGTTAGCTTTATTCAGGCAATCCTTCTATAAACCCTTGTTCTTGGTACAGGACTCTTAAATATTGCTGTCTGGTTGGAGAGAATGAATGAATTGAAATCAGTTTTCTCACTGAAAATGAGAAAATATCCAGGCAAGGACTATAGCATATGAAGTCCTATAAATCAAGATACATCCACCATGTTATGTAACAGGTGGAAGAGACAATTACAGTTAAGTGGAGACACACATACATTAGGTAAAAGGAAATCTGTTTTTGTAAGATCAGGTAACATGCACCTTTCAGTGTTCCAGGTCTGCTGGACAGATTGCAGCTCTTCAGGAGGCCCTAATAGACAACCTCAACTACAACCTGACTGCTGATTTCTGGACTGATGCAGACAGTATGTAGACACATAAGACATCTGCTACACAGTTGGAGCAGCTCTGTCTGAAAGATTTTTACATGTACTTCAGGAAAGGAAGGCCATGTACGCATTACCCCAGAATAGCAGCATATCCAAATTTGCTTGGAATAGTTACTGTCCATATGGCACAGTGCTTGCTATTTTCCCCCTTTCTTTCACTCAACATCTGGCTGTAGAAATCAGAGCAATTTTAAGCAAGTCAGTGCAGGCCTGATTCTGCAAAGTTCTCAGAACCTTCAGTGACCATTAAATGTGTTCCAAGTTTTGTACAGAAATATCTGAGTAGTACAGGAATAGATGTTATGCCAAAAAATCCACAGGCTTGGAAACAATCTCAATTGCCTTCCCCACAATGCCATTCTGTGCTACTACACCACGAGAAAACAGTATTAAACTTGATATATTGTCGAAGGCTTTCCACAACAACCATCAGTGTTAAACTTGGATTAAGATAGGCTTCAAACTACAGGCAATGAGCAAAAACAAATCTGAATTTTCCAGTTCCACCAAAGGTACACTCAATAGCTAGCTGGACTCACCATGGACCTAGCAATTGTAAGTAAAATATATCTCAACTGTACACCTAAAAATGCATGGGTCTGATATCGTAGCCTAATTCTGGTGGCCCATAATTTACTAACAGTGCAAACCTAAGCAGAGCTATTTCAGTCTAAGCCCACTGAAATCAATGGACTTAGACTGGAGTAACTCTAATTAGGATTGCACTGTGAGACGCCTTTGGAAACAAGCAGGAATCAAAATGTAAAAGTAATACTGGAATTGTACCAGGCAAGCTCTATAATTGGATGTTTTGTATTACAATTTCTATATACTCTCTGCTCCAATTCAAACAAACACTCCAAAGCCTATGAGCAAGAAATCATTAAACTTTGTCTCACTTATGCAGAGTACCACCCATCCCTCCCTTCCCTGACTGTATGCACATGTGAATAGAAGGTTATTTTTATGCCATCTTCTGTTTTGGATAACTGACGCAAAATTTCAAATGAGGGGTGAAAGGACTGCAAAAATCTAGAACATTACGCAATACTGATATATGTATTACTAGCAACAGAGCCCGTTGTGTGGAAAAATACAATGTGCTCTAGAAATCTGATTTGGCAGACCTCCACTGTGGGCACCGTGCCGAACCTCTCCACCACCTCCGTGGCCGCTGCGGGGACTTGGGAGGGCTACACTGCCATGCCGGGCCTCCCTGCTACCTCTGCAGCCCCTCAGAGGCCTGGTGCAGGCCAGTGGTAGGGAGGCGTGGCGCAGCAGCGCAGCCCTCCCAAGACGCTGCAGCAGTCACACCACCACGCTGGGCCTTCCCGCTGCAGCAGCGGCCTCCTCAGGGCCTCAGAGGCAAGCCATGTTGCCGATGACTCACTTTTTATCCCCATGGAGGGGCGTGCAAGTGTGCCTGCATGGGGATAAAAAGTGAGTCATCATCACCAATACGACTTGCCTTATATAGTAGGATTTGTTTATTTTCTTGGGAAATGTTTATACTGCCTCTTTAGAGTCCTGCTGTATGTAAGTATTAGAGATTAAAGAAATCTTACAGACAATCATATTCATTTAAATCTGCTGATGTTTACACTGACTAAAACAGTAGTTCAGAAAAAAATAATAATTCCTAAATAAATATAAATAAAAACAATTTCTAAAAATAATAAAATAATAGCTTTTAATGGGTATCACATGGGTCACAGCATGGGCACCATCAGAGAATGAGGCATTTCTTCCTCATTCTCCCTTACGCTGTAGTCAGATTAGTATCTTTAAAATATAGACTCGTCAGCAGGATTCAGAACCTTGCCTAAGTGCTGTCCCTTCCTCCATTAGGGTAGTCTAGTTTTGCATGAGCTTCACTCTAATAAACCACTCTGCTCAAGCTCATCAGCACTGAGAAAAGTTATCTGGATTACAAGCCCAACTCTCTACAACATCTATAACTCTCAAAAGGATTTTTCAAGAATTAAAATACCTGATTTTTTTGAAACTATGAAGACAGTAAGAGTTGCTGAACATACTTGGCAGCATCACCTTGAGCAACCAAATATCAAAACCCGACTGCATAAAATAAAACCCTGATAGATGGGTCCAAATTATTCCCTGGTGTTTCCTTCCATAAAACGCTGAAATCGGAGAACAGATGTTTTATAGGAAACTGGTTTTAATTTTAATTGGAAGGGATTATTCAAACTATGGACAAGCCAGATGGCTCTTGAAGTCAGGCTCCCTTTTGCCCCTTTCTGGAGAGGCTTCTTTGGATGTGTCTTTTTTAAAGGTTGTTTCCCCATTTATGAATCTGATTGTTGCTATTTTTCATTTTTATGGGCTGTCCTCAGGCACAGTTACCGTTAATTAGGAACCAACTTCCAATTCAGCTCAAGGGAAGACTGGAATAAATTTCATTTAGTAGTTTTCAGTGAACTGGTATTACAGAGCAGTGTTAGCTGACTTCTTTGATGAGATTATGGAGGGTGGAGAGAGAAGGAATCTTGAAGAATTAACAAACAGCACAGCATTCTCCCCATATCAAATAAAAAGGTACTTTGGTTTGGGTTAGAGATGGGCATGATCAAAAAAAAATTAACGATCAAGCTGATCATGGATCGGCGCCGGCGACGATCCCGATTTAACGACCCGCATCGAGCATCTCCCGTTCCCGATCTGTGGATCGTGGAGGCAAAAGCGGAGGGGCGCCCCGCTGTTCCCTGCGATACAGGAACGGTGGGTGATGCCGGCAGCATCTGTGTTTGTGTTTGGCCGTCTGTGTTTGGCCTTCAGAGCTGCCTATCAGGGTTTGCAGGGATGAGATTAGAGTGCCCATGGCTACAGAACACCCCCCTTCCCTCTCCCTCCCCTGGGTGTCTTCTCCCAACTTGTGACTGGTTTGCTGCTCCGTGGTTGGAAGGAAGCCCTGCTGATCAATGAAAGCTGGGCTTCCATTCGGGTTTTCAGGGCGACAGAAGGAGGGCAAACACAGCTCAGGCATTCCCCTGGCTCCGTTGCCAGGGGAATAGATTGCTGGCGCCTGAGTGTCTGAATCCCCGCTCCGAGCCCGATCACCCCAATCCAAGCCCCTCCCGATCGCTGGATCGTTGGCCGTGGATGATAACGATCTGCCAGGTCACGATCGCGCGATCACCATTATCGTGGGGTTTTTTTATCGTAATGCGGATCGTGCCCATCTCTAGTTTGCGGAAGCTGTGTCTGTTTCTCATTTAAATGGAGCCTCCAGGTATTAAGATATAAAAAAGCAGTATTTCCAATGGCCAAAGATTAAAGCCATTGTTGATCTTGCATTCTTCCTTTCACATTTTACATGTGCATAAACTCTAAAAATCCATCCAATACAAAATTTCAAAAATTCCTACAGTAATGGAATATGGAAGAAACAGTCAGGATTGAATAAAGATTGGCAAGGGCCCTGTCATTTTGGTGAGCCTTTTTTACAGGTTGACTTCTTATTTGGCAGAATAAAAATATGCATGCACCAGAACCCTTCTACAGCAACTCATGTTGCTTTGTTTTGCCTTTTCTTTCTCTCTTCTCTCCCTCTTTTTCATATGCTGCTAGTGCTAGCTAACCCTTTCCAGGTACTTCTATCAGCTAACAACTGACAGGCAGCAGCAGAAAGAAAATTAAACTTTGGTGGCAAGTGGAAGTGGATAATATCTCTATTACCCAAGTTTACTATTTACTAAGATTCTACACTGTTATTCTCTATGGACTGAAACTTAATAATTAGGAGAAGGGCCCAATATGAGACCAAGTAAGGTTCAATGTAAGAGGAAAAGTGTTGGTGTAACCTCTTAGAATATCAGATTATATACACTACTACCATGATGCGGCTAAAAACAAACATGCTTGTAACAATAACAGGTTTTGTAGCAGAATTAGTTTGAATGTACTTTCTACGTTTGTGTTACATGCCATCAAGTCATGCCTGACTTATGCCAACCCTATGAATTAATGACCTATTTTTCCATATATGTATTCTGCAATTTTATAGGTGCTTGTATCTTTTTAGCTGTGTAGGTTTTGTTTAAAGATACCAAAAGGAGGACATAATAAAGGATGATAGAAGTATTAATGATGAAGGGGAAGCATCAATTATTTTCCGTCTCTCATAACACTTAAGCAAAGACTCAAAAAAGCACTCATTAAGAAACTCTAGACTAAATTTTCCAATGGCAGAATGGAACTTTCTGGCCTCTTCACTCTCACTGCAGCCCACTGAGTTCCAAAAAATGCTGCTGTTGGGGGATAGAGGACCCTGAAGAATAACGCAAGGGGGTTGGCAGTGGGAAGGGGGAATCAGTGGAAGCTGACCATTTAGTCTAGATCCAACTCATTGACAGTGGACTTTAAACAGCCTAAAGAAATTGCTTCTTCATAGGATTACATAATTTATAGAATCTGCTGCTGAAAGAGATGGTAATGGCTAAGCCCATTTGTTTATATGGTTTTAACATATGATTTGACAAATTCGTAAGTCTATTAATCATAGTAGCAAAATGGAACCTCCATGTTCAGTGGCATAAATATGTGCAAGATTGCCTCTCTGTGTACACCCCCCTAATGAAAGTTACACTACCAACTTAGGCCTACTTTTGAATGGTGAAACCGTTTCTAAAGGTGGTCTTCTACCTGCAGTCTGACGTGGTGCAATGACACCTCATGCCCCTGCATGCATGAAACAGTTCCTTATTCTCTCTCAATGAGAGACTAGATAAAACCCCAGCAAAGGTCACCATAAGTCAGTTATGACTTGAGGGCACTCTGCACCACCATGTGGTTAACAAAGTAAAAGTCTCATTTTCAGAGACATGCAGTTAAGCAACATCTGTGAAATTCAAACACTATCTTACTTTGCTAATCCATTATTTTATTCACTATAGAACATATAAAAATTAATTTTAAACTTCAAATGCCCTACAAGATTTCGAAATGTATTACATAGTGTTGCCAGCTTCCAGGTGGTGGCTGGAGAGCTCCCAGAATTACAGTTGATCTCCAGGTGACAGAGATCCGTTCCCCTGGAGAAAATGGCTGACTTGGAAGGTAGAGTCTATGGCATTATAGCCAGTTGAAGTCCCTCTCACTCCCAAACCCCACCCTCTCCAGGCTCCCCCACCCAAATCTCCAGGAATTTCCCAACCAGGAGCTGGCAACCCTAGTATTACATGCAATTGTGACATGAATTAAACTAAACTGCAGCTCCCCAGGAAACTGTTTTTAGGATTGCAGCTAAGGGTTATCAACTACATTACACCATGTAACATAAAGGAGTTGTTATATAGTCTTGCAAGCTAGTTAGCTGAAAAACTGATAACAAAGTTGATGTATTTATTAGGTTTAGTATCAGAAAACTCAAGTGTCTTGTAACTATCATGCCACCATGCTTATGTGGAATACAAAATGCATGAAAGTGAGACACAGAGATAACTTTTTACTTGTTATTAACCATTTAATTAGGCAGTATATTAGATATAAAAATCAGACTCCCTATAAACATTGAAGTGAAAACATTTCACTCTTACCAAATTCCACTTTTGGAGGCATTATTGTGACCCTATTGTCTTGAACAGCTGCTAATATGCTATAATGTTACACCAGCTACAGAAATTAACAGCTTTTACCCATACGCAGAGGGTAAAAATAAAGCAAAAAGTAAAAATTAAGCTGAAAGAAGAGATCCCTTCAAGGTGAACATAAAGACACCATGCATTTCCAAAACTAAGGATATTTAGATATTTTTTTCTGATTGTAAGATTTCTATTAATTACATTTCCATGTCAGTAAAGCCATCCAAGCTTCAGGAGAGAAGAACAAGACCTCATGTATAAGATGTCTTACTTTCTAAAAAACATTTTTTAAAAACCCAGATGTTATCTAATCAGTTGATGGAATATATGAATCCCTCTGTACCTTGCTCTCCTGCAGTTGAACAGGTGTGTTCTGAACAAACTAACCATTGTCTAGGTGACACTGCCCAGCTGACGTCACTGTTACCGGGGTTGACAAGATGTTTCCATGACAAATTTGTGAGCTGATCTATTACCCCCTTCCATTCTGAGAATGCATCAAGACCACTTCTTTTTCCCACACATTTAATAGAAGCCACCCACCTAGTAATCTGGAAGGGAATATAACTGAAATCTGACTTCTTGCTTTACGTACTTTGGAAAAGTGAAACAAAGTTGTTTGCTGATTTCCCCACCAGCCCCCACTTTCCATTCTGTTTCTGCTGTGACTATACCTTTGTGACCCATAACATAGCATACTTTTTAAAAAATGTTGGCTGTAACCGAACTAGTAGAGGAAAAACCTGGTAAGCACTAAAGAAAAATACTGCTAAAACTATGAGGATTTCCCCCATTCCTGATGGCTATGGATTATTATCTCTAGAAAGTAGAGCTCATAATAGCTCGCAGATGTCTGAACTTTGTATGATTTGGAAGAGATTTTACACAGATTATGAAGAGATGCAGCTTTCCATATGCATCGGGGGTTTTCAAGGTAAAGAATTTTCTCTGTTGTTTACAGTCATGGCTAACAGGCTGCATAGGAACAGGCAGGATTTGAGGGGCTCAGCCCTTCAACCTACCATCAAACAAGTCTTGCCCCTGGATGCCGGGTGCAAATGTAATTTCCATGGCACCTGTCACACCCTGAACAAATTGCTGGCTTGCATGCCTTAGATTTGATACCAAGGAAGCGATTATGGGAGAAATTAGGGAAGACATCGATGGACAGGAGACTTCTGTGGCTAATACAAAGGCTTTACAAACCCTCAGCTGCCCAGGTCCGTTGTAGCTCGAAAGGGCATCTGACAAATCTTTTCCCTCTGCAGAAAGGAGTGAGACAAGGATGTTTGCTGGCCCCCGTTCTGTTTAACCTTTACATTAACGATATGGCTTGCAAACTAAACGACAAACAGTCCCATCCCCCTGTATTGTCAAACACCACTATCCCAGTACTACTTTATGCTGATGATACTGTGTTGTTATCTAGAACCCCAGTGGGTCTACACTGACTTCTAGCCTCCTTTGCAGAATATTGTGCCTCAGAGGGTTTGATTATAAATTACAACAAATCCAAGGTGATGCAGTTCTCTAGATCCTTATGCCAGAAGAATTATCTTTGGTGTGTAAATGGAAACCTCATTGAACAAGTTACTATGTTCAAATATCTTGGGATCTACTTTCGCTCAAATATGTCTTGGACAGCCCACATTAGAAATGCTCGAACCATAGCACTTATAATGAAGGCAATAATCCGGTTTTTCTATTCTAAAGGTGGACAATACATCCCAGCCGCCATTACTGTCTTTAATAGTAAAGTAGGCTCACAATTTTTATACGGAGCACCTGCGTGGGCCGAAGCCTGCGGAGAATCGATTGACTCCCTCCTCCATCATTTTCTTTGGAAAATCACTGGTGCTCCTGTGTAGCCGGAGTATCATTGAGGGCAGAACTAGGACTCAGGTCCTTTGAAGCACAGGTATGGGCTGCAACTTTTAGGGTTTGGATTAAAACCCTGTTCTCTACGGAATCAAATGGCTATTTGCATCTGCTACAAACCGATTCTTACCAAAGCCCTTGGAGTAAACTGATCGAAAACCGTATCCAGGCCTTGGGTATTAACCCTCATAATTTGAAAGAACAAGGGCCTTCAGCAGCTCTTTCTTCGATTTTAGGTTGTCTGAGAAATCTGGACTACAGAAGTACAATGATAAGAGCACGTAGAGTATGCTCACCGATATACCTGGGTCTAACATTGCCGCAATCTCTTCCAGTTTATTTTGATTTCCTGACAGTTCCACATTATCGACAATTATTTATGTTAGCCAGACTGAATGCCATTCCATCAGGAAAGTTGCTGGGATGCTTAAATAAGGTTCCCTACTCGGAGCGACTGTGCCAATGTGGCTCTGGCCAAATAGACACTCTTCAACATTGTCTGTTTGAATGCAACATTCTAAACGTGGCAAGAGACAGCTGGATTAAGCCCTATATCCAGGACCCAGGAAGTATAGAGGATAATTTAAGCCTTCTTTTAGCAGGGGTGGATTTTAGTACTACTTTAGCAGTAGCCAAGTTTCTCTCCCAATTGGTTAAGGAAAAAATTTATTAAATTTTTAATACTATATACAGATTATATATTAAAAACTTTTCCTTTTAATTCTAATTCTAGTGTGGCACTGCTCAGAGCCGAATAGGCTGCATGAGCAGTATAATTAAAGTAAAGCTGGCTTGCATGGAAAAGAAAAAAAAATCTCCTATTGCATGATAAATTTGCACCAATGTAATAAATTTCCCCAGATTATTTTTTGTGAGTAAACAGATGTTAAAGGAAAATTATCAGCTCAAGGGGACAAACCTCTCAGAGTTATGTACATGTGTGGGATGCAGTGGAGTCTTTGTCTATGGTAAGAGTCTTTCAACTGTGGCTTTATCTCGTGAAATAACTGGTCCTACACATTGTGCAAGTCACACTCTTGATGTAGTATTTTGTTCTGGATGGGAAGGGGAATATGATCTGAGGGTAGAAAAATTGATAAACTGTCCCTTTGTCATACCCAGATCACTATTTACTCAGGTTTAGACATACAGGGATGCCAAGACTCTGC
The DNA here is from genome assembly GCF_028583425.1 of Eublepharis macularius. Taxonomy (NCBI): domain Eukaryota; kingdom Metazoa; phylum Chordata; class Lepidosauria; order Squamata; family Eublepharidae; genus Eublepharis; species Eublepharis macularius. The sequence goes on along the minus strand of NC_072791.1, from coordinate 167,486,036 downwards.
AGGGATGGGGGGATCTATTAAAATGATCTGCCCCTGGAGCCAGGTGGATCTGAATGGCTTTCTGATGGCTCTCGGGGATTTTGCTGTTGCTATGGTTGATATCCTGTCAATGCCCTGGTTGACCTCTGGAATGAGGAAATGACCCAAGCAGCTGACATGATCACTCACACATGCCCTCTCTCAACTGTTCGAACCCAGGTAACCCCTTGGTTTACTGAGGGGCAGCAAGTGATGATAAGACAAGAAAGACAGAGCAACAGTAGAGGAAGACTTGGCATACATCTGATATGACACGATGTGTGGGATCAAAACTCTGAAACTATTTCCCCAGGAAGATTCTTCTGTCCCCTTCTGTTTCCATCTTCCACCAGCAGGTGAAGATTTTCTTTTGTTCCATTTGGCATTCCCTCAGTGATCCTTCCTTCCTGTTTTAATTGTTTTTTGTCTTTGTATGTAGTTTAGTTCTGGTTTTAATTATTGTAATGATGTGTTGTTCTTTTTGGTTTGCTTTAATGGTTTTAAAGTATGATTTTATCATGTATATTTTAATTTGTTAGCTACCTTGGTGATCCTTGTGAGAGAAGAAAGGTGGGATATAAATTTGTAAAATAAAAACAAAATAATACAGCATCTGATTCTAGAAATGCACAGAGAGACAATCCTTGGATCAATGCATGTGTCATGCAGAAACCCACATGGACCCTTGAAGTCCTCTGTAGCATTATTATTGGACAGAGGAATATGAATTAATTCCCTTGTGATATAATCACTCTTTCTCAGAGGAATAGGGCAAGAGACAGAATTAAGGAAGTAGCTGTAAACAGCGAAACGTGATCCCAGTCCCATGGCTATGGAGGGTGCAAAAGATTTGATGAAAAAGCCCCCCACCCCCACTCTGAAAGATGTTGTGGACCACCTCTGAATTGCCAGTTTCATTATTTTTAAAGTAAGGTGCTAGCCCTGTTGGTTGCAGAGATATAAGGCAAAGCATGTGAGCAGATTTCTGTTCTGATTGCCTGGGAAGCAATGGGGGAAAGGAAGGCACAAGCTGGCAGGAGCTGAGCTATTTAACCTTTGTTCCATCGCCTTTTCTCCCTGGGCGCTTACTTGTTTGTCTCTCTCCTCTTTATGCCCACAGTAATAAGTAAAAACAGTAGAGGAAAACCAGAGCTTAGATAATTTCTTTCCCTATTTGCAGTAGAAAATTTGCTGCTGGATAAGGTGGGGTAATGGGCGGGGGTGGGGAGGAGCAGAAGAATGAATGAACTCATCCTGGTATCTAATGTTAATCATTAACTGCAAACCAGCTTTCTGTAACTTGCTTGTGTAAAGGACTGCATGCCTCTGAGCTCGTGTGGAATGCCTTTTACTCACTAATGAATAACCATTCTTAAGATCTTCTCATCACCCACCTGTGTGTGTAAAGTGCTGTCAAGCTGCAGCTGACTCATGGTGACACCACAGGGCTTTCAAGGCAAGAAAGGAACAGAGGTAGTTTGCCATTGCCTGCCTTTGCATCGCGACCCCGGAGTTTCTTCCTGGTCCCTCATCCAAGCGCTAACCAGGGCCAACCCTATTTAGATTCCAAGAGCTGACAAAATGGGGCTAGCCTGGGCCATCACCCATTTGCACACATGCACATGTGCACACACACACACAACCTGAGATTAGGACTAAAGGGGCATAAGCAGGTTTAAACTCCAGAATCTTTCACAGCAGAAGGGGCAAAAGGCTGAGGGGGCATAATATCCAGGCAGTCTTAAGCTCCCACCACCTTTCACTATAGAAAAATGTCTTTGGGAAGATCCAAGTAAATTTGTGCCAAATACAGCCAATTATCTGAATGTCAAAGCTCATGTGCAGAGTGTTTTTCCTTCATTACACAGTAATCACAGTATATCTACCTGGTTTTAGGGGATAATTTCTAGTTGGAGGAAGTGATTTGCAGACTGTTGTAATTTGGGACTCTCCTATTTTAATAATTAAAACACTGACTAATTTCGGTCTCCCCACTTACCCCCCCCTTCCCTTTCCCAACACACTTCTGAATCCTACCCCTCAGTCTCATGCCCTGCAACATCGCTTGAGAGAAACACATAGGACACTAATTAAATAAAAATAGGGCTGCCAGCTCTGGGATGGAAAATTCCTGGCAATTTGGGTGGTGGCGTCTGAGGAGGGTGGGGTTCGAAGAGGGGAAGGACCTGAGCAGAGTATAATACCATAGAGTCCACATTCCAAAGCAGCCTTTTTCTCCAGGGGAACTGATCTCTGTAGCTTGAGGATCAGCTGTAATTCCAGGAGATCTCTACCACCACCACCTACCTAGAAGCTGGCAACCCTAAATTAAAAAGGATTTCTAGTATGCTAGCTCATGATGGGGTATATTGTAGATACATGGATTCTACGTTTTTTAAAGCATGCTTGTTTTTGGCAACTGCTACATATATAAATTGGAGATGGGAGGCGTCAATTGGCACAAAAAGCTGAACTACATTTTATATTTATCATGTTAGTTTCCATGTTACTGTGCTTTTTTTTTTTTTTTTAGTCTGGTACACAGCCCATATCTTCAAAGCCAAATGGCTGTGACCACATTCAAATATTGTGTAATATTTATCTACTAGGGTGTGGATATACCACAATCGATATAACCATTCAATGTGAAATCACCAAGCCCCAGCAATGACATTGCTGGACCCTCTCCCATGACATCATCAGGCCATTCCAGCAAGGTTCAGGGATTAGCATAGTGAGTACTTGGCACCCCTTAGTGCCCCCCCCCCATATAAGCATCTCTTCATCACCATAAAACTTCTGACGATGGCCTCCTCAATTCCCCTATACCAAAATATCTGAATTTTAATAAATCCTGCTTAGATCATTCCTCTGACCTTCTTTGTGATCCTGAGTATATTGGCCAAGGACTCCATCCTGGGAAACCAATGCATTTATACTGCTTTGTATTTTTAAAATGAATTGCAACTGAGCTATTATCACAGACAGGCTAATTCAGCAAAACCCAAAGAAAAATGTCCATCTCAGAACAAACCACAGCAACATCTCACACCCAAGTGTGGGAGGTAAGGCTTGGCAGCTTTCTGATTTTTCTTTCCTAGGAACCACATCCCATTCATGATTCTGATGATAAAAGCTAACACAAATAATTTCCTATGGGGCAATCAGGCCAACTGGCAGCAGATTCCCAGCATTCAGCACAGGTACATGCAGCATGTCCTTAATGCTCCACATCTGGTTTGGTTTATACTCTCAAGCACACCACACTTTTCATGTCACTTCTTTCCTTGTACACTGTTTCTTCTAATTTAGTACCAAAAATGCTTTGAGTGAGACACATGTGAAGATAGTCTGGTGTAGCAAAATTACACAGCAGTCAAGTAGTATTGTAAAGACTGGCTGAAATACATTTTGTTATTCCTTAAGGTGCTACTTGACTCCATGCAAAGGCAGGACTCTTACACTGGACCAACAGACAAACACTGGATGAGCAAGGTACACACAAAGTCTATCACTTAACTGAAGCAAATTAAATAATTTATTGAAAATACAATGATAAAAAGAAAACAATGAAAGATTAAGGGACAAAAAAGAATTTTGGTCACAGTGAAGAAATAAACTGAAAACGCTGCAAACAAACCAATTCAAAACCCAGTAATAAAATAAAACAGAAGCAATAAGAAGTTTTTAAAAAATTAAATGGCTATATGGTAATGCAATTGAATTGAACTGACAACATTCTGGCGTCAGCCTTCCCAAACACTCTGCTGTGCCTTAACCAGGAAGGGGAATCTAGTTTTCTGTCTGAAGCCTCAGATGTGTTTGGCCCCACGCCTTACTTCAGGTCACCCTTCCTCCTAAGACAATGAGCTAAGTCCTATGGACACGCAGGAATCACCTACTGGCATAGTAGCGGCAGGGAAGTTGTTGAACTTCCACTCAGCCAGCTCTGTCTGTGTACTTGCATCAATGGAAGGGGGCTGCCTACCCACTCCTCCTCTTAAGATTTCCAGAGCTAGAAAACAAATCCTTGTTTAAGTATTTAAACAGTTAATATTTTACACCCCTACATTACATGCTTTTATAGGCTTAGAATAATTAAGGGACCTGAGCTTTAAATTAGAGTGGACAGGATGGTTTTTAAGGAGGATAACAGTCAAGAACAGAATTATATCTTTCTAAGCCCACTGATGTCAGCGAGCTTAGAAGGATGCGGCTCTGCTCAGAATTGCACTGTAAAGCTAGAATATTTTAGGTTCAACTCAACTGCATTGTTTGCAAGGTTTACATTTTTTCCTCCCCATTATGTCCGCAATTTCTTTCTGTTCTTCCTTTTAGTCTTTTATACTTCCTTTCTATTGTTGTATTTTAAACAAACCACTTAATTTGTTCCAGTTAAACCACTGAGTATATGTATTCCTTACTGGTTCAGCATTTGCCCACTGGGCAAAATAACAGTGCTATTGTCAACATGGAGGCTTGACCCTCTCCTGAAAGATATCATGCATTACAGGATGGCATTTCTCAGATTCAGTTGTGTACTGCATTCCATTGGGAAGAACCCATCAATCATTCCAAAATGATCCACAACTTTTTAATTCGCCATATTGAAGCTACTAGCTTGAAAAAATACTCAGTACCCAAACCAAAGACTAGTACATCAACCATCATTAACCAATTCATCATTGATTTGGCTTTTCAACTGATTGGTCCCCAATCCATTTACAATTCAGATGCAAAGCAATACACCATTCAAACAGTGAAGCAACTTGCAACTTCTCCTGATTTGTTGTGTGCCCATAAAAGAAAATAGTAGGAGGGAGAAATGGAATGATTCTGTCTGCATCAGCAAACAAAATGCCCATTTGAATTACAACAACATCACCTTCACAAGGTCAGATTTCCTATCAATAATAGATCCAAGAAAACAACTTTACATGGAAGATAAAATTGGCAATCACCATTAACTCTTTTTGCATTGATAAGTAATCAGTCTTTTTTGCCAATAATACAGACAGTGATTATTAATATTTCTGTACACATACAGGCACATTTTCTCTCCCGTTCTCATCATACACACGAAATGTTTTTACAATGGACTTGACATCAACCCCTCCAGTCCCAGCATGTATCTAACCTCACTAGCACATCTATTGCACACATTTTTTATTTGATTACCACCATTTTCGGAAATGTTCTCCGTACTGCTCGGCGGCATCTATTCTGGTCCAGAGTTTCTGAAGTTCATTAATCTGTGGGTAATCTCTTTGAACAACAATGAATAATTCAGCACTTCAGTCACTTCAGCTCTTACAAGCCAGAAACACTTTGTAAAGCAGTACCCATATAATCTGAAAGCTGTTATTTTATGTTCAGGCAGTCGTCATAGTAACTCATGGGTGGGTATGAGAAAAGCCCAGTAAGTCAATATGGAAAAATTATAAGCGCATGTAAAATTTGAGTACAGATTCAGTTCCAGGATCTGCTTGCTGTCTAAACTGTGTGCTTTAAAGCTTGAGGGGGGAGGGTGAATATTATATGCTCTCTTGGGGGTTGGTGACAGTCTAGTGACATATTATCACTGACAGGCTCCTTCAATAATCTGCCTTCCTCTCTGAAAACAACCTGCTTTATTTGAGAAAGTTAAAACAACAGGACAACTAGGAAAAGATCACGATGGCCCTGCTAGACTCAACTTCAGAATTCACAAGAGAGACTAACCAGATGCCTCTTTGAGAAATTTTCTCTTAAAGATTGGATAGGCTTCTTTTAGAGGGTAGTTTAGTTAGTGTTGAGCCATTAATTAATTTATGTGCTAGCACATGCCATGACCGTAATGAAAAATTTAGAAAGGAGGAGAAGGAGAAAGAATGATTTTTCCCTATTTTCCCCAAAAAGGGTCAAGTGAATCCATTCAGTACAGGTGGCAATTTTGAAAGCATATAATAAACTCATGAATCAAGAATATTAAGTCTGCCGAAGTAGATCAATCCAGTAAAATGCTAACCAACAGGGTCTAACTGATAAGGCTGAAACATTTATCTTTGATTCTGCAATAGAGAATAAAATGACACTATTAAAGATAGCCTTTCTTGCAAGGGGTGCTAGTTTTTCAGCACAATACTGAGGGGGGCAGGGAAATGTTTAAGGAGCCAAATAGCCGCTATGCCACTATCTCTTCAAGTCTATCTCAAAGACGACATACACCAGTTTCCCAGAGGAAAAGGCAACTTTGGAGGGTAGATTCTAGGCTTACCAGCCCCCTGCCCAGGATGGGAGATCCCCCTCCTCCACCTACTGCTTCCCAGCCCCAGGCACCTGGCTGGCTGGGGGCAAGGCACTGGTGGGGGGGAGCACTCATGCACACTCTTGCACTCCACTATCGCACCAGAAAATGACATTGTTTTTCAGCATGGGGGGGGGGGCGTGCTGCAAGTTATGCTGAAGCCCAGGTCATTAAAAATCATCCGTTTGGAGGCTGCCCTCTGCCACTTGGCCCCTACCCTCCTGCTTTGGTATCTGGGGGACCTGGCAATCCTAGTAGACTCTATAACATTATACCCTACTGAGGTCTCTCTGCTCTCCAAACCCCATTCTCCCTAGACTCCACTCCCAAATCTCCAAGAATTTCCCAGCCCAGAGCTGGCAAGCCTAGTCAGTGGCCTGGGGGTTGGAGAAGAGCCAGCCTATGGTGGCCCTGGATAGGGGCTTCAGATGGTCATTCCTGGCCTCTCATAGAGGAGGGCTGTGTCACAAAGGAGCAGGAGTCCCAAGGGAGCATATGAGGCCTGTGAGGCTGTATTTAAATTTGAGTGAGAACAGGCTGTGGAGGATACCACACTCTCTCCTGAGCCCAGAGAAGAGAGGCGGATGGAGAGTGTCACTCAACTCCCTTCCTTCTCACACTGAAACCTGGGAAGGAAGGATCTCACTGGGGGACTAAATTTTTGGGGGAAAGGTTAGTGACCTTCCCTCTCACAGTTACCCAGACTTAGAGAAGGCAGTGATCACAGAGCATTACATGAGATTTTGGTGCTGGACTACTAGCATCCAAAGGATGCTGAGCTGCTGTGTGAGTATTCCTCACACAGCAATTCCCTCTTCCAATCAGCAGGAATTAGGGAGATGGGGGCTGATCTGCAGGACTAAAACTGCTGCATCTGATACACCTGTGTAGTTTCATTCTGAGTCATGTGATCAATGATTTGCCCATCCTGAGTAACAATATGTTTCTCTCATAAGCCTTGCGTGGTAGACCTTTCCTTGCCTACAGATAGCCTCCCAACCTAAAAAAGCTTCTCAACAAACAGAGACAGAAATCCAAGAACCAAACCTTGGGACAAACCTATGTGCCAGTTTTATCCTCACATATGCTCAGGCAGGACACAATAACATTGACCATATAATCTTGGCTTCATCTGTTTGCTCATCCTCCAATTTAATATATGCCATGTTCAATAATTACCTTTACACAGAACACAGGACAATCCCTGCAGAAATCTGACATTAAAAATCATACAGCGTTCAGAAACCAGTGGAGGAATGTTTTAAACTTCCAGGACATACTGGTGCTGATGTTATTGTTCTTCTTCAAATTTACTTCATAGGTATGCTCCGATGTGAAAGCCACCTGTGTAATTTATGCTGTCAAATCTCCTATGTAATTTTATGTGGTATAATCCCTTATTATAATCACTCTTTCCCTCATTCTAGAAAGCATTCCAACTCTAATATATCCCCTGATATGGTGATCTTATCACAGAGGGCACATTCAGTGCACAGACAAGATTTGAATTGGGGACTTTCTTGTTCACCATACAATCTCCTACTTATTATGCGACACCTGTTTTATTTATGCAAATTATACAAGGTGTATATCATATAAACTATTGCTAAAATCATCTAAAGAACAGCATTCTTCTTCAATATCTGAAGAATCCAGAGGAAGCATTCTGGATAGAGCTGTCACTTCTTCAGGATGATAATCAGATTGTTTATACTTTTGTTTGGCCTAAAAGAGACCTCTTTGATATGACACCACCCTGAGTCATTGTGTCTCTAAAACGAACCAAAAATCAGTGAATGCATTGAAGTGTGCGAATGCATTGAAGTGCTAATGCTAATGCTAATGCATTGAAGTGTTGCTCCAGCCTGCTGCTGCTGCCAAGGGAGCTGCTTCCATCAAGGGCTGGGCTTTCCATCTGCCCGGCCCCGCCCCTTGTTGCTCCAGCCTACAAAGGTTGTTGTAGCCTGCACTGCTGCTGCTGCTGCTGCTGCCAAGGGAGCTGCTTCCATCAAGGGCTGGGCTTTCCATCTGCCCAGCCCCGCCCCTTGTTGCTCCAGCCTACAAAGGTTGTTGTAGCCTGCACTGCTGCTGCTGCTGCCGCCAAGGGAGCTGCTTCCATCAAGGGCTGGGCTTTCCATTTGCCCGGCCCCGCCCCTTGTTGCTCCAGCCTACAAAGGTTGTTGTAGCCTGCACTGCTGCTGCTGCTGCTGCCAAGGGAGCTGCTTCCATCAAGGGCTGGGCTTTCCATCTGCCCGGTCCCGCCCCTTGTTGCTCCAGCCTATAAGACTGCTGCTAGGGGACTGCTCGCCTTGTTACTGTTTATTGTTTTTATACTATGTGTGTTAGTTATTGTAGTCTATGTTGTTAATTTGGTAGGGTATTGGGGTTTTGTGTATGTTTGATAGCTTAGTCTGTGATAGTTGGTGGGCTGTTGATTTTGTGAGGGTGGTGGGTTAGCACTATGATCATTGGTGAGGAGGCCGGCTTGGGGTCGGAGATCCCAGTGATCCGGGGACGCGGGAGGTATGGTGGTGGGAGCAGATTATGGAAGGGAAGGGCATTGAGACATGGTAGGGCTCGGTGCCCTTCCAATCTGCGTCCCATCCCAAGATACACCTGTTGTGGGGCTAGGATATTAAACCACTGTCCGACACTGGCGCTGTGCAATGCCAGGTCCATAAATAATAAGACCAAAACGCTGCAAGATTATCTTGCAGCATTGAATGTGGACCTGGCTTGCGTGACCGAGACCTGGGTGAGGGACGGCGAGACGGTCGCTTTAAAAGAACTAGCCCCCCCAGGTTATACGGTCCTCCACCAGTCCCGGACAAGTGGTCGGGGGGGAGGCGTGGCTTTGCTCATTCGGGAGTCTTTCTCCTTCAGACCACTCCCCACCCCAAAAATTACTGGCATTGATTGTGTGGGCCTAGCGTTGGACGCCGAGGACAGGTTGGCAATATGCGTGGTGTACCGACCGCCTACTGCACCTGCATCTTCCCTGTCTGGTCTCTTGGAGGCGGTGGCCAGCTGGGCCTTGGAATTCCCGAAACTTTTGGTTCTCGGGGATTTCAACGTCCATGCTGATGACGATGCCTCCATGCAGGCCATTGACCTGGTGTCCTCCATGGCGGCCCTAGGACTCTCCCAGTTTGTTTCGGCTCCCACGCATCAAGCAGGTCACACGCTAGATTTGATTTTTGGGGCAGGGATGATGGTGGTCCTGGATGCCTATGATGCAGTGCCATGGTCAGATCACTTTGTTCTGAAGGCTCGTCTGAGCATGCCGCTCCTTTCCCGGGTGGGCGGTGAGCGGATTTACGCTCGCCCGCGGAGGCTTATGGATCCAATTGGTTTCCAGGCGGCTCTGCGGGATCCGATGCCCCCTGGCAGTACGTTAGATGAGCTGGTGGATGATTGGCATGGCCGTCTTTCCGAAGCCATCGACGCTATTGCCCCCTGCCGTCCTCTCCGAGCCCGCAAACGGGTAGCTCCTTGGTTTACCGAGGAGCTTCGCCAGATGAAGCGGTCTCTGAGACGACTAGAGCGAGTGTGGAGGCGGGGGCGCGACGAAGAGGCAAGAACATCTTATAGGACGTTTATGAAAGCCTATGAGGTGGCAGTGAAAGCAGCAAAGAGGGATTTCTTTGCTGCTTCCATTGCATCCGCTAGCTCACGCCCGGCTCAATTATTTCAAACAGTTCGGTCCTTGGTCTCCCTCTCTCAGGGAGACCACCAAATTCTTAATTCAACTATTGGCTGCGAGGCTTTTGCGAGCTATTTTGCGGGTAAAATCTTGTCCCTTCGCCGTGGCCTGCCACCCACTGTTGATACAGTAAGGGAACTGGAGACCCCTTGGCCGTCTTCTGGGTCCGTATTAGACCATTTCAGGCTGCTCTCTCAGGACGATGTTGACAGGATCCTGCAGGGGATGAGGCCAACCACCTGTCCTCTGGACCCCTGCCCATCCTGGCTGGTGAAGGCCAGCTCGGAGGGGCTACGGGACCATCTGGAGGCCATTGTTAACATCTCCCTGAGCTCTGGGGTTTTTCCAGGAGTGTTAAAGGAGGCGGTAGTGCGGCCCCTCCTGAAAAAACCATCTTTGGACCCCACCAACCCGTCCAGTTACCGCCCAGTGTCGAACCTCCCGTTCCTGGGCAAGGTGATTGAGCTGGCGGTGGCGGTACAACTGCAGGAATTCCTGAATGATGCTCTAGTCCTGGACACATTCCAGTCTGGCTTCCGTCCTGGCCATGGGACGGAGACAGCCTTGGTTGCCCTCACAGACGACCTTCGCAGGCATCTGGATCGAGGCGGGTCAGCGCTGCTTGTGTTACTTGATCTCACAGCAGCGTTTGACACGGTTGACTATGATTTGTTGGCCAGCCGCCTTGCCGATGTGGGGATTAGGGGGACAGTCTTACAGTGGCTGGTCTCCTTTCTCCAGGGTCGGGGACAGAGGGTGGCGCTCGGGGGAGATCTATCGCCCCGTCACCCTTTGGTGTGTGGGGTTCCCCAAGGGGTGATACTCTCCCCGATGTTATTTAACATCTATATGCGCCCCCTCGCCCAGTTGGTGCGGAGGTTTGGGCTGGGTTGTCATCAATACGCGGATGACACTCAACTTTTTCTGTTGATGGACGGCCGGCCAGACACGGCCCCAGACAATCTGGCCAGAGCTTTGGAGGCTGTGACGGCATGGTTGAAACAGAGCAAGCTGAAATTGAACCCAGTGAAGACGGAGGTCCTGCAGCTGGGACGGGGGCTGCCAGATGTTGGGATCCAGCTCCCTGCCCTGGATGGGACACCACTGGCAACTTTGCCAGTGGTAAAGAGTCTGGGTGTGTTCCTGGATGCCTCCCTATCGATGGAGGCCCAGGTCACGGCGGTTGCCAAGTCTGCATTTTTCCATCTTCGTCAGATCAGGCAACTTGCCCCCTACCTGACGCCCCAGGACCTGGCTACAGTGATCCATGCAACGGTCACCTCCAGGCTAGATTACTGTAACTCACTCTACGCTGGGCTACCCCTGGGCCTGATCCGGAAACTACAGCTGGTCCAGAATGCGGCGGCACGGGTCCTGACTGGTATACCTTACCAGTCACACATCACACCTATCCTGCGCCAGCTGCACTGGCTTCCAGTTGAATTCCGAATCAGGTTCAAAGTGTTGGTTCTTACCTTTAAAGCCCTGAGTGGGTTGGGACCGGCATATCTTCGGGACCGCCTCTCCCTGTACGTTCCCCGGAGATCGCTCCGATCAGCGAATAAATATTTACTTGTGGTCCCCGGCCCTAAGGAAGCCTGCCTCGCTCCAACCAGGGCCAGGGCCTTTTCAGTCCTGGCCCCAGCCTGGTGGAATGCTCTGTCAATGGAAACCCAGGCCCAGCGGGACGTATTATCGTTCCGCCGGGCCTGTAAGACACAGCTGTTCCGCCAGGCGTTTGGTGATTGAAGGGGGCGGTGCCATGTCGGCCTCCCACCTTTGGGGTGGGGAAGGTTCTCCCCACCACTGCACCTTGTTAATTTGTTTTATTATTTGTATATTGATTTTAGTTTTTGTTTTTATCAATTTTAACTGTTCACCGCCCAGAGCCCCTGGGGATGGGCGGTATATAAATTGAATAAATAAATAAATAAATAAATAATGTATCTTGCCACATTTGTGCAAATGTTCAGTTAGAATGGACAATTAGAATAGCTTGCTAAGGACATTGCTTCTTCCTTCTCTTTTTCCTTATTCCCCTCCCCCAGCCATGCCTAGCCTTAGATCACTGAATCACACTTCATTGAAGTCATTTCTAATTAAAGCTAGACCCACATCTTGTTTCCTTCTCATCTAGCAGCCTCGTGAATGTTTCAAACAACAGAGAAGAATGAAATGAAAACCTCAGAAGGGATCACTACGAAGAACCTTCGGGATTCGAGATGCAATCCAAACTTCGTTTTTATGTACAACGGTGCGGCACAACTTTGGCTTCATACAGTGTTGCTCTGCCCAGATAATACCCTCAGGACAACCTTGACTCTTCATTTAAACAACTGTTTCTCTCTTCAGAGAAAGATTTCAATGAATAACTCTAGAGCTTAAGAAATTATAAAGTTTCCTGTCAAAATATTGCAGAGAAGCAATGTCTCATCCTAGACTGTTAAAGCTGTTAGGTCTTCTTGCAGATTGGCAATGCAGAACAATCATCATGCTAACAATGTATAGTCAATTAGTACGCTTTTCCTAGCTTTGTGCATTTGCCTGTCATTCATTATTACTAATAAAGCTGTTAGTGAAGTTGTAACTGCTTTGCTGGAATTAAATTACCCATTCCTTAATCAGTCACTACATGTCTGTCATTATCAAGTGCACAGTTCACTTTAGGGATTTTTTTTTTAAAGGAATAAAATTGAAAATGAGAGCGAATGTCTCCAAATTTAGTAGCCTTCAGGATGTAAGGATTCTATTTATGCACAGCACTCTGAATTAGTAGTTGCCCAATATCTACTTGCATTGTTTTAATCTCTAAGAATAAAGAAGTAGACTGAAGGTAAGTAAGGTTAAAAAGGGTAAAGGTAGTTCCCTATGCCAGCACCGAGTCATTACTGACCCATAGGGGGACATCGCATCACGAAGTTTTCTTGGCAGACTTTTTACAGAGTTGTTTGCCATTGCCTTCTCCAGTCATCTACACTTTACCCCCAGGAAACTCGGTACTCATTTTACCGACCTCAGAAGGATGGAAGGCTGAGTCAACCTTGAGCTGGTTACCTGAACCCGGCTTCCACCAGGATCGAACTCAGGTTGTGAGCAGAGCTTGAGCTACAGTACTGTAGCTTACCACTCTGCGCCATGGGGCTCTTAGGTAAGTAAATGTGAGTCTCAGGATACATGGACTCTATCCTCAGGCCCTATGCCACCAGCACACCCAGCTATTTACGGGACACCACTGACTTCCTCAGGAAAATACAGTCCATTGACAACCTACCAGATGACACCATCCTAGCAACCATGGATGTGGAGGCTTTATACACCAATATCCCACATGCGGATGGACTGCAAGCCATAAGGAATATTATCCCGGACAAAACCACAGCACACCTTGCCACTGAAATTTGTCACTTCGTACTCACTCACAATTATTTCGAATTTCGTGACAACTTATATCTACAGATTAATGGCACAGCCATGGGCACACGCATGGCACCACAATATGCTAACATATTCATGGCGGACTTGGAGCAACGCTTCCTCAGCTCCCATCCACTGGAACCACTACTATACTTAAGATTCCTGGATGATATCTTCATCATTTGGACCCATGGGAAGGAAGCCCTTGAGAGATTTCATCAGGACTTCAATAACTTTCACCCTACTATCAACCTAAGCCTGGACCACTCTACACAACAGGTACACTTCCTGGACACCACTGTACAACTACATAATGGACGAATAAATACCACCTTATACCGGAAACCAACGGACCGATACTCATATCTACATGCCTCCAGCTACCACCCTAAACATACCACTCGGTCTATTGTCTACAGCCAAGCCTAACGTTACAACCGTATCTGCTCCAATGCTCTCGACCGAGACTCACACTTAAGGGATTTACAACAAGCATTTTTGGGACTACAGTACCCACCAAATGAAGTGAAGAAACAAATCAACAGGGCCAGACTAGTACCCAGAAACAGTCTGCTCCAGGACAAACCTAAAGGAAATAACAACAGAACACCAATGGTTGTCACCTATAGCTCCCAGCTCAAACCCATCCAACGTATCATCAGTGAGCTACAACCCATCCTGGAAAATGATACCTCTCTCTCAGAGGCCCTGGGTGGAAGACCTTTCCTTGCCTACAGACAGCCCCCCAACCTTAAACGACTTCTCACTCACAATCATGAATTGGCCAGCAGAGTCACCAGCACAGGTACCAGGCCCTGCAACAGACCCAGATGCCAGCTCTGCCCCTATATCTATCAAGGGAATACAATTACAGGATCCAATGGCATCAACTACACTGTCTCTGGCTCTTACAGCTGCTCATCCTCCAATCTGATATATGCCCTCATGTGCCAACAATGTCCTTCTGCTCTGTACATTGGACAAACCAGCCAACCTCTACGCAAAAGAATAAATGGACACAAATCTGACATTAGAAATGGAAACATCCAGAAACCAGTGGGAGAACACTTCAATCTACCAGGACATTCCATCAAAGACTTAAAGGTCGCTGTAGTTCAACAGAAACCTTTCAAAAACAAAATCCAATGGGAGGCTGCTGAATTGGAATTCATATGCAAATCTGACTCTGTCAAGCTGGGACTGAATAGGGACTATGAATGATTATCACATTATCACAGGTAACAGATTTCCTTTACAGAGGTGGGGTCTGGGGGAGCCCAGTGGCACCTGGCATGGGCTTTCGGGGACCACAGTTCTCTTTGTCAGATGCATCTGACGGGGAGAGCTGTGGTTATTGAAGGCTTATACTACATTGGAATTGGATGGTCTAGCTGTTTTGCTGCTACAAACTAACACGGCAAACTCCTTTGAAGCCTCACACAAGCCAACTGATCTCCACACCAAAAGGAGATGTTTACATTTACTAGCAAAGGAATGTTTTGGTTGCATCCTCCCTCTCCCCCCCTAATTGCATCTTCTCTCTCCTCCCCTCCTCCCCCCTCTTCTTCTATATTTGACCAGTTTCTGTACTATGCATCTGATGAAGAGAACTTGATTCTCGAAAGCTTATGCTACAATAAAATTGGTTAGTCTTAAAGGTGCTACTGGACTCTTTTTGATTTTGCTACCACAGACTAATACGGCTAACTCCTCTGCATCTGTGAGCAATAAAGTTACAGGTAACAAAATCCATTCAGCCCAAGGAAATACTAGCCCATTGTAATGTTTTGCCAAATAAATAGTGTTTTGTTTCTGATAGTTAATGATAGTTAATGTTTGTTTCTGATAGTTGTTGTGGGTTTTCCGGGCTGTATTGCCGTGGTCTTGGCATTGTAGTTCCTGACATTTCACCAGCAGCTGCGGCTGGCATCTTCAGAGGTGTAGCACCAAAAGACAGAGATCTCTCAGTGTCCCTGAGAGATCTGATAGTTTCTGTTTCTGATAGTTTGTTTCTGATAGTTAATGTGGGTTTGTTACTGCAGTTAAAAATGCAGGCCTCCAAAAGCAAGAAGTAGGGGAGCTGGATGGGTAAGTGTGCTGTGATTGAATGGTAGCTGTATCCTAGTGGGCAGAGTGAATTGCAGTTTTTAATCAATGCTGAGGAAAATTATTCAGTGTGTCTATGTCAGTCAATCTATGTAGAAGTCCCTTAGGTGAAAGGAGAGAGTTATTATGTTGTTCTGTGTGTGAATCTTTGCAACTGCATCTGTTTATTATTTATAGTCTAAGTGGCAACTGTGTGGAAAATTAGTCTTTGTGATTGGGTCTGTGAATAAATATTTACAGTGCACCCCTAAGCAAAGTTACTCCAGTCTAAGCTCAGTGACTTCAATGGGCTTAGATTGGAGTAACTCTTCTTAGGATTTCACTATTAAGGATCATTTTCTACCTAATTTTGAAATCACCAAGTTTATGAACCTGTTCTGAAACCAATATGCTTATAAATACAACCATTACATATAGGTACTTATAAATAAATTCTGTTTCTTGTTAACATGCTGCCCATTCTATAACTAAGCCTTCCTATATCAGACAAACTGAAAAGATCTAAGGTGAAAGCCTTCGAAGGCAGCAAAAATCATTCTGAAACATGAAAAAAGCAGGGAGGCAGCAGAATACAGGCCATTTCAGAACCTTATACTGAGGTGCCATTGTAGGAGTTACAATATACGGGGGGGAAACCCATGTTCGCTTTCAGCCATTTCACATCCTGTGTGCCAATTATATACATGAAGCATCATGATAATGGTTTGGCTTTTTACACACCACTGAAAAAATGGTGGCAACTTAAGTCAGGTTTAGCTCCCAGAGTCACAGAGTTGCTACCAGTAGCACACTTAGGAATCAACTTGGCATATTTCCCCCAATCCTAGACTCATTAGATTAAAAAAAGGAACAGATCTCCATGTAAAATGGTAGGTACAGTGTAAAAGACATTTATTGAAGGACTGCTCAAAATGACAGAAGTATTCAGTAAAAAAGAACCTTTAATTGCATCACCATGCACCATTTTCTGTATAGTTACCCTTCCATGGCTGCTAACGGAAATATATTTAATTGCAAGTAGCTGTTCTGGACCTCGACGTGCCAGTTTGCTCTGAAGGAATTATGCAAAAACAGTTTCCCTGCACAATCCGCCCTTTTTACAAACAGCCAAGTGGGTGGCGTTAGGAAGCGTCTCCCCAACTGCTACATAACAAACGAAGAAGCTCCAGAAAATTGGAGCTGCATGCTCAGGAGGAGTAATGGGAGATTGTTTCCCAGACCCACCCAAAAACACCCAGGTGGGCTCTAATAAGCTGCCGTAGCAAAACAAAGCCTTCTTTCCATTTCAGCTTTTTATTCACACAAAAAGTAACCCAAGAAAGCTTACAGGTCAGTTCTGCTCCAGTAAACTCCTCCTCCCATCAGTGAGGATTTCCACACTGACTTTACACAAATGCTAAGCTGCTCTGCAAGCTCCTGAGCCATTCAAAAACTGCCCATTCTCTAACATAAAAAAGAAATAACAAAAGTGATGTAAATGGTATGTCCGTTTCCTAGGAAGAAATTAAAACAACACTCCTTTCCTTACTTTCCCAACTGAGGTGGAACAGTCCGTTTTTACTAGTCAATCCTGGTATTATCCCTTTGATATTTTATGATGTAAGAAAAAGGGGCAGGGATTCCATTCATACTCACTCCCTTCTTGATCTGTTTTGCTGGCTTCGAACTGATCCATTTTAACATTCTGCTTCTTTGCTGGCTGCAGCCTCTTTGCAGTTGAAGGCAAAACTGAAAATGTTTTGCTCTCCTCTCTCTTTTCCTCCCCTCCCTTGTCTGATTTTCTAATGAAGCTTTATAGGTTTGTAATGTGATTTATTTCCGGCAATTTCGCACCACGCTGTCATTCTGAACAGAGACTTTGTACCACCTCTGCAACTCATATGTAGTGCGAAGTTGTGTGCTAGGATCTGGGCTTTTATACCTCAAAAGATTCTGCCTAGAGCAAGATCACATGCACATCAGGAGCATCTTGTGATTTACACACTTTGCATACACAATTAATTGTAAGGGCAAACATCCCTGACTAACGTGAGGCTTAGCTTAATGGCTACAGCAAATACACAAAGATGACATTTTAGAAGATACTAGTTTGCATTTTCACACTCTTTGGACATCAACTAGTCATTGTTATGATTGGTTATCTGAGAGACTTAATTGCTACTTCAATGTTTATGAAATTCAAATCTCAAATTTTCCTACCACACTGGGGGGCGGGAGGCTTTTTATAATCTACCCAACATTACTGTCACATAATACAAAATGATTGGGTTCAAGTAGCACTGATGTAGGTGGGGGAGAGTAGGTGGAAATAACTATGCTGTTCTCTCAGATACTGTAGTGGTGTCCAGACCTTATGTAAATCTTAGTCTTTTGGGAGAGGCTAGGGAAGAGGTCACATTTCCCACGGAGGCTGCATATGTTCCCTGAGGAGGTTCACCCAGTACTTGAGAATGGGTGACTCACTGCGATCAAATGTTCCCCCATACAAGCATCAGTAGGAATTGCTTCTGAGACCATCTTTGTGGGATATAATACTTTAATGCCAGAAGTCACCTTAATTCTGGTGAAGAAATGAGAACAGGGTACTCAACCATTGCCATGGAATGCTTCTCAGCTACCCAAGGAGGAAGGAACTGAATGTCACAGCAAATGTGACAACTCCTAGTCACTTCCTGACATATCCCTGTTGTGCTGAATTATAAGAGCTCATCTTCAGAATGCAGGAGCACTCTGAAGGTGCACAATGGTGTAACTGGGAAGATGCTGATCACACAGGAAAGAACTTGTTTGGAATGATGCTGTATGGCCAGAGTAGCATGACATTTATGTGGTATATAACTATATGTCCATATCCTACTATATAAAAGGCAAGCCGTATTGGTTACACGACTCACTTTTTATCTGCACACAGGCACATTCTGGCCTTGAGGCCGCTGTGAAGTTAGCTTTTATCTGTCGGTGGTGTACCCGTTTCTCATTTACATTGTCTATTGGAGACACATTTTGAGTTGCTATGTAAATTGTAAGTGACGGTCCCTTTCTTAGATGAGTTGTGTATCAATCTGTCAGCTTTTCAAATCCTCCCCCCCCCCCCCCGTTCATTTAGGGCATTTGGTCAGCCTGCATGTATTAAATTATTTTGTTTTTGCTATGGATATCTGTACCTGATGGAAGGGTCTTGGCTTGGGAAGTTTTAATTATTAATCGTTTTAATTATTTAATTCCTGTCCCCCGGGAGCAGTGTTTCAGGGAGATCAGTAGGCTCCAGTGGAAGAATGGAGGCAGGAAACTCCCATTCCATCATCAGATAATTTAGTCTGATCCAACCTGTCAAGTTCTAAATGTAAAACAAAATAGTATAGCTAGGAAGACAGTATTATTAGTATTATCATAGTGATTTCTATTGTAAATGAGCAGCACTGTTCATAACCTGGGAAATGTCACAAAGCTACTGCCATATCAGCATTTTTTGGAGTTTTGTCCCCACAGTGTATTTTTTTTCTCTGTATGGAAACATACCTATCTGTCAGGTAAGAATAACACTTCATGTTGCTGGTGAACAAGGTGAACCGTAGTCTAAGAAATCTTACACCACAGTAAATGTGTTAGTCCTTCAGGTGCCACAAGACTCCTTTTTGATTTGGCTATAGCAGACTAGGGCTACAGGCCATGGGGCTCTCTGTGACATATAGTCTTGAGACACTATCCTTATCCACTGTGTAACTCCTCTCCCAGTCTGTTTTAGAATCTGTTTTAGAATCTTCAAGGCAAAACCACATTTGTTGTAAGTTTCATATTATTGCCATTCCACTCAGGAAGCATTGCCAGGAGGCAGGAAAGAAAGATCTAAAACACTCCAGAAAAAAAATGTTTGCATTATCTTTCTTGAAACTTCAGATTTTACTGTCATACTGAAAATATGAACGTTGGAATTATTGGCAACACTAGGGTTTCCATAGGCCTGCTGGGGAGTTAGAGATCTCCAGGAAAACTCAGAAGTGATGCCAGTCTTCTCTAGGAATCAAGCAGGGTGAGATATAGTCTTGACAGGAGACCTTTACGGTTAAATGAGTGGGAGTCCAGAAGTGTTTCAAATTTAGTTGGTGGTTTAGTCATTACGCTTTTTATATTCAATTCGTGCAGAAGATATCGCAGTTGCAGGTAGAAAAACCAGGGGACTTCCCTGCCCAGGTTGTTGTTCAAGTCTACTCTGCTTATGATACCATCCTTGGTGGCTATGTCCAACAACCTCAAGTCCCGCAGGTCATCCCAGGAGCGCAGTGCGGTTATATTATGCTGGCGAGGCATGCCCTTATGTGATGTGAGCACTGAAAAGCGGGATATGGCCGGGAGAAGGGAATGTTTATGTCTGTCCCAAAGCTTCAGCAGTGCAGCAAGGAACATATTTTGATATATGGAGGGAGGACGCAAACTTGGGGTAGACCAGAAAGTCTCTCGCAACGTTTTTGGCTGGGAAAAGGTGCCCACTATGTTTATCCAATCAGAGTGTCCAGAGGGGAGTAATATCTGGAGGATGTCTGTCAATCTGGCTGCATCAGAATAGAGCCCTATATTTGGGTAGTTAAAGCCCCCTGCTGTTTTAGGGGCGCACAAAACTTTGAAGGCAATCCTAGGGCGCTTATTCTGCCACAAGAATCGATTTAATGCCGTCTGCCATTGGCTCAGAATTTTGCTAGGGATTTCAATCGGAATTGTTCTATACAAAAATGTCAATTTTGGGAGGACGAAGGATTTTATCAAATGGTATCTTTCATACCATGCCAGGTTTTGCTTGTTCCATTTGAGCAGGAGGTGTTTGATTTCTTTCATCTTTTGGACGTGGTTTACCTGGAGTAGCTGGGCTGGGTTGGGAGGGATATTTATGCCCAGATATCGGAGGTGTGATTTGGCCCACTGGTATTTAAATTGCCGTTTTATGTCGTTACACGTCTCCTCTGGGAGATTCACTGATAGGATGGTGGATTTGGCTTGGTTTATCCTCAACCCCGATATACACCCAAAGTGAGCAAGAACAATTGCCAGAGCCTTTAGGGAAACAAGTGGGCACGTAAGAAACAGCAAGATGTCATCAGCGAATAAGCATATTTTGTAAGTACGTTTGTCTATTTCAATGCCTCGAATCCCTTCATTGGTTCTTATCTCCTCTGCTAAGGGCTCTATCGCGAGGGCGAAAAGGATGGGGGAAAGGGGACACCCTTGGCGCGTGCCTCGGTGTAGAGTGAAGGGATCGGACGCTAAGTCATTAAGTTTGATTCTTGCCTTGGGGCCTGCGTATATCGCTTTAATTGTTTGTAGGAAGTTGGGGCCGAACTTCATGTGGGAAAGGAGCATCTGCAGGTACGGGACCTCCAGGGTGTCAAAAGCTTTTTCGACATCCAAGGAGAGGAGTGTGGTTTGTAATTTGCTGTGTCTACTGAATGTTAAAATGTTCAGCGCCTTATAAATGTTGTCGGAGATGTCCCTATTGGGGATAAAGCCTATCTGATCTGTACAAATATAATTTCCAATGAAAGAATTGAAGCGTCGTGCATATATTGAGGTAAAGATTTTATAATCGACATTCAGCAAAGAAATCGGTCTATACGAACCGGGGTTAGAGGGGTCTTTGCCTTCCTTGGGGATCATGGTGATGACTGCCTCAGCCCAGGTTCCAGGTAAGGTCCCCAATTTATGCACCTCATTACAGGCCGATAACAGGGGCGGGATTAATACCAAAGCAAACTTTTTATAGAATTCGGCCGGATAGCCATCCGGCCCAGATGCCTTATTGCTCTTTAAATTCTTAATGGATTCCAGCAGTTCTGCGGCGGTGATTGGGGTATCCATTAATTGGCTATGTTCCGCTGCCAGTTTTTTAATGTTCTTATGGGTTGACAGATAGTTCCTAATTGACATTTTATCTGGCCTGGAGGAAGTATATAAATTTGTGTAAAATTTTGTAAATACATCCAATATTTCGGGAGATTTAGTGAACGTTTGTCCCTTGTCGTTTTTTATGAGTCTGACGTGCCTATTTATTCTCTTCTCCTTGACCTTCCAGGACAGATAACGTAGGGTCCTAGGAGAGTGGTTCCAGTACTTTTGCTTTAAATATAAGATGTTCTTTTGAATTTGGGACGTTTCAAGTGACTCCAGAGCTTTGCGCTCATGGAGCAGCTGTTTATAGGTTTTTTTGCTGCCTCTATCCTTGTGTAAGCGTTCCAATTGGTGGATTTTATCCATTATGAGTTGTTTTTGGAGTTTTTTCTTCTTATTTAGAGAGGCAGAGAGAGCGATCAGTTGTCCCCTTAGTACCGCCTTAAGAGCGTCCCACACCGTTTGGGAGGATGTCGTGCCTGTTTGGTTATCTTTGAGATATTGGGTGATATCTCGTTCAATTTGTAGGACATTGTTCTCATTAAGTATGAGGTTTTTCTGGAACGTCCAATGCCTCTCCCTTTCGTAGGGCCTATCTAGGGATAATTTGCACGTTACCCAAGCATGATCCGAATAGCTTATGTCTCCTATGCTGGAGAGTAGTACTCTGTCTCTCAAATCTGGGGACACCAGGATATAGTCGATCCTGGTGTATACGTCATGGCGTGGGGAGTAGTATGTGTAATCTTTGGCCAGTTTGTTCATCTCCCTCCATATGTCCACTAAGTGGAACCGAGTAAATAGCGTGAGCATCTGTGTGTCACGATTAGGGTTCTTAGGCCTTCTTGGCACTCGAGGTGCATTGTTGCGGGGAAATGAGGATTTATCTAGGTCATAGTGTGCTACATAATTGAAGTCCCCTCCCACAATTACTGATCCCTCCTGGAATGCCTCTAATTTTCGGAGGATTTCTTCCGTGAACTCCAGTTGCTGCGTGTTGGGCGCATAGACAGATGCCAGTGTAAGCAATTGTCCATTGAAGTGCCCCTTTATGAATAAAAACCTGCCTCTAGGGTCCCGTAGGGTGGCTTTGTGTTCAAATTGGACCCTGTTTGCTAGTAAGATTGCCACCCCGCGGGATTTGGAGGAGCCTTTTGCGTGGAATTGCAATTTTATCCATGGGGCCTTAAGCTCCGCCTCATAGGATGCATGGAGGTGTGTTTCTTGGATCAGGGCTACATCTACATTTAGTTTCGCCAGGCTGGTCAGAACTCTCCTTCTCTTCACCAGGTTGTTTAAACCCCTCACATTTTGTGAGACAATATGGACATGTGGTTGTGAGGCCATTATAGAATGGGTAAAAGTAGAGTATCAGAATTGGTCTTTGAAGTGAAATGTACTGGTATTGCAGAACCAAAAGTGCAAGTATAGAGACCGCTAGCAGGCGTGTAAGGGCTCTTGCCTCAGTAGTTTATAATAGATATGAATGAGATGGCTGAAATGATCTAAGCACCAAAGAAAGGGTCAATACGTAAATGCAATAAGATTCAGGTAAATAAATCACTGTCTGGTGTTAATTAATTAAGCAATCAAATTTCATCACTTTGAAGGCAATCATGCAACAAATTCATTGGAAAGGAACGAGAAATCGTATCACAAAACACAAATGCAATGAAATGTATAGCAAGCGTAAGTTAATCTACTATGTTGGTAATTTTCAATAAATAATTAATCGACTTCCGCCCTTACCCTTTCAAAATATGATGGGAAGCAAGCAGACTGTCAGTGGACAAAACTGACAGTTGTGATAAGCTTGTAGTCTGCTATGCTACCTCCCCTCTCCGATTATGGATGGATCAAACAGCAATTAATTCCAGGTATATGATAATCAAGTTACAATCAAGTAAGTACCAATTAATTAAAATTTCTTATTATTACCGTATGTAGGAGTAGACCAAATTAATAGATGTACCTCTTAACCTTAAATCACTAAGTTGCTTGTGGTTTGCTATGTTACCTTCTCTCTCTGATTATGGATGGATCAAACTGCAATTAATTCCAAGTGTACAATTTGCTAATCAATCAAGAATCAATTAATTAAGATGTTTGTTTGTTACCTTATGGAGGAGTAGATTGAATTGATGGATGCACCTCCTAGCACTAAATTACTAATTTGCCTAACTACCTTAACAAAGTTATATACAATAAGCACGCAGCACTTTAATGTTGTTTTTGGTAAAAGCTTGAAAGTGTAGATATATTCAATTAACTCACTATTTATACTCCTTTAAACCAACTGTCCCCAGACTTGTAATAAATGATTAATTAATTCTTGCCCTTACCTCTGCCCAATGCAGTAAGGAGCAAGCAGATAGTCAGTGGGTAAAACTGCAAGTTGTGACTGGTGTATAGATTGCTTCGCTACCTCCCCCCCTTTACTAACGTCGGATCAAGCTGCAAGGAGTTCCGAGTATCTGATATGCCAATCAAGAAGGTAGTAATTAATTAAGATTTCTCTTTATTACTTTATGTAGAAGTGGATCAACCCAAGGGGCGCACCTTTTAATATTAAATCACTAACTTGCCTTAACTACCGTACTAAACTATATACAACGAGCACTCAGCGTCTTGTTACTTATTTTCCAGGAAGAACTTGAAGAGTGTATTTATATAATTATCACAAGATCTAATATTTCTCTAAAGCAACCGTCTCCAATAGAGAAATAGAAACTAAGGTGCTACACAGTCCTCAGCAGCCTCGCGAGAAATCTCTGCAACGAGGTTGCTGTAAATAAACAGAACGGAGGACTGTTTGTGTAAGGGGCTAATAAAGAAGCAATCCCTTCAATCCCACCCCAACCACCCCTACCCACGAGTAAATTAAGTAAGATTGGGACGTTCCAACACAACATATTCTGGTCATAAGTCCTACCAGTCAGAGCTTCAAGTGTCCCGGACCGGTATTTTATTATTCTTCTGAGGAGACATGGGCAGCGGTCGTTTTCTTTTCTGAGAGCTGGCCTCCGTCTCCATGGCGACCTCTATGCCTAGCTCACGTAGAAACCGGAGGCCTTCCTCGGGAGTAGAGATCGGGTGCTGTATGCCCTTCAACGAGACTCTCAATGCAGAATACCGGGTCCAGCTGTATTCTATTTGGGCATTTCTGAGTTCCTCAGTTATCTGTCGGAGTTGTCGTCGTCGCTCCAAAATCTCGGCCGGTAGGTCTGTATAGACGCTGATTCGCGCTCCATTGTAGGAGAGGAATTTTCGCGCCCTCGCCACCTCAAGCGTTTTTTTCCTCAGCCTCCAGTCGGCAAAGACGGCCACCACATCTCTAGGTCCCCGCCTCTTATCTGGATTTCTGGGGCCCACTCGATAAGCTTTGAATATAGTCAATGCATGGGTTTCCTCCAGCTTTAGCTCCGTCATCAGCCAGCCCGCCAAAAAAAACGGCCAGGTCTGCATCCACGGCCACATTTTCCTCTATCCCCCTAAACTTCAAATTAGCACCCCGCAGCTGAATCTCCATGTCCAGGATCTTATAGTGGACACGATCTTGTTCTGATTGTAGGGAGTGGACGTCCTCCCTTAAAGCCGCAGTCTGGGTAAGAGCCTGATCCGATTTAGCGACCACAGAGTCCATCACTATCTTAAGGTCAGTTAATTGTTGTGATAGTGGTTCCATTAGATGGGAGATTTTGTTAGAAAAGCTCGATTCGATGTCTAGCAGTAGGGCTTTTAGTGCTGGGTCATAGGAAACCGTCTGAGTTTTTCGCGCCTCAGCATTCATCATCGCGGCCGCCATGTTTGCACTCGTTCCCTCTATCTCCCCCTCCGTACCTTCTGCTTGCGAAGCTGGGAAATAGCTCTGCAAATTTTTCGCCGCCTTAGAGTTGGGCTTCTTTGCAGTAAGATCTTGCTTACCCTTCATACTAAGTTGTGTAGAACGTTTTTGATGTGCTTATCGGGGTTTAGGGGTGGAATTGAACCGGAGCTCTGGCTTTAGGCGTCCATTCCTCTCGGTGCCGACGCCACGCCCCCCACCATTCCCTGTCACCAATCTTAAAGACTGTTTCTATCCTTTGTTCTATTGCAATCCTTAAATTTGCTCAAAACCCAGCACTTAGTATGACCCTGTACAACAAAGAGGGTGTAAAGAGAAAAATCCTTGGAAACTGTTCCTCAGCTCCCACCTTGAAGGTCCGCTAAAGGACAGGAGTAAGATCATTCACATGATGATCAATCAAGCATTTAGTGGCAACTACTGGTTCGTTTTCTTAATTTATTCATATTTTAGTCTAACTACTATAATCTGTAAGACAATATGAAACAAACATGGGTCATTAACAATAGTGCCATATCCACATGGGCTTCCACAGCAAGATACAGCAGACAAACTTGGCAAATATATTTTTAAATTTTATTCACGTATACCCTGCCTTTCTCCCCAAAGTGCCTTACATTGTTCTCCTCTCCTCTATTTTATCCTCAAAGAATCCTGTGACTGAGACTGTGTGACTGGCTCAAGGCCACCCAGCAAGTTTTCCATGGCAGACAGGAGATGTGAACCTGAAACTCCCAGATTCTAGTCTCACACTCTAGCCACTACACAACCCCTGGCTCTCAAAACGGGCTGCCCAGCCCTACAAGTTTTCAACAAGAGGAGAGCAATGGTTGAGAGAGACTAGTTATATGTATTGTCGAAGGCTTTCATGGCCAGAGAACGATGGTTGTTGTGGGTTTTCCGGGCTGTATTGCCGTAGTCTTGGCATTGTAGTTCCTGACGTTTCGCCAGGAACTTGAACTTGAAACATCAGGAACTACAATGCCAAGACCACGGCAATACAGCCTGGAAAACCCACAACAACCATCAGACTAGTTATAGATTTAAATAAAACCAAGCAAATAAATACTGGGTCACCCGTTTACAGTCCATTGATTTTTCATATTTGGGGCCTGCCATTAGCTGGCAGAGTAGCAAATTTCCCAGTATTTACCAAACACCATTAAACTGGAGATGTGGCAGCATGGAAATGCAATTGTAGCTTCTGTGAGTCAAGTGGACTCCTGAAACTCTGACCATATAGTATTTACAGATAAATACCACCAGTTCAGTCTTACTTTGATTGGCTCCTTTAAACTAGTGACTTTGATCTTGTCTATATAGCTGCTTAGCACAGCTTAGACATCCATGGTTTTAATCCCACAATTCTTTTAACTGAAGCTAAAGCATAAGTGAATAATGTGCTTTTACAATAGCCAATTCTTTTGTCCCCAGGCTGTGTCATTGTTGTATCTATTTCCCTTAGAGGGATCCTGCTTGTCCACTAGCCTCACAATCTGGCATTTACATTGATGTGTATATAATTTTGTAAAATACTTCAAAAACTCTTCAGAAACTCAAGCCAGGTAGAAGGCAAGTTTGCTGAATACACAGTCCCATCTTGTGCCAGGCAGAACAGAGACAGTTAGCTAGGGAAAAAATGTGACAGAGAACCAAAAAGACCAGTTCTGCCAGCCATCAGCCATCCAAGTGTTTTCCACATGGGAAGGGTTAGTGTGCAGCAGCAATGGGGCTCCTACATGCCAGGTTTTCCTGCTCATTTTTCCTGCATCAGTGTTTTCCACACACACAAAAATTACAATTGAGTATCATTATAACTTTATAGCAATCTGTGTATTAGGTTCTCTGAATTCTTGGCTTTCATTTTTTAAAGTAAGTTTTTTCGTTGTGGAGATATAAAGGTTAAAGCATATCTTCACAATGAAAAGGGCTACAGACTTTTTAAAAAACGAAAGCTATGAACTCAGAGAACCTGATATACAGGTTGTTATATCAAGAAATTAATTTTCTTTCTTTCCAATTTAGATCAGAACATTTCTTATAAAGTGGCATAAAGTGTGTTTAATGGCTGAGATTCCTTCACTTGTATATAATGAAGGTGCTATGTTATTTAATGTGGGGAAAGAAGGCAGCATGGTATAACCTGATCTTGTCAGATCTCAGAAACTAATCAGGATTGGTTCTTAGATGGGAGACCACAAAGGAAGACTCTGTAGAGGAAGGCAATGGCAAACCACCTCTGCTTCTCATTTGCCTTAAAAGCCCCTTGCTGGAGTCACTGTAAGTCAGTTGTGACTTGATGGCACTTTACACACATACACGTGTTTTAATGTACTTTTATGTGGTTTTAGTATTCTAATTTTATTGTTGTTCTCTGTTCATATTTTCTTCAGATGGTGAGGGAAATGGTGTCAATTTGAACAGGACAAGGAAAACCAAAACTTCCTTGAAACATCACAGCAAAGCAGGTTTGGAAAGATTGCAGGAAAGATAAGGAAAATCCAGGAAGTGTATGGAGGTGCCAGCAAAGTGTCCTTGCAAGTTTGGCAGGCAACCATGTTTTCAGAGCTAGAAGATCAGAAGCTGACTCTCAACTGATCAGGAGATCAGCTGGGAACTGGATTCTAATTTCCCAGCCACAAGACATTACCGTCTTCTGGCAAGGCTAGACCCAGTAAAATTTCCATGGAGGGAAATGAGAATGCCGATTGATCCTCTGACTAGCTGAGAGTCAGCTTCTCCAGAATCACGTCTGGCAGCTGTTCTCATTGTTCAGCCTGATCTGGGGCATCCCTACCAAGCTATAAAACTTGAAATTGTGTAACTGTTTATCCGGAAACAGTGACTATTTTATATAAATGGCCAACATCTGCCAGTGTTTCCAAATGTTGTATATTTTAAAAAAAATCCTGCAATCATAAAATTGCAGAACTCTATGATCCTTACTTTTAATTTTTTAAAAAGTAGCCGAACTTTAGTTCTCTCAATGCACTTACGATTATTACAATTTCTCAAAGGTCTTTGACCATGTACTTTATTTTTATCAGCCATCTTATAGCTTTCAGAAATCTGAAGGCTCAGATAGTTCATAAAGTTAAGCAAATGCACAGCCATGATAATGGAGGATTTATTTGGAGCACTGCTAGTTTTAAAATGCAAAGGTGGCTTTTGTGCTGCATCTGAACAATAGATTTTGCCCAGTTGGCAGGAAAAGAAAGCAATAACATTTGGACATGCCTCAAAGGCAAACATAACTTGTTTATCGTAGGACTCCTATAAAAGTTATTCATTTAAGATTTAGTCCTGTTTTACAGGTTGACTCTCCCAACAATATTGGAGCAGGAAGGAACACAATTTCCTCACAAACTGTTTGTCCTGCTTGTGGAAGGGCATATATTTGCATGGCAGATACCATAACGCCCTCCAAATATGCTACTCACAATAATAACTCAAGACAGTTCAGAAACATTTATATATTATTACTTTTTGGTAGAATGAAACCCAAGCTCAACAGCATATTTCAAACCTAACAGCAGTGGGCATAAATAGTGATACTCCATGTTCACTGTGCCCTCACCTGGATAGCCCAGGTAAGCCCGATTTCATGGGATCTCAGAAGCTAAGCAGGCTTGGCCTTGGATAATAATTAGATGGGAGACCTCTAAAGAAGACCAGAATTGTGGAGGCAGGCAATAGCAAGCCACCTTTTTAGTCTCTTGCCTTGAAAACCCCAGCAGGGTCGCCTTAAGTCAGCTATGACCTAACAGCATTTTCCATCATGCTCACTGTGCAAATGAGAATTGTAAATACTTATAAAATGATACTTTCCTCCATTTGTCTAGAATTTGGGGGCGGGGGGGGGAGGATCCCTTGCAAAAGAGCCTCAGCCCCTGAGAATTTCAAACCAGTTTGTGCAGGGGGGTGGGAGTTATCTTGCAAATATATTTCACCTTGAAGCCAATGGAAACAACTATCAGACTGATTTTCTAATTTATTTCCTAAGCTTCAGTTCCGAAGTTAAAGGTGCTGACTCACTCAATTTTTCAAAATGACATTAGAATCAAAGCCAAATCGGACCTTTTTTTGGCACACCTCTGATTTACACTCTTATCAAATATTCTTGTGCTAAGTGACAACTTGGATAGCTTGTCCTATCAGCAGGTCTTGTCATCCACTCTCATCTTCCTGTTATTTTCCTGTCCACCATCCTTCCTTCTCTATCTGAGGCGCGTCCTCAGTAAAAACAGCACATGTTCCAAGGCCAATACAGTAAAAGGAAAGTCCTTTTTCCATTTCTGCGGCTCTAGTGTTATCCAGTGCAAAGGCCAGCTGTTTTATCTTTATTGCCATACAGACTCTTGGAGGAATAACTGCTTGGTGAATGGCATGCAATTCATCATGCGTCTCTTCTAATATATACAAGAAGGTCCCAATTTATGGAGTGAATTCAACCTACATGTTTTAGCTCCCCCCTGTCCTAGCAAAAGTTCATGTTGCTCAAAAAGGGTATAAACACTCGAACTCACCGCTGATGTGTAAGAAGCCTACATCTTAGTCTTCTCAAGTAACGTTTCTAAACTCAGGTCGCTTCCACACGTCCTTAATGAGACGGCCTGCTAACGGAACTTTGGCAGGTTATCTCACTCATTACATACGTCATCGTTTCCCATGTGTGAGTGGATTGTGATGATCCCGGTTTTTAAGAGTTTTTTTGTAAAACTTGTTTTGTTCCGTTTTCATTTTTGATGCTGCTATTTCTGCGCATTTATCTACTGTATCAATGCATCTGGAGGCTTCTTTGTGTTTTTGAAGTGCCCTCTCACAAGTCTCCAATCCCTCCTCTTGCCATTACCCCTCCCACACAAGCATTTGGCTTGCATGTGCAATCGTATAATTCTTCCCCCCGCCCCTTTTTAACTTTTTTAAATGGTCCTTGCGCTATTACGATGCAGTGCTTGCTACACTGGATCACTTAGTAATCAGACTATCATCTAGGAACAATACTGGGAAGGGAATGCCATTTCTGATTTTACTTCAAATTAGCATTAAAGCCTGTTGTTTTGGAAAATACAACACCCCCTAGCAGCAATTCCCCCCACCCCCTTGCCTCTCCCCACAGCATCAGTCAAGGGGGGATCAGGGAAGAGAGCAGGGGCTCCCTCCTCCTCAGACCCCTCGGCTGCCGCTTGCCTTGTGTGCCGCCCTCCCAAGGCCCCATGGAGGTGGTGGGGAGCACCACCCCCACTGCTTTGGGACGTTGGGAGGGCCTTGCCGCTGCGCTGAGGCTTCCCACAGCCCGTGCTGAGCTCTTTTGTGATGAAGTGCAGAAAGAATGCGCTTTCTGTTTTGGAACCTTTTTTGTTTTCCGCTACAAACACACACAAGATATGCATGAGGACACTGAGTGTGGAAAGTGAGTTCCAAAGGCAGGTTGGGAAGACTTGGCTTCGGTACAGAGAAAGCGCCCCCTCAAAAGGAACATGTGGAAGCAACCTCAGTGTGGTTTAACCACACAAAAAAAGAAACACTTTTCTCTTTGCTTTTTTCCAATCTATATGTCAAATTTTGCTAGCCAGAATTAGCTGAATTGCATTTTTCAGGAATAAAGCCTACCTTGTCACTGTCCACGGTATTCTGCGAGGTCCGGGATGCAATTGAAATTGTGTCGGGCTGACTACTCCCATCTCCTTGACTGTCAGCATCTTCTCCTCCCTCTCTGTAGGAAACAAACAGTGAAATTTCCTCAATGGATCTAAGAACTACTCAGCTAGCATGTGAGAGTTGGTTGCTTAGTTGATCACACTTGTGTTACTTACAACTCAATGTGTAATTTAGAATGATGTCACCTCCACCATGAGGTTAGCACATAATAAGCACATTTGCTCTTGAAAATTGACTCTCCTTATATAGTGACAGCAACAAGTCTCAAAATAGCTCCATAATGAAGGTGGCTGGCCAATGGCCCATTCAGCTTGGATTTCTCACTTAACCAAACCCAGCCATCCAAATTATAGCCTTGCTGTTTTGCAAAGCTTATGTGAATTGCTAAGGGTCCTTTCTACGTGCCCATATTTTCAGTGGCTTAAATTAGGAGGTCATAAAAACCTCCAAGGGAAAAAAAAAGTACAACCGTGTCAGTTCTTCCTTGAGTATTAGCTCAAAAGAGTTTGGAGCATTTTTCACCATTGCAAGGAGTATTGAAGTTGCATTCCAATTTTTTTCAAGACAACAAGAAAATCCCCTTGAATCCACTGACATGAATCAAATTTGGTTCCTGTCATTGCGTCCTAGAACACATTTAAAATACAAGGATATCTAGAGCAAGTCACTTCCTTCTACATTTAGACCAACAGATAGTTTGCCCCATTAAGATAAAATTAATTATTCTGCTCCCAGATGGTATATACTTTGAGGCATACCGGAGGCTTCCTGGCTGTTGACCTTTGCTGCAGCAACATAGGCTTTTCTGTTCCTTAGCCTAATAGTTCAAGTATACATTTTAGCCACCTATGGGATGATACAAGTCTCCCATTCATAGTGTAAGACAAACTCATAGCATCCAAGCAAATAGTTTAAAGATCATGTTAGCCATCACACATCATACTCTGAAGTAACACCATTAAGCTTACATTACTACAGCGTATGTTGGTCTTAATAGTTTTTAAGATATTTTAATATGCATGTTTTAAATTTGTGAGCTGCCTTGGTGGACCCATGAGGACAGAAAGGCAGAATAAAAATCTTGTTAATAATAAATAAATAAATAATAATAAAACCAAGCATATATACCAATGCTGGTTCACTACCATAGTTTGGTCAAGCTAGGCTTCCCCACTCTGATAGGAGGCATGTGAATATATGAAACAGCCTTCTTCCATGTCAAAACATTGTTCCATCTACACTAAATAGTTTTTACTCTGACAAGCAGTAGCTCTTCAGCGACCCAGGCAGAGAACATTCTTTTCCTAGCACCTCAGATCCTTTAACTGGAGAATACTAGGCATAGAATCTGGTACCTTGTGCATGCAAAAGATGAGTGACGATTCCTCCTTTCCTTCTCCCAGTTCCCTCCCTCACAGATTCCAACTACCATCTCATTCTCCATAGAAAAAATAATGGCTACTGCTGACTTTAATGAGACCAGTGTCATGGGAGCAGGTTTTGGCCATACCTCCTCATCTCCTTTATATTCTCATGCAAGTCAACAGGAGCCTTTCAATTTTATGGAAGAAAGAAAAACTTTCCTGTCATATGGACAATGGCTGACAGGGATAACTTGAGGAGGAGATGCCAAGTGGTGGGCCAAGACTTCTTCTACTTGTGCTGAAAAAAAAACATTGCCACAGGCAGCACTCCCATCATTCTTCCCCTTTACTTCTGGTCGAAAGGGGGGACATTACAAAGCCCAATGAGACCAGTCTGGACCCAGGAACTGTCCACTTTAATAGTGCAAGCTTTTGATGACTATTTAAACAGCTGTTTGTGCCGTTTCTACCCCACTGGCTGATCTGCACGAACCCCACTGTGTAGATAAGAAGCGCATTCTCATTGAACAGGACAGTGATTGCATGAGTTGTACAAGATTACCTCTTGCTGTTGTTCCTCTGCTTTGCTGGGGTCTTGGGGAGCTGTATTGGCTCTTTCAAAGCCCCTTTTAAGTGTATAATCCTTTCCTGTATCACTTCCCGTATGTTTTTTATCCATTCTTGTTTTGTTTCAATACTGGATGCCTAAAACGTCAACAGAGAAAGAAGACAAAATTATGACATTTTGCAAGTATCTGAAGTGCTGCGATCGAGTGCTTCCCAGTTGCTCCTTTGTCTGGATAAGCCACCAAAAGTCCAAGTGCCAAATGCTGATAGGCAGCTGCACCAGCAAGAGCAACTTAGATAAGTGCCAGATAAATATATGCAGTACACAGAAATACAATATGCCTATGCAGGGGAAATGGGATGTCGTTCTGCAGAAAGCTTTCTTAAACAAAACATGTGCAATAAAAGGTCCTTGTTAAAACAATCAATCAGCAGAAATGACAAGCTTGTTCAGGTGGGAGGAAAATCACTACAGCTAAGAAATCCATCAGGAATGGGTAGGAGTTACAGAGCGAGATGATTATAAAAGACCTTTCCACAAACAGTCTCCTCTTCAGGCCATGTCAGAGGTGTAGACTTTCTTACAATGATTTGATTTGCACTGCTAGTAACACAGTTGGATCTGATTGCTCATTTTAGTGCTCCTGTATTACAAATGTATTCTGTGCCTTTATTCATTTGGGTCATAGGGGCTTTTCCCTAGTTCCATCAACCTCCTAGACCCTCTTTTAAACAAATTACACTTGGGATGATCTATACTGAAAATCGTAACATGAACATGAGCTAATGGGGTCCCAGCAGGAAGACCTGGGTTTGACGCAGTTACCTGGCAAGGCCAGAGCGGAATCAATAGCCATGGTTGTGACCAGAGACATGGGCAGAAGTAGAGCAGTCAGTCAGATGCGAGTCCAAAGACAAGCAAGACCAATAACAGGAATTTGTGGCCAAATAGACAAGGATCCTCACAGCAGTAATGGACAGTAATACTCCTGAATAGATTACATTATCAAACTAAGAAATTTCTCTTTAAGATTCAACCACCATCATTTTTACACTGAAATACTGAGTGGGATCTATCTAAAAATTCAAGGTTTTTGACAAAATGTGCTGGGTGGGGAAAATAAGTGCCAAGACTCACTTTTAGCACCGTTTTGTTATCTGAGGAGGGAGTCCGTCCAGACCACAAGGCAAACTTGCAGGGATCGCCTTCCACATGCTCCGTCACTCCCAATTCTGAGGTCTGTTAAGAAGAAGAGATTATTAAAAATTATATTTTAAATTATTTTAGGATAGGAAGGAGCTCACTTGCAGTGTCACATTTCAGCCTTATGCACTCCAGTTAGCCATAATGAGTCATGTTAACTTTTTCAGATATTATCTGTACTTTGCTTTTAGGTAAAATGGGATAAAAGTAGTCCGAATGGATAATAGATTGATCACACTTTCCAAATTCAGAACACCTTTGTTTTTGGTTTGTACTTTTAAGAAACCTTAAAACTCACACAGCAGACATACCAGTAATTTGTTCTTGTAAACATATTTAGTGTGTCCTGCAGAATCTTTGATCTCTTTGCTAAAAACAAGAGAGATTTCGAAGAGAAACAAGTGCCTTTCACGACCCTTCCGGATAAGAGACTTGGGATCCCACACTTGGAAGGAATCCTGAAGGATCAGTTCTCCCTGAACATCCAAGTTTTCATCAAACCCTAAAAATAAAACAAACCAAATCAAATGAAAACATAACCCCATACAATTGGTTTCAGATGCTGATAGTACAAAATTGAAGGGTTTTTTTTCTTTAGAATCACCAGAAGTCAGTATTGACTAAAAGTCATGAAATTCTTTGTTACTTCAAGGTTGTCCATGACCTCTTTGCTGGATCAGGCTACTTTTCCATTCTTTGTTCCACCACCTCTTTTTCCCTTCTGCCGCTAGTTCATTTGATACTTCTCAAAAATCTGAGGCAAGAGAGGAATGCTCAGATAGTAATATGAGTGAGCTACACTTGCACAAAAGGATTGTGCTGAATTAGTGGGACCTTATATGTCATACATAAAGGGTGGCAAAGTTGTGACAAATCTGTGCTACTTATAATGGAGGCCATTATGGATGGTCCTCCTGATGACTGTTGCAACAGACAGGCTTCTTAATTATTTACTCAATAAAGACAAGCATCTGCAAAAAGCCATCCTCCATCTACAGACCCCTCACTAATAAACACAAATAAGAGTTTCTCAGCCCTTCTAATCCCATGCTAATGCCGCTGTGCATGCAACAGCATTCTCCTCCAAGCATCTGCTTACCTTCCAGCATGCTGACATGCATGGCATCATTGGCTTTCTTGGGGACACTCAGCATCACTTCCAAACCATCCTTCAGCTCCCCTTTCCCCTCTTCACAGCATGTTAAAAGCTCCTGAGGAAAAACGTAGAACAAAACTGAGCCCCAGACAGCTTGCTTGCTTTGGGTTGCAGCTAATCAGGACATATCATTATGCAACTAGGCTCTTGGGAAGGGAGTGTCAAGGCAGATATAATCAATGTTGATATAGTATGGATACCTTTACTGAATGCTACATTTAAATTAGGCAGCTATTTATACCAGTACAATGCCCCAGCTAGCTCTCTCCTGTGAATTAACCAGATGACAGCCCCACCCTGTTATCAAGCAAATATATATAGATATCTAAGAGCTAAACTAATGAGCCCCATGGCACAGAGTGGTAAGCTGCAGTACTTCAGCCCAAGCTCTGCTCATGACCTGAGTTCGATCCTGGTGGAAGCTGGGTTCAGGTAGCCGGTTCAAGGTTGACTCAGCCTTCTATCCTTCCAAGGTTGATAAAATGAGTACCCAGGTTCCTGGGGGTAAAGTGTAGATGACTGGGGAAAGCAACGGCAACCACCCTGTAAAAAGTCTGCCAAGAAAACGTTGTGATGCAACGTCCCCCCATGGGTCAGCAATGACTCGGTACTTGTACTACCTTTACCTTTTTTACCTAAGAGCTAAACTACAAGAGACGAATGACATGAGGACACACATGTGAAGGGAGTCGCAATGTTAACTGGGAAGCTCAGTTTTAAAAGACCAATCGGAAGGCTTTGCCAATTGCCCCTCTCTACAAAGCCAGCAAAGAATATGGCTACTCAAGAGGGTTTGTTAATTTCCTCTTCACCTCCAGAAGGATCTGTCAGTTTCACCTCCCCTTCTAGGAGATTCTTTCTCCTCTCTCCTCCCCATGCACCTCCAATACAAACCAGGCCCTCACATAGCTTCTATTAGCATCTTAAAAATGCTGGGAGGGCTCATTCACAGATCTCCCAGCGTCTTGTGTCTGTTTCAAGCTTAAGACAGTACTATGTCAATCAATCCAAGGCTGGTTAACCTGGCTGAGCTGAACTGGGATTCACATCCCTGCCAGTTAATCTGCCCATCTGCGAAGTAAAAGGGCATTAAACAAGTATTACAATAAGTTGATTATATACCTTCAATAAAAGCTGGTACTTGGTTATCCTTTGGACAGGTTTGATTAAGTATGAGGAAATGGAGTTGGCCAGGCCATGCCTTTGTTGAATTTCCTAAGTAAAAAAAGTTTAAAACATACAATTCAGGTGTTTTTAAACCTACAAACATACTGCAGAGAGAGGGTTCCTATGATCAAAAGCAGCCATGCACAATCCATTTTAGCTTCTCAGTTCCTGTATTGATCAATTCTTTGGAGCTAGCAATTATTATGCAGTTTCTTGAAAAAACAAGAGAGGAATTTTGTAACCTCCCCTGTGGTCATTTAGAGAAAACAGTTTTGTGTAAGCAACCAGCTTGGGCGCTGCCAAGAAAATAATGAACAGTTCACTTGAAGTTGATTTATACTCCCTTATAAAATCTACTTGTTTCTGATTTATGGGGATTTAAATCAGATACTTACCATTAAAGCCTCAGTTAATTTCACATCTGTGGTGTGATGGTGTTGGCAGATCACTATTACAACCTTTGATGTATTCTGAGATGTAGATTGCTTAATAACTTATAGGACCACTTTGGGAATGCAGTCCTTGTGTTGTTAACTTTGAGAACAATCCAGATCCATTAAAATCAATGGGGGTGTGGATTGTACTTTTTTAATCCAGCCATTGGGAGGACCAGTTAAAATTGCCCAATTCTTAACACAGTGTATATGGCCTTAGCAAAAACCTCTCTGACTTCTTCAATTTGCCCCTAACTCAAAAGTTGCTTTGTGTCTGTAGTATGTCAGGATGTAGTCACACTCCAAAGTGTAGTCATACCCTGCAATATCTCCACTTTGTACAAGGCAGGGGCCAGTGCCTCTGTACACAAGGTAACATCAGACGGGACAGAAAGTTTCCCTTATCAGAGATGCTGACTGCTAAACTTCAGGGATCTAGGCCTGCATGCATGAGGCTCCAAAGCTTTCCCCGTTCTTCTCAGTCCCACAAGCATAATGACGAACTCCATCTATCCTCCATCTATGGAGGGTCCATCTATCATATTTCAT
Source organism: Eublepharis macularius (assembly GCF_028583425.1). NCBI lineage: Eukaryota > Metazoa > Chordata > Lepidosauria > Squamata > Eublepharidae > Eublepharis > Eublepharis macularius. Next base: position 167,448,686 of record NC_072791.1, on the reverse strand, counting down.
TCATCTTCTCCCATAGGAGATTAAGGCCATTTTCACATGTCTTATTGGCGCACAAAGCTCCCGCAAGGACGTCTTCCTAGCACGATTTCCTGGTTCTCGCATGAAATTGCACCAAGAAGACACTGTCCTTGCAGGAGCTTTGCGCGACATACCGGAGCTGATGTGTGAAAAGGGCCACAAAGGGATGTAGGAGAAGCAGCATGACACAGTCTTTCATACCATAGGGAGTGTGTGTAAGTCTACACCCTTCCCTTTTGATAGTCACTAGGTAAAGAAGGAAGCAGCAGGAATGCAGTAACAATCCAGCACAGTAATAAGACAGGCATGTCGTCAAGCAAAGCAAGAGAGAGCTCTGCTGCATTCCTCAGGTGAGGGATCATCTTGCTTCAGCAACTGTGAAATAATTCGCCACTCTGTTCTCTGACTCTGTTCCATTCCCAGCTGCAGTCTGATCAAGTTACTAGAGGCATCCACCACCAATCTTTCTTTTAACCAACTACGCAAGGAATCTTAATATGGTGGATTGGTGGCGGACTGAAATTGATAAACTGATTACTCCTCCGCTGCCTTCCTTGTACTTTTAAATACTTTTATTGTACTGTTTTTATATTGTTTAATTTTAAAATTTTAAATAGTTGTTATTATTGTGTTGTTTTATAGAATGTAATCCGCCCTGAGCCTGCCAGTTCAGGGAGGTTGGAATAGAAATTGAAAGTAAATAAAATAATAAAATAAAATAAATAAAATAATAAACATGGAAAACAGTGTCTAGATTTTAACTTCGGGATGACCCAACACAATTCATTATATACAGATAATGGGAAGCCCCCTCTGGGCCTGGTATGTATAACATGTGCACTTGCCATGTGAAGAACATCAATTATACAATCGTTCTCTGAGAGATAACTGCTTCATCTAAAGCCACTCAGAGAGATCATGGATGAATTGAGATAGCATAAGCTCTTCTTGACCATTATACTATAATAACTACAAGTTCCTTCCATGTAAAAAATTATGTAATGCATGAAGAAGTCTGACTTTGTTCAGGTTTCCCACTGGTTTTGCCTTAACTGTTCTGCTGTCTAAAGAATTATCTCTGAACCTGGAGATGTCATTTAACTATCATTTCTAACCTATCTATATATAATCTATCCTCCGTGAATTTGTCTAATCTCCTTTTAAAGTCACCCAAACCAGAAACCACCACCATAACTTTTAGCAGCAAATTCTACAAATTAATTGTGTGAAGTACTTGCTTTTGTCTGCCCTGAATTTGCTGCCAATTAATTTGGAGGAGGGGAGGGACCTCTGAGCATCCACGTTATGAGAGAGAGAGAAACATTTCTTTCTCTCCACAGTAGCTATATCATCGTTCTAGACGACTGGTCAGGTCTGTCTCAGATATAGGCACGCACTTAAGAAGCCCATAACGTCTAATTAGCTTCCCTATATCAAATCATATAACGGCTGGTCAGAGGTTTGTAATGTCTGCAAGGAAACTTTGGGTTGGGGGTGGGAAGAATGGGAGATAAATATAGAGCCAGTATGTGGAACCATGTCATAAGAAATAGCTGAGATATGTCTTGGTAGGGACAAGAACTGAATACTTTGGTATTGAGTACTGTCTGTTGACATAGATATGCGCCTACTGATGAGTTTCCACACTGCTAAACATGCTATGAAATTAGTTATGCTTTGTTTCAGACAGTTTCTATCTCAGTGCTTGCTTAGAAATTTTCTGCTAACACACTCTACTTATCTGTTTCCCTGCATGTCCTAACTGTTCTTCACTATTATACTGTGCTCAATTAATGTCCTAGCTGTTAATTATATTGTACTGTCTCTTGCACTGCTGTAATACGCCTTGGATTGCAGTGAGAAAGGTGGACTACAAATAAATAAATAATAAATAATGTCTTTGGTTCATTACTGGGTATAGTACACAAGTAATACAATTATGGAGTCTCTGCTTCCTTTTTAAGCCTTTATTATTACAGCATGCCTACTTAGTATTCTTAATAACTCAATCTACAGAAAATCATACCATCCAATATAACAAATACAAAGACCATTAAGGAAAGCAATTATATGAGTCCAAAAAGTATCTTACTCAAAGATAAAAGGGTCACAGGAAAGGGGCCCCTTCTAAGAAGAAGCTCTCAGTTTGTCATATTTATAAGGGTTCAGAACCTTCTCTTAACAATTAACAAATTATTGGCTAATTTATGATTTCATACACCAAACAAGGTTCTCCATATTTGAAATATCTTCTCGAAACATCTAACAATAGCTAGTTCAGTCTTGCTACTTTTTGTGTTAACAAAGTCTATGTAGAATTAGTGATTACAAGTTTCTCATAGATCTGAATATATTTTGGCCCTCCACCACTATGTCTATAATATAGCCAGCTTCTCTGAAGTTAGACATTCCTGCCATTCTCAGATACTCCCTGCACCTGGGCCTTGGTACAGTATCAGTGAAATCCTAAACAGAGTTACTCCAGTCTAAGCCCATTGAAGTCAATGGACGTAGACTGTAGTAATTCTGCTTAGGATTTCACTGTGTATATATATATTAGTATGAGTTAGATGATTCCTCTAATCTACATATGGCAATACAACTATGTAACTCTGTTGTTTTATGCTCCTCTCCAAGGTTGTTTTATTCTAGGTCTCTAGACTCTTGTTGTGGCCTATCTAGTTATGAGGCTGGGCTAGCCCTATTTCTGTGTGCACGGGTGTCTTGAATAACTTCCTTGGTCATATCCAGCAAGTGTTCTCCTACAGTTCTACTCATATCCATGACACTATGCATAATTTTATTAATTTCCATCATGACCTGTCCTTGTGGTAGAACTCTTACAGAGACCATGGGCTCACCACACCATGTTTTCTGGAGCTTGTGCTGTAGGATCAGCACTGGGCACCAAGGTCCCAGGACATGGTTGAAGAATCCAACAAGAGTCGCAGGCAATAACTGTACCACCAGTGTCAGCTGCACTGGCTCCCGGTTGAATTCTGGGTCAAGTTCAAGATGTTGGTGTTAACCTTTAAGTCCCTTAATAGACTGGGACATGCATATCTTTGGGACCATCTCTCCCTGTATGTTCCCCGGAGGGCATTGGTAGACCAACATCTGCTGATGTTCACCTGGCCTTGACCAGGGCCAGACTCTTGCTCTTTTCTACTGTTCAGACAGACTAATACGGCAATCTTGGTGGATTTTCAGTTCTAATTTATACTATGGTCAGCTCAGACCAGAATTTTCAGTGCTAAGAATAGAGCACTGAATAGGTGCTCTCAAGCACACCTAATTTCAACCATGATATTCTCTACTCCTGATTTTCTGCTGCTGGAAAGTAATTTGTAAAGTTTAAAAAGTGCCAAATCAGGCGAGAATTAATGTGCAATCTTTTTTTGCATGATGAAGTGACTGCACAAGTGGTTAGAACAAAGTAGATTGAAGAATTTAACCCTCAAAATACAAAGAAGTCAGATTATTTTCTTCCTATTGCTTTCCACAAAAATGGATTTTCTATCCTATCAACATTAAAAAACAGCCCACCTACTAAGAAAGCATAAAGAGGATGAAACATCAACATTTTGGTATCAATAGCAAAAAGTTTCCAGCCAGCACAACACAGCTGGGCTGGAAAAGCTTAGCTGGGCAAATGCTTTTTTAATCTGTGTCAACACCCTGTTAAACATGTAAATCTCTTAAAATGTTAGATCCATGCTGGAAGCCTTTGAATGGCCTGAGATGCCACCTGCTGGTTACTACATTTAATTGCCATACGCATTTTCACCAAGGGGACAGGGATTATTCTAAAAGAGTCCTATGAGACCCTGCCCAATTAAAAATAATAATTTCCTCGTCATCATCTTTTTTTCTTAGCTCACTTGAAAAGTTCTAAACTCTGAATTAAACAGAGACAATTTAATCAGCAGCATGTAATGAAGCAAGTCATATAAAGCACTAGCAGCTGGATCTAGGTAGAAAGGCTGCCAAGGGATTGCATTTGTAATTGGAGTTGTCCAATTTAGGGGTAGATGAACAATTATGCTAAGCAGAGCAGGGACTGAGCCAAACTGTGGGCCTACCTCGAGTGCAATTAATGCAACATGCCTTTAAGCAGTGAGACTGATCTTCTTCCATTATTAGGTTTCTTAAATCTGCTGTCAGGAGATGATGGCTTACCCCTAGCTGACAGGCGGCTCCTGTGGGGACAGGGCAGTCATAGGGGCCAAGCTTGAGATGACTCCTAGCAGACTGAGATCACTAGGGGCAGTAGTGGGGGTAATGCTGCAGTGCCTGCCCGGAAGGTGCAGCCAAAGACGCCCTCTGCTGACGCATCAAAGGGAGGGATGAGAATTGAATTGGCATGAGCCGAGCAGCACAGCAGGGAGCCTCAGCAGGGTCTGGCTCTGCCAGGACAGCTGTTGCCATGGGTGGCAGGGGCAGGCGCCCTTGCAAGAAGGTAAGGGTGGCTGCTGGGCTTGCACAGGTTGTGCAACCCTATTTAGGGGGCCGAAGAGAGGCCTGGCCAAGGAGGAAGTCATAGTCACAGACCTGCTTCCTGGTGCAATGGTCAGGAGATGCAGGAGAGAAGCAGGAGTAGGGTGTTCCCTCTCCCTCTATCTGAGGTCTTGAGAAGGTGGGCATCATTGCAACAAACTCAACCAGGAGACAACAGGGCACCCTCTCACTCCTAGACATGGAGCAACCTGGGGCGGCTACCAGGGGCTACTAGAGCAACCCACCCTGTGACATCCACCCTTGGCTCACAGAACAATGGCTGGATTCTCATGGACATTTAACAATGAAATCTTAAGAGATACCCACTGACTTCAATGGACTTAGAAGGTTGCAACTCTGTGAAGGATTGCATAGTAAAATATCCCTGGTAGAATAATAAAAACATGGGAGCCATCCACATTGTAGCAGATTTTAGAGGCTGGATGTAGGATGAGGGAGAGAAGACTATCTGTCTCCATAAACCAGGATATCTAGTTCTGATATCACCAATGCTTATTAATCAATTTTAAACTCAAAATGTGCACATTCAAATTTCTGTAGCATTTTAAAGTGTTTTGTGTAGTCAATGATTAACTAAGGTCGATTTACACATTTGAAAAACACATTTAAAAGAAATCAGCTCCAAGTTTTAGCAGCACAAGTAATAAAAATGACAAGTGAAGACTGATTTTCATTTCGCTTTGACAATGCACATAGAGCAAACGGTGGCATTTCAAACATCTAGAATTTTTAGTACTTTCATCCTGAATTGGATGATATTTTCCATATGGCAATTAATTCTTGATAAAGAATTTTAATAAGGCGAGGATTTTCCCAACAATATTCTGTATAATGAGCATGCAGCTGTTACTTTATTTGTTGTGAAGGATCCAAATGCTTTTCTACAAAGCAGACATTATCTTGCAAGGATATCATATTTTCTGTGCCCTCAAACAGCATTATTTTGTTCCTGGGAAAACGCACATTTTCTCCCAGCTACATTTCTGAAGTTGATTGGGACTAACACGGCTAACTCCTCTGGATCTACTCTCCTCCTATCCATGTTAACATTCTTCAACTTTATAGCTTTTAAAAAATGCTTTGCTGCAGTATGTTGGAGGCCAAAGGTTACACAAAAACCTGTAAGAAGCCAAATCCACTCTCGCATTTTCTTCCTGAGCAACTATGGCATGGCGTCTCCAGTTGGCAGTCAAACTCAGGGGGGCCTGAAGCAGATCCTTGGTGTAGGAGCTGGAAAGCATGAGTTGCAGGGAGCTGTCCAGGATCAGCATGAGCTAGGCTGGAGAGCTCTTGAACCAGTGAAGGCTAGAGCTCAACTGAAAATGTGCATAGGGAGCTGATAACCCCAGTTGGGTCCTGCAGATATTTAGAGTCCAGTGCTCTCCTCCTGCACGAGTGTGGAGTGCAGGTGCCTGAAGCTGCCAGATATGCACATCTTCATCTAGTCAAGGCTTTGGCTCTGACTTTCCAGCTTCTTTGTTTCTGGGGGAGCCTCTCAGGGTGCTGGAGGGGGACACAACCACTCCAGGGTCCTGTTCTGTTTGTTCCACTGGTTGCTGAATATGAGCATTCTGGGGTAGAGAAGGCTTCCCATAGAGGCTATGAGGATGGAGACAACTGGGGACTATGAGGGACTCCTCACGGTTGAAGAGTCTTCTTCTTTCTCCAAGGAGTATTTCTCCCAAATTGAGTGTGGGCCAAGGTAGGTCCCAACAGCTACTGCTGCCAGGTTGATTCAAATTATAAGATAGCCTGCCTGCCTGTTGAAATTCTTTGCTGCATGAAAGCATCTTTGATTTAGAGCACTGGCATTCGAGTGTTCAATCGGAAACATGTAAAATATTTTCTGTACAAACATACAAGGCTAGACTTGAGCTCATAGGGTTTTTTCCCCCTCCCTGGACATTCTTCACAGTGCCAAAACACCTTGTCTTATGACGATTTTTGCAACTTCTTGCAAAAATGTTAATTTATTCACATGCATCGAAGACAGGATGACTTTGTACAATAGAAAGAAGGCAGTTTTGTTTTGTTGGAAGATGGGATTAAGTACTGAAACTGCTAATGTGTATATGCCATGAGACACCACCCAGTAGCTTTGGGAGCTTGGGCTGCCCAGTCTTCTATCGTTCTCCCCTGGCTGCCATTGTAAAAATTAAAACCACAAAGCAGTAAAAAGGGGGTGGGGGTGGGGAAGGGGAAGCAAAGAAAACATGTCTCATTCTCTCATCTGACACAGCAAAGCAATAAGTGCTTACATCGAAGAATGTTCCTGCATGCTCCAGGATCAGCTGGCTGGAATCAGGCTTGTTTTTGCAGTAGGTGACATACATCTGAAATTTATCTGCCTGTGAAAACAAACATAATGATGGGAAGAAAAAGCAAGATAAGCAAACACTGCTTTCACCATTTCTAAGGAAGCTTCCTGAGATAAATATATGATATACATCAATCCTTCTAACAAGGACAGCAATTCTGCAGACAAATGGAACAAAACTAAGTCAAATATGTGCTTAATGATTGGATGTTACAGGGAAATCACAGCAACATTACAAGGGAGATAACTATTATTTATTTATTGATTTGTTTTCTATATTTACAGGCCACATTTCAGCCTTAACAGCTCCCAAGGTGGTTCATGATAACAATGATTGTCATTACCATGAACTAAATGTGTTCCCTGTCAGTGCTTTTGAAAATCCTATGAATAAGTGGCCACTGTCACACTTTGATCATGCTTTTATTGGTGATGAAATATAGCTACAATTATGGATATGGGTAGGATTTTGAAAAGCTTCAATGGGAATAATATGTTTCACAGTACAATTCTGTGCAGAGTTGGGATAGCTAAACTGAATGAAATCAAAGGATTTTGAAGTAACTCCACAGAAGGTTGCGCTGTTAGCTACGTAAAGGCACAATATACTTTTACATTTTGGGCCTTATCTTCAACATACTTTTAACATACTCAGAAATTAGAGCAAAGTCATTGCTGAATAGTGTCATTCTAGATTTTTGGAGCACCAGAATAAACAATTAAACAAAGAGACTAGTTTATTCCAATGGTTCCCATCATTGTCACTCAGGGGATCCATCTTATTTTGGGAACGCGAGATGAATTCTCAGCTCTCTGATCTACAAGGGGCCTGTGGAGAAAAGCTTTTATTTGTAGATTTGGACTGTATTAAAACTTTCACCTTACCTCTCAGCTTTAAAAGTGTCTCTTAACTGAAAAAAGATGTTGGGGGGAGGGGAAGTCGATGTTTTCTAAGCTGCACCCAGCCTTGGGCTTTAGTCATGCAGATGTGGCCAGAAGTCTTTCTGCTACACACCATTCCAGGTGTGTGGGGGACTTCCAGGACTAAAGTGCCAGAAAGATTTCTTCCTGGAACTTCCAAGGAAGCTTCTCTGATCTGCCCCTTTGACCTGCCCAGGGTACAAGGAAGAGGGGCTTTGGGGCTGATTTAAGCTGGAAGCTGGAGGAGCTGAAATCTGTCTCCTTGAAGGCAGTGGCCATTGGCCACGTGGAGGCTGGAAGCCCAAATCATGAAAAGTATAAGGACTTCTCAGTAAGCTGGAGCCTGCTTAAACAGAAGATCTAAGTTAGGCATGTACAAAGAGATAGAGAAAATGTGTTTTTACCCATTTATTTTTGAGTTCCCTTGCTTGCTTTGGTGCTGTACTTAAAAGTATGAGAGTGAACATTTTTTCTTTCTTTCTTTTTTATTCTAAATGCTGATAGCTGTTTTCTGTAGCACATAGACTCCCACTGTTCAACCATGCTATCTAAAACAGGTGCCATGGGAGGGTGGTGGTCTGTTGGCAGCTGGCTGATCCCCCAGTGATGCACAGTTGCAGTAAACAGCCCCGACAGAACCAGGTGCTGGATAGCAGGAGACTGGGCACAAGGCAGGGCTCAGTGGCAAGCCTGCCCAGGGCACTGGGGAATTTTGGCCCTCTCCACAGGCAATTTGCATAAAGCTCAAGTGGTGGCAGTAGGTGCAAGAGAGAAGGAACAAAAGCACCTCTGAGGGTTGTGGGGGGCACCACGTGAGTGGCATGTGCTAGACAGAGATTTGGACTGCCACTGGTGAACCTCAGACACTCCAGATGGCTAAAAGGGGCAGTGCTCACAAGTTAGTGCGGTGCTGTACCTCCACAGGGCCACCTTATCCTCAGCATCTTCTGGAGAAGGTATACATCCTGCAGTGGACTGTAAGCTATCATTTGCAAATAATTATGTTACTGGATTTTTAACATTTACAGTTGGAGAAAAACTCCTTAAACAACTCACCTATCCTTTGACAAATTACTACAGAACAAGTAACACACCATCTTGGCCCACATAAAGCCACCTAATTATTATTTTGAGTGGTTAAAACATCCATTAATGGTGCTACATTACCCAGGTAACAAAGCAATGGCCCACATCTTCAGGAAGTTGTTCATATTTTTCTAGTTCTTTCAGAAAAATGCTGAAAAAGTATGACAAAGGACTCCAGTTAGTTACAATATGACCTATCTTTTCCCTTCAACTGCTTTCCAATTGAAGCAATTTCAGATAACAAGGTATTAATTTGTGTTTACACCTTCTAATTCTCAGTGGAGTAGGATGCAATTGAATGAGTCAAGGGACCACCTCAACCATCTGACTGAAGCAGGTGCCAGATGATGAAACGTTCCCATGTCTATTTCACCTGAAAATGACTTTCCAATTCACTGAGACCTTTGCTTTGGTGGGAAATTAAAAGCATGTGAAAACCACCCTGATAAAATTGTATAATTCTCAGGGCCAAGCCGTTCACAATGTAGGAGATAGACAGTCAGAGTTCCCAACGTATTTTTTGTACTTTTAAAGAGGAACAGGACAATCTGAGAAACAGTACTAGGACACACACACTTTCCCTGACCTAAATCACCCCCCTGATGTTATCAGTGCCTGGAGCCTCATGACAACTTTTGTGAGTAATTTAGATCAGGGAAACAGTATAGATGGAAAGAGTTAAACAGCCCTTCCTTGACCAAACCCAGAGCCCTCTAAACTAAATATACATAAAATCAGAAGATTCAGTCAGGGATTCCTGTCATCTCATAAGGTTAGATCCTTGTGGATGATTTTAAACATCCTTTGAAATTTCTACAGCAATGCTGCTCAAAATTCACACATAATTTAACTTCAGATGAAATTCTAGTTTAAATAGAAATTTCAAATTAAACCAAATGGAAGTCACTAACTGAGAGCTGAACTACAGATTACTTCATCTGCTTGGGAAGCCACTTTGTCCTGGTGGCTCTTCAAGCTTGACTGTAACATCTAGCACAGCTTGCTGTGCCAAATTTCCAATGCTCAAAGAGCCTATGCCAGGATTAGATATTCCTGAAGTGTCAATTACTGAGGTGGAAACTCTTGACATGTCTGGCTGTGCAATCCTAAGTACAGTTACACCCTTCTAAGATCATTTATTTCAATGGACTTAGAATGGTGAAACTGTTTACTCTGTGTAGGATTGCACTGTGGGAGGATCAACATGGCAAACTACATAAAATGTTACTTCTGAGCACTGAAATCAAAACAGAGAAGCTGCCTCCCTCCTGTATAAGTAACATGAAGGCTAGCCCCAAACAAATCTTTCCCAGATTGACACTTAAGGAACAATTTTCCTCCCTGCCACATACTTCAGATCCTGTCCTTGGCATATATCATGTAGTCCTAAAAAATAGATCATGTTTCTATATGGGAACCTTTCTGAAAATATTCAAGAAAACCTACTTATTATGAAAGTCATAAATCTCCTGGATGTTGCCAAAAATTATGTGCTCTTTGTTAAGAATCCCTGGGGGTATCTCCTCAACTCCACTTGTCATTTCCCAAAGGTATGTCTGGAAGACAAAAGCAGTTTTTAAACACACAGTATACAACAATCTTCCTGTTTTCTTGCCAAAGGCAGAGTGGAAAGAGAAATGTGAGGTACTAAAGTTTAAATAAAAAACAATCCACAGTGGTCAAGAAAAAAAATACTGTCACTGCTCCAGTAACAAGAAAAATTTCAATAAATTCAAACTGCTGACACTAAGATGCCTGCAGCAAAAAATGATTTTTTTTGCAGACTTGGCTATTTCACCGAATTCTCTATACTGCTTCTCAGAAAGAACTGCAGATAGTGCAAAGGTCAAGTGAGTTCACTAGGTCAGTGTTTATGGACTTTCATTTTGTTTTGCCAGGTATACCATTTTTTCTGAAGTCCTGTTGGACTGTGATTTTTTTTATCGCAGGCATAAGAGATCCAGGACTGACTCACATCCCTACACGCCCCCCCACACACACACACATATACCCCCAAACTTCATCCACATCCATGCCACATCCATCCTGTGTAGAACATAAGATGCTTGTGCATGAACAGACCAAAATTGGGTTCTTCTCCATTAGATGCGAGGGAACAATGGCAGCTTGAAGAGTACAGAGAATTTCCTCAACAGGCCTCACCTGCTGGAATGTCCTGACCATTTCGTATTCTCCAAAACCTTCCAAAAGTGCAAGTAAAGGTCATGCCACCACATCACAATTGCTTTTATTGTCTGACCCACAGATCAGACCCAAAACATCAAGTTTAAATAACTAGTGGGAATGAGAAATTCATTAGAATAAATACTCCATTCCTTTCTTCAGGCAACATACCTCTAGACATTCATGTAAATCCCTGACGTATGCCTTCTCTGTCTGAAGCAGTTCAGCCATGATGAATCTAAGAGAAGAAAAGCCTTTAAGTCAATGTGTTTATTAAATAGTATATTTATCTGTACAAAAAACTACTTTTTTGTTTGCTGAAATACACATAATATTACCGAGAAAAAAATTCCTGAAATGCTATGCAGGATAACCATATATATGTTTATATATTAGAAAAGTAATACAGTGATTACAGACATGAAACATTTCACATATTACAACAAGCCCATGCACTCACCTCTACAGTTTCTCCTACTTTTTATTATGTATGAAGTCCCTTCCCTTTTGAGGTAAGAAAGGAAGGAAGGGGGTAAAGTAAAGTAAAGGCATTAAGGGGCCACATCTAAATACATTCAAATATATGCTTGTAGGACTTCTGGGATGGCGCAGTGAAGCATGGCAGTTGAGTTACGAGCTCTCTACTGTGATCTCCCTGGTTCCTTGGGACTTGAGAATTCGGGCCCCCAAGTCTCCCCCACGGAGAGGGGGGCAGGCTGGAACAAGGTGGAGGAGCTCAAGGGGACTGGCAACCCCCGGGAAGCCCCCCCCCCACTGGTTTGGAAAGCAAGGACCAGGGAAGAAGCCAATATGGCTACAAAGCTGCAAAAGCCGAGAGTCCGACAAGCGAAATAAATTAAAGTGAAAATAAAACAGATTCCTGATAAGACAGACAAATGCAACTGGAAGACCGCGCAAAGTGACCCTACAAGACTTCCCACCAAGTAAGGAGATTGTTTTATGACTTTATGAGGGCTAACCAGCTTGACTGCGAGGCAGCTGCCTTGGTGAACGCTGGGAGGAGGGAGGCAGAGGCTGGAAAGCAATAAATCTTTGAAAACAAACACTAGAAGCAAAGCTTTTCACCACTTTAATGAGAGTTTGGACATAATATCTATAAGTAACTTTGAAATGGCTTTCCTGGAAGAAATATTTTCCAGCTTGCAAGAAATTGCCAAATTGATGACTGAATTACCAACTAAAGCAGATGAGATATTTGGAGTGGAAGTGGATAAAAACACTATAAAAGATAACAATACAGAAGAAATCTCTAAAGGGACAGACTTAGCTAAAAGAAAACTAGAGCGGAATGAGGAAAAGTCCAGTCTACAAAATGGTGGAATATATCAGTATGCCTCTGTGAGAATACAAGGCACAAGCAAGAGAGGGGAGGGGCAACAAAGCAGACCTATGAAGAAGAAACCTAGCGTACCATTTCTGAATGAGGAAAAAAGTATGCAACGTATCTTAAAGAAGAAAAATAAAGAGAGAGAGAGCTGCATTTTTACTGACCCCCTCCAGAATTGGTTAGAAGACAAGAAAAGCCGCCTTTGGCGGTGCAGATGGGAAAAGGACTTGATGTATCATTTTACAGGAAGAAAGAAGAAAAAACGAAAATGAAATCCAGATTATGATCCAATAGTATAGGTTTAACCTCTTTGTCTATCTGTTTCTTTAACCTGTTATACTGTTTATGTGCTCTGAAGGGATAGGAGAGAGGGGGATTGATGGAGATGTAGAGCCTTCTGGTTTCACTATTTTTTTTTGAAAGAGAGAAGGAAAAACATAGATTATGATTTAGGTTACCTCTCTATGTTTAATGATATGTAACACAGTCTTATTGAAAGCTTAGATGTTCTATAACAGTGATGGCGAACCTTTTTGAGCCCGAGTGCCCAAACTGCAACACAAAACCAACTTATTTGTTTCAAAATGCCAACACTGCAATTAAACCTGAATACTGAGGTTTTAGTTTAGAAACAACAACTCATACAGTTGTCCGAACTAACTAACACATTTTGTCTTAAAAGAGCTCCCCCCCTACGTCACAAATGAAAGTAAAGGAGCAGAGCAGAATGAATGCAAGCAGCTTGCGTTCCTTTGGAGCTCAGCACCACTCGCCTTGCACTCATTCACTCATTTTCTCTCCCCCCCCCGTCACAAATGAAAGTAAAGGAGCAGAGCAGAATGAATGCAAGCAGCTTGCGTTCCTTTGGAGCTCAGCACCACTCGCCTTGCACTCACTCATTTTCTCTCCCCCCCCCCAATCACAAATGAAAGTAAAGGAGCAGAACAGAAGGAATCCAAGCAGCTTACTGTTCCTTTGAAGCCCAGCACCACTTGGCTTGCGCTTGGAGGAAAAGGAATCACATGGGTGGGGCCAAAACCCACGTGACCTCTCTTCAGCTCTACTGGAACACCGTTCCTGTGCGTTCCGGCTCCAAATGAGCCCTGGGAAAAGGAATCACATGGGCAGGGCCAAAACCCACGCCTCCAAATGAGCCCTGGCTCACGTGCCCACAGAGAGGGCTCTGCATGCCGGCTGTGGCATGCGTGCCATAGGTTCGCCATCGCTGTTCTATAACATGTTAGATATTGTATATTCACTGTTAAAGGACTAGTGATAATGTGACAATTGGGTCTTTGGAATTCTTCAATTATTCCTAGACCTTAGATACTCTCTCCAGAATATAAATTAGTGTTTAAGCTAAATATTTATCTGTTCTTCCCAGCCTTACTATTATGAAAATCCAAATATATAAGCTTAGGCGGCTTGGATAAAACAGATGAAAGAGCTACTCTCTCTAGAATATAATTTTGTGTTTAAGCCAAATACTTATTTGGTGTTCCCAGCCTCACAATTATGAAAATCCAAATATACAAGTTTTGACGGCTTGGATAAAACAGATGAAAGAATGAGGGAAAACTGGTATAAAAATGTTTCCTTTTTATACTGATATGTAATAAGGATCACCTATTTCTCTGCTCTTACCTTCTACCTTTTTATTTCTATCTTCTACTCCTGGAATGATTAATGGATTAACAATTTTGGCTAAAATGTAGAGGATGGGAAATGGACTTATGCATAATATATACAAAAGAAAGAATTATTAGAAATGAAATAAGAAATAGAGTAAGTGGATAAAAAAGCATAGAAATTAAATAATGATTGGAGTGATTAAAAGGGAAGCTTGAAGGTACAAGGGGCGTTAACTGGTTATGTAGTGGCTTTCTGTATTCATGGATTGGTGGATATATGTCTTGTGCACGAATCTGCTTTTGAAATACTTTTTGTTTGTTTGTTTGTTGTACCCCCTTTTCCCATTATAAAAAATATAATAAAAATAATTTACACGTATATGCTTGTACCACTATGAATGCCATATCCTTGTGCTATCAAACTCCCACAAACGCTTCTCCTTTCAATACCATTATTTCCCACCCACTAACATACTCGTTTATTTAAAAGACACTGGGTTATGTTTGAAGCTCTATTTATTGTAGCTATCTTGTTAAAGCTATGTGACTTACAGATGTGTTTGGCATTCCATAAACTGAAACATTTCTGTGACCAAACAATAACTACAAAATCAGTTAATCCCATTGTGGTAGTATAAACTGTGATTTCTATCTTGATAAAAGAACAATGGCTTGGATTCACTGGACATTTCTGCTGATAGAAACAAATTTCCATCACCAGCATGACTTTTTCTCCTCCTGCTCCTGCTACAGCTCCAAATGACCCCAAACACTGTTCCTGGGGGACAAGGGACCTCAAGAACATCAGAAGAGGGAATCAGAAGTCAGCAGTGGGAGTGGGAAATTGATGAAATTGTCCCCCTGCTGCCCATGGAAATCCTGTGTGGGATTCAACCTAACAGTCATACAGACAGACCTACACTACAGGTCACTTTATGTTGTAACGTAATAAATATACACAGTCCTTTTTTAAAAAGTACTTGTATTCATACATATATTTGCACTGATTTTCACCAATTTCCCCCTCACAATTTGTGTGGACCTCTCCAAAAGTGCTATTACTCAGTGCTGGTGAGTATCTCCACAAAAAAGCCCTGAATATACGTAAGCACATAATACATATATTCTCACTCATATGCACATGTGCATGTGCACACACCCACACACAGTATAACACTTTTCATGTTATGTACATTCCCTTGCTGAAGAAGGGGAGCTCTGACTCTTGAAAGATTACACTCTGAAAATGTTGGTCTTTAAGGTACCACTGGACTCAAATCCTGCTTCTCTACTGCAGAGCAGCATGGCTGTACACCTAAAGCCCTTGCTAACAACCAATTCAGTAAATGCTGACTATAATCTATCAATGGGCTTTGCATGCAAAGCCAAGGGGTATAAATCAATTGGTTTATCTCCACGGGAAAACTGAGGGTCACAAAATTGAGTTCATACTTCCCCAGGGTAAATCAGAACCACATCAAACTTAAAAAGTAAACTGGCCCTCAGAGGAAATTGTTAGAAGGCAGATTCCTTGCATAGCAAATGTATAACTGTAAGGATAGGGCATCATGGATGACAAACATCCATAACAGCAATTGTCCTGTGCTCTGAATACTTTTTCAAGAACATCTGTCACTAGTTACTGCCAAAGACAGAACAGGCAGCAATACAATTATGTTTTTAATTAACCAGAAATAGATTCACAGCCATGATGCTTTGTAACCACTGCAACCACACAGTCCTATTTCTATCCAAGCTGTGGCCCTTTGTCTGCAGAACAGTCAGTACAATAAAATCAAACATGACATCTCACCCGCCTTACAAATGGGTGGGTTGTTTGTCAAGTTGAAACTAGTGCTGTTTGCCATTCATGCAATGGGGCGTTGAGGCACCTGCTTCTCACCACTTACTCTTTCTTTCTGGCTGACTTCCTTTTTTCTTCATTAGCCTCATGATTGGCATCACGTAGTTTCACCTCACGATCTGACAGACTTGCTGGAATGATGTCCAACTCCAGGTCCTTATTATCCTGAAAAAGAGAGTGACATGGATTCTAAACATATTCCTCTGCTTTGTAAAAGTCAGCAAATTTACAAAGTGGAAGAGATGAAAAGAATGCCAATAATACAGGGGGTGGGATAAAAAGGACAACTGCATCTATAATAGTTAATAACTAAAAGGTGTCAGATTTGATAGGCAAAGGAGAGGGAAGACTAGAGAAATCCTTTCCATTTCCCAACTCACCCATTACTTCCTCTTCCTCACATCCCTGGCGCTGATTTTAAGAGTAACATTGCTTCCCAAGGGCAGAGTCAATACCGTAAGAGGGGACTATAGAGTCTCAGGGAAATATCCCGCTAGTAAATAAATATCTAGTACTTTTACCTGTGTGGCTATAAAGAAAAACATGGAGACAGAGGATGAGATCCTTCTAAAAATCTCTGCTGACCTGAGGGATTTCCACCAGTGGAGTGAGACTTCTCTACCCCCACACCCTCAAATGCCCCCCAATGTGCTCCCAGGGCACAGGGGATCCCCCCTGGAACAGAATAAGTGGGGAATTGGTGAAAATCCCCTTCTTGACATCACTGGAAATGACTGGCAGGATTCAACCCATTATTCTGCTCAGCTTCTAAACCTGCTGCTGCCTTTGTGTTCCAGCCGATGCATGCAAAGGCAGCAGATAAATGGAAAGCATTTGGTCGTTATTTTTTAAATGTTATAATTACATTTTATTTTATGAATATTTAACACAACTATATAACTTCATAAAGAATATATCTGGCTGTCTGTAGTTAGGTATTTATTTTGAAAATCCATATGCTGTCTCTTCAGAAACCTACTTGAAGTGGTTGGACAGTGTAAGTAAAATTATAATACAGCACTGTAAAAACAAACCATAAAAAGCCACAGCATAAAAACGTATGTTCTCATTATTCTACACTAATCCTACACAACTAGATTCTCTCACAATGAAATTTTTTGCTGTAGGCTGCCCCACAGAGTCCTTGAGCCACCTAACATCAGAGGTGGTGGGCAGGTGCACTCCATTCACAATTTTGCCCCCAACTGAAGAACATTACTATTCTAGGAATGAAGGGCAGCAAATCATTTATATTTGAGAAAGTTCAGTTCATGGTGTCTGCCCGCCTTAGTACCTTCTAGACTTATTATTTACTCAAACATATCAGATCTTTCTTATTAGCATGTGACCCAAGCTAATGTTCATGGTGATTTACCCCCAAAACTAAGTTAAATGATCTTGCAAAAATTTCTAAGTACAGAAAGAAAACCTGAAATACACAAATATGAAATGGCATGCTAGGTTTCAGCTAGTTTCTTTTATTAAAAAGTTATCACTGTGTCAACTTCCTATCAGTACTGGGAGCTTTTGAATACTTTTAAAAAATACCCTGATCCAAACAGAACCCTTCCCCTTCTTTCAGCTCTTCAGATGGCTTCCAGCATACAAAACGGATGCCTGCTGGCTATAGCAGAATAGATGAACTGCAAAATATCTGTGACCGAGCATGCCATTCATTTATTTCTCTGGGGCTCAAGTCCAGCATGTATGTTAAAAGACGCATACACAGGCCAAAATCGAAAACTATGTAGAAGACAGTGTGAAATCCAATGAAATTTACAGCATCCACAGTGAAGAACCAGTTGATCTGAACTGTTCTTCTCATTCAATATTGCCTTTCTGCTTCGTGCTGTCTGATCACAGTTCACATGAATTTATGAAAGGAATATGAATTGGTCTCCCCTCTACATTTGTAGTAACTTCTGGAGTAGTTTAGTTACCTATCTACCCAACCAAACACCTGTGGTCTTGTCTTGCATTTACATTTTATGTAAAAAAATATCCATGATTGGTTGTCTATTTGTTCATCCAAGGTACGGTTGGGTACATAATACGGAAAAGGTTTGCTCATATATGACAATGCTACCACTTCTTAGAGTTCTTGTTTGTTTAAGGTATGTCAACAAAACATGTGACTTACAGTACCTCTGTATTGATGCCAAGAGCTTTTTCCAAAGAGTAGCGATATTTCCCCATCCTCAATGAGAAGTCCCGATACCGTTTGTCGACAGTGGTAACCCATTTTCTAATTTCAGTGGCATGAGTATGTCCTTTTTCTACAAAGCTATCAGCCAGCTGAATGAGAAGCTTCACTTTCTCCTTGGTTTGCTGCCCGAAAGAGTGTTGCTTGGTTATTACATCTTCTATGAACACTGTGTTCAGTTTTCATTCCAAAACTAGCCATATGGACCTCATGTTCTTCACAAACACCGCTAATATAAAAAGTCCCTGGGATCTTTGGACACATAGGGCAAGTAGAATACGTTTTTAAAAAACTAGCTATCTACAACACTGCACACTCTTGAATTTGCTTGTTCTCTACCAGGCATAAGTGTACAAAACAAAAATAAATAGAAATAAATCTCACATGTCCAGGGTCTCAGCTACCTTTAGCACAGTTTGAGATAATGATACAATTTTCAAAAACCAAATTTTCCACTGGTTTTCAGTGCTACCCTGTGAAACTTATTTATAGTAATATCTTATGGATTTGTATATTAATAAACAGGAGTCTTATTATGATACCTAAACAAAATTTATTACCATACACTTATGTGTACTACAGCCCAATATTCATTTCTGACTATGTTCCTGATACAATCATCATTGTGGGAAAGTAGAAGCATGAGCGAGAAATGATACTGCTGCCTGCTTTGGTACACCTATTTGGACATAATTTCTTCAGAGATATTGTTCTACTAGTCATTGTGGTATATGGGGTTAGGCAGGGCTTTTTTCTGGGAAAAGAGGTGGTGGAACTCAGTGGGTTGCCAGCACAAGGGGCAACTCTTGGCAGAAGGTAGTGCCCCTGGTACCGCATATGCAAAGTGCGCACATGCTCCCCAGGACTGTACAACGATGTCACTTTGGGTCAGCTGGAACAAGGAGGGAGTTTTTAAAAGTTTAAATCACCCTTGGCAAAAATGGTCACATGGCTGGTGGCCCTGCCCCCTGATCTCCAGACAGAGGGGAATTTAGATTGCCCTCTGTCTGGAGATCAGGGGCCGGGGCCACCAGCCATGTGACCATTTTCAAGAGGTGCCGGAACTCCATTCCACTGCATTCCAGCTGAAAAAAAGCCCTGGGGTTAGGAACTGGAAGGAAGAGAGAATGGGTACTAGATGTACCGAGAGACTGCAGAGCTGGGCAGCAAAGAGAGAGATGCTTGAATTTGAGAGAGTAGGACAGAATTTTCATAGGATTATGAAATTCTGGAGCTCTGTTTAAATACTTATGTTTAGCTTACACCAAAACAACTGTGAACCTAGCTAATGCAAGGCCAACAGGGGTTTCGATTTATTTCCCTCAAACATTTGCACTTTCAAAGGAAAAAAAAGGGACAGAAATCCCACAATGTGAGCACAAGCATCTTCTGTTACCTTAAACAGCTCTTCAGAACTCATGTATAGAATCCAAAACAAGTGAGAAATGTTTAACTTTTAGAGCCATGAAGTATTTCCTTCTCAAAGGCATATTAAGATAGAACATGTAATACACATATGCGTGTGGATTGATTATTTGTCTCCTCTCAACTCTTTTTATTAATTGACTGCATTTAATTTCTGCTTTTCCTTCAGTGTGGAAATCCATGCAACTTATCCCAGGTTATCAAGAATTCTACCACTCAAGCAATGACCAGACCCGCAACCTGCTTAACTCAAGGCTGCTGCATAAAGGGTTCCATAAGAATATCTCTGAAAGGTCAATGCAGGACTGCACTGCCACAATAACACAAAGACGTGACACTCTCTTGCCTACAGCTGGTTCAGAATAGTTTGCTATGTTTTGCTGAACATGAGCACACAAAGCTGCTCTATACTGCATTGGACCATTGGTCTGTCATGTATCCTCAGATTGACATGGGTTCTCCAGGGTCCCAGGGAGAGGTCTTCTACATCACCTACTAACTGTTTCTTTTAACTGGAGATGCCAGGGATTGAACCTGGGACCTTCTGCATGCAAAGGAGATACTCTTCCACTGCACCACAGCCCCTCCCGGTCTTTCTAAATGGAAAATTTTACTCGGCGGAATCTTGATATCAATTTCCAAAATTAAATGTAAATTAGATTCCTGTAAAAGGTAAGGTTTACCTTGGCAGGTACTTTGAATTCCCCATATTCTTTCAGAAGTTCCTGAGTTTCTTCTGCTGATTCCCCTGTGGAGTTATGAGTAGAGAGATAATACTCTCCTGTTTCTTGGATCCAGTCTAAAGCCTGTAAATGAAAAAGCACCAAACAACAAAAAAGGAAAAGAAAAACAAGTTGTCTAGGCTACAAGTTTCCATGAACATATTTCGAAATGGACAATTTACATTTTAGTGCAATTCAGAAACACCTGTTTAAGAAAAAAAAAATAGCAGGAGAGTCCCAAATACGAATCTTACAAGGTACTGAAATCAAGCAAATGGCAAAATAGTACGGGGAAATGATTGTGTACGGCTTTAAACAATTGCATGTACTTAAGCAGAAAGTTTGCAAAGTGCTATTATATCAGATTCAGAACTCTCCATTTGCTCCCTTCAGTGGAAGGTGGGTTCTTCAGCCTACACTGGCCTTGTCATTTCCCATGATTGACAGGAACTAGCATGGGTTCTCCGATGCATACCAATCAGTTTTCAAAGTGAGCACAGGGGAGTGCTGAGGTAGATGTCTTTCCTCCAAGTCTCTTTGTGCAATTTCACTGGCCTGCCACAGTGTGTAAATGGAAGCCTGGGAAGCTTTGCTGTAAGAGGTCGTTCTATAATTAAGAGAGCTGCCAAGTTGTAACCCAGATATTGCCATTAAGAATTCTTGTGCACTGGGAGAAGTTGCCACCGCTACCCTTCCCACCCTGTTCCTTCATGGGTCTCCTTCTCCATTGAAATAAAAGAGCCTTGGGGCAACTTAAGGACCAACAAATTTCTTACAGCTGAAGCTGCAGAATTCATTGTAGAAAAAACGGTATATGACCCCAGAAGCACTTATGCTACAAACAAAGAGTTTTCATTTTTTGGTGCAATAAACTACCAATGCTATCCTAAGCAGAGTTACACCCTGCAAAATCTGTTAAAGTCAATAGGCTTAGAAGGATGTTATTCTTCTTAGGAATGGATCACTCTGTAATACACCTAACCCACTGGAATTTGCTTCTGCAGTTTTGCCCCAGAGCCTATGACTGAAGGGCTTCAGGTACCAGGAAAGAATGTAACAGGAGAGGCAACAGCAACAACATCTACTTCACGTGCATTATTGAAAGTAAAGTACGATCTCTCTATTGCAATCTTAATACTACTGACAATTTTAATACTACTTCATCAACCCACACTGTCAGTTCTAACTTATGAGATCTTGAAAGCCACTGTCCAGAGTCTTCTTCAACCTTGAATGATGAAAAAGTTTGAACACTGTGACTCATAAAGTAACATGTGCACCCCCTAACCTGTAATCGTTTCCCAAAACTAATCTATTAAGCAGTCCATCATTAGCCATCAGCCCTAACAAGCAACTAAGAAAAGAGAGGAGGATTTTTTAAAGCTACCTGTTTAGCACTGCGCTCAAAGACCACGTACTGCTGGCACTGGTCCAATCTTCGTTTCTTCAAGGTCCAGAAGTGAAGAACTCTGTTTTCCCTCTGCAGCAGCTCACTCAGAATGGCTGTGGAAGAATAGGAGGAGAGTTGTTATCCTTAGTGGCTTAGTAAGTGTATGCCGATATAAATCATGCAAATCCAACCTGGTACTCGAGGAGCGCTTCAGAACAAGTTTTTAAAAATACAAAATAGTGGAAGAGGGCATTTACCAGCACAAGTGGCTCACTAACAGTAGAATCCTAACTACAGTTACACCGTTCTGAGCCCATTGACCTCAATGGACTTAGAAAGGAGTAACTTTGCTTAGAACAGAACTGAAAGAATGTGTTGACGTTAGTACTTAGAGTACCTAGTACAGGGCATCTCAGATCATACTTTTTAAAACCAAGCAGCAAGATGACAAAAGATAAAACAGCTTATAAGACAGATTGATAGAAATGGTTTAAATGTCCAGCAATTCAATTCAACCTTGTCAAGAACCATTTTGAGTCATCAGTGGTGGATTGTTGTATAAATAACCACCACCACTTACACTAACCTGCTTAACTTTTTATATCAATACGTAAGTGGCCCTGATCTGTGGATATGGAAATCTGGAGATTAGAGTCATGAATGGACAAGACAGATCTTCCTATATACCTGGAAAATACCCCAAGTTTGCAGGGGGGGGGGAGTGAATTTGAAATCTAAAAAAATAATAATAAAAAAATGGGTTTTTTAAACAAAACTCAGTCGCTGTTGCTAGGCAACCATAAAAGTTAGGCAATATTTCAGGTTTGGTTTCCATCAGTAAAAGGCAGGGGAGGGAGCAGGGCCCTTTTTAGAGCTGTTTTGGCCTTTGAGGGAGGACTCGTTGGGGCCAGACCCAGAAGAAACCACCTGATACCATAAGACTTGCATGACAATACATAAATGGAGTAAATTACTAAATATAGATGAAGATGGGGGGCAGATAAAAGGTAAGTTGTTTAGTGGATTTTAATGAGAGAAGGACACAGGGAAAGGTGAGCATATGGAGGTTGTCAGGAGGAAGGAAAGAGGAAATAGTGTGGGGAAGGAAAAACAGAGACATGTGAGATCCACCCCCCTCCACAAGTCCTTGCAATTTCCCCACCATGCAACTGAGCCCAGCTCAGCCAGCACCATGCAACTAGACCATAGAGGACTAGTTTCTAGAGAGGAGAAGGAGAGGGGAAGATAGTGGCAGACAAAAGTGGATGGGAAGGAAAGAAGGAAACAGTAAAAAGGGGAGTGGCTATGAGGGAAGGAAAGAGAAAGAGCATATGGTGGGGGAGGGGGGAAGTGATGCCTCCTGTAAGTCCTTAGAGGTCCCCCACTTGTTATATAATATTTATTTGGAATGCTGTCAATAATACACCAGGCCTGGATTGGGCACAGAACCTTAACAGCAAAGTGATGGCAAATTTAAAAGGCCGATTAACTTCAACTCTTTGAAGATTCCACCAGACAGGTCTTATTAAGAAAGGTACATGTATTCTGGTGGTAATGGTATTACAAGTTTCTTAACTGTTCCTCAAATCACACCAACACTGGACAATGTGTTTTCAGAATGTTTAATCTACATTATATGCATTCTTAGCTCCAATACAACAGGCATGCAGGGAGCCCAAGTAGATCCCAGGTACTGACCATCTCAGACCTGTGTGGTTGCTGTATCCTGTACCTTCAGATCATGCCTAGGGCTTACCAATATTTTCTGATACCGTGCAAGGATGGCTCTCAATATGGAAAATTCAAGTTACATCTATTACTACAGGACACAAGTCACTGGGAAGTTCTTGTACAAGCTTAATTGAAATGGATGTTTACAGTGCTTTCATGAGAAAACTTCCCAGAAGATTCTCCCTCATATCTTACTCTGCCAGCCTCCTCTGCTGCCAAAGGTGAGTAGAGCCTGTGGGAATGTGCCTGTTAACACAAAATGCTGCCCCCAGATTACAGGAACCATACATAAACAGTCCTACACAATTTAGTAGGCCTTCTTTCCATCCCTAAAATTATACTTTAAGAAGCTAGGTGAATTAGGACTATATAATATATCTTCATAGATACAGAAAAACAACAAATAAAAAGAACGTGTGTTTTTTTTAACTGAATTTATGGCAGTCTGGAGACTTTCCAACCTAATAGCCAGTACCTCAATGTATGGCATGCAGTACTAAACTATATAATTACTGTACAGCCATTGATCTGCAGTTTTCTACACCTTTAGAAATAATCCAATCAGAGATAAGAAATGGCTTAGTTCTGCAGATTAACTTGGGCTCATTTTTTAAATCAGCATCTCACAGAATTATAAGGGATAGATTAGCAACATAAAAGATAATGCCAGACTCATTATCCCAGACTTCCCCAAGAATGTATTATTACCACATCAGACCATGTTCTTTTGATCATGTGAAAGAGGCTAGAATGAGGAGGTAGTCCAAATGGTCACTGTAGTGAAATGACTTAGAAAGAGAAAAAGAAATGAAGGCACTGATCTCTGTGAAAAGGAATCGTGTTGTGAATTTCAATTTTGGCTTGTCTTGGAAGGTAAGAGGTAGACTAGAATCCTGATTACAATAGATCGCATTGCCAAGAAAACCCATTTGATAACCTAATCTGTCCTTGAAAGTCAGATGTGCAGGTACTTTCCTCTCAACAGAAGGAAACACTATTCGTTTTGGGTATTCTGTAGTTAAACTAATGAACATTTCAGTTATTTGCCCTACCTCTTCTTCAGTACTTAACTAAGGCAGTCATTTATTGTTATTCAAATGCCAGAATTCTCTGTAAGAGAAAGTCTAATCACAGGAAACTCCGCTAGGACAGGGTGAAACATGTTTTGCTGTCCCAGAGTTCTTCTGTATGAGCCATGCAAGATGAAAACACACCTCCATCCTATTTATTTTATTTAATTTAAATGCTGCCTCTCTAGAGATCTGCTTGAGATGCCTCACAGAGTAATACAACAAAACTATAAAACAAACTAAATTATGAATAATAAAACAACAGCATAAAACAACATTCATGGACTTCCGGTGAAAATGGTGAAATAGTTAAAAGTAATTCTCCGCCAATCCTATCTCTTTTGTGTGTTATGCATTGATTTGGACCCGTCTTGTTTGAGGCATCAGTAATTTGTCTGTTATACTGTTTTTCTCTTGCTTTCAACTTAAGATAAGTGGGCTTATAACTTTCAACTCTGAGGAAGCCCAATGAGGAAGGAGGGACTGTCCCCTGGAGCTGGTGCAGAAGCTTAGGGAGAAGTAATTTCTCCACTGAAAAATATGGGGCTCAGCTTGAAAAACAATCTAAGCAAGTAAAACAATCTGAGCAACTAAAACAATTTTCCACTAATGAAAAGACAATTGACAAACTGATTCAACAACTTCAGGAGTCGACTGAGGCTACTGGTATACGAGTGCAACAGATGGAGACTAAAATTGCTGCCTTGGTAGACGGAACCATTGCTCATGAGACAGCTGGTCTCAGCTTCACATGTTTTCTCTAACCGAATCTCTCATTTAGAGACTTATGTCCGACATCTAAATATTCGTGTTCTTGGATTATCAGAGGAGACTGAAAAGACAGGACAAAAGAGGCTGATTGAACTCAGAGAAATTACTTTGTGAGGTCCTGCAGCTTCCTGCTGATTATCATTTGCAGAATGAACAAGCCTACAGGATTCCTTGGGCATCAGGCAGAGTAAACAAACCAGCTCCTATAATCATTCAGTTTCTACAAGTGGGGTGAGAGATCACCTTTTACATTTGGCAAGAGAGAAACGGGACTTGTATTGAGGTCCTAATAAAAAGCAAATCATGCTTTACCCAGATTATACTAAAGTATCAATATTATGACATCATCCATTCACAAAAGCAAAAGCTCTTGGAAGAGAACTAAAGCTGCAATACTACATCAAGTATCCTGCCATCTTTTGTGTCAGGTATCAAGATCAATTTAGCAAGTGCCAGACTCCGAACCAAAGATGTCGGAACTTGGGAGGGATGCACGAGAAGGGTCGGCCTTCTCATCCAGCCGGGTTCTGGGTAGGCCTCAGAAATGGAGGGAGGAGAGGGGTTTACAGCACCCTCAACCCTCTCTCCCTCTGTTGGGCTAACCAGCTTGGGCCAACTCCCACTTGCTAACTCGCTCTCTCTCTGGCTTCTTGCTCTCACTGTCTTTTTGACTTCCATCTCCCAACTACTCCTCACCAGCCTCCCATTTGAGCCTGCCTTTTATAGGTCCTTCCTGGTGGGAATTTCAGGCTTCGTCCTGTCAGGGTTGACTCCATCCCAGGGTGACTGCCAGCCAAGCTGGCCTATCTGGGCTTTCCCCCACCCTTGGCCCCTCTCCAGGGGTGCTGTTCAGCAAGGCAGGGCAGGCTGGGCTCCACCAGGCCCTGGAGCTTTGCACCTGACAGGGCATAGCCTGCCTTGTTCCTGCTCCAGAGGAGCTCTCTGGCCTCAAAGCTGGCTCTGCTGCTATTCCTGGGGTTGCCTCGGCTCCAGCATCTGTGGTAGGGTTGCCAGGTCCCTTCACTCTCCCAGTGGGAGATTGGGACGCTGGCTCTTACCTCCCCTCCTTCTCCTCATGTTCCTCTCATGCACACATGCTCCCAGCTGGTGTGATGACATCAGTTTCGGGAAATGATGTCATCACATGGGTCAAAGGGCGGCCCGGGAGCATTCCTGCGCTCATCAAAGGGCTGACTCACCCCCCTGCGGGGCCCAATTCAACCTGAAATGGGCCTGCTACAGGGAGCGGGAGCCCGCCATGCCACCCTGAGGCGCTGTGCCGCTGGGGGGATGCCCTGGGGTGTGCACCCCCCTGCTGGCCAAGTAAGTGGGGGTGGGGGGAGGTGAGAGCAGGGGATCTCAGCCTCAGGTGGGGGAATGGCAAGCCTAGTTTGTGGCAGTCTCTCTCCACCCTTCTGCAGACTGCACCACTGGGTCTGCAACCTCTGTGGGTTGTGCAGCTGCTCCTGTGGCCTCCATGGGCCGCACCGCTGCTCCTGAGGCGTTCGCAGCTCCCACCACCTCACTATTAGTCTTCAGCCTCCTGGTGGGCCAAGGAGGTAAGTCTTGGAGGGGGCTGGGTTGTCTTCTCCGGACAAGAAGTTTTACAACCCTAAGCAGAAGCTTACCTCATTGGTCTAAAGAAATTAAGTGTTTGTGCTGACCATCTAAAGAAATATAAAAGCAATTATACATATACAAATGAATTTGGAAACAAGTAGCCTCCCCTCAAACCTCCCTTTTTTAAAAAGTCTTTTTCTTCATGTTATGATTATGAAATCCAGGTATAATGCCAGCCTAGAGATAATGATTTGGTTTTTTGCTGTGTGTGTGTCTCTCTGTACATATCTATGTGTGTGTACATGTCTATTTTTTTTCTTTCCCTAAGTATCTCTAAGCATTAGACAGATATATGGTCCATAAATAATTATATCTATCTTTATAACTATACGGAGGAGAGTGGCCCATTTTGTGGAGATCTCTGGCATCTTATCTGGGAATAAAGATTTTTATTTTAGTTTTTTCTTTTTTATTTCATTTTATTCCCTTCACTTTTGGTATGGGGTCAGAATTTTTGTGATGGGGAGTTACTGGCTGATTTATAGAATTATGGCTATACTTATTTTGTTTAAATTAGTGTTTTTTTCTTTTCTGCTATTTTTTGTTAATTATTTTACTTATAATAAGGTTTTATATGTGGTATCTTGCATTTATTTGGTGATAAGGAAACAGCTATATTGGGTGGATACACTATTTTATGGGTTTATGTTCAACATGATATCATGGAATGCTAAGAACATGAGAGATGCTACCAAATGCAAAAATTTACCTTGAAAAAAAAATATCTTAATGTAGATGTGGCTTTTTAATAAGAAACTCATATAATGGCAAATGATAAAAACAAGTTGTGTTGAGATTGGGTTGGGTAGGTATATGTTATAGATATGTCTACTCAGTCTAAGGGTGTAGCTATATTAATGTATAAATGTATCTCTTTTCGGATTCAGGAAGTAATAACAGACCCAAAGGGTCACTTTATTATTTTAGTAGTGAAAAGCTTTGATTCTGTTATGGTTATGGTTAATATAGATTCTCCAGACATGTGTCATCAATGTTTCAGTAACTTGGTAGATCTTAGATATGATTATTTGTTGCTGGGTATGATTTTAATAAAATACTAAATACAACTTTAGATCAAAGTATACCCCCACATAAGGAACGTTCATTGGTAAAATCTACTCTTAAAGCCCATATGTTTGAACTGGGTTTGATTGATCCTTGGTTTATGTTACACCCAAAGGACAGAGACTATACCATTATTTCTTCTGTACATCATAACTGTTTTCAATTATATTATTTTCTTGTTTCAGCTGTGCTGATGCTGCAAATTAAAGCATGTGACTATACCATTATAGAGACTATACCATTATTTCTTCTGTACATCATAACTGTTTTCAATTATATTATTTTCTTGTTTCAGCTGTGTTGATGCTGCAAATTAAAGCATGTGATATAGATTTAATTGTTTTTCTGATTATGTCCCTATTTCATTAGTTCTCCAGTTTCCTGATTGAGTTAACCTACCAAGCTTACGATGTCTTAACATCTCTTTGCTCAATGATGCAGCTTTTAAAACAGATGATAGCTGAGCTTTCAGAGTATTTTAATATTAACCAAGGAACTGTGAATACTTGTGCTATTGAATGGGAAACTTGTAAAGCTTTTATCAGAGGAAGGATTATTGCATATGCATCTCACAAGAAGCTTACAGAAAGAGAAGAAATGAACATGAAAAATAAGTTGAAATATTTGTTAAATGAGTTTGCTACATCTCCCAATCAAGATCTCTATTGAGAGTTGCAAAAGCGTTAAATATGAGTTGAATAATATATTGTCAATGAAAACAGAACATGCTTTCACGTGCTTGTGCCAGTCATATTGGGAACAAGGAGAGAGAGCTGGCAGATTATTGGCGCTTCGTTTAAGGCAGTGAAAGAACAAGAATTATATTCCTAGGAGGAGAATGGCATACTACCTCAACAGAAATAAATTTGCAGTTTCAAAAGTTTTACTCAAAATTGTGTAATAAGAGGAAAGAACCATCAGAAGAAGATATGGAAACATTTTTCTCTCACCTTCATCTTCCATATTTAGATATGGGTCAGCAACAGCTACTTGCTGAGCCTTTGCATATAGATGAAATTAAGGCTGTGATCATGAATACGAGCGCTGGTAAATCTCCAGGATCAGATAGGTTCCCTATTGAATGGTATAAAACCTTTTCAGATTGTTTTAATTTGAAAATTCTACCAATTGTACAACGAGATTTTGAATCTGATCTATTGCCAGCTTCACTGCAGGATGCTTATATTACTGTCATTCCAAAGCCAGGCAAAGACCACACCCAATGTGCAAATTTTCGACCTATTTCTTTGATGAATGTGGATGAAAAAATATTAATGGCCATTCTTGCTAACAGACTTCAAAAGGTTATTAGACCATGTAGGCCATATAGGATTTATACAAAGTAGGCAAGAATCTGATAATCTTAGACTGGCTGCTGATCTGATTGCATTAAATAGAGATCTGATTACATTGCTATTCTTTCACGTGATGCTGAAAAAGCATTTGACAAAATATATTGGAAATTTATTTCCTCTACATTAATTAAATTTGGCTTCATGAATTTTTGAAATGAATTAGTATTAATTCCCCAGGATACTGACCAATGGTATTTTTTCTGTACCATTTCCCCTTGAAAGAGGTACTAGGCAAGGTTTTCCTCCTCCTTCTCTCATTTTCAATTTATGTTTGGAACCTCTGGCGTGTGCTGTTAGCCAAAGTAATAATATACATGGTTTATACATAATTATTTAGAATAAAAAAAATTCTCACATGTAAACTAACATTATGGTCAAATCCAGATTTAAAAATTGGGAAGAAATCTTTTCTATGGAAGGCTTGGACAGATAAGAGAATTTTTATTTTAGATCAATTGACAGGTAATGACAATAAGTTCTTGTCATTTTTTCAACTGAGGTCTAAATATGATTTGCCAACTTCTGCCAAATGGCAATATTTACAATTGCAACATTTGTTGATATCCAAATATGGTTCAGCAGCTTTGTGTGCTTCAGAATCTCTTCCACTTTTGGAGATTCTTATTGAATCAATACAGAAAGTGAAATCAACAATATTTGAATATAAATATTTAAGGTCAGTTAATAAATATGATACACAGAATCTTAGAGATGAATGGAATAATGATATGGAGCATCCAGTTTTGCTAAAGCAGTAGGATAAGGCCTTAAGCCCTATACCTGTTGCTACTATGGATCTTAAGTTGCGATTTATTCAGCAAAAAAATGTTTAGGTTATACTGGACATAACAGCATCTTTCTACTAAAGTTTAAGAAAAATGTCTAACTGTTGCTGGTGTAATTCAAAAAATACATCTCTTAAGCATATTCTTTGGTCATGTTTAGTTATTCAGCCCTTTTGGTCATATTAATTTTGTGACAGAGAGCTCATTTATTTTTGAGGATGTTAATGCACTGTTAAACTACTTGCCTGTCTCTTGGACTCTAACTGATGGTCAATGGAAATGGATCCTCCATGCCCTTACAGTTGCTAACAGTCTTATACTTCAGCACTGGAAAGACCAAAGCCCAACTCCTGTAAATAACTGGATTGAAGACCCTATAAGCTTATCAACATTTGAACGTATTGCATATAGAAGGCCACTGCTCATGGACTTATTTGGAAATCTTTTTATGCATGTCTATGTATAGATTTGCCAATAGCGCTTTTGTAGTCTCAGCACTGTTTTCTTTCTTTTTTCTCGCTTGCTTTTTATTTTTGTTTTTTGCATTGAAAAATTAAAAAAAAATTAAAGACATTCAGAAGCCTAAAATGATATTCATGAATACTTGGATCATAAAAACAGCTTTAAAGATTAAAAAAACCTAAGTCAAAGTAGAGTCCCATGCAAAGTTACTGGGCTCAAGATAAGTGTAACTCTGCATGTTAAAATCCTGAGTAAAAATAAAAGTTTTTGGCCTGGCACCTAAAGGACAATGGGATATCCTACAATCCACTGCTTGGCTGTCCTACCTGGCCTGCCTTTCAGCCAAACTACTTGCAGGCTGCTGATTTGGACTCTCTCTCAAATAGCTATTGATTCTGGATTCTGCCTTCTTCTCCTTCCCTTGTTAAGTGATCCAGGAACAGATAGTGCACAGATAGTACTTAGCAATCTAAGGTTGTTTTCAACTATTGCCTGACAGAGTGGTTTTGATTTTGCCACAAGATGAGCGCACATACTTTGAACAGCACTAGGCCTTCATTAGCCTTTAAAGACACCTGTCTGTCTAAGAAAAACAGCTAAATTCTCAATGTTATTAGCAGGGACACATCTAATTAGAATAAAGCAGGAGTTTGGCATTAAATGTATTGATAATATCATTTGTAGCTCACGTGGTTCTAACTAAAGAAGATAATACATGAGTAAATTTCAATGCCAAAGATTTCTTAGCCTCCATTCCTACAGACATTTGGGTCAGTGAGAGGAAAAAAACACTTTGCAATCTTTTTGTTTCATTTGATGGTATTCTAAACACATTTGGTTCAGTTTAAGAGATTAAAGGTATGTATTTATAATTATATCAAAATGTTTACTACAGCTCATCCAAAAAAGCAGACCTCTGCAACAAGCACAAGCACAATTAATTAAAGCCAAACTGCCATTCTGGGAGACCATCTCCCAAAGAACATACACACCTTTAACTTGCTGCTCGGGTCCCCTTGTATGGCTCACTACCCCTGGCATGCTGACGTTGTTTCGGTGAATGTACTTGAGAAACACTTCTGCATTCCTTCGTGCTAAAGTGCAGGCCTAAGGGCAACAAACACAACA
Source organism: Eublepharis macularius (assembly GCF_028583425.1). Taxonomy (NCBI): domain Eukaryota; kingdom Metazoa; phylum Chordata; class Lepidosauria; order Squamata; family Eublepharidae; genus Eublepharis; species Eublepharis macularius. The sequence goes on along the minus strand of NC_072791.1, from coordinate 167,417,072 downwards.
CATATGCATGGCACAACTGTTAACCTTTTGATATGCAGCAAAGAAAAATATTGAAAAACTACAGTGCTGTGATACTTCTTTCCCCATCTGACTGCCTCAAGGATATTGATGTGCATAAGAAAACAATGAGGGAACCTCAGACAGCAGTCATGCATATCCATCATAGAGGAGAGAAAAATGTGTGGAAAAAGGGGCTGATTCCAGCAGAAAAGCAAACTAAATGCTAAGCCTAATCCTTCCAACAGAAGATGATATATGTCTATCTTTATTTCATGAGGTGCCAGTTGATTGCTTCCAGAATATAGTTGTTAAAAATTCTACTATTACATGAAAAATTCTACTATTACTATTACACTTGGGGGGTGGGGGAAAACGGATTAGGAACTAGGGCTTGCTGTCTGAGATGGGGAGCTACTGGGCACCACAGAGGAAAGCCTGGTAATTTCCAACACCTACTTTCTTGTTCCAGCATATACAAGGAAAAGATCTAGTCAGGTCCATCTAGCCCAGAAGTCCTCTAGTCCTGATACCCAAGTTCTCTTGAAATGGAGATGCAGGCCCAAGCCTCATTCTCCCTTACATACAATGTGTTTGCAGCTGCCATCCATGTTGGAACAGAACGATGAGAGCTTAGAGGAAGAGAATGGGGCTGGACCAAATGATATGATTTAGATTATTGATTGTGTTCAGAATATCAGTATCAGGAGCCAATAAGATCCAAGGCCTCTTTGGTCCAGTTCAGAACTTCATGATCACAATGGCAACCAGGAGACTGTCCTGGGCTGTGATGCAAACAACATGTGACAAAGGTAATATGTTGGATCTCCTTTTCTTCACTAATCTAGTAGAGGGGCTGATATTACAGCCCATACTATGGTGAGATCTGCTGAAGCCAATGGTTAAGATGCCTTCCTCCCTCTACAAAAGCATGGGGACTGGTTACAGTGGTCCAAGCCCAGACATCTGACTGGCTTCCAGGAAGTGATGTCATTGCACAAGGCAACGAGTGCACGTGCTTCACAGTGAGCTGATTTAGACCCCAAACAGTCCCACTTGAAAGAGCAGGAGCACTCTCGGGGCAGCTCAATGTCAGTTATGTGATCACACCAGCCCAGGAGCGTGCCTGGTAGGGCTGTTCCCCAACTTTCCCCCCCTGCTGGGGGACCCACTAGGAGAATGGGATCCCTACTCTCATCCAGTTGAACTTAGAGGCCAGTTTGAGGGATAGTCTTGCACATACCAGGGTAGCTTCTTGTCAGAGTTTTACAGATAGTGTTGTCTCCCTGACTGATGTTAACATACTGCTTGGAGTTGTGAAAGCCACTTCTAGTAAACAGGATCCTTGCCCATCCTGACTACTAAAAATACATCAGGAGAAAGTGATACCTAGTTTGGGGAAGATGTCCCTCCTTAAAGAGGAGTTTCCTTCACAGATGAAAGAAGCTGTGATTGGACCTCTTCTTAAGAATCATCTTCAGATAAGAGGGATGTGGGTTAATCTGTGTGCAATCTCCTCTTAAGCAAAGGGAAAGGTGATTGAGCAGCTTATGGCAGAGAAACTGCAGGCATTTCTGAATGAGATGTTGCCCTCGACCCATTTCAGTCTGGTTTGAGGCTGGGTTTTTGGATTGAAACAGAGCTATTGGCCTTGGAAGGTTATCTCCAGATATAGTTTAATATGGGCAATTCATCACTGCTGACATCGCTAGACCTATCAGTACCATTTGATTCAATCAACCGTGATACTGGTGGATCAACTTCAATCAATATTTAGGGTAAAAAGGACAGCCCTTTATTGGTTTCACTCAGAACCAAAGAATTTCCATAGGAGATGCAGAATCAGCTAGTTGGGACTTCTTGTAAGGAATACTCCAAGGATCCATTTTATCACCATTCCTGTTTAATCTTTATGTAAAATCCCTGGCCAAGAGCATCAGGAGTTTTGGAGTGGATGGTCACCAATATGCAGTTGACACCCTGCTTTATATATCACCATCTAAGCATCCTGAAGCAGCTGCAAATGTCATAAGGCTGAGGTCTACTAGTCAAGCATGAATGAACAGAAGCTTAATCCTGACAAGATGAAGGTGATCTTGGTTGGGAAGGCAGAGTGCTTAGCTGAGGTCAATCTACCCATTATATTCAATTATACCAATTTGATTGTATCTAGCTTATAAGGTAGACACATTTAAATTCTGCTGACCTAAATGCTCTGATCCACACGACTGTAACATGGTCTACATAGGTCTGCCTTTGAAGGTACCTTCAAAGTTTCCATTGATGCAGAATGTGGCAGCAAGTCTTCTATTTGGAGTCAGCCACTTGGGACAGAGGCAGTTTCGTGTAGTGGTTAAGAGTGACAAGACTCTGCTCTGAAGAACCAGGTTTGATTCCCCACTCCTCCACCTGAAACCAACTGGGTGACCTTGGGTCAGTCACAGCTCTCTCAGAACTCTCTCAGCCCCACCCACCTCACAGGGTGACTGTTGTGAGGATAATAACACACTTTGTAAACTGCTCTGAGTGGGCCTGAAGGGCGGTATATAAACTGAATGTTGTAGTTGTTGTTATATAACAGCAGTGTTGCGTCAGCTGCACTGGTTGCCTATTTGTTCATCATCTTTAAAGTCTTTCAAGGCCTCACAGCTCTTAAACAGAGCCTTCTGGTATATCCCCATGGTCCAGTAGCATTCCTCAGACAGCCTTCTCCTGGTGATACCCTCACCTAGGATGGTCCGATTGGCAACAGTCTGATCATGGGCATTCTTTACATAGGTCCATTCTTCTGGAACGGCCTACCAGAGTGGGTGTGGTGGGTGCCTTCTCTTGCTGCATTCAGGAAGGTGAGCAAGACTGTTCTATGTATTGTCGAAGGCTTTCACGGCCAGAGAACGATGGTTGTTGTGGGTTTTCCGGGCTGTATTGCCGTGGTCTTGGCATTGTAGTTCCTGACGTTTCGCCAGCAGCTGTGGCTGGCATCCTCAGAGGTGTAGCACCAAAAGACAGAGATCTCTCAGTGTCACAGTGTGGAAAAGATGTTGGCAGGTCATTTATATCTACTCCGGAGGAGGTTTTTTTGCATATGGATTGATGTGCTAATCTTCTCTGCAGGGCTATTGTCGGGGATAGAGTGTTTTGTTAGCCTGGTGTTTTTCAGAACTGGAAACCATGCTCTGTTCATTCTTAAGGTTTCTTCTTTCCTGTTGAAGTTTTGCTTATGCTTGTGAATTTCAATGGCTTCCCTGTGCAGTCTGACAAAGTAGTTGGAAGTGTTGTCCAGTATTCTGGTGTCCTGGAATAAGATACTGTGCCCTGTTTGAGTTAGGCTATGTTCAGCCACTGCTGATTTTTCAGGTTGTCCAAGTCTGCAGTGTCTTTCATGTTCTTTTATTCTTGTCTGGATGCTACGCTTTGTGGTCCCGATGTAAACTTGTCCACAGCTGCAGGGTATACGGTATACTCCTGCAGAGGTGAGGGGGTCTCTACTGTCTTTTGCTGATCGTAGCATCTGTTGTATTTTTCGGGTGGGTCTGAATACTGCTTGAAGGTTATGCTTTTTCATAAGCTTTCCCATCTGATCAGTAATTCCTTTGATATATGGCAAAAACACTTTTCCTGTAGGAGACTGTTTTTTCTTGGTTGTGTGATTCATCCTGGGTTTGATTGCTCTTCGGATTTCATTTCTGGAGTGGCCATTTGCCTGAAGTGCGTAGTTTAGATGATTAATTTCCTCATTGAGAAAGTGCGGCTCACATATCCGTCTTGCGCGATCCACTAATGTTTTCATTATGCCTCTGTTCTGTCGGGGGTGGTGATTGGAGTTTTTGTGTAAGTACCGATCAGTGTGAGTTGGTTTCCTGTAGACCTTGTGACCTAACTGAAAGTTTGCTTTGCGGATGACCAAGGTATCCAGAAATGGGAGTTTTCCCTCGATTTCTTTCTCCATTGTGAATTGTATGTTCAGGTGGATGTTGTTGAGATGATTCAAAAACCCCATCAATTCTTCCTCCCCATGGCTCCAAATGATAAACGTATCATCCACAAACCGGAATCATACACTAGGTTTGTGGGGTGCTGATTCTAGAGCTGTTTTTTCAAAATGTTCCATGTAGAAGTTTGCTATAACTGGGCTGAGAGGGCTCCCCGTGGTCACCCCATCCATCTGTTCATAGAATTCATTATCCCATTGGAAGTAACTGGTTGTCAGACAATGATGGAATAAGGCTGTTACATCCTCTGGGAAAATCTGATTAATAAGTGCAATAGTGTCTTTTACTGGAACCTTGGTAAACAGGGATACAACATCAAAACTGACAAGTATGTCTTGTGGATTGAGTTTCAGAGAACTGATTTTGTTGATGAAATCTGCTGAATCTTTGACGTAAGACGAGGTTTTCCCGATGTGGTCCTGCAGGAGATCGGCCAGATGTCTAGCTAATTCATATGTCGGTGAACCAATGGCACTCACAATGGGTCGGAGTGGGACTGAATCCTTATGTATTTTAGGGAGTCCGTATAGTCTAGGTGGCTGTGCTTCTGTCTTGCATAGTTTTCTGTGCGTGTCGGGATGTAGTGAAGAATTCTTGATCAGCGCATTTGTTAGCCTGGTGATTTTGCAGGTGGGATCTCTGTCTTTTGGTGCTACACCTCTGAAGATGCCAGCCACAGCTGCTGGCGAAACGTCAGGAACTACAATGCCAAGACCACGGCAATACAGCCCGGAAAACCCACAACAACCAAGACTGTTCTGTTCCAGAGGGCATTTGGAGAGTAAGCTGTTTTAAATGTGTTAACCCTGTGAACTGGTTTTTAACTCTGAAAAATGGCTTTTAACTATGTGTTTTAATTCTGTACTGGTTTTTAATTTGTTGGACACTTACAATATCTGTACCCTGATATCTGTATCCTTGAGTTTGCAAAGTTCAAGTGGGGTATAAATATTACCTAGAAAATTAAAATAAATGTTAGTATCTGTCTAAAGCTAACTTTCCCCATGATTGGATGGCAGGCTTGGCTCTGTCCTTAATTCTGTGGGAACATCTGGGGCCTTTCCACAGCATTGGCTGAAATGTACATGCTTTTTGCAGATATGTTCTTCGGTATCATTCAGGTGCTTACATGATTTTGTCTGTTCTATATCTCTGAGACTGACACTGAGAATGAGGAAAACTGGGGAACCCAGTGAAGAAAGATTGTACAGGCTATTCAGTCTTGAAGGCTTTACAAAAATGGAATAAATGTGGACTGCACAAATCATGTTGGTATTTATGTCACCCATAAAATAATATACAGATACATTCTTGTTCTACAAGGATATATCAATAAGTAGAACATCATCTATTTCATTGCTAAAAGGTTCCCACCCAGGAGTATAGCTCAGCTACTTTTACAGAACACAAAAAAGACCATCTAGTGAAAAACTGGAGGAATAAGCATAAACCTTGAGAAAGGCTTCCTTCTGTTCCAGATGTTTGCTTATTAAGGGGATAACATGATCTATCTCAGATGCTGGCCCAAGTTTATCCCGGCCTCCACACCAGTCTTCATCCCTTCGATACTCTTGCTCCAAGCTTTCCAGCACGCTGCAAACCTAAGAAATGAACCAGGATATAATAGCTCAGCTACCAATGATACCTCCAGAAGTATACAAGATCAACCTACAAGTTAACAGTACATTAACCTGTTACTATGTAACCAAACCAAAATAGGTTTACATGGTATTCCTACATTGGGGGACGGGGGGGGGGGGGGTGTTAGGCAAAGAAATAAAAATAGTCCCTGCAAGACAAAGTTTCCAACACACTTTGCAGGCTGCATAGGCAAGGAAGTTTGATTTCCATTATGGAGCTGAAGGTGACTTGGAGGAGGTCTCTTGGCTTCCACGTTATGCTACTGAAGAAAAAATGTCTTGATCTCTAGGTTTTAATTTCATACAGCTGCTTCTAATCTACCTACCTGTAAATGGAGCAATTGTCCTTTGGGTCTAAGAAGTCAACATTAATCAAATGTGCTATTTCTCTTCTTGTGTAGCATGAGACTTGAGGATGCTTTAATATAGCACTGATGGTTTGGAAATGGCTAGGCTGAAATAGATTTTTAATTATTTAGGTATAATATTATACCCAAACAATGTGAGAACAGTCCTGGACACCAGATCCTAGGTCTTTTTCTGGTAGACAAAATTCTCAGGATTTAATTTTCACATATTCACAATGTGATAAATAAGAGCTGACTTCACATATATAAACCATTAAGCAATGAATCTGGGTGTGTTCTGGGGCCTCCAGGAAACTATTTGCTAGGGACTGAATACACACCAATTACCTGTTACATCTCACCATACTAAAACAGACTGCATAGATGAACACTTGGTATATAACTTTGAGACCTGCTGCTGTCATTTGGAGCTGATATCCAGAACTGTATTATAGTAAGGAACTATGTGGCACTGCATAGAGAAGACCAATGCACTATAGACTGTAGCCTGCATAAGTGAATAGGTGGTTAATACAATTATTGCAAAACTCACTTGGGCTATTGTCCTAGAGCAGTGATACCCAGAGTGGGTCATGCGTACAAAATGGTGCTACCCAGTGTGATTCCTGGCACTCATTTCCTTCTTCTCCAAAGCATCTCTTCCTCAAAGTAAAGAGCCAATCCCAGCTTTCCTCCTCCTCCTCATTGTAGAAGGAGCTTCAGAGGAGGACATTTGTGTCTGAAGTGAGCTATTATTTGGAAATAGCTATTTCTATTATGTCCTGATCTAGGATAGCCCAGGTAAGCCTGATTTTGTCAGATCTTGGAAGCTAAGCAGGGTTCAACTTGCAGGGGTTGCCATAAGTCAGCTATGACTTGACAGGACTTTCCTCTAACACCTCTATCATAGGAATATGCTTGGCTTAGAACTTCCTTTTGTGGAAGCTCTCAACATTTTGTGATTGGACCTAGCCCCCACAGCAGCCATTCTATGACTGGGCCCACCCTCCCTGCCTGCCATTTTTGGTGTCACCCACAGTCTATTCTCCAAAAATGTCCACAACTCAACAAGATAGGAGGGCACACACTTAAATAATAGGCTATGTTAATATGCAGAGGTAAGATATTCAACTCACCTGTTCTGAGGTTTTATAAAAAGCAACAGATGCATTAACCAGCTTCAGCCTGTCCTCCATTTTCAGCATGAGCTGCTGCCAGTGCATTGCCACCTTTTCTGCACATTCTCTGATGGCATCAGCATCATAATGCCCAGCCTGTAGCAGTACCTCTGCCTTCTGCTGCACCTGGAGGGCACTCTGGTGTGTCTTCTGCAAGGAAGTGGCATGAAAGAGGGACTGTGTATGAGGGGAGGAAAGAGAGATTTGTACAGATGGGCCAGGCATATGGTAAAAAGAGGTGAAGTAAATGTGTGAGCATGAAAATATGAGAGTGAAATATTGTTTTAGAGTACGTTCCACAATTCCACAGATTCTCCATTAAGCATTTTACTGAATATTTTCCCCAAAACTTTATAGTAGAAAGAACATAACCATTAAACTTAATTCCTCACTGCTTTTGAATCATTGTTGCCTTTCTCACAACAACCCTGGGAAGTAGGACAGTACTGCTTCCATTTTAAGAAAGGGAACTGAGAGTATGGTAACTAGTAAGGACCACAATACAATCTTTTATTCTCAGCCGTGTACCCACTTTTAAAATGTAAATTCTGAATCATAAGATTAGCTTCCGTTATATAATATATCAAAAAGGGCAATATGAAGAATGCAGCAAACAAACAAACTCAAAGAGCATAGGTGTTCTTAGCTATGGGGCAGCTGCCATAGGCCCCCACACAGGGGGGCCTCCAACTGCTGATCTGTCCTGGTGGTCAGCTGCCATCTCTGTTATGACTACAAAGGTGAGGGGCATCGCTAAAGCAGTGCCAGGACAATCAGCTGTAGGGCAAGGGAGGGCCCCTGGCTGGCACCCTATAAACTGGTTGCTGGACACTGTCCAGAAACTGCTCCCCCCACTGCACGCAAGGATTCTAGGGCCCCATCACTGAATGTTGCTCAGGGCCAGAGAATCACTAAGACTGTTGCTGGAAAAGAGAGAGAAATGAAAGCTGGGAAGGAACCTTAATGGAAATGCTCAAATACCACTGGCTGGTGTTGACTGTCCAGCTGCTTTTGGAGAGGCTTGTTTTTTGTTTTTGTTTTAAAGATGCTGAATGATTTGCAAAGAAAATCCCAAATCAGCATCCAGGCATTCCCTGATCCACTGTGTGCTCTTGCAGATCTACCAGTACCATGCTGAGACTTCGAACACAATCAATATTTAATCTGGCATTTCCTCCTCTGAATAAACTTTTCCACTCTTTTTGGCAGCATGAGAACTTGTGTCTCACTGTGTGGCTCTTAGTTAATACCAAGTACAAGTATCTCAGGAGTGCAGCAAGCTGTGCTAACAGAACTGTGCATCCTGCTTCCGCAGAGGTGCCTGGTTAATTCTGTCTAGATGTGAAGCTAATGATACAAGTCTCCACTGGATGCTGGAACTCTTCATTCCCCTTTAGGGGGTGATTAATAACATGACATTTGATTGTAACAAGCATGGTTACAGTTAAAGAGGCGCTTGCTGAAAGATGATCCATTACCTCTATAGAGAAGTGACTATACATTAAAATATCTGATTGAGAATGTCTGAGGCATATCAACTGTAATACCCTTTTATTCTAGTTACTGAAGAGTAACTCCCATTCTGTGGTTTCACATTTAAGATAATAAAAGTGGCTATCACAGGTGATAGTAAAAGTGGCTTTAACCCTCTCCCAGGCAATTTGTATGCATATGTGAATGCTGTTAGAACAATCCTTAAATGGATGTTCAAACAATATTGTTTTCCACTTCCCATTACATATATTGGCACTTCAAGAACAGCTTTCAGCGCCATGTTCTTAACAATTACTTTAGCGAATTAAAAAATAAACAGGTGACCTGCTGTACTGAGCAATTAAATGTAGCTGATTTTGGAAATTATTTTGAAAACATATGCATATGCACTCATAACAACAGTTTTCCATAGAAACTGCTTTTACACATCACTGGATAATACACTCTCAATGCACTATAACAACAGTATTCAACTAGATTTCCCTGTATGAAAAAGGAACATCCAGCTGCCAGCAGTTGTTATAGAGCATTGAGAATGCATCATCCAATGGGTATGAAAGCAGAGTTTAGTTCATACTCACTGCACACTTTTTGGACCTTATGACTTATTCTAAAGCCAGCACCTGTTTGAGCCTTTAACCTTTACCCTGTTGCAACAAATCAAATCAATCGATGCTTCAAAAGACTTTTTCAGCAAACTCTACCTGTTCCTTCCCTTCACAACAAAACAGGTAAGCCAGACCTGTAAGAACAGCAGAGCCTTCTGCCAGTGCCAGCAGTGAGGTCCATCAAAGCATAAAGCCCTTAAGTACAGACAGTTGAGCAGCAAAGGTTTGCAGTGTTATATCATGAAACCTATGCATTCTTATCTTGAAGTTAAACTTCCATGGATTTTAATTTGGTCAAGCTATTGGCAAGGGTGGTAATGCAGAATGGGCAGCTTTTTCATGAATCCAAAGATGTTTGCAGTCAATCAGGAATAATTTATTCCAATCCTAGCCTCACTTTCATCAGGATGTAAAGAATGAACTGCTTTTCTGAGGCTTTTGTTTCTTTCTCCTTTCATCACCATTCAGTTTATGCCCATACGGCAACATTGTGTTTTTGCATGTGGGAAGGGGAACACAAATATGCTGTTGCTATTACCTCTATAGCCAGTTGGAACTGCTCATGCTCTCTCTGGAGCTGTTCAGCTTCTGACAGAGAGCTCGCATTGACAAGGCTTGCATTAAGCATTGATTCTCCATTCCGGATCCAGCCAAGAACCTATCAGAAAAGAACAAGATGGGTTAAAAAACCACCCTGGATTGATAAAACTGACCCAGGCTGCATTCACCATCAGTACTGGATCATGTACTAGTCTCGCAAGAGGGTTTGAATCAACATGAGGAATGCCACAAATCAAGTTTGAAATATTAAGAACATAAGAAAAGCCCTGTTAGATCAGACCAATGCCCCATGTAGTCCAATGGTACAGGTGGTCCATTATGTTTCCAAATAGTGGCCAACCAGATATTCCAGAGAAGACCCACAAGTAGAGGGGGCAGAAGGCATATTGTTCCCCTGTTGTTATCCCCTAGCATCAGACATTTAGATGTATAATGTCTCTGAACATGGAAGTTCCATTTAGTCATAGTAGCTAATTGCCACTGATGGATCTATTTACTTTGAATTTGTAATTTATGATAGTGAGAATCACTATATCCTTTGGTAATGAGTTCCACCATTTAAGTATTCATTCAACCTTTGGTATATCTGGACTCGGTTGCCCATCAGCTATATTGGAAAGCCCTAAATTCTAGTATTTTTGGAGACAGAGCTCTCTACCTTTCCCCCCACAACATACATAATGTTATTAATTTCTGATTTCCTCTTAATCATCTTTTTTCAAAAAACAACAAACCCCAACAAGCATTTCCGTGTAAGGAAGGTGCTGCAAAAAACCAGTGACATTAAATAGTCTAGTGCTTTCATAATCAGCCCCGTCTTCCTGGAGCCTTGATGTGGCCTTGCCTTTAATATACTGAACACAAGAGCAAGCTGCAGTGCAGGAGAGAAAGACATGAGTTCAATCGTATCTTCATGTCCTAGCTAAGCCCACAAGACCTCTTCTTCCTGTCCGAAAGTTCCAAAAATTCTGCCACTTGTGGCACCAGCTCTGTAAACTAGCCACCTCCATGGTCTATTGGTTTCTGATACTGCGCTTTTCATGACTTTTCATGTTTTAGTATGAACAGTGAACAGAAAATGTGAAATTTCCCTTCCTTTTCACACAGGAGAGGTACTGTTATGAATAAGTTCTTCTGTTAAACAAGTGAATAACAGAGTATAAATCACTTTTAATGAAGCTTCTAGATTATGGCTTGGATCACACAGATTATGTCCACTAATGGAAGAGATTACTGTCAGCAGATCTTCTTCATCTCCCTCCCCCAAAGCACCTGAAGTCTTACTCCTGGGGGACAAGGGACCCCCAGGAAATTCATGTGAGGGAAAACTGAGGTCTACAGTGGAGTGGGGAAATGGCAAAAAATCCCCCCCCTTCTATTTGTGAAAATTTTCTCTGGGATCCCACCTTGTATATTCTAAGGACATGCCATTTCAGAATATTGCCTCAAATGAAAGCAAATTTTTATGTTGTTTATAAAATATTTTTACATAGAAACATAGAGTTGGAAAGGGTCTTATAGACCATCTAGTCCAACCCCCTGCCCAATGCAGAAACAGCCTAAAGCATCCCCAACAAGTGTTTATCCAGCTGGTCCTTGAAGATTGCCAATGAGAGGGAACCTAACACATCCTTAGGCACCTGATTCCACTGCTGAATTACTCTTAATGTGAAGAAGGTTTCCTAATGTCTAGCCGGTTCCTTCCCTTCTGTAGTTTAAATCCTTTGTTTTGAGTCCTATCCTCTGTGCCAACAGGAACAGCTCCCTCCCCTCCCCTAAGTGACATCCTTTTAAATACTTAAAGAAAACAATCATGTCTCCCCTCAATCTCTTCTTCTCCAAACTGAACATTCTCAAGTCCCTCAGTCTTTCCTCACAGGACTCGGTCTCCAGGCCCCTGATCATCCTGGTTGCTCTCCTCTGCACCCGTTCCAATTTCTCTACATCCTTTTTGAAACAAAACCTCCAGAACACACAATACTCCAGGTGGGGCCTGACCAATGTGGTGTAAAGTGGGACAATGACATCCTGTGATTTGGATGTTAAACCTTTGTCGATACACCCCAAGATTGCACTTGCCTTTTTTGCTGCTGTATCATACTGACTGCTCATATTTAGCTTCCCATTTACCTATATCCCAAGATCATGTTCACACACACTGTTACCCAGAAGTGTATCCCTCATCCAGTATGCATGCTTTGCATTTTTGTTTATAGCCATGTCATTTGTTCCTGCATGGACCATCACAAATGGGTAATGGTCTGTTGGTTTGACTAACTTGGCCATCTGGCCTGTGATATCCTTCATCTTTGCCACTAGCAAAGAACTCTCGGGCCATGGGGTCAGGCCTGAATACATGATGTTCCATACCTCTCAGCAGAGAGTTACCAATCACCAAGACTTTCCTTTTCTTTTTTATGTTATTTGTTTGTACCTCCATGCTGTCCCTACTTGTTCTTTCAGGTCCTTGTTGTTGTACATCTGCCAATGATTCTGTTATGTAAGCAAGGGCCTGGAATTGCTTTCTCAACTCCACTGATGCCGAGTGCCATCTTGCTCTGCTCCTTCTGGCTTGTGCTGTCAATCTCTGAGGATGTTAATTAGGAAAATGTTCTGTTTTATTGTCCCTTCCACCCTTCTCTCCATCTGTTTGCAGGGCTTGAAGATGTTTGTTGATGAAATCCTCTCCTTTGATCTCTTCAAGAGTGCCAATCCATTCCTCCAGGCTCTTCACTTTTTCTTCTAGTAACACTACCGGCTTGCTCTTATGACAAATGAAGTCCTTCTTGTCCTCAGGTAGAAAAACAAACATAGCCCTTACCACCACCACCCCGGCAAGTTACTGGAAATGGCCCTTGTTTTCTTCCAAAAAAAGAAGTCTGCTTATAATCATCATAGAAAATAGATTTTCTCCTCGGAATTCACTTTCTGTGAAGAACCCTGGCCAAAATATCTGACCTAATGTCTCTTGAGAGCAAAAGTGGTAACACAAGAAGACAACTTATATATATATAAGCAACCCCAAGCTCGATTCCCAGGCTAAGAGCCACAGGCCAAGAGCTCTTCAGCTCACAATTCTTGTGTCTACCTCTTCATTCCGACTTGGGCGGGGTGGTGGTGGTGGCCAAACCACTTCCTTCGCAAGCTAAGCTCACCACTTACTCTCAAGTCAAAAGCGCCAGCTCCCTCTCAACCCCTGTCCATACACACAACCCCTATTCTTTCCTGAAATGGGCCCAGTATTTTGTTAACATCTACCCACCATAACACTTTCATGCATTTAGCAGAAAGATGGACAAAACTATCAGGAAGTTCTATCAGGAAATCTTAGTACAACATACTGTGTGCAGAAGATGGTAATAACTGTCCTGAGTTGGAATCTGTTCTTATGTTCTAGATCACACTTCTGTTCTTCTCCACTGAATTTAGTAAGTCTTAAATTATTAGTTTTATATGTATAAAATTCAAATTGATTCCTGGAAAAAGTTTATGTTTGGGCATTGGGAATCAATCGATGGACATCTTTTTATTTCTTTAGTTGATGCCAACTCTTTAGCATTTTTTGTACCTCACAGGACTACAAACTACCACCTTTTTTAGGATTTTAATAAGAACCTCAGAGTCACATAAATGTGCCTCTGCTGCCACATGTTGCTCACTTGCCAAATTTGTCCTTTGCTTAATAAGTAATTGTTGCTTGCAACTTCAAAACGAATGTATTAAGCTCCAAGATGGATATTTACACTTTGAAACATATTCATCTGTACCACTTAGACTTATTTTCTATCGCACTTGGTGTTTCATAATTTTCAAAATGCCGACAGGCTAAGTGTTTTCTATACTTGTAAACTGATAAATTCATTTCACAAATAGATATTAATGCACAATCCCAATGTTTTTCATGAGCCTTACAGCTTTGGAACCCAATAGTTTCAGTTCAGCATTCTTCTAACCAGATCCCTTCCCAAAACAACCCTTTCCCCAGATTCACTGAAGTGCCTTAAACAAGCTGCTCTCCCGGCTTTCAGCAAACTATGCAAAAAATTATTCAAGAGCACTTTTTGCACAGAAAATAAGGCTATACAAAATTATCAGAAAGATAGTTATAATAAATGGTTAGGGACTGTAAACTCCACCATTGTATATCATTCGTTCTACCTGTTGCTGTAAGTAGATTCTTACTATGTAATTCTTTGCATTGTTTAATGTGTCATGTTGATACTTGTGCTTTGCTTCACCTCTGTTTTCAGATCTCTGGTTTTTCCAGATTTCTACAAGTCAAATCCTATTGCATTGTCTATCAAATACCCCGTCATCATATTGATTTATTCTGTGTAATCTGCCTTGAGTCCCAGTGAGAAAATATAAATAAATAAAATAAAAATCCCTTCTTGGTGCATCTATAGTTAGAAACAAAGAGAAGTAACTAGCCCACATGTTTGGCTAATTATAATAAAGTAACATACATCTTACTTGATCATTAATGCTAGCTTTTTTCATTTATCTGAAGTCTCTCTTTCACTGCTAGCCATACCTACTGTTGCCATGAGAATTACATTAAAGATTCTAAGGAAAATAAACAAAGGGTCTTTTACACATCAATAAGGATAGCTTGGGAAATTCCTGGAAATTTGGAGGCAGTGCATGGGGAGGGCAGAGCTTGGACAGGGAAGAACAGGGATGGGAACTCACCCTCTGAAGCTGCCATTTCCTCCAGAGAAACTGATCTCTCTCATCTGGAGATCAGTTATAATTCTGGGAGAATGCCAGGCTCCAATTGGAGGTTGACAACTTTAGACCTACAAGACATGACCACAATTTTTTGCCCACACTTTCTAGATCTGGTCCTTTAGCCAATACGCAAGACAAGCCCTGCTAAAATACATGGTTTCTTTTGGTCTCTTTTCTTTGATTCCTCAGTGTGTGTTTATTGCATTCCAGGCTATCATTTGGAAATTCCTAAAAAGCAGCTTCAGTAAAAAAAAATCACTGCTAAAAGTTTTTCTCCATAAAAAATGACTGATCACATGGATATAAAACAACTTTCTCACAAAGTCAGTTGATGACTGAAACTGATGGAAACAGAGAAGCAGCTAGGTAAAGCCCTTCTCTGATTTTATTATATTTTCCATGATGTATGTGTGAAAGTCCCTGTTAGTTCACCAGCTAGGCATTTCTGAAACATGAGACCAAGTGATGTGCATGCACATGTGTGTGTGTGCGCGCACACAAAATCAATATATTAAACCCTATTTTATTTTATTCTGTGTCATGTTTTCTAGGTAACTTTTAACAGAACTTGCTGAACCATGAAACCGCTTGTATGAGTTTAGTTATACAAGAAGAGTGATGACAGAAACAAGATTTAAAACGTTCATACGTATTTTGCTTATCATAACTGATAATAATATATTCATGGAGTTAACAAATAAGGTGAGCATATGCTAGGGTTGCCAACCTCCAGGGGGGCATAGAGAGATCCCAGAATTACAGCTGATTTCCAGACTATAGAAATCAGTTCCAGTGTTGCATTCCTCCCCTCAGATATTTTCTCCATAGGGAATAATGGAGAGTAGGTGTGGCACCTTATTTGGGCCCCATAAAATTGGTCCCTGGGGTTCAATCTTCATGAAACATGGAGTGTCTTTAGAGGACATTCAAGAGCAGGTTCCATCCAAATTTGGTGAAGTTTGGTTGAAAAATGACCCCCCCCCAGGATAGCCCCCAGAGTGTTTTCCCATAGAAAACAATGGTCGCATTTTTCAGAAATAGCCAAACTTAATTAGAGAATCAATTAGGAATTCAAGGAATTTTGAATTTTTCTCAGATTCAGTAAAAAAAATAATCAGATTTCCTGAATATTTTTGGTGCACTGTTTCTCTACAGAGAACAATGATGCTGTTAGATGTTATTTCAAAAGGACAAACAGAAACCAGTAATGATATATTGAAATTATTTAGCTTTTTTGCTTTGAAAATGCTTCTGGCCAATGTACAATTCTATGGAGGCTAAGTAAAGCTGAAGCTGTAAGATTTTCTTTTTGTTTGTGCTTCCCTTGTATTCAGAAGGTTGACAAGGGAGGTGCTATTGAACAAAACTAGTATTTCTGTATTCAGATATCGCAACAAACCACCGTTATACAAACGGTATTCAACAACTCAGGTTCAAAGCATGTTTAGAATCCCAGTTTATCTTCCCCCAACAAACCACACTTCACTAGGCCACCTGCATTCACTAAACCAGAAATTAATCAAATCATGGTATAAAAACTGCATGACATCTGAATGCAGCCTTATTGTTTTATTGAGATGCACTCATTCTAGTGAGATAATCACACTAAGGAACATGGAACTTTATGTTGTTTAACTGCTGGACAAATGTAATTAGTAGCCAGAATAGGAAATCTGAACTGCTTGGGGAAATCATTTGTTTTGGACAGTGCCATAAGAACAAACAAATCCTTGGTTACTCATTCACATATTCTGGAGACATTAATTACCATTTACATCTTCTTGGAAATTTTATATATATTTTCATTTTCAAAGCTCTCTAAGTGAAATGTATCCAGGAAGATAGAGTGATATAACTGTAATTGTGCTGATCATTATCACAGGGAATGGAATTTTGCTTTATCATTAGGAAATGTTAACACAGTGATAATCACTCAGCAACTCCAGAGCCACATGCGGTTCTTTGATATGCCACTTGTGGCTCTTCTGAGCACTGTTTTCCAAAGTGGGACCTGCCCTATCTTTCATGAAAGTGGTCAAGACTGTTTCCTGGTGAGACTTATGGTTGGCAGTGGTTTCCACCTTGAAACAGACACTACCATAGGAATGAATATACTGTGAGCCTCTCTGAGCTGCAAGCCTCATGCCAAGAAAGGAAGCAAATGTGGCTGTTTGATGGCTAGTTGATGGTAACTGCAGATGTGGCTCTCCGTGAGCTGTAGAGTAACTACCACTGTGAAACACAAAGGAGTTGATATTAACCTGATACCTATAGCCTGTTTCTCTTTCACCTTTTCTCATTCCCTTTAGAAACCTCTACCAGAGTGTATATTGCATTAATTACCATAACCACAGTAAGGAAAGGAACTATGAAGCATATATCCCAGTTTCAGCCTGACAAGATAATGAGGCCCAAACCAAGCCTTCATATTTCCCAGTTCCTTTAAAATCAAGGGGATGGGGAATTCTATCCAAATTGCAAGTGCTTCTGTGAAACTGGAAGACAGATTTAGCAGAAGAGTTAACCCTGTATTATGGCATTACTGCTGCAAGCATTTTCATCTCCATCACCCAGAATGTTAAAGATTCTCACACTATGGCCTTTTTGCTTCTGATGGAGTAATGTTCTGCTTCATTGGCAACCCTTTTGTAGCAGATGGAGACTGCTAAAGACTGCTTTGTATCAGGTGGTCTCATAGGATATTTAGTTTTCTTCTGTTTTACATATATAGACAACAGACTGAATCCAAAGATGCACTTCTAAATGTGGAAGGTACCTTCTATTCAATGAAGGACTATAGTGTTGTATGAGCAAAATAACTATATTCTCCCATTAGTACAACAGTCTATAGTTTGCACAACCTCTCACACAAGCATGAAAACTCCTATAAAGCCATCTGAAGTATGATGGTTAGCCGTAAGAGGCAGCAGTACCACAAATCTGAAACTGCCTCTCGGGAAAAGTCTGCCTGACCCCATCCCTACTTATGTTCTGCAGTCTAGTGAAGATGGTCATTTTTATTAGGGCCTTTGATTTATAACCATTTCTATAGCTGTAGATGGTTTTTTGGCTGCTTGTCATTTTATCTTATCTTACTGTATATTTTTAAGCTAATGTAAGCTGCCCTGAAAATCCATTTCACGATAGCAGGGTAGCATATTATTATAAATATTATTATATAAATAGCACTGCAGAAACTCTTCTGCAAGCAGTTACAAATTAGCACTAGCATGCATTTTCCTTCTCTGTAGTTCTAAGGATCCAATAAATTTGTCTACAGATTGGGGTCACCTACAACTAAAATGTAGCGGAGAGGCCAACACTTTGGCTAACCTCAGCATGTCCTGCTTTGCCCCTGGAATGGCCAGATTCTCCTGCCCTTTTCAGCATCCTTTTTGCAAAAGCTACTACACATTTCTCAAACAGAAATGTCATCCCTTTTCTTCCTCTTCTCAATAATTTTCTTGCATGTTATCAGTGTCTCCTGACTGTCCTATAACTGATGAGAAGTATAACCAAGCATCCTTTTCAAGAGGGCTCAAGGTAACCTTCCATTAAGCCTACAGTAACTTAGCTCTATACAGCAATTTTAAAGGTTTTTTTTTTTTGCATGGTCAAGTTCACACATTTTATGAGAAGCCTATGTATACCGGCATCACACATACAAAAACTTTTGTAACCAGTCTTCAACTGTAGGCCTACATTTGCAGTTAGTCAGCTGTTGCTTTTCTAGAAAAAGGTAGCTGCAAACACCATGAATAGGAATGTTCCATCCTAACACTGAAATGCTTTATCTCCTAGTTAATTTTTTCCTGTAAACATGTGATTTGCATATTGACCACTTCTTTCAATATACAATTCATAATAGCCTAGGTAACAAAGCAATAACTTCAAAAACCTTTTTAGCAGTAACCCCATTAACTTGGGTCTTGGGAAGCGGCTGGAGATCAGCATTTAGGTACCTGCAGCACAAGACTTGCTTGCCAATTGGCATATTCTTATATGGTGTTTAACATCTAGACAAAAGCCAGTTTGGTATAGTGGTTAAGAGCAGCGGGGCTCTATTCTGGAGAGCCGGGTTTGATTCCCCACTCCTCTGCTTGAAGCCAGCTGAGTGACCTTGGGTCAGTGACAGCTTCTAGGAGCTCTCTCAGCCCCACCCACCTCGCAGGGTGATTGTTGTGGGGATAATAACAACATACTTTGTAAACTGCTCTGAGTGGGTGTTAAGTTGTCCTGAAAGGTGGTATATAAATCAAATGTTATTATTATCATTATTAAAACTATGTATAGGGGATAATGCCTCTCTCCTCCCGACATTTCTCTGATCACCACTTTCAATTAAACAATGGATAGGGTTATTATCTCAAAATGCACAGACAGGTTAACAATCAGCAGTAACCTACAAATTGATGATTTTTATCAGTTTTCAGAAAGGTAGACATCCGATATTTCAGAATTTAAGTAGAGCCCAAGACTCCTTGCAAAGCACCTAATAATTATTTCCATTATGTCTGAAAAACAGAATATTCTTGTGGAATGCTCATAAAGCCAAGCCATTTTCTACAGATTTCTGCATGAAACTGGTTTCCTAGAATCATAGTTACCTTGGCTACAGTAACTGATTTTGCTTCTAATTTTCTCTCAACTCATCAGAGTTCCAGTAAAACTGAACCAAGAGGTCAAATTCCACTCCAATTTGCCTAGAATTTCAGAGGGTCAGGAATAGAACCTGACAACAGTTCTATGCACTGAGAGTTTTCTATGCTAAGATCTTTCCTTTTACACTGCAGATTTCTTCAACTTCATGACATTTCATATAATTTTCAAATAATTTTAGTTTGTGGCTTTTGGCCAGACTTCATGTGATAGGGGACATGCATGTTCAGAATCTCCCAATGTTTTTGCCAAAGAATCTGTGAGAGTCCCTGATATATATCAAAGCCATAGTGAGAAGCTGAATTAAGTAAACCACCAAAAAAATGGCAGTACCACACCTCAAGACCCAAAGAACAAAACATCATTAAGAAAAATTATTTTGGATCATCTCTCGTTTTCCCTTCCCCACGTTTTCTTTCCCTTCCCCTCATAGATTCTCCTCTTTCCTGCTTCCTTCTCTCCTTCCCATACACCTCTGTCTGCCCCCCATTTTTACCTTTCCCCTTCCTCCCCCCATTGTGGTAGCATCTCCCTTGTGGCCCAGTTGCATGGCACCAGCTGAGCCAGGCCCAGTTGCACGGTGGAGAATCTACAAGGATTTGCAGATGTACTTCACTTTTTCCCTGTATCCCCTTCCCCAAACTATTAACTCCCTTCAAGCAGCCTCCATATGCTCACCTTTCTCTACGTCCTTCTCTCTTTCAAACCCGCTAAATAACTTACCTTTTATCTATCTCCCATCTTCATCTATACTTATTAATTTTATTCATTTATACCCCACCTTTCACCACAATGGAGACCCAAAGCAGTTTACATTGTTCTCCTTGCCTCCAATTATCTTCACAACAACCCTGAGAGGTAGGTTAGGCTGAGAGTGTGTAACTAGTTCAAAGACACCCAGTGAGCTTCCATAGCAGAGCAGTGACTTTAACCTTGGTTTCCAACATCCTACTCTGAAACACTAACCACTATACTACACAAGCTTTAGGGGGAGTGTTGAACAGTAGCAAGCCACCAGGCCTGGGAGAATCATGCATGTCTTGTGGTATCAGGTGGTTTCTTTTGGGCATGGCCTCAATTAGTCCTCCCTTAAAAGCCAAAACAGCTCTGGAAAGGGCCCTGCCTCTGCCTTCTGTCTTTTACTCACGGAAACCAAACCTGGAATACTGGCTAAATTGTTATGGTTGCCCAGCAACAGCCACTGAGGGCATCTGGTTAAAGCTACAGGTCCTCAGGTATCATGTTGTTTTTAAACCCTCCCCCCCTTTTTTTAAAGATTTCAGATTTTTCTGCAAACCTGGAACATTTTTTCAGGTATGTAAGATCTCTCTTGCCTGTTCATGGCTCCAATCTCCAGATTTAAGTATCCAAGATCAGGGCCATTTGGCTATTAGTATATAAGTGACCTGTAGTAAAAGATACATCATCAAGAATACCTTTAAGATAAAACATTGTAGAAATCATTAATTCATTTTATGATATGCTATACAGCAGGAGTGTGTTGAGTGGTTCCTACACAGACTCCAGTTGTTCCAAATTTCAACTCATTTCCCTGACATTCAAACCTATCAAATGTACACTTGAAAACAGAAACCCTCCTTAAATGAGACAGAGAAGGAAAAACAATTTTTAGGTTTTTCAAGCTCCATTATGTTAAAACACAACCATATGTAGGCATTCTAGAACTCTCCAAATTTTGTACTGCATCAGCAAAAGTTGAGTTAGCTCCGCTACTGGTGGCAGCCCACTCTTCCTCTTCTCCTGAGAGCAAGAGCAATTTGGTAATGAGTTTGAGACCATTCATCGTCTCAGATGCTCTAAAGTGAAAGTGAAGCACATTTGGCCCTGGACTGGATGTGAACAACAAGCCAAAATCAATATAGATTCCAATTTCACTAAGTGATTCTGATTATGACTCATCCCCCAGGAAGCCAAATCCAGCCACTTTATGACAGGGCACAGATATATTTAAACCCAGCTCTTTCCAGGGAAAGCTATAGCTGCAATAATTCACAGGTTAATAAGCAATTGACTTTTTAAAGTATTCAGCTGAACAAATAACATAAGTTCTTGCCATAGGCTTGCTGAAAGGCCTCTGAGTGAGGAAGGCTCTGATGGTACCCAAAATAATGCTTAAGAAACTCTAATGAACCACAGCTGTTAACATCTTTCTTAAAGCAGTTTCGGAAATTCACTCTTAAATTCATGCACACTTCATTTGAGGTACTGATTATTCAAAGGCACAAGTCTGAGATTTTGGAAGCATGCTTTGGAAAGAGTAAGATTGATTGAGCATCTTTTACAATTTTCGAAGTAGAACAGAAATGTTGAAGAAACGGTACACAGGAAATCACATATATGCATATGTGCAGTGAATGGCTAAGCATAAATGAACCACTGGAAAAGGAAAGGTTCAAAATGAGTTAATATTGCCAGCAGCATCACAGTCTATATAAAGCTCCTAGGACTGCTGCATTGTACTCTATGTAAAAAGGGAAAAGGGGAGGGGAGCTCCATGTATGTCTTTGTGAACTGCTTGGGGAAATGGTTAAAAATTCATCAGCATGCTAGTTAGCAGGCACTAGCCTAACTATACTAATCGTATTTCCACAATATTAAAATGTTTGCACAGGTTGCCAATTTGGTTCAAAAGCTGACTATCTTTTTCTCTCTCTGATTTTTTCCTTTACTGCCAATGAGTTAAAGACATGATACATCAGAGTAATTCTGACAGCTTTCTCTGACTGGCAGCAAAGGTACACAAAACAGAGGCTTAGATTATACAAGTCTTTTGCAACACCTCCAAGTCTGCATGACTATAGTTTCAGGTGGATAGCTGTGCTGGTCTGTGCTGCACAGGTGTGTGGTGTTGTGTGGCTGAGCAGTGATGCTGTGTATGAGAGTCACAAAAGTACCATACTAAAACATCCTGAACACTGCATAGATCCAACTAATTCATAATCTTCACTTGAGACTGCAGATCTGCCAGGCTAATTGGCCCATATAAGCAACCCAAGTGATACATATAGTCATGACATAGGGATAATGAAATGCAATGTTACCATATCCTTGGAATGAAACCCTGAGTATTTTATGGCATTGTTTACTAGGCCTTTACTGTATGCAAATAAAGAAACCCATTTATAAACACATATACATTAAGACAGTTTCTTCCAGCTCTCACTCAGCATAGCAGCTGCTTCGCTCTCAAACATAAGATTTTTACCAGTAACAAAATGTTCCAGATCACTGTCACTGACAAACACTACAGATGTGTTATTAGCATTTTTATGAACCAGAAGAACAGTTCTCATAGCAACTGTGTTCATTTGACACTCTTTTCTCCCTGAACAGTACTTGTGAAATTATTGTTCCACTAGGCTAGGTTTGTTCCCAACAGAAAGGGAACACATTCTAGGATGCAAAACAGAACAATTCATCTTGACAAAATTCATTGTGTGATGTATAGAAACAACACAACTTCCAATATTCTTTAAGAATTCCTCAAAGTTCTATGCAACAAATCAGGAAGGAGTTATAAACATTAAGAAGCTTCAGATTTTTCTGTCCAAGGAGGCAGGGCTTTTAAAGTAATCCCTTACATACTACAAGTTGCTGGATGGGTAGGAAGAGGATTTCATTCTGTGCAGAATATAAGAAATGGAGATCATGAACAGCAGGCTGCTACATACAGAGGGCTGCAGACAATGTTAAAAATTCATACTCCTGTGAGCCTATCCAAGACCTGGTTTCTGAACCTTCCCAGAAACTTACCAGATACCCTAGCCCTGACCCAATATGATCTGCACAGAAACAGGACTAAAAACCTGTATTTCTTTCTTCAAAGGAAACAGTAACTAAACCTGGGATTGTCAAGATACAGACCTTTGTTTTAGATAACAAATTCCACCCTTGCATCGCAAATCTAACAACGCACAAAAACAAAACAGGAATCTTGTGGCACCTTAAAAGTTAACAACGAATTTTTTATTCCAGTGGGCTCTAGTCTACAAAAGATTATACTGGAATAAAACTTTTCGTTTTTAAAGTTCTGCAAGACTTATGTTTATTTTTGCTGCAACAGACCAGCATGGTTATTCCTTTGGAACTGATAATGCACAGAGTCTTTCTACAGCCCAGGCTATTTTAGTTTTACTATTGAACTGAACCTGAAAAAAAATGTACACCAAGATTCTAAGGGAGTGTGTCTTTACAAAACAAGAAACATACCTCTAAATTACCACAAAAACTGTTCTTGAAAATATTATACAGGATAAAGAATATGTAGTAGCTGAAGTATATTCTATATTAACTATGAAGATGTTATTGGTAAAAAGAAAAAGTGCAAGAAGATTAATCAGCTGATTCCATGTTGTTTCCTTTGCTCTGATTCCTAGGATCCCTGCTCCAAGAGGAATGATTACGAGATTGTTTTACTGGATCAGATCACCTAGTTCAGCACTCTTGTTTCCCTCTGCAACCACAAGAAAATATCAGGAGATAATCATCCACTGTCCTCATCATCTGGTAATCACATCATGTTCCCTCTGAACACAGAGATTCCATTTTTAGTCATTATACAAAAAGGTTTGTACTTTATGAATTTGTATTAGTTCTTTCACCTTTCTACTGCAGAACTCCACCCCCTCCTTAATTTCTGCATCTTCCTTTACCTGAGTTATTCTATTGCATCATAACCCTATCTCTCACACTGCAGAAATGCACCTGTTGCTGGGTTGTAAGGAAGGCATGACTCACAAGAGCATATCTTGGTTACAGGTTGATTTTGCTATCATTTTTCCTTGGGAACTTATTATGCTCCCACGTTCTGATTTAATAAAAGTGTTAAAGCTTGTAAGACTTTAAACACACATTATGAGCAAAAAAAGGAGATGTTAAATGTGGTGTAATCAAACCAGAATAATCTCCAGCAAGCTGTCACTTTGAGTGCTGTATACATACATCAGTGAGACAAATATTCTGCAGTGATTCATGGAATGCTCTCAATTTACTGCTTCTACTAACACATTATTTCCCCAGAACACGTGCAAAGTAGAAACACATTTTGCTTCAGAACCTCTGAAGTCAATCCCTCCTGGAATGTTCACATGAATATTAAAGGTGCCTTTTGCCCAGTGGTAAACCTTCTGCTTGTCAGACCTGTGACCACATCAACAAGTTATATAGGAGATAAAAGCTTCCAAGCTCCACAGATCTTGCATGGTGCAAACAGGGGTTTTAACATCCCTCTGTGTTTGGCAAGCCATGTCTTCAAGCTAACACAAAACAGCTTAATGGCAGTGGTAAAAAACCTGACCTGCTTGACTTCTGCCTGCAGGTGCCGGAGCTGAAGGCACTGTTCCAGCCGCTTGTGTGTCTGATCAGCATTGAGCTCCAGCTCATGCTGCTTCTCATGAAGAAATTCCAGCAGCTCTTGCACTTGCGTTGCTAAATCGATGTCCTTTTCACAGATCAGTTCAATGCCTGTAATGAAATAGATGTCCTCAGGTGGAAAAGCAAGCATGTATGCTGCTGTGGCGCAAAAAAATACCCTGCAAAAATGCTGTGACCTGTAACAACTGTCTGAATCTTTCTCTTGGCAATTTAATCCAGACAAACTCATTCACATTTACAGGTGCTCTGTGAAGCACTGAGAAGTCCATTTTCTAGCTGCTAGAATCTAGCTAATCATATGTTTTCTTTGCAGCTGGTGTTATGTAGTAACAAAAAAAAGTTTATCTTTTGCTGTCTGTCATGACTGTGACAAGGGCCGTTTTCACGTGCCTGTAAACCCTCCAGAAAATCGCGCAAAACTCAAAGCATGATGGCATCTTCATAATGCAATTTCCCGTCATGATCCCGTTTAATGGCGTGATGACATTAGAAATCATGCCATTAAATGGGATCATGACGGGAAATCAAAGACAAACGAGGAAAACCCTTCTATGCTTCCTGTACTTGACAGTTTATGAAATAGGTTACCTCTCACTGAAGTTCACAGCAAACAATTCACTGATTCATGTGTATTAAAACAACATCATTCTTTTGCAGTAAGTAATCAGATCAAAGAAAAGAAAAATGGAGAAGACTGGTCTCCAAATAAGAAGGAACTTTGAATTAAAAAGCAGAAAGATGAATTTACAGACCTTTTCACAGGCTGTTTATGAATTCATAGGACCCAGACTGGTAGGTTTAGTGCAACTATTCATAATTCTATGGTCTGCTCAGGATCAAAAATTAAAGGATTGATTGCAGAAAAGAAGTTATCAATATGTAGCCTATGGGCTCCCTTTAGGCTACCATGCATTCTTATACAATATCTGCACTATTGAAAGAAACATTGTCTGAATAAATGACTAAAGAGCAGAAAGTGGTTTTAGAATTGGGGATCAGCTATCCATTCTTAAGTATTGTTCTGTTAAAACACTAAGGAAAACCTAGACAAAGCAATTGATTGTGATTCTAGTGCAACTCTAGTGAACTGAGTGCCAGTGTAACTGTGTTATCTATGTAATCAGAAAACAGTTTCAGCACTAAGTCTTGGATTGTTAGGGGATATTTTCAGATTCTGTCTATTAATTAAATTCATGGCCACCTGCTTCCAATGTATTTTTGCAGTCAGTTTCAATATGATCACTACGTCGAAAATCAAGTTGATTTTTTTATGATTAGGTTTGAATTATTATTTTCATTCAGAATTTCAAAGATATAATTTCTATGGGCCTAACTACTCATTCATTCATTCATGCATGCATGTATGCCTACACTGGCAAATCTGTCTTGGAATCTCATGATTTTAAGGCACTAGAAAAGCAAAGAACAGAAAACCGAAAAACAAACACTGGCACATAAAACCCAATTTTCAAATGGTTCCTGCTTCCTTTGCTGAGCTAGCCATGGCTCAGGTAGGAATGGGGAACATTCATATGGTTTAATGAAGATATGCAAAAGTGTAATCTACTAGAATCTTTGGGTAAGACAGTAAACATTTTCAATCAATTTGCAAACCATTAAGGACAAAATTCTAGTATATAAGCATGTTTCTCAGGAAAAAAATCCACAATGTATATGTTCAAAACCAGCTGTGTTTCTATGTTTTACAAAAAGCAATTCACTCAGTAAACTTCTGAGTATTTTTTCAAAACTGAAAAAAACAAGGGAGCATTTTTAAAAAACCCATTTCTGTTAATACAAATCAGCATTTGAGAAGACTCAGCTTGTAATTGTGTATGCCAGCAATGTGACACAAAACTGTGTGACATATGACAAGGCAGAAAGGGCAAATCATTCATCACAGGGCTGCTGTCTGCCCTTTAATATCCTCGGCCCTTTACTGATTGCCACTGATGAGCTATCTCAATCAGAAATACACCAGCCATTGCGTGCGACTGAAAATTGTGAATGTAGTCAGATCAAAGAAGTGCAGTATAGTCAAGCATACTAAAATGCTGGAAAAGTCCCAGGGATACAACATCATATGAAGGCTAATTATAACAAATGTGTGTGATGCCTAGCATTTAGAATGAATCTTGTTCCCAAAGGGGAGGATAAGATTACCAGGTTCTAAATGTGAAGTTCAAGAGCCATTCTATCTTATTTGGTAATAAGCTGTTTCCTTTTGGCCAAGAAATAATAAGCCACTCATTTTCACTTCTACTGTATGTGCTACACACAGGAATTTGCAAGATCACAGTTCCTATAATGCTAGTGGTTTGGCTTGTCTCCTTGAATTTGCTTGTGCTTTAAAAACACCAACGCTGAAGGAACTGATTTTTTTAACAACAACAATAATAAATAATTTATTCGATTTCTAGCCTTCCCTCCCCGCGAGCGGGCTCAGGGCAGATTACAACCATATCATAAAACAGATGAATCATTTAAATACATTAAATACATTAAAATCAGAGTCAGCAATAAGTACATATAAAAACCCAAGATGGTGGCTCCTAATTAATCAGGGTGGTTTTTTACCCCATGTCTGCATTGGTATCTCAAATAGTTGATTGGACTGAGATGAAGATTACAGTATTCTCAGGCATAAATACAACAAAAAACAGACAGTATGGGGGGGGGGATTTTAATCAAAAATAAACTCTTTTCTGAACTTTTAATTAAGATCAATTCAGCATTTCCTTGTCCCTTGGCAGGGCAAAAAGATGAAGGCTTTGAGATCAATGTGATTTTTAATTTTTCTTAGGCTTTTATTTTCTTCTGAAAACAGTATTGTTCAGGAGGGTATTTCTTAAAGGAAAATAAGGCAGTAGTATAAGGTTGTAGGAGCTTTTATAAAGAGAACAGGATAGTAACTTGTTTCAATGTTTATCTTGCTCTTACTACATTGTTTTTTACTTTACTTCATTCTTTTTTTTGCACTGTTTCTAATTTTTGTGATCCTAGTCCTATTGCTCTGTTTGTTGGATGTCTCATGCTATTTGATTGCATTGTCTTCTGTTGTGTAATCCACTTGAGACTCAATGAGAAAGGGAGGATATAAATAAAATAATAAATAAAATATGAAAGCAAGCCAATCTGAGCTTTAATGGTGGAACTGGAAGTGGAGATTAAATTAAAAAGTGGTAGGCCCAATTTCATTTAGACAGCAATCCAGGGCATATTTATTTGGTAGCAGCAGCAACTACTGAACAGTGCTAGTCCACTGGATTCTTTGCTGTACTCTCATTGCTCTTAAACGTGATTTGTTTTGTTATCCCTCTAGGTCTCTGTTTTTATTTGAGCCATAGTGAGGGGCCTTGGCTCAGCAGTAGGCCACCTGCTTTGTATACAGAAAGTCCAGTTAAAAGGATCAGTTAGAGGATGATGAGAAGGACCTCTTCCTGAGACTATGGTGAGATGCTGCTATTCATAGTAGACGGTACTAACCTTAATAGGCCAATGACCTAACTCAATGTAAGGCTAATTCATGTATTCATGTGGCTTAGGAAGGCCCTCCGCTGGGGGGAGACTTGGCCTTCCAGTTGCTTAGCCTGGGTATCTTTCTGTACTTTCTGCTCCACTTCTCCCACCTATTCCTCAGCGGCCTTCCCTGTCATCCTTCCCCTTATACGGCTGTCCTGGAGGGAACTCCCCACCCCTCCCACCAGGCTTTGCCCTATCCCTGTGTGCCCTCCACCGCTGTCTTGACAGGCAGCTGCCCTGACCTGTCTGGACCCTCCTGAGGCCAGTTGCCATCTCCAGCCTCACCCCAGCTTCTAAAGCCCAACTGGAGGGCGGGGCTGGCTGGTCTTCACCTCCTCCACCTTGCTTGCTGCTGTCTGAGTGCTTCCTGGTACTCCTCTGCCCCCAGGTTGCCTGGGACTGTTTCTGGGCAGCCTTGTTGCCCAGCTGGCTGAGAAGGAGGCATCTTGGTTCCCTTGTTTTCCCAGGGCCTGCAGACCTGCTGCGGCTCCTCCCACTGTGTGGGGCAGGAGTGGGCCTGTGTCACTCCCCTGGCCAGGCTAGCAGCAGCAGGTGCTTGGGAGGAAGCCCACATTCGGGCATCTTTGCTGTGCCTCCCTGCAGCAGCCAGGAGGGTTTGCAGCGGGGCTAGCTTGTTCGGGCCTGCTCTTGCCGCTGCGGTGGTGCCCGCTGGCCTCTCCTCGGGCTGTGCCACCCCCACCTTGTTCCCTGCTGCCCTCCAGCTGGCTGTCAACGGCAATGTTGGCTTCCTCAGGGGCTCCTGGCTGCTGAGCAGGTGAATGGGGGGGGGACGGCGTGGATCCCTGGTCCTAGACTACTTGGATGGGGGAACCACAAAGGAAGACTCTGCAGAGGAAAGCACTGGCAAACCACATCTGCTTCTCACTTGCCTTGAAAGCTCCTTGCTGGGCTGTCATATGTTGGATGTGACTTGATGGCATGTACGTATATAACCCAGAATGCAAAGAAGCAGACTTATTCCCTTCTGAGTTTACAGAATACAATGGATTTAGAAAAGTGTCATTCTGCTTAAGATGACATTGCTAGTAACTGTGCATTTTTTTCTTTCTAGTATAATAAGGACAGATTCCTGCCACAGAAATCTCTCTGCTCATATTACATTTGCATACCGCAGAATATGTCATGATCTTTAAAAAAAAAAAGAAAGAATATGTCATGGTCTTAAAAAAAAAAGACTATGTCATGGTCTAGCCTACCTGAGGCCTGGACTTCCATGATGTACTGGTGCAAATCTTGTCCTTGCTGGATGACCTCAAAGGTCATGTTGTTCATAGCCAACTTTCGTTCAGTGTGTCGCTGCAGACGCTGCTCTGCCAGAGTCAAGTCCTCAGTATTGAAATCATTCATTTGCCTTAGCAAGTCCTCATTCCAGGCATCTAACTCAGCTGTCACCTTCAAAATGAAAACAAGCAAGGCAGGTTAATCATTCACGGTTTTCAAAAATCTGATTACAAAATCAAAAATGACTTCATTGTCTCTAATTACAGCCTCTAATTCCAAGCCCAAGAAATTTAACAGGAGTCAGTATATAAGTTTCAATGGGGTGCAGAGGCAAAACTTTATTTATTACAGGGCTTTATGAATTTGAGAGGAAGAGTGATTCAGACAATGTTTATTACAGTAGAATCTTAGAGGTAACATCACCTTGGCCTGGAGGTTATTGGCAGTTTAAAAGATGTCCCTCCAATCTTTCACATGCCACAAAATTACATGAAGTTGCCTGTCTGTGAGAATTCATAGGGCTTATCTAGGCTTATTCTGTTTTGCCTGACAACACTAGCAGTGAAAATATATTGAAATATTCCCTGTGTAACTCTGTATGTAGCCTAAAGGGACGGGGATTTTTGAAACAATGTATAAAATTTTCTATTATTATGTAACATCTATACAATATTTTTTTCATTTGCAAAGCACTTTGGAGTATTCTTGTGTTTGCCTTTCAATAACCTGTCATTCATCCTGTTTTACTCATGGGGAATGGAGAACAGATGTAGGAACTTGGCCACACCATGAGGTAAAGGCTCAGGACTTTACTTCAGTTGTTTCACATCAAATTTTCTGTCGGCTGGGCAACACTGGTTCTTAAGAAGTCACTTTTTCATCTGTGCTTCTGTGCTTCCCTAAAGCATAATTAAATTCTTAATGATGCCTGGTTTTTTTTTTGCTAGAACAACATCATGACACCATCTTTCAATTTACATG
Organism: Eublepharis macularius; assembly: GCF_028583425.1. Taxonomy (NCBI): domain Eukaryota; kingdom Metazoa; phylum Chordata; class Lepidosauria; order Squamata; family Eublepharidae; genus Eublepharis; species Eublepharis macularius. The sequence goes on along the minus strand of NC_072791.1, from coordinate 167,386,726 downwards.
GTCCTGTTTGCATTGCACTTGATAACAACAACAATTAAAAAAAAAACAATGTTCAGTTTATACACTGCCCTTCAGGACAACCTAATGCCACACTCAGAGCAGTTTACAAAGTGTGTTATTATCCTCATGACAATCACCCTGTGAGGTGGGTGGGGCTGAGAGATCTTGGAGAGAGTGGTGACTGATCTAAGGTCAGGCAGCTGGCTTCAAGCAGAGAAGTGGGGAATCAAACCCGGTACTCCATTTTAGAGTCCTGCCACTCTTAACTACTACACCAAACTGTGAAGCTCCTATGAACCTTGATGTGAATTAGGCTATTGGGTAGTTTAATCATTGCTTCAGTTAGAACTGATTTGATTTTTAGTGATATATTTTTAGTGGTATAGTCTAAATTCCAAAAGGTTTTCTCCTCCCTAATATTCAGGATGCTGTTATTACTCTTTGTCACTGCAAATTTCCAAAGCAGATGGGAATTTGCTTTCTAATCGATAGACTTGACACAGACATGACATAGAAATGAACAAATGCACTGCTTTCTATTTCTTTTTGTTTAAATATGTTGGCAGGTGAGCTTTTTGTCCAGATAGGATGCTGAGATTCCTCACTTATTTCTATTATGGAATATTTATGCAATTTATATGCAACTAATGCAAATATAAGCATCAATTATTCTGGCAAATTTCATTAGCATGGTTGGAAAAAAAGATAAGCAGTTTCATCTTAAATGGATAGAAACTTGGATTTAGGAATGTAAAAGGCTGCCAACAACTTCAGTGGCATCTCTATTGCAAATATATTCCTTTATTTTTTAAGTTGTGGACACAGTTTTAAGCCAATAGGTCCCTGCTTGTGTAAAAACCAGGCAGTTAAATTTGTAATACAGCAGCAGATGCTGACTGTATGTAGTTGCATACCGGCAGTAATTTCCAATTTAAATCTTGTCTGATGTCACTACTGCAGGGTCTTGCTGTTAGTGTGATGAGGCTGATCCTGCCTCCGTGCCCTAGCCCTAGGGTGTGGATATAAAAAACGCACAGGAAATTTTAAGACAATGGAACAAATAATGGAAGATATGGCCTTCAGGAAAAATGTATTAAAGACCTTGAAAACCTTGAGAGTTTTGGAAGGAGCTTGGGCAAAGTAGAACATTTATGCAGAACATGGCACACCAGAAAGAGTTCTATAAGCAATCAGAATGTTGCATCTGCATCTAATGATGCAGAATTAGGGAATCAGACATACGAATTTCTCCAGAACTTTCTGTGATTATTGATTTACCATAGCCATTGTACACAACCATATGCATCTCACAAGATAAACATAGTTTTATGAATGGGGCCTAAAAACAGTGTTCTCACAGGGTTATAATGAAGTAGGGCTGCCAGACCCTACTTCAATGGCTACCAATCCACTCCCAAGCACAATTCAAGGTGTTGGTTTTGGCCTTTAAAGCTCTACATGGCTTGGGACCATCTTCTCCCATATGTTCCTGCCTAGGAATTGGGATCACCGGGAGAGACACTCCTGACTGTCCCATCAGGTAAGGAAGTTCACCTCATTGCTGATCTTCAGGAGGCAGCTAAAGCAGTTTTTATTTGGGGCTGCTTCTAATTATCTTTGTTTCTATGTTTACTGGCAGTCCTAAATTGTATTTTTAATTTTTTAAAAATTCATTTTATGATTGATATTTCATAAGAATCGGAAACATATAAGCTTCCTTGAGTTCCTGCAAGGTAGAAAGATGACTAATAAATGTTTTAAATAAATAAATAAAGCCCAGAAATGTATACAAGGAAGCATATGAAAAACCAAATTCTAGAAAACTAAATTCTAGGAAAGTATCATATATTCTAATTGTGGCTGCATCTTTGAATACTTAAATCTATGGACTGGGGCCACAGAGAAAGAAAAAAAAATCCCTGCAAACTTGGAAGACACTGTCCCTGGATCGGAGAAAAATATGAAAACTTTTAAAAATGGAGAGGGGTTTAAATTGCCCCTCAGACAAGGACATTGTCTGTGATGGGTCCCAAATGTGGAGAAAGGCAGGGTATACATGAAGTAAATAAATAATAAATGTAACTAAAGAATGGAAAGTAGATAAAAGATAGGCTTGTTTGTGATAAGATTGCCACCAACGTGGCAATATGCAATGGTCTTTACAACTTTTGAAAACCCAATGGAAAGTAAAAACATTGGTGCTGCACCACAAGAAAGTAGGCTAGACCCTCTAAATTGGGGGAGGGGTATCAGAAGGAGTGAATTTTGGAAGCATGCCTAAAGTTTACAGTTTCAGTCTCCCACTGAAGTTGGAGAAATAGTTTTGAGATGTGGGAAGAGAACTCATATCCTCACAGCAAGTACACCACTGATAGTTCTATTGCCACAGAAGTCTTTTTAAAAAAACAGAAAAAAAGCCTGACATGACACAAGGATGAGGCAGAGCATAGACACACATCCTGCTTTGGAAAGACTAAGTGCTGTGCAGCAACATGAAACATGGCGCCCCTCCGTGCCCACTCAAAATCTGTTCAGGCCCAAACCAAATAGTTCTTTAATAGCAATGACAAATGCATGTCCTTAAACAATTCACATTTCAAATGTTGGATTAAATTAATTGTATGCAGAACAGCTGCTCTGAAATTCACGAGGAGCATTTCCCTAACAGTGAAGAGAATGGGGCAGGCCTGACTCCCACAGAGCTCTGCACGCGTGCCACGAAGCCCCACAGAACTCGGGATCAATTATTATCATCTGAATCCTAATAATTCCCACTCAGTATTGCTCTGGATGCCAACTTATTATTTTGTTTTTATCCGTAGTTGTTAAAATGTTGTAAGTGTGGGAAAATGGAAATATTTCAGCAAAGATAAGCAGATGCCTACATGAAGACAAGAAAAATATTAAATGGTTCTGCAGAGCATAAAGAACCTATTACTGAATATTACATTAGGTGTTTTTTATGTGAACTATATACCACAGACTTTTAATGAGACTACAGGTGCAACTTGCACTCAGCTGCAATAGTCACTGTCAGTTAACCTCACACAGCACGTAAGTATAGTAACATGACAGACACTTCAGCAGTCCCTAAAAAAATGCAATAAGTATCAGGGACTTATCCCATTATGGCCATGAGCTCAGCAGGTGGCCTTGGGTAAGCCACCCCTCTCAGCCCCAGCTCCCCATCTATATTGTGGGGATAATAATAATACTAACTTGTTCACCACTCTGGGTGGGCACCGCTCTGAGTGGATTTCAGCTTAGTTCCTTGCCCAGACTTCACTACTGGACCCCAGCAACAAAACTGTGCTCATTTACATCAACAACGAACCCCTCTAGAACATCTGCTACTTGAAGGAAAGGTACTGTCACTTTGCCTGGTGGTATATTTATTAAGTAGTTTGGTTCTGCATTAGCACTTACAGATCATCCTCCTGTTTTAGTTTAGTGTACCTAATTTACAGTTGGCACACTACAGCCAAGTAAACAGCAGACTATCTAAACTGGTGGTATTTAGAATTATTATGTATCCTTACATTTAAAGAGACATAGCATTGGCTATACTGTGCGTGCGTGCTATGTGCCATCAAGTCACTTCTAACTTTCGGTGACCTTGTGAATTAACAACCTCCAAAATGTCCTTCATTAACAGCCTTGCTCAGATCATGCAAACTGGAGGCTGTGGCTTTCTTTATGGAGTCAAGCTATGCCATTTGGGGTCTTCCTCTTTTCCTATTGTACCAACCTGTAACCGAGACGCACTAAACTATAATGGGATCATTCAAGATCTATAATGGTTATGCAAAAACAGAGTAGGAAATAAATGTACCACTGTATGAAGTGACCCCCATCTTCCCAGTCATACATAAAGAATTTAGGTGCCAGTCACCTTCATAAACATTAGTTGGATTCCATACAATGGCTCCTAATTGCATGCGTCCCGTAAAGAGATTAGTCTAAAATACATTAGAGAAACAAGTCTAACAAAGAGGTCTAATCTTCCTACAACCTAACTTTTTTTGCAATAGCTGATGTCCTAACTTTAGATTATGGCCTAAATTTCAATTTAATTCTACTGAGTTTGTAGAGGTATATTTAATCCACTTAATATTTGTTTTTCTTTTATTCTAAAGTTCTGGACTATAAAGGTATTTTTTTCTTATTTCATATCATATTATTATTTCATATAACATGTCAGACCAGTTCCCAAGTTTAAAGATATTTCTGGCATAATGATTTTGTTGCAATTAAAATGTACATGTACTTCCTATTTGTAGCTCACAACCTGCATACATTTTGCTCTGGCAGCACTTTTACTAACATAATACTGCATTTTCTGAAGAGCTAAAACACAATATCCTATACTCTAGAAAATGCAATACCTCTCCCAGAGAACACAGTCACAGTCTTGTGTGAATTGTGGCTATTCAGGGCAAGGCCTCTGATGTTATTTCTTGACAGAAAAAGACCTAACCCCTTTTCTTTGCTGTGTGGATTTTTTTTCAGTTGTTCTCCACACCTCTTTCATTCTGATATGTTCTCAGGTCAGACAAGTTTGAGTGCTTTACGTGTTCTTTTTCTCAACCACACAGACATCACATACATATTCTAAAGACACCAAGACTATTCTGCATCAGTATTGTATGATACTGACCTTCTGATTACATGGCCATTGAACATGTGTACAATTATGCTGTTTATATTTTGTAAGGTTTGCTAAAATGTATGTGTCTGTGAAAGTGTGGTGTATCCTAAATCGTAGTGCAACTTAGCACTTCAAAAAGGGAACAGTCCAGATAGCCCTTTTATTTTAAAGTGGAATATAAAGTGGAGTATCATGCAATTGCTGCAGGAATGACAGATGAACAAACATTGCAGAAAATCAACAAGGTATTTGGGGCACACATTGAGTTGGATGCTGACTCGCATTTCTGGAGGCACAAGAATGTTCGCAGGCAGAGTGTGACCTTCCTGTCTCCCCGCTCTGTTGGGAGCCCAGAATGCTACCAGTGGGGGGGGGCAGCAGGGGAAAAAAATCAGACTCCATGAGGAGAAGTCCTTGTGCCTGAAGAAATGCTAGTGAGAGGATGCAAGCCACTGAATGGCTGTGTTCTGACCTGATTGTAAGAATGTCTATAGAACAGGCAAAATCTGATAACAACCGTTTGGGTTTTTCAACAAAAGTTTTACCCTATGAGCTTCTTCCCTTTCCTGGCCCAGCCAGCTTTTACCTCAATGGTATACTGTTCAAAAATTCGAAGCTGAAGGAAGATGTCTAGCTTAATCTTTCTTTCATGGAAGAGTTCTTCCATCTGTACTTGGGCTTCATCAAGCTGCTGAAGGACGGATTCAATGTGGCTGATAGAGCTGTTGTGCGGCGTTTTATTGTTAGAGACAGCTGAATCCCTGTGGTAAAGCCAAAGAGGAATAGTTTTTAAAAGCAACAAGAAAAACATTAAATGCTCTCAGTCTTATGAATAGTGCGAGAAAAAAGAAAAGGCTGGAGAAAGTTGTATCCAGGACTTACCTCCTCCACTTGCTGAATACTTGAATTTCCTGAATGCTACACAAAGAATTGTACCTATCCTTTCATATCTGGTGACATTTTGACCCTTACACACTAACAAGGAGTTGGAGAGAAAGAGGAGGGAGTGAATGGTGCATAAATCTCTTGAAGATTCTGGCAATCCTTCTTAATTTTATTCCAGATGTCTCCAGTTCCCTTGACACAAAACCTGCTGCAGAATCTTCAACCTCAAAGCTGCTATCAGCATGCTGCATACAATCCTACTAGTTCAGCTCATTAAAGAATCCACTGCTTGCATACTGAGCATATTACAATTAGCTGTATGTAGTGTATGCAGGGGCTAGAATGCTGCATGTTCTAAACCTTGAGAGATTCCCACCCCCCTAGAATTACTAATGATTTCATCAGCAAGAGCTAAATAGATGCAAATTGGAGGGTTCCTGCTCAGAAAACACCCAAGAAACAAGGAGAATAAAGGGGTACAAACCAAGATATGATAAAGATAGCGAAATTTCGTACAATGCAGAGACAGAGTTGTGCATCCCTTTCTACTACAAACAGAAAGGAATCTATATTTATTACCTGCAGCCCCCCCTTTGCACCCTGTGGGGTGGCATGATGAACCAGCCATTTTCTACAAATGTAGCATCTCTTCCTGGGGTCTATGTGGTTTTTGCATCCCCTGCAGCTATTCTTGCCAGCCATCCAATTAAGGGGCTAGTCTGGCTTGGGTGTGGGCCCTGGAAGGTGGATTGAGGAGGGCTAGTTCTCTCTCTAGTCCACCTGCCCAAAATAAAGAGAGCTCACCCAACATGTTGGCATCATTCTACTTCAGCTACAGCAGGCAGGCTGAGGGACAGGGTTCTTCATCAGGTGGCAGGTGGGTTCAGTGGATCCATTTCCCTATGCTAAACCAAACATCTACACCTGTAATCAATAAAGCTGTGGCCTTTTGTACTCCAGATAATGTTGTTTGTCTTTGTTTCATGCCTTGCTCTCAGCCACCTCTTGCTGCTCGGGCTGCAAACACATTCCATTCCTTCACAATGATTTCAGGTCTTACTGCTCACACTATGTACTCATTTTGGCGGATGGGAGCTAAGCCTGCCTCCTATCTCTGATCATGACAAATTGGGGAGGGGGCAGATTTTACCCTTGCACCAACAGTTTTGCCAACTGTATCCCATTCACTTTGCCACATTCAACTTCAAGGGACCCCAAAGGATAGTTCTGTTCCTCAGAGCCAGTGCATACGTTCTTGGCTAAAGCTTTGCAACTTTTCCCTAGTAGGTTCTTCCCATGACGTCCTAGCAACATAAAAACGACGACTGGGTTTTTTTAAAATATAAAAACTATATAGCCATCCAGAAAATAAATACATATGGATTCAGGAACCACATGGGTGGGGGCTGATGACATAATTTCTTAATATCTGATTATTGCTATGGGGGAATGTTTGCCACATGAAACAGATGTGTGTGTGTGGAACAACACACACCCTTAAGATTTATGTATTTAAACTATTTATATCATACCTTTCTACAATGTCCACAATGCTTTATACACATATAGTTAGAACACATATATTAATGTACATCTTAAAACTACACATCCTGCAACATATATTATGATGACATGTTAGGGTGCATGTATGTAAGATGCAGGCAGTGGGGAATTAGCAAAACATCTCCAGGTGCAGATTTTCAGAGACATTACCCTCACTGGAGTCCCTCAGGCTGAAGCTCAATCCACCTTCTGCCAGGGGTGGGTACACACAACTCCCCCTCCCCATAAATGGCATCCATTCTCTAATATGGGAGGAAAAAAGAGAGGTAGTCTGGGAGACCACAGGATGGCACTAAACTTGCTTGTGGTCCCAATTTTTTCAGCATGTATTTCACCCTTTTGTCCATGTCCCAGATTGCTGCCGTTAATCTGGTTACACACAACTCAGTAGGAGTCACAGAGAACTGAGTAAGCTCCTACCTGCAAAGCCTTGCACAGTGTTGCATTTTTTAGTCATGCTAGAGTGTAATGGCATATTGCAAGAATGTAAGACTGTGAGAGAGACAGAAAGAAAATGAATGTTGGGAACTGGGCTGTTACATATCTGTGGAGGTTTTGCATTTGTGTGCTTTTCTCATTTCCAAATTTTGGTGAAAATTCTCCACTTTAAAAAACCCTGCTACCCAACATGTTAAACCAGTCTGTAGAAATAAACTACATCTAAGGCAGTCAAAGTCAGTTAAAGGCAATCTTGCAAAAAGCCAGGGTACATAAGAGTAGACCATATCCTTTTGTATAGGCTGCAACATCTCAGCCATGTTGCTGCTGCTGTCTTAAGGAAAAGAACATAATGTCATTGAAGTTAGTTAAAATATCTTAATTCACAAACTTGGCTTACAATTCATAATGAGAATGCAATTACCAATAACAGATAATTTGAAGGTATGCGTATTCAACATATGCAGCTATTCAGCCCGTTAAACACAAATCCCCTGCAGGTGGTAAGATATTATACTCAATGTTATATGAAGGTACATGTTTTATTTAGTAGCACCGAGACATAGCATAGCAGGATATAAATCACTAGGCCTCAGTTACAACAGTTTAAAAATACTCTCCATATGTACTTTAAAAAAATTATTTGCCCATTAAACATTTAATCGCACTCACTTTATCTTCAGTTCTTCTCTTCTCATCCATTATACTCAGTGGTCCAAAGTGATTTAAGATTTTTTATTAAATCATTCCTTGGCAGTTACAATAAAATAAAACATTCGGAATCATAGTAAATAGAATAATAGAGCTGTGAATAAATTATTCCATTAAATTTTGTGACGTCTCTCTCTGCCTCTCAGTTCACCTGTACCACTGGTACAAAGAGTTTACCTGAGCTGCTGGATTAGGTCTTCACCTTCCTTGATGACATTGAGGGTTGCATCTAAGGTAGCCGTTTGCTGTTGCTGGAACTGCTTAATGAGTTCCTGAACTGCATCCACAGAGTCTGCACAGACATCTTCCAAGAGCTCCTTCTGCAGATCTTCCATCCATGTCCACAGCTGTGGAGGAAGAAAGGAAACATAAATGAAAAAAACATGGGAGGGGGCAGCAAAAGAGGAGGGAGAAAGGGGGGAAGAGATTGAATTTTAACCCTTTAATCCTCTAAAATCTGCTCAAAGAGAATTAATCAGACTACCACAAGGAAAGCAAATCAGTTCCTCAAGGACACTAAATAATGACATTTTAAATATCTTTTATGCCAGTTGTTGATCCATGAAATATTATTAGAAAGACCAAACAAAAATAAACATATACTATCACTAAATGAGGAATAGGCTGGCTTTTTATAAAGAACTGCTTTTATTAAACAAAAAATTCTAGAATACAGAAAATAAGAAAAAGTATGTACCAGAACTGTATAGGTATAGGAGATAACCAAACTGCTAAAATAGTAGTGAGAACATATTGGTTATACCACTCCAGTTCTTATATACAATTTATAAGTTACTCATCACTTCTCTTTTTTCTCTGAATCTTACTAAAAAGAGTATACAAAGTTATTTTTAGTCAAACTGTCTTTGACAAGGGGTGTGTGTGTTTGTACACTAGTCTGCGATGAGTCTTCTAAATACTAACGCTGCAAATCTAATAAGTTAACTCTTCCTACTGGACTTGGATAATATAGATTTCATTAACAATCTTCGGGGGGAGGGGGAAAATACAGGGGTCAAGTTCCAAACTAAAATAAAAACATTCCAAATAAGTATTTATTATGAGTGTACACAAGGTTCTAGCTAAAAAATAGTTAAAAACATAGGGCCTAAATTATAGGCTACATGCATATGTTAAAAGTAACTAAAGAATTCTCCATATATAGATGATGCTACAGTCCAATGGTCTGATCATTAACAATCTTCACCTGAATGTGCTATAGTATATATCACCTTAAGGAATACCACTACTTCTAGTATTACTATTGAGATTCAGGAAACTATTATGTTTCTGTAAAGGCTTGTCTCTGGGTTTAACTGCACATTATAACAATATTGTATCTATTATGTCTACCCCACTCCTGTTCACCAGATGTGCTCTGTGGAGGGTGTCTTGTTTTTTGCTGTAAGTGTGAAGGTTCTGATGAATCAAGAGACTTCTAAAGATATTCCTGGTGGATGGTCATAGTGCTCCTAGTGGCAAGAACAGAGAGGAGAGAGTTCTAAGGACAGGCCCTGTTAACTGCAAGACTTAATTTCTTGCATTTGGCTAAAGAAATGTCTTGTGAATTCTCTTACTCGCATTTTTCCACCTGCATGTCCTTACAGGAAAAGTATATAGAAACAAATAATTCCCAGGTTCATGCAGGTTGATCCAGCACAAAGAGGATGGGGGGGGGGCTTAAGCTTTCCCCATCTTTGCTAGTTTCCCAACCCAATGTGGCCCCAGGGAGGTGCTATTTGCCCTGTTGGGGAAACTGGTGTGTAGCCCATCAATGTACTTTAACCCATTAGCACACATAATTTTTTTCCTTTCTGTGGCCATTTCAGCTTTGAAAAATAATATGAGGAGGGGAGAAGGCCTAAGACCCCCACACACACACACACACAGAGTCCCAATCCGAATAAGGCTGCAGGCACTTAGGAATTCTGAGCATGAAAGTCATATCACATCTGGTTGACAGGACTACGGCAGACATCTACAGGAAACGAGGACTTTATAACGTATAGTAGTTAGGCCTGATCTAGGTGACACTGAATGTCTGTTGTAAATTGAGCTTCTTTATAATATATTTAGCTATTTATAGTCTTTTAACCCTTAATTTTCCATATTAAGAAGGTAATTGCTGAGATTACCTTTGACTAAGCTTCTCTAGAGAACCAGTGTGTTGTAGTACTTAGAGTGTCATACTAGGATCTGGAAGACCTAGGTTCGAATCCCCACTCTGCCTTGAAAGCTTGCTGGGTGACCTTGGGCTGGTCACTCACTCTCAGCCTAACCTACATCACAGGGTTGTTGTGAAGATAAAATGGATGACAAGAAACTTTTGGTCTCCATTGGGAAGAAAAGCAGGCTATAAATGATTAAATAAATAAACACAGCTGCTACAGCTGCTAAAAAGAATCTATTTGAGGCAACTCCAGTGTAGCTTTATTGTAATGTGATAATATATGGCAAATGCCCCTCTTTATAAATGCTGCAAAAACTTAAACAGTAAAGAAACTGAGAAACAGCAGGAATACTCAGTTTTCCAGAATGTATTTAATATGCTCTGGGGACTCCCACTTGTCCAAGTTTCCCATTCACTTTAATGAAAGGTTAGGTGCAAAGTATACAATGAGAAGTCTGTGTGGAGCTACCTCAGCTGAAGAGAATGAGGAAGCTTTTTCACACAAGGGACATTGGATAAGTTCCTAAGGGAGGCAGGCCTGAACAATCTCTCGTACTTGCCCACACTTTGAGAAATTCTGAATTGTATCCTATGGGAAAGACCCATATGCACAAAATGGAAGGCAAATCCCCGCTCCGGGGGCAGCCTGTCAACCCTCCCTCACGTTGTTCCTGGGGTGGTCCCTGTCCCTCTCACAGGACAGTTCCAGCCACTCTAGGAGGCAGAGTCTAACTCTTTCTTGAAGAGACTTTTCCTACTCAAAATTGCTCCTCCCCATCCTGTTCTCCCTCGTCTAGTTGCATGTTTATGAGGCTAAATCTGCAGTTGTAAACCTGCTGAATACAAGCAGCTTTGAGGAGGTCCATTTTGGGAAAAAAGCCTGCATTAAAAGTGTTCAACAGCTTCCTTCCATCACTCCTCAGATAAAAATTGCAGCCTCTTGAGGCTGCCTTTCATCAAAAAGAAAGCAATCAGAGCTTCATTGCGTAATTTGTGTATACTTACTTGCCTATAGCATAGTTTGTCCCTTAGTCCTTTGGGCCCCCAGTTGAGAAATCCAAGGATCATTTGGAAATTGCTACACTAAGGAGTAAATAAGTAAGCATCTGATACATATGCAGCCATATTGGTTACTTTTTCACCAAACTGATGTTGCAGTTTAAATATGACAATAGGCTATAAAATATAACCTGACTGAATGATTGATTGTATTTATACCCTGCCACATGGCCCCAAAACCCTCTGAATGGCCTAAATAAGGAAATGTGTTTTTGTTTATCTTTTTAATGGTGACCCAAATACATTCCAAATTGATACACTAATTCTAATTGTCTAGTTGGGACTATTAGTCAAATGATAATTCCTCTAAGTGTTGAGATTAGAATTTCCATCAAGCTGCTCACCAGGGAATGTGAACAATAATAGCCAATCCCTAACTCCCATCCTAAGAAAACATTCTAAAAAATACAGTGGACATGTGATTGTTAAGCTTTCTCTGAAGTGGGGGTGCAAAAACCGTACCATGACTGTAATCAGCCAAAGTAAGTATACAAAATTGTGTAATTGTACAATAATTGCATAGTTGTACAAAAGTATATTTTCCACTTAATACATGCCCATGCTGGACATTTACTATCTCCATCTTTGGAAGAAGCAGAACAAATTGGAAGGCAAAATAAGTTTGTTCCAGGGCTCTACAAAGAGAAAGCACACAGTGTTAGAGTAACAGAGGAATGGAGTTTTGCTGACTTATATCTCAGAGGGAATTAAGGATGCACATCAAATACAGGGGATGATCTTAAATTAACAAATCTTTGATGGATCACCTTGTCCATAATTAAATAAAATTCTTCGATAGCATAAATGAGTTACAGCAAATATATCTGAAGCATGATCATCCAAGGAGGAAAAGAAAGGACTACAAAATGATGAATTATTATATTCTTTTCAATCTGATGCATTAGTCATAACAATAGCACAAACATGAAGGGGTTTTTTTTTCTTCTTGAGTAAAATCTCAGTGTTGTTCCTCTTCTTGCTTTGGGCAGAAAATGCCCCAGGCAAATATACTGTTGGGGAGATTATTGCTTCCCCTTAGCACTACACACAAGAAAATCACTAATAGAGGGAATAACACCACAACCACCAGCAACAACATTCAATTTATATACTGCCCTTCAAAACAACTTAACACCCACTCAGAGTGGGTTATAAAGTGTGTTGTTATTATCCTTATGACAATCACCCTATGAGGTGGGTGGGGCTGAGAGAGCTCCGAGAAGCTGTGAGTGACCCAAGGTCACCCAGCTGGCTTCAAGTGGAGGAGTGGGGAATCAAACTTGGTTCTTCAGATTAGAGTCCCGCTACTCCTAACCACTACCCCAAACTGGTGCATGAAGGAGGGCTATGATCATGGCAGAGTCAATCCTTATCTCCACTTGTTCAGGCAAATACAAGCACAGAATCCGAAATGTACACTAGGCTTGCCATCCCTCCCCTTATAGTGGAAGGCCTCCCATTGGTAAGTCCCACTGCATGTTGGGAGAAATTTTTTTAAAAGCAACGATGCTAACATCACTTCCAGGTACAACTAGAAGTTACAAAGGATAGCTATAGGAATTGCAGAGTTTCTGGCTATTGCTAAAGCTACTGTAATGATTTTCTTTATTATAACCTTCTTTGGATCTTCAGTTCAGCTTCATATAATTCCAGTTGAATGAAGCGATCTACACTGAAAGCTTTTGGTGGCAGTGAAACACTTATGTGAAGCAGCAATATATAGGTTACACAAACAGGTGGGGTTAGCAGTGGGATTCAAACTCCAGACAGAAGATGTTGTCGAGGTATAAGCCTGGGTAAAGTAGAGAACACCTGAAGCTCTGTGTGAGTGGAAATAATAGCTGTTGGTTGTGACCAGAGACCTCTTGAGGTAACGTAAGTTTTAGGTATTGCAGGGAGGAGCTGAACTGCAGAAAGACTGACAATGAACCAGAGTTAAAGTTGGATTCTGCTGTCCATCAGTGGAAGGTGCTGAAGGTCACAGGCCATTCTCCTCAGCTTTACTCTCTCCACAAAACAGCCTTTTCCTATCATGGGAACATTTATTTCTGGGATTAATAGTCATGTGGGTTGGGAGACTGTAGTGGGGAGGGGAAAGGGGGTGAAACCGTTCCCTCCGCCTCTTTTGTGAGCAGAGCTCCACTGACAGAAGAAATGGAAGGAAGTAATAACAGGAGGACATGATCAACTATACGCTAAAGGCACCAAAGTGTACTGATCCACTGTGCTGAAGTGTGATATTATCCAGTAATGATTAGAGTGCGGGTTTTGTTATAATGGCTCAGCTCAGACATGATGTGAAACCATGGCTTAATTAAATTAACCGTAGTTATCTGAACCACGATACCACACTATGGTTTGTTCAAGTACTTCAAACCAGGATTTAAAGTTAGAATACAAAGGTGGATTATTAACTACAGAAAGTCTTGGTTTTATGATAAGTATGACTGTGGTATCTTGGCTTAACCCTGGATTGTTTTCCCACCAATGCTTCTCATCCCACCTACAGTGTTACCTGGCAAGGGCAGCTAAAATGAAATCTCTCTTGCCTTTAGCTGGAACTTGCTAACACCAAGAGTCTCCCCAATCTCTGCTCCAAATGTGTCTTGCAAAAAACTCCTCTCTCCACCCCCACTCCCACCCCCACTGTAAACAGCAGTGCAGCAACCTCCTTCCATGCTTCCTATGGAAAAAAGCAATGCCAATGGAGCTCCATCATAAAATGCCTATGCACCATCATAAAGTGGTTTATACTACCATTCTATTCACATTTACTGCACTGAGACAATGGCCTGGGGAAGGAAAAACAAACTTCCTGCTCCAGTTTTCCTCCAAGGTTCCCCTCCCCATTATTATTTGGTCCTTGCTTTTTTGTTCAGTATTGTGGATATAACACAATTCACCAACGTGTTTATTGTGTGAGAAGAGACTGGTAAGGGGCTTTTCCAAGGGCTTTATTGATGCTTTTGACTCTTGTCTGACCACTGACAACTAAATGGTTGGCAAGCAGTGTTTGCAGGAAATCAGAACTAGTTGGGGCATATGAGTGAAAAGCTGGGGGTTAGAAGGGATACAATATCTGCTGTAAATGTCATGTTAGGCACAGAACAGAGGTGGGGTGTTCAAGTGGGTGGACTAGGTTGAGTTTTTGAGTGAGAAGCATAGGAGATTATTTTCCTCAATTTGAGGGGAAGATAGGGTTAATGTAAAAAGCCTGACACTTTCCTTTGCTAGATGGGGGAGGGGGAGGTGCAGTTTTTTCAGTTACAAAGCTTCCCAATCCCAAGACTAACATTCCTGCCCTCATGTGGCCAGTGGTGAGCTGATAATGCAGCAAAGCTCTGCCATTAGTTGGGTCCCATGAAGTAGGCTGGGATAGCAGCCAGGTCTCTGGTAGGAGCAGGAGGAAAGAATGACCATGCTAATGCCAGAATTTGCTGAGACAAGCCAAAATTCACTGATTCTGAGTGGGTCTAATCATGGTTTCACTAACTAACAGCTAAAATATATTCCAATTTTGCATTATGTCTGAACCGAGCCACAGTGTAACATTCAGAAATGTGCAGTGAATATCGATAAGTGGAGCTTAGAGTTTCTTTTCCAAAATTATACTTGAATATGGTCCTCTGTCTAAATCTCTGCCTCATTTCAAGCGCTCTGTCCTGAGCCTCCTTAACTCTAACTCTCTCTAGCGCTGATACAAATAAGGTGATGATATCATAACTTGCTCAGTACACTAAAGACCTTGTAGCAGATGAGGCAAGGTCTAACTTCACCCTTGGTCACTCTAGTCTACTCTAGCCTGCTCTGAGACCTCTAGCAAAGGAGCAGCAATAACAGCACTTGCTCCTCATGTTAGAATATTTTTAGAAGATAAAGGTCAGCGTTTCTTAAGGAACCACTCTAGCCTTAACTCATTTGCTGCAAGATTTCAGGTATGCTGAGAGGACCATTCCCTAAGCGCAATGAATATCTCAGAGCAAATAAGGCCTGCCTACCACCATCAAGGCATATCCACATGGGCTGTGATATTACCCTCCCCTGGAGTGCCAGAGGCCTCTAAGCATGAAAGGTCTACAAACATCTCAGACTATACTAAGCTCACTGTTGACATACTTGCAGAATGGGCTCAGAACCTTTCAAGTGGGTTCTGGTTCAGCTCCAAAATGCTTTCACTGTTGCCAGTGCAAATACTATATTCTGGCCGAAGTGGAAGTCTGCCACATTCCTAGCAAGAAATGTGGCAAGAAGATATTATTAATACTTAAAGTAAGGTTGACTTTGTTGCTTTTGTACAAGGAAGATCTGTAATTAGAATCCCTACCTCTGCAATGCCTAAAAATCTGATGTTCCCAAGTTCTTCAGGGGCCAGATTAAAACAACCAATTATAATATCTTCTAAAAATAAATGTGTTTAAGATGACCGTACTCAGCATGCAAAAGCCCAAGGACATGTATGTGGGGAATTTATCATCCATTCATCCCGTGTTATGTTAGCTAGTATGGCTAAATAGGCAGAGGTACTCATTAACTATAATTCCATTCCTTTCCCCCCCCAATGATAGACAAAGCATTCTCCCATTTTAAATAGTCTTAATTTGTCTGTAACTATGAATCTGGAACCAATTAAAAGCAGACACAATCAAGGATAATCCAACTTCTATGCTTATTTACAGATTAAGGACAAAGTTGGGTGAAAACAATTAGTGTCAACATTGTTAGCCCAGAATTTCACCAATTTAAATTGATAGTATAATGTCCATCTCTAGCAGATGCAGCACACTGCATTAAAAAGGAGTAGTAGACTGTCTGGAAGGAACCATGAAGTTCCCACCCTTTTCTCTGTGTTGAAACACTGCACATATTCCCAGTCAAGGAATGTAGATTCTCCGACTTCTGCGTATTTCCCCCATTGTGTGTGTTATGATTTACTAAACATGATATAGGACTTAATCCTGATAAGACATTGTCAAGTGTTTTGCATGACTTCCACACCACTCCCGCAGAATTTCACTAGTAAATCATTTGTGACAACTCTGAATCATTTCATAAAAACTTTCTAAGGATACTGCTTTTTGTCAGGCAAAAGTAAAATACTACTGAATCAATCTACTTCTGAAAGTTTTCAGTTTGATTTTTGTCATTTAACACAGATTGACAGTGCAGTCCTAAACAGAGATGTGCATGTGATGTGCCATCACTTCCAACTTACCATGACTTTATGAACGAAAGACCTTCACAACAGCCTATAAAGGTCAGATCTTGCAAAGTGAAAGTCATCATGGCTTCCTTTATTGAGTCAATCCATCTTATATTGGGCCTTCTTCTTTCCCTACCACCCTCAACTTTTCCTAGCATTATTATCTAAGTTTGTTCCTAGCTAAGTCTAAGTTTGTTTTTTTCTCTCTCACACTCACACCAGCCAGGAAGCTACAAAACACCCATCATGTGTTCTCTGCAATTGATACTGCTCTACTACCTTCCTACTAGTAGTTTATGGAGGCCCAGTTTTAATACCTAGAGGGGAGGGGAATTCAATGCTTTCTCCAGACCAGAGAAGCCTTTTGAATAATATTGATAATATAATAATGTATTATTAGAGCCAGTTTGATGCAGTGGTTAAGAGCACCGGGACTCTAATATGGAGAACTGGGTTTGATTTCCCATTCCTCCGCTTAAAGTTGGGTGACCTTAGGTCAGTTACAGCTCTCCTAGAGCTCTCAGCCCCACCCACATAACAGGGTGATTGTTGTGGGGATAATAATAACATAACTTTGTAAACCACTCTGAATGCATGTTAAGTTGTCCTGAAGGGAAGTATATAAATCGGATGTTATTGTTGCTGCTGCTGCTGTTATAAAAATGTGTGTGCTGCCCTTCCAGAACCTGATGGAAGCAGCTTACAACTAAAACAATGAAACAATACCAATATAGTCACATAATCAGATGAAGTCCCATGGACTGAAATGGGTAGAGTCCTACTATCTTTGACTAGATTGTTCCCTTTCACAAGAATGGTTATTTTCAGATCAACAAAATATTTGCTACTGTCTTCTATACAAGCTGTAAAATTCCACTTATGAATAATTTAGAAGCCAGTGTTTTTGGAAAGTTAACACAGTCTCCTTGACAGAGCTTTCACTTGGAGTTGTTATGAACACTTTCTAACTTGCCATTTCAGTACTTTCCAGCCCCAGTACTGTCTGGTAAGCACATTGTAAGTACAGAGTATTATGCAAGAGACAGCTTGCATCACTCATCTAATAAGATGGGAGAGGGGTCCCTATAAAGGCAAATAAGGAAGAAGAAAACAGGAATGAGTTTTGTGGATTAGTTTATATTTAGTAAAAAGTAGACATAGTTAAATTTTTGAGTTGCTAAGGTGAACAACATAAGACCCCCAAATAACTGTACTGCAACCTGCTCTTTTTAATTCTCATAGCAAGGATTTAAAAATAGGCACTAATAATGAAACAGCAAAGTATCACAGATGAAGTGAATTTATGCAGGGCAGGTTCAAGGCAATGAACAGGAATTACATACCACCAGGGATTTGCAAATATGATTCTCTATAGTTTAAGAAACAGAGTGCCAGCATACTGGATGCTTCACATGTTACTATCTCTGACACAGAGTTTAGTCTCTAACTTTATCAGAACAATGGAAGTTAGTGGTATATGAATAGTATAGCATGATGTTGCAGCACAGAGTTACCAACCTGTCACAGACATACAGGCTGCCATCACTCAAATGCAATTTATTTTAAATTCGAGACCACTTAGAACGGCCCGATTTATTAGAATTCAGGATGAGTTTAAAATAGGCAGGAAGCTACTTTGAAATGGACAGGTGGCAAGTTCAGACCTGAATTACCAGACCAGAATTACCACCCCATATGAGCCTAGACAAATCTGAAGATCCTCAAAACAAACTTTTCTATCTCTTCTACCTCCTTAAAGGAGGTAGGCTTAGTGACTGGTGGGATAAGGATGTTACCTGTGGTGGCCTCATCCTTGTGGAATGGGCTACCCGTTGAATTAAGGGCTGCCCCTGCTTTCATGAAGTTCAGATGGCAGTATAAGCCTGTATTGTTCAGGCAGGCTTTTTCCTGCCTTGGCTTATACTGTGTTTAATTGTGTTAGTGTTTTGATAAATCAGGTTTCTGATTGGTTTTTTAATCTGTTTTTATTGTAAAGCACCTTCAGCAATAAGAAAAAATGTATAGAAATGTAGTTAGTAAAATAAAATAAAATAAAATAAAATAAAATAAAATAAAATAAAATGGAGCACTGTGAGCTTTCAGTTTAGAAAAGACACAGCTAAGGGGGAACATGACAGAGGTTTATAAAATTTACCTGCAGCCACGCCAGCAGCAGGAAAACTATACAAGCCCCTCTATAGGAATCAGAGACACCTACTGAAATTGGTGGGCTCCAATAAACTGCAATCACCTTTCCCCGCCCCCCTACATCACCAGAGGAAATCTTTGCCACAGAGCAATGCTGAACTGGGTTCAACAAAGGAGTAAAACTGTCTGAGTATATGCCCTATTATTCATGACAATGAAGAGCTGAGTAACTTCACATTCATGTTATTTGTACAGTTTCCAAGTGCTATGAGTTAGTAGCTGATAATCAGTTAAGTAAGGAATTATTTATATCCTATTTCTTTCAGAGATACCAAATTGGAAAAGCTATTTCTTTTACCAAATGTTGCTTGTAAAATTATGGAGACTTTTGAGACAGACATACTTCTTCCTCAGGCATCAAACTATCAGACCTTAATTGGTGGTTTTAGTAAGTGCCTGAAAGGCCACAATATGTAGCTAGCTTCATGAGACTGTAAATTTAACAAACTTGATCTAAACAATATATAGGAGACTCCATTTTACACCAAGCATACAAAAAGAATACTATAAACTCTTGGGGCAAAACTAAGAACAAGAAGAAGCATGGTGCTGCTACTAAAAATGGTAAGCTTGTGTTATGTTCTCTGTTCCCCCTCTGCAATGTCTAGTACAATGCATCCCTTGGTTTGCTGTCACTAGGCTGTGTATTTCCACAGGCCCATCATGACCAGCAGCTAGTTACATAATGGAAATACATAATGACATCAGGAGGACACTATAGTATATAGTATTGTACAGAAAAGGGGAGGACTGGACACCGTGATGTCACTTTCAGTGACAGCCTTGTATTTCTTGAAACATTTAGTTAGATGCCCCCTGAACATGAAAAGTCATTTTCCAGCTACAAGAGACATAGCGGGAGAGGAGCTAGGATACAACTGGGGCTAGTGAGCAGAGCAACTGGTAATTGAAGCAAAGGCAAACTCCTGATCTAGCAGGATAAAAGAGTGGTACCTTCTGCTTGCAACATACACTCAGATATTTAGTGATGCACTGACCATGTGCTAGTTTATACAATATGCTGGGCACAGATGTCCTCCCAACATTTCAGGGAACAGCACATTCCTGAACAAATGCATTGCTCACTCTGCCCCAAAGAAAGATCCTAACAGTAGGAGTAATTTTCATTTCACCGCTCTGTGACTACAGTATTGTCTATGAAATGATTTTTTCCTGCTTGACTTTGTTTGCAGTCTCCAAACTGTTATGCTCTACCTATCTAATATCTTACTTATTATCTCTGTGAGCCATATGCCAGAAGCAAGATCACTATAGAGGGGGGCCGGAAAAGCACCTTAGGGGAGACAAGACCCTGCTGGAAGAAACAGCAGATGGACAAAATGTGCACATCTCCAAAAAACAATTATGAGCACACATGCATACTTCAAAACACCAAACAAATTGCAGCGGGAGGGGGGGTCCTACCACAAACCAATCTTATACTGTGGTATATCTAACACAATGCATCAGCTTAAGCTATTATTAATCCAAATACATGAACAGACCATTCAAAGCCAATGTACAAATACTTGTTTAATTTCATGAATGCACATTGTCCACAATGCTTCAATCACAGCTAAAAGTCCATGACACTTTGCAGAGCTCTGAGGGAAAGGAAGTATACACTGCAGACCATTTCCTTTACATTAGTTCATCTGTGACCAAAGTCGTTTGTTTGCTCAGCCTCCCCTAACTCTGCAGAATCTTATTACAAATCACTTGTTTGTAGTACATAATTCCGCTAATATGGCAAAGCCTTTGGCTTCTGTGGGTTTCTTTATGGCATGCAGATGCTATAGTGCATAAAAAACAGTGATTCAGGTTAATCCTTCTTCCCCACAGAATAAAATTTATCTTCTAAAAGCACGCACTGCTGAGCGGCCAATGTACAAAATGAAAAAAAAAATGTGAAGAATGCTTTAATTACAACCTTGGGAGCCACCAATTTCAGCCTCTGCTGTGAGAGTTCCTTATCTTTGAACATTTTTCACTTAGACTAAAACAGCATCTAGCCTAGTCCTGACTGACAGTACCTTCTTAAATAGTTACACCCTTCTAAATCCTCTGACTTCAAAGGATTTAGAAGGGTGTAAGTGATTAGGACTGCACTGAGAGTCACTGAAAGCCATGGAGGGACAGAGATTTTGGACACACTTGGGACAGGCCATAAATTAATACCATCTCCAGTTATAAGGTGATTTTTGTTTTAGGAACATTGACTAGAAATGATAAAATTAACTGATGTTTCATTAAAAGGAAAGTCTTTGAAAGAAAATTTATCACAGACTATGACCCCGTTTGACTTAAATTCTTTTAAAAGTCTCAGATACAGTACAATAACTATAAATGTTACAATTTACTGATATAATTAGTATGAAATCAGTGAACTTGCTGTATTGATAAGGTACTGCTGTACAACTTGCACAATCTTATAATTATACATTGCTTGCCCTCTTAGGAGGATATGCAGATCAAATGAGCAGACAGTTTGGCATTGGCTGCCTGAAAGATATAACATACAGGTTGTTCATGTCTTCACAGTTTTTATGCTGTACATTCCACATTCAGTCAAATGCCTTGGGCAACATAAATTGCATTACATTTTACAGACTTTGTGACAAGAGACGCAACATTAACAAAAGTTCCATAGCACCACAAACATCCTACCTCTTTAGTATGAGTGTGAAAGGAGACAGACATATCCAAAAGAAGTTTTCTCTGTTCTACTCTTCTGACAAAATCCTGAATCCGCACTTCAAGATGCCGTGCTGCTTTGTAGATCTCTTCAGGGTCACACTCTCCAGTCTGAGCCAACTGCTCTGCAGCTTCCAGTAGCTTGTCTGCATTAGTGTAGGTATTCTATCAGCAAAGAGAGGAAGGAACAGAGTGTAAGTAACAAACCGTGGTAACTGAATTTCTAGGACAAGAGTTTACAATTTTAAAGCCGTGGAAGCCAGCATCTCAAAACAACAGCAGTTATTCCGACAGATGCTCTCTGCCAAAGACACTAACAAAATCTCCACATAGACTAATCTCCAAAAAGGCATGAAATAGTTTCTCATTTGAAATGTGCACCCCCATCCAGAGCTAGGTTGTCTAACAGATTAAGAAGGCTGAGCATTGGCTTATTTCCGTGATCCCTGGAATCCTTCAAAGATGTCATAAAGAAGCAACTCAGAGTTTAACCACTTCAGAGACAGAAGCTATCTCCAGGGAGATATTTCACAATGTGTTTTTCTTATGAAGAAGCGTTGACGGCTAGCACGTTGCAACATGTAAATCATATAAACTGGGAACACTAGCCCTGAAGAAAGTAATGATTTCCCCCCCCCAATGGCTTTTGTTTATTTGCTAGGGAAGCAATCTACCAATGAGAATCTGCTAGAGCAGATGCAAACATTTATTTCTCATGGCAAGCAACAGGACTTAATAGGCTTTCCTGTTTGTTTGATTATTTCCTCTACACTTATCCAAGGCACACATAAGGACTCTGAGATGCACACAGAGCTACATGATGCACACATCTCCACTGTATGCATGTGATGTTAAAAAGAATTAGGCTATGCCTGCATGTATACAGCTTTGTGTTCTTCAGAGCCACATGAAGTTCTGTACTCAAGTCAAAATATTTAAAATTACTTCTACATAGTACATTCCTATATTTTATTTATTTATTTAACTACTGCTACTCTGACTTTTGGCACAAATATATCCCCAGGCAGCTTACAATATATACATCATTACAAAACGCCACTAAAATACTTATATAAAATAACATGGTAAGAGGCTGCAAAAAAACCAAAACAAAACACCTAATTCGAACCTAACTGAGCCAGCAAACTAATCTCAAGGCAAGTAAAACCGGAGGCTAGGCGGAATCTATATGTTTTGGCAGTCTTCCTAAAAAACATCAAAGAGACACCAGGCAAGACTCTCGGAGGACGGCATTCCAATAATCTTGGTGTTGCAACACAAGAGGCCCGGTCTTATAGAAACACTCAGTGTCTTTGTCCCAAGACATTTAGGACTATAAAGGGTTGAAACCAGTCAGGAGAGGCTGTACCATTCAGGGCAAACAGACCACTATTCCACCTCATTCAGGTGGAATATGATCCCCTTCAAAGGAGGTTTGCTTATCCCTTTTTTAGAAGGACTCCATGGTTAATTCTGAAAGCTGTTAAGAAAACCAGAAAAATCAACAGGGACCCTTCCCATCTACTTTGACCAGGGATCCTTCCCATTTACTTTGACCAGGGCAGTTTCAGTTCTGTACCCCAGCTGGGAGCC
The DNA here is from genome assembly GCF_028583425.1 of Eublepharis macularius. Lineage (NCBI taxonomy): Eukaryota > Metazoa > Chordata > Lepidosauria > Squamata > Eublepharidae > Eublepharis > Eublepharis macularius. Next base: position 167,363,557 of record NC_072791.1, on the reverse strand, counting down.
AGGGATTAAACCTTTTTTTCTTTTTTTTGTATACTGAACCTTATGTATTCATTAAACTCTACAAGGATGTGTTAAACTGTTTATTATTATTCACACATATCACATTCAGAGGAGCTAATCACAAAGGTACATTCTTTAAATACAGGACATGTATAGTAACACCTAATCAATACAAAAATTAGTTCCTCAAAAGTACATAAGAACCAGGAAGGATCGAGAGCCAAGGGGGAGCAAAGTTAAATTCATTTGTTCCATCAGAATAACATCTCAGTTCTTAAATCCCCCAAAAGGTGGCAGTGTTGGTGTGCCCGAAGTGACGGCGTCGACGAGTTGTTCCGCTCAGCTTTTCGTCCGCGACTTCCTCAGGGGCAGCCACCGTTACTGCAAGAAGACATTTACTACAAACACCACCAATACAACACTACTCATTCGTTACACTGTAGCACCCTAGAAGCCCAGAAAAAAAACCCTGGGGAGGACACATGACAACTCCACCCTCCACAAATAAATCTTTTCCTTTTAGTGACTCTCTGGGGAAGCTACAAAACGTGGTGAAAATGTTTGGCCGTTCTAGGTTAAGGTTAGCCCTCGCTCTGATCCAGTTTTGGGATACCATCACATAATCAAATCTGATTGGCTTCATGGCATTTAAAGAAGCTTCTCAGAGTAAGAGTAATGCTTCCAGCTCTCACTTCTTAGTTGGGTGTTCTTGTTTTGTAATTAATGCATGTCAGATTTTCAGACAGGAAAAAGAAGCAACCAGAAAATTGTCCAGTGGAATGAGTACTAAGTAAGAGGGAGAAGTTGTGAAATGTCTTCACAAATCCACCCGAAATGCTTTTGTTGTTAAAACCTGGTTCAGCCCTACAAAATACCAGCCAATTTCAGGTGAGTAGCTGTGTTGGTCTGCAGTCAGAGAGCAAGATCCAGATCCAATCGCATCTTAAAGACCAACTAGATTTCCAAGGTATGAGCTTTCGAGAGTCAAAGCTTCCTTCCTCAGATCTTTTACTTCTTTCTCTTTTACTTCCTTGTCACAGGAAACTTTGATGTATATATGCTCTCAATAAGGTAGTCATAAATTACCTTTATACAATAATATTTCATGGCTTGTTTTTCACCTTTCAATAGTTTTCACAATTATGTACAACTGATGTACAGTTTCCTTTTCTTGAAACGTCAAACAGAATGTGAAAGCCCTCGAAACAAATTGGTCCAGTAGCTGTATCTTCAGCACTATAAAGTCTTTTTTTCAGTCAAACCTTTTAATAATCTTTCTGAGCCAATCTTTGAAACTGATGAAATATGCCATTAAAAGAAAAGGAAGGCATGCCAACTTTGCTGCCACACATAGCAATGTATGTCAAGTGTAAGTAAAATGGAGGAGAGCAAAATGATGTCATGAGCCTCTTTGGGTCTCCATTAGAGATGGGCACAAACAGCAATATGAACAAAAAAAGGCCACAAACAGCCCAATCTGCTGTTCGCGAACAAGCTGTTCATGAGGCCCCATTCTAAACAAACAGGTGGTCGTTGCAAGCCTCGTTGCTGTTCGTCAAGCCAGACAGTCTGGCACCTGCGATCAATTCCCTTGGCAACCTAGGCAGGGATTGTCTGAACTCTGTCTGAACTCCTGCTGTTGCCCTGGAAACCCCAATCTAAGCCCAAATTAGCTTGATAGGCAGATCTTCCTTCCAAGTGTGGAGCTCCAAATTTGTTACAAGGGAGCAAAGACCAGGGGGGAAGGGGTCTCCCAGCTCTGGCTAGTCTTTGCAGACAGAGGAGAGGAAGAGAGTTGCTGTTGGCATTTTGATAGAGTGCATTGGAGCTTGAATTTTCTTTGTGTGTGGTGGGATAGGGATCTACCCCTTCAAGTTCCAGGGCTGCTGCCAGGCTCTGGGCCAAGCTATTATTTATTATTGGTACCTTTCCTGGTGCCTGCTCAGGTCAGGTTTCTGGGAGTGGTGCAGTAGGGATCTACCTCTTCAAGTTCCAGGGCTGCTGCCAGGCTCTGGGGCCAAGCTATTATTTATTATTGGTACCTTTCCTGGTGCCTGCTTAGGTCAGGTTTCTGGGAGTGGTGCAGTAGGGATCTTGACTTGGATGATGGCTGGAGGAGAGCCTGCTGGCCCCCAAGAACAGCCAACCACGAACACGTTCGTGAACAGGGCCATGTTCATGGTTGTTCGTAAGTCCCTGTTTGTGGATGGCAACAAACAATGAACATCATGTTCAGGTTTTTTTTCTGTTCATGCCTATCTCTAGTCTCTATTGGTGAGGAAAGTGGTCCAAATAAATAACTGATGCTCCATGGTGAAATCTGTCTCAAGCATAACACCAAGCCAAGCAGCATTTGCTGTACTATCATTGCAGTTTTTGTCCTCCTTTGCCCAGTTTAAGAATTAAATCAGAGAAACCTAGGGGAAGGGAGTTTCGCCGTGCATGTCTGATAGGTGTTGTCTGCTATTCTCATCTTACGCATATCAGCCTGTGAAATTAGATGAAAAAAGCATGCAGATGTTAAAAGAAAAGATGGAGTCAGTTTGTCATGAAAAATGTCTCTTCATAGTGTGCATGGGTGGTAAATGCGGACAGTGTGGGAATCAGGAAATGGGAAAGGACAACTTAAGGATTAGTCCTAGATATCAAAATTTATGGAGCCAGCCAAAAGTAATACAATCCCTTCGCCATAGCTGTATATATCCAACATTTGTGGCTAACGTGAAGGCTTCTCTGAGGGAAATTTTTATTTTACCCTTTAAAAACACACATCCAGTGTGGGCTGCCAGAGTGGCGTACACATGTGTTTTGTAATAATCAAAGTAGGGTTTTGTACATCATCACTGGGAGAAGAAAAGCAATCTTTTTGCCTGGAATGAAAAAGCCAAACAATACAGAGTGTTTTTCAAGGCACTTTAGGGATGTCATGTTTGCTAAATGCAAATGGTCACAGGCATATTAGGAAAAAGCTCCTTTAAAACTATGCAGCTACCAAAATCTGAAACTCCCAGTCATTTTCTAGGCAGAATATTTTTGACAGCACTATGTATGAAATCAACAGGAAAGGTCAAACTGCCCTTGCTTAAATATCCTGTTTGAGATTTAATAGAATCATATTGACTCTCTTCCTTTCTTTCCTTAGAACAACTTCTGAGGAGTTCTGTAAGCGCAAGCACTTGTCACATTTCATTTCACTTTTAGACCTTGCCTGTTCCAAAAAAACATTTCTGTGTTTCCTCTACAAGCATGTTTCTTTCACCTATAATTGCAAATTCAGGTTTTTAAAATTTTTTAAATAATTGCTGAGTGTATGCAGTTGCACTCACACAACAATGTATCCTAGATCTAATTAATCTCATGCATTGTGCTAAAACAAGAAGGAAACATATGGAATTTGTAAAGTTCGCTGGTTTCTGAATATAGCCTGGTTTTTTAGCTTCTGCTAGCAACAAAATTAACAAGATATCTAGACAATGGGTGAAGATTTCTTGAAGGAAATGTCTTTTGCCACTTGCCAGTGGCTATCTGTTACTATTATTCAGGCAATGCTTTGCTGGGCTGGATTTAAAAGGAGAGCTTTGCTCCGACTTTTAAAGAGAGGCATTGGGTCTCTAAGCACAGGAAGAGTGACATCTACAGGACCAGCAAAGCAAATTCCAGCCCCAGACTCTTCTGCTTTACAATTGTGAGTGCCCTCAGAAAAGTGCATATAGGAAACTCTTATTCTCCAATCCTAAATGTACATTTCAACATTATCTACAGGCAGTTGATAAGACTCAATGAAAGCGATGTGAGATTGACATGGATGGGCCAATAACTATACACTGACACAACAGCACAAAACAAAGGAATACAATGTGCTTTGCTGTGGCATCTTAGAGAATATCTATACAATGATGTAGGGAAGTGCACCAGTGCAAACATTGTTTCAGGTCTGTAACAGATCTGTATTCTCTGTGGGGAAACAGAGAAGCAGCTGGGGCTGCTTGAAGAACCATATCCCCCCCCCTCCCATTATTGACATCTGCTGAGATTGCTAGGAGAGGAGATATGTCCACTAGACCTTCATTGTAGCCCTAGAGAGAGAGAGCAGTTGCAGCAGTACTAGTATCATCAGTGTTTGAATTAGAGGGGACCAGGGCGGGGCTTAGTTCCTCCTTGCCTTTGTGATGCTCCCATCTACTGTTTTAGAAAGCCCCCTAACTCTAATAAAGGACATCTCATCTTCCCTATCTTGGGTCTGGGTCTCTCTACCATCTCTGTCTGACCAAGGAGGTCACTCTGGTTCTCCAGCTCTGCATCACGTTGTTTACTCTATCCAGATCCATGTATCATGATTCCATGTACGACCTCTCTTTTGCTAGCTGCCTGCCTACACCTCTCCCCCAGTTCACTTAGTTGGGTCAGAAACTCCCTCCTGTTAATCAGAGTTTTGTGGCATAACCAGAGTCCCATCTGCCTCCATGTCTGTTACATACACTGGCTGAGGGAACTTTCCAGCCAGCAAAGTGGCAAGTGCCCTGCCAATAAATGCTATAAAGCTCCCCTTTTAGCTGGGACAAGGTCAAGTTACAAAAGAACCTTAGGCCCAAGAGAATCAGTATAGATTCATAAACTCCAGCAGGGGAAAGAGAAGAAAAGAGTCAGAGAAAGTCCAACTCAACCATCAGGGCAGGAGCCATATAGAGGGGGACAAGATTCCTTTAAGGCTGGGAGAAACTCTGCCACAGAAGAAATTCTGAGGTTGGGCTGGTCTTTGTGAAGATTCAAAATGGAGAATGAAAGAAATGGACAAATGCCAGAAAATTCCCTTCTGGAATTAAGAGGATAGCAGGAGGATGCCAGCCAGATCTGCATGAGACCCCATGAATGTTGTTTTGCATCAATATAGAGAGGAGGTAGATTGAGTGTTACAGAGATTTCATTGGCGAAGGAGTTCTGGATTAGTGCATCACTCCTCTCCTGTGCCATCCACCCTGTGTCGCTTGTTTCCTGAGGGAGTCTTTGTTTTGGGAACCAAGCATTACAAATATTTCCTGTTTTGGATCCCATTTCTCCCAAGCATTGTGACAACAAAGGGGGAAAGAACTATAGCTGCAGAGTTTTTTTCAGATGGTTGTGAATGTGCTCTCATAAACACTGGTCACGACTCCAGAATTTTATGAATTATTAAAGGAGGAACAGAGCTGGGAGGGTGGCTTATGGAAATCAATGGGAGATGCTAAAATTGAGGGCAGTCTGGGGGTGGAGCGTGTGTCTTTTGTTAAAGGTCTTATGCCCTTCCCCCATAAGTTGAGCATAGGACAATGAATTTTTGTCATTTTCTCAGCTGAGATCTAGATACGATTTGCTAACTTTTGCTGAAAGGCAATATTTACAATTGCAACATTTGGTGGTATTTAAATATGGCCTTGCAGCTTTGAGTGATTCAGAATCTCCCCCACTTCTGGAAATTCTCACTGAAACTGCACAGAAAACAAAACTTATGATATTTGTTTACAAATACTTGATGTCAGTTAATAAATATGATGTGCAGATGCTCAGATATTAATAAATATGATGTGCAGGCCAAGTCCAAGATGGGGCTCCAGAATCACTGCCACTATCCTCTCCCAGGCAGACTGTCAAGCTGGGGCCAAGCAAGAAGCAGCCCTCACCCTGTGTGTGGCAAATGGGAGCTGCCACTGGAAATGGGATGCCTGAGCCCTCTGTGGGGCAGGTGGCTGTTGCAATGGAGCTGGCTGCACAAGCAATGGATGGAGTAAATGCAAGCAGCAGCGGCAGCCTGCTGTCTTGTTCTTTTCCCCTTCTGTCGGGAGGCAGGGCTGTGGGCTGTCAGGGGGGCCAGCGTGGGACCTGGGCCATTTGCCCCAGTTGCCGTTTAACTATGAGTGCCCTTGTCTGACTCTTCTCTCTCCCACCAATCTGTATGTATTGGGGACTTCAACTTGTGTCCAGAAAATGAAATTTGCACAGATGGCTTATGTTGTCAGTGTCACCATGGGTGGGCTGACCCATGGGAATAAATGCCTCTCCTTGGATCTATTGGTATGGATTACATCTGAACCCTGGCCTGGACAGTGTTGCAAAGCTGGAAGCAGCAGAAAAGATGGGTCCTAAAATACAATATGCATACTATTAACTAGTCAGAGGTAGAAAACCAGGCTCCATGTACTTATTCCAGGGTGTTCATGTACACTTACACCAGGGTTTCTGGATATTTGATCCATTTGATCCATTGGATTCAAACACACAAGAAACATCAAAGATATTTTAGTACATACGAAGTCTAGAATACAAGACACTCACAGTGGATTACCCAATGGTCGCTTTCCATGTGGCCACTGCAAAGTGTGTCCCGTGGTGTGGTCTGGCAGGGAAATTGAAATTGAGGGTAGGACTTCTAACATCAGCCTCTCTCACTTTTCGACTTGCCAGATTGTTGTGTACTTGATTAGTTGCACATGTAATAAACTCTATATAGGAAGCACCATTAGATCAGTACATACATGAATTATGGAACATGTCTCCAGGATAAAAAATCGAGTAATGGAAGCACCACTTGTGGAGCATTTTGTCAATTTCCATACTAGAGAGACAGAGTTGAAGTTTACCATTTTGTAAACCATAGGTCCCATAGGGGACCACAACTCTTAGTACAAAAAGACCTTTTGAGGCGAGAAGCTTACTGGATACACAACTTAGGGACGTTACAACCTAAGGGTTTGAATCAAGAACTAAATTTATCTTGTATTGTCGAAGGCTTTCACGGCCGGAGAACGATGGTTGTTGTGGGTTTTCCGGGCTGTATTGCCGTGGTCTTGGCATTGTAGTTCCTGACGTTTCACCAGCAGCTGTGGCTGGCATCTTCAGAGGTGTAGCACCAAAAGACAGAGATCTCTCAGTGTCACAGTGTGGAAAAGATGTTGGCAGGTCATTTATATCTACTCAGGAGGGGTGGGGTTGAGCTGAGTCATCCTGTAAGAGTTTCCCAGGGTGTGGAATGCTAATGGCGGGAGGCTTCACTGTATCCTGAGGAGGCTCTTTTGCATATGGATTGGTGCTTGATGTGCTAATCTTCTCTGCAGGGCTATTGTCGGGTGTAGAGTGTTTTGTTAGCCTGGTGTTTTTCAGAACTGGAAACCATGCTCTCTTCATTCTTAAGGTTTCTTCTTTCCTGTTGAAGTTTTGCTTATGCTTGTGAATTTCAATGGCTTCCCTGTGCAGTCTGACAAAGTAGTTGGAAGTGTTGTCCAGTATTTTGGTGTCCTGGAATAAGATACTGTGCCCTGTTTGAGTTAAGCTATGTTCAGCCACTGCTGATTTTTCAGGTTGTCCAAGTCTGCAGTGTCTTTCATGTTCTTTTATTCTTGTCTGGATGCTACGCTTTGTGGTCCCGATGTAAACTTGTCCACAGCTGCAGGGTATACGGTATACTCCTGCGGAGGTGAGGGGGTCTCTACTGTCTTTTGCTGATCGTAGCATCTGTTGTATTTTTCGGGTGGGTCTGAATACTGCTTGAAGGTTATGCTTTTTCATAAGCTTTCCCATCTGATCAGTAATTCCTTTGATATATGGCAAAAACACTTTCCCTGTAGGAGACTGTTTTTCCTTGGCTGTTTGATTCATCCTGGGTTTGATTGCTCTTCGTATTTCATTTCTGGAGTAGCCATTTGCCTGAAGTGCGTGGTTTAGATGATCAATTTCCTCATTGAGAAAGTGCGGCTCACATATCCGTCTTGCACGATCCACTAATGTTTTCATTATGCCTCTTTTCTGTCGGGGGTGGTGATTGGAGTTTTTGTGTAAGTACCGATCAAACAACCAAGGAAAAACAGTCTCCTACAGGAAAAGTGTTTTTGCCATATATCAAAGGAATTACTGATCAGATGGGAAAGCTTATGAAAAAGCTTTCCTGTAGAGAATCCAGCAATGTAAGATTGTGATCGGTAGCTAATATATTGATCTATTTTGTTTCTACGGCAAGCTTCTCTAGAAATGTTTACATCTTCCTAGATGACTATCTTTTTAAAGTGCTCTGCTGTAACTGAATTTCTGCACCGTCTCTTTAAATTGCTTGGAATTACAATGTACTAAAATTTCATTGTAAAGGTGCCTTGTTAAAATAACCGTCTGGAGAACGCAGAATAGCATGTGTGTGAGAATTGTCACTTTAAAATGTTTTTGGCTTATTGTCTCTTCAAATTGTATCTGGGACTGCGATGTATTTAAAATCTCGGTGTAAGGGGAGTTTCTGTTAGAATGACCGTTTGGAGTGCGTAGAACTCCAATACACAAAATACACAGTTCCACTTTGGACCTCTATAATTCCACACTCGAGGAAGTTGAACCAAACTGATGTCTGTTTATTTTTTCTGCACTAGAAAAATGCCCCATTTCTGTTGTGGGTTTTCTGTTGAAAGAGGACATCTCAGTTTCATCAGTTGGTTAGCTGAGGACACCAGTTAAGAACTCGTCAGCTTCGTCAGTTGATCCACTGAGGAAACTTGCAAGGTTTTTTTTACTTTTTTGTTTTTAAGGCACCAATCTTGCAAAGTTGTTTTAAATTTAAAAAAACACCAAAAAGGAATGGGCTAAAAAGTGCAGGAAATACAGAGGAAAACTTATATCAAGTGGAATTCAGGGCGCTACAGAATTTGTCTTTGCCATTTTGCAGCATCCCCCCACCCCCACCCCATCAGTAGCAAGGTTTTTGTTTTTGTTTTTTAAGGCACTAATGTTTCAATACTGTTGTTTAAAAACTTTTTTAAAAGAAAAAACTGGACTGGTTGCTGTTCAACCAATCAGGACACAGGGGGATAAAGGGGAGGGTGAAAGGCAGGGCCAGAGCCAGGCCTCACACCAAAGAAAGCACTCTACACTTCAAAAAAGCTCCAATTTTATTTCTGTGAAAAAAAATATTGGGATATATGAGCAGGGAGAAAAGCTTCAGAAAAGCTGCGGAAAGATGCAGCCTTTCTCTGTGAAGAACATTGGCCAGAACTGATGAAAAAGTCCCATGCAGACAAAACCCAAATCTGGCCAATCCAGAGTTTTTATGTTTTCCGCAAATCAAAGAGAGACTCTTGTTACACACCCCTATTCCCTAATACGCCTGGAGATGGCTCCAAAAGTCTTGAGCACGTATATTGCCAGATAATTTACCAGGCTTCGTGGCCAAATGCTACAAGCACAAAACTTATCCTACTATATAAAAGGCTAACTGTGTTCCTGACAACTCACTTCTTGCCCTGGTCCAGCTCCAGAGAGCACTGCCACAGAGGGAAGCCCAGATGAGGCAGCCCATGTTGTGGTGGGAAGCCCAGGTCAAGAGCAGGCATAGAGCAGGCGGCAATGCCTGCCCCCTGCCTTCATCCAGCTGGGATCAAGAGTGGAAGTGCTATACGGATGAACATCTCTAAACTCATTGTATATCTATATCACATATACAATCCACATCGCTAATTTAAAATTATTAGAGAAGGATGGTGGCTAACTCCTCAATCAAACTGCCACTGGACCAGAGGAAGGATATGGTCAGGAAAATTGCTGGCAAACAATGAAAAGTAAGAATTTCCCCTGAGAAAGCAGTGACAAAACAAGAGAGTAGCCAGCGTCCTGTCGGGATCATTGGATACACCCACATTCACATCTTGTGGTGGCAGGGGTTTCCCTGTGGCAGTTTGATTGAGGAGTTAACCACCATCGGAAGGTTACTTGGGCTATATCTCACTGTGTACCTGCGAAGAGAATGGAAGAAATTTATTGAATAATTACATGGACAGTTTCAGAACAACACCACAGGAGAGGAATAACATTTACCTCTACCATCTCTTTCTCTAATAATTACTCTACTTTCCTTTGTACCAGAGTTTTGTATACCCTATAGTATTATTCTATTTATGTATGATGTTACACAGAAATTGCTGAATGACTAATTATAGGATTTATATTCATCATTGTATTTATTGAAAATTGTTAAAGAATTTGATTGTATTTATTGCTGTATTTATTGATACTATGGTTAATGTGCACTATCCCTTTAAATGAGCTCCGATGGGGATTGTATATATGATATAGATGAATAATGTTTATAGACTTTCATCTGTATAGCACTTGCACTTTATATTATTGTTGTCAATTAGAGTGGATGAATGTATTTTTGAGTATCGTGTTAATTACAGGAACATTTAGTGTTTTCTTGGCTTGGCTTTTACCCGTAATTGCCCTCTTTGTTCTCAAGGATCAAGAGCAGAGCAGGTGGGAATGCCCGCCCCCCTTCACCTAGCTGGGATCAGGAGCAGAGCAGGTGGCAATGCCCCCCGCCTTCACTCAGCTGAGATTAGGAATTAAATAGGTGGCAATGCCCTCCCCTCCACTTTCACCCAGCTGGGATCAAGAGGGGAGCAGGTGGCAATGCCCACCCCTGCCTTCACCCAGCTGGAATCGGGAGCAGAGCAGGTGGAAATGCCTGCCCCCCACCTTCCCCCAACTGGGATAAGGTGCGGAGAAGGCGGCAATGCCCTCCCCCCTTCACTTAGTTAGGATCAGGAGAGGAGTAGGTGGCAATGCCCACTCCCACCTTCACTCAGCTGGGATCGGGCACAGATCAAGTGGAAATGCTTGCCCCCCACCTTCATCCAGCTAGGATCAAGTGCAGAGCAGGTAGCAATACCCACCCCCTTCCCCCAGCTGGGATCAGGAGCAGAGCAGGTGGCATGCCGTCACCCAGCTGAGATCAGGCGCGGTGCAGAAGGCAATGCCTGCTCCTCCCTTCACTCAGCTGGGATCATTCATGGAGCAGGTGGCAATGCCTTCCCCTCCACCTTCACCCAGCTGGGATCAGGCGTGGAGCAGGTGGCAATGCCAGTCCCCCTTTATCCGGATAGTATCAGGCGCAGAACAGGAGGCAATGCCCATTCCCCTCTTCACCTGACACGATCAGAAACAGAGCAGGTGGCAATGCCTGCTCCCCCTTCACTTGACTGGGATCAGTCATGGAAGAGGAGGCCCACAGGCCTGCTTGCCTGCCCTCCCCTTTCTAGAGCCCGTTGTATTTTCCCCCACAATGGGCTTTGTTACTAGTAGAGCACAATCAGTTTGCAAATGTACTCTTAAAATGAGGGGTATTCAGCCTGTCATTAATAATTAAATACAGTAATACTCTAAGAACTATTGCTCTTTGTATAAAATGGCAGTGGAAGTATCTTTGGAGACTCTGGGAACATTAAGGAGCCAGGGCTCATTTGCAATACAAAACAGTGTCTTGCAGGTGAACTGTGTCTGCTGAAAAGAATATTTCATTTGCGATTATGTGGAGCGATGTGAAAGCTTAGTCTATGGCATTTCATCAGAAAAGGCAATTTCAGAAATACAAACCATTACTTGATGCTGCATGCACCAAGTTATTTTTGTTAAAATATTTTTATCTTGCTTTTCATTTTGCAAAGTGCATGCAAAGAGGTTAACAATGAATGGTAAACTATCAGAATAAATATAAGAACCAAAAAAAATGAAAAACAAGGAGCACCTGGGAAAAATGAAAACTTAGAGGGGCTCAGTGAAATGAGGAAGTGAAAACCCACAAGAGGCAAAAAGGACAATTCGGGGCCAATTAACACGAGTGCACAATGGACCAGAAATGCCTTAAACAGATGCCTATAAATTGACCAGGGAAGTGGCAGATGAAATTCCTTATTTATGCTGTTTCTCAGATGAGGAAGGGACACAGAGCAGACCCTCGGCTGAAGAACTGAGCACAGGCCAGGTCCCAAAATACACTTGTGTGAATATTACAAATGTCTGTTCCATAAGGCATCATCTTCATTACATTTTTATGCTGTTCTATTAAGACGATTAGGTTGGGGTACTTGCACCCACTCACATTTTATCCTCACAACAATCCCATGAACTTGTTTAGATGAAGAAATAGCAGCACTAGCATAAAGTCATCCACAGTGAGCTTCATAACTAAATGAAAATTTAAACATTAGTCTCTCCAGTCAAAGTCTCATAATTTAATGTCTGTTCTAACTAATGTGCATTTCCTGAGACAAGGTTTTCTACCGAATAACCATGGACTCTCTAGAAGGGACTTCTTAAAAAGTCTGAAAGATTTACTTTGCAATGTGGCAGGAAGGCTCCTGGAAGTGGGAAGGGAGTTTGATCAGCAAGAGAACCTGAAGGCTTAACTCAAGCTCTGGGGCAAGTAGAAGCTAACAGGTAGCCAAGCAACCAGTTAGACCAAGGCTGGCAAGAATTTTCAGGTGAGAAAGTGAGGAGAGCCTTGCCCTCTGGCAGGATGGGGAGGGGCTATCACTGGGCAAGGCAATCTCAGCCTGGGGCAGAGCTAGCAGATAAAAGAGGTGTGCAGCAAGGCAGAAGGGAAAGGACTGCAGAGAGAAAAGCCTATGAGATGGCAGTGAAAGCCGCAAAAAGAGATTATTATGCGGCTTCCATTGTGTCCACAAGCTCCCGCCTAGCACAATTGTCTAAGGTAATTCAGTCATTAATGTCCCTCTCACAGGGGACAAGAAAAAATGTTAATTCGGCATTAAGCTGTGAGAAATTTGGAAGCTTTTTTTGTGGATAAGATCTTGTCGCTCCTCCAGGATCTGCCAGCAACGCTTGAGACAGTATGTGAAATAGAGGCCCCTTGGTCGCCATCAGGGTTGATATTGGACCACTTCAGGTTACTCTCCCAGGATGAGGTGGATAGGATCCTGTGTTCTGTGAAGCCTACCACGTGCCCACTGGACCCGTGCCTGTCAGGGCTGGTGAAAGCCAGTGGTGCCGGGATTCGGGCCCCTTTAGCTGACATCATTAATCTGTCTTTGAGCTCCAGGGTTTTCCCAGGCTCATTGAAGAAGGCAGTGGTGTGCCCCTTATTTTTTAAAAAAACATCAATGGATCCAGTTGACCAGCCAATTACCGCCCAGTTTCAAACCTTCTGTTCCTGGGCAAGGTAATTAAGAGGATGATTGCGGAACAGTTACTGGTATTTCTAGATGATTCCTCTACCCTGGACCCATTCCAGTCCAGCTTCCTGCCCGGCCATGGTACGGAGATGGCTCTGGTCACCCTAACGGATAATTTGTGGTGACACCTGGATCAGGGTGGGTCAGAACTACTGATACTTTTGGATCTTACAGCAGCGTTCAACACAGTCAACCACGATCTTTTGACTCACTGCCTCACCACTGAGGGGATCCATGGGGCAGCCTTGCAATGGCTGAGCTCCTTTCTCCATGGTCAGGGACAGAGGGTGGCACTTAGGGGACAGATGTCCACCCACCATTCCTTGGTGTGCGGCATCCCTCAGCGGGCGATTCCCCCCCCGACATTATTTAACATCTATATGTGCCCCCTTGCCCAGGTGGTCCATAGCTTTGGGCTGGGTTGTCACTAGTATGCTGATGACACCCAGCTCTCTCTGTTGATGGACGGCCAGTTAGACATTGCTCTGGACTCTTTGGCCCGGTGTCTGGATGCCATGGCAGAATGGTCATGTAAGAGTTGCCTGAAGTTGAATCCCCAGAAGACAAAGGTTCTGTATCTGGGTCGTGGGGCGAGGGAATTGGGAATCCAGCTCCCAGCCCTCAACGGAGTGCAGCTACAGCCTTTGTCAATAGTGAGGAGACTGAGTGTGCTCCTGGATGCCACACTTTCTATGGAGGCCCAGGTTGCAGCCATTACCAGATCAGCATTTTTTCATCTTTGGCAGGTCGGGCAATTGGTGCCCTCTCTCTCGCCCCAAGACCTAGATTCGGTAATTCATGCAATGGTCACCTCTAGACTAGACTACTGCAACTCGCTCTACGCTGGGCTGCCTGTCAGCTTGACCCGGAAGTTACAGCTGGTCCAGAATGCAGTGGCACACGTCCTTATGGGGACGCCATTTAGGGCACATATCCTCCCCGTGTTGTGCCAGCTGCAGTGGCTCCCAGTTGAGTTCCAGACCCAGTACAAGGTACTGGTATTTAAAGCCCTCCACGGACTGGGACCTGCATACCTATGGGACCGCCTCTCCCATTATGTCCCCCACAGGGCCTTGCGCTCTGTGGATAAGCAGCTTCTGGTGGTCCCCAACCCGAGGGACATTAGGCTGGCTTCAACTAGGGCCAGGGCTTTTTCTGCCCTGGCCCCGGCCTGGTTGAACACTCTCCCAATGGAGATCCAGGCCCTGAGGGACATTTTACAGTTCCACAGGGCCTGCAAGATGGAGATGTTCCACAGGGCCTTTGACTAGGGGCCAGCTTTTTTGTCCCCCTCCTAAACGTAATACCCTCCTTTTGTAACCGCCCTTGAGTTACATCATGGTGGTGCTGGGGCTTATAATGATTTTGTAGTAACTGATCTGTCTGATGGCACCTGAATTCTACATTATTCCCCTCTTCTCCATTTTTTCCTTACACAACCCTATGCGGTTGGTTCGGCTGAGAGTACATGTCTGACCAAGGTCACCCTGCAATCTTCCATGGCAGATCAGGGACTCAAACCTGAGTCACCCATATCTTAGTTCACCACTCCAGCCACTATAACAGTGTGTTGAGAGGCATGCCACAACCTTTCTATATTTCTTAGTGCTCTGGGGCTTTTTCAGGGTCACAATGAGGGGGTGGGAGAGTGGTGTGGGGGCAAGATTCACAGCAGGGTTCAAAAGCTTTCCTCTGTGGATTGCAAAATTGAAAAAGTAATGTATTTTAAAAACATTAGCCGTGGCTACTATTTTATCCCTTGTAATAACTAGAAAGTTAAGTGCTCTGCTCCTGAAGAAAGATCATATGTATCTGAAACACAAGGCAGGAGGAGAAGCAGAATGCCTGCTCTCCATAAACTGTGCCCTCTCTTTTTAATTTCAATGTCTTCTGCCACCCACTGTCCTGCTTCCAGAGGTTGCCGAGTCTTAAGAGTGCTGCTGACAGGTAACGAGGTCCAGCTGGCAAGGCGAGGAATGTGCAAAGTCCGTAAATCAAGGGAGTAGTCGAGGACAGGCCGGGTCGGAGGTCAGAGAGACAGTTCCAAGGAGCAAACACAGGCAGTACAGGAGCAGCTTAGAGAACCCGTTGAAGCCACGCTGAAGGGAGCCCTCCCTCTGGCTTTTATAATCTAAGGGCATTCGGTCAGCTCGCACAGCTGCTTCAAGTCTCCTCCTCTGAAGCCCCTCCTTCCTCTGAGAAGGCTGGCCTGTTCAGAGCCCGGAGGCGTGCAGATTGACGTCGGGTCTGTAAGTCTCTTCTGTCCCTGCTACGTCGACGTTGCTCTCGGTAGTCTGGAGATGTTGGAGGGGATAAGGAAGCTGGCTGCATCTGGGCCGGTGGCTCTGGGTGGGGAAGGGGAACTTCTGGCTGGGATTCAGCCTTTGACTGTTCAGCTGTGGTCGGCTGCTGGGAGACAGGCTGCTCCTCCCCAGGAGGAGCAAGGCTGTCAGCAAGCGTCAGCTGTTCCAGTTCCTCCTCCTCAGAGGACTCGTCAAGCTCAGGCTGTACTATGACACCATCCCCTCCCCCAGGGCCCCCCACACTGGATGGGGCCGGTTTCCGTGGATAGGCCCGGTGGAAGCGGCGCACCAAGTCGGGGGCATGAAGATTCTCCGCAGGTTCCCAAGAGCGGTCCTCGGGTCCGTACCCCTTCCAGTCCACCAGATACTGGAGTTGGCCACGTCGTCGTCTGGAGTCCAATATTTGCGCTACTTCATATTCCTCCTGGCCCTCTATCATGACAGGTAGTGGTGGCGCCTCTGGATCTCGGAGAGGATGTGGGGGGGCAACGGGAACAAGGAGGGACCGATGAAACACAGGATGAATACGGAGCGTAGAGGGTAGCTGTAACCGGTAGGCCACGGGGTTGATTTGGGCAGTAACTAGGAATGGGCCAATAAAGCGGGCATTCAACTTTCGGGAGGGCCTCTGACTGCGGAGGTGTCGAGTTGAGAGCCACACCTTGTCCCCAACCTTGAGAGTCTCTCCTGGCTGACGCCTACGATCAGCAGCCTCTTTGTATGCCTCTTTGGCCTGGTGTAGTTGGTCCTGCAGGACCTTATGCAGTGCCTGCAATTCCTCCACAAAGTCATTGACAGCTGGTACTGGTGCAGTGGGCATGACCGGCGGGAAAAACCGGGGATGGAACCCATAATTGGCCATGAACGGGGTCTGACGGATTGAGGTATGCACTGAGTTGTTGTATGCAAACTCCGCCAGGGGGAGCAGTGGGGCCCAGTCATCCTGCTGGTGGTTTACATAGCACCTGAGATACTGTTCCAGTGTGGCATTGGTGCGTTCCGTCTGGCCATCAGACTGGGGGTGATAAGCGGAAGATAAGTGTACTTGGGTGCCCAGTAGGGTGTGTAGGGTGCGCCAGAAGCGGGAGGTGAACTGGGTCCCCCGATCAGAGATCAGGTGTTCTGGCAATCCGTGGAGGCGGAAAACATGGTGTAAGTACAGCCGGGCAGTTTCGCGGGCAGTTGGGAGTCCGGAACAAGGAACAAAGTGAGCCATCTTAGTCAGGAGGTCCACCACCACTAGGATGCTTGGGTTCCCTGCAGAAGTAGGGAGGTCCGTGACGAAGTCCATGGACACAGCTTTCCAGGGGCCATTAGGAGTGGGCAGGGGGAGCAATAGTCCTGTAGGCCTGCCAGGGGGATCTTTGGCTCGCCTGCAGGTGCTGCAGGAGGCTACGTACTGGGCTACATCGGTCTGTACATGGGGCCACCAAAACTCCCGGGTCAGCAGATGTGCTGTCTTATACCGACCAAAGTGTCCAGCGGGTTTGGTGTCATGCGCTAGTTGCAGGACTTCGGTCCGTAGTGGCCCCGGTGGCACATAGACCCGGTCTTGGTGGGTGAGCATCCCCGCCTGCTCTCGGTAACCCCTGGGGGGATTCTGCGTAGGATCACGAAGACACTGGAGCATCTTCATGGCGAAGGGGTCACGTAGCTGTTGTTCCTGGATCCGTTCCTGGAGCGAGGCAGTAGGGGGCACGGCAGCAAACACTTCCGGCGGTAGAACTGTGGATAGAAGCGGCTCCTTAAGGGACGGGGAAGCGAACTCAGGTTTTCGAGAGAGGGCATCTGCCCGCTTGTTCTGGGAGCTGGGAATGTAGGTAATGGTAAAGTTAAAACGGGAGAAAAACAGGGACCATCGAATCTGCCTCTGGTTCAATCTACGAGCAGTCTGTAGATACTCAAGATTCCGGTGGTCTGTGCGAACTTGCACGGGGTGCCGGGCACCCTCTAGGTGGTGCCGCCAGACCTCAAACGCTGATTTAATCGCCAGGAGCTCCCTCTCCCAGATGGTGTAGTTTTTCTCGGCTGCGTTGAGTTGCCGGGAGTAGTAGGCGCAGGGTCGTAGAGGCCCCGTGGCAGTGTCTTGCTGGGATAACACAGCGCCAAGTGCGACACTGGAGGCATCAGTCTCGACCACAAAGGGTATGCTTGGGTCTGGGTAACATAGGAGCGGTTCCGTTGCAAACCGGGTTTTTAGCTGCTGGAAGGCCTGTTGCGCTTCTACTGTCCAGCGGAAGGGTTCTCGGGGCCGTAGCAACTTGGTGAGGGGCACTGTTAGGAGGGCAAAGTTTGGGATGAATTGCCGATAGTAGTTGGCGAAGCCAAGGAACCTCTGAATGTCTTTCCGATTTCGAGGTGCCTGCCAAGACAGCACTGCCTCCACCTTTTGGGGGTCCATCCTTATGCCCCGTGGGGTGATGAGATGCCCTAGAAATTCTACAGTGTCTAAGTCAAATGCACACTTCTCCAACTTAGCATACAGGCCATGTTGCCTCAGGCGTTGGAGGACAGCCCGAACATGTTTGGTGTGTTCAGCGGGGTCCTGGGAGAAGATCAGGATATCATCAAGGTAAATTATCACAAAGTGATCCAGCAAGTCCCGGAAGACATCATTCATGAAGCGCTGGAACACAGCTGGGGCATTACAGAGGCCAAAGGGCATGACTAAGTACTCATACTGGCCATACCGGGTACCAAACGCAGTCTTCCACTCATCTCCAGGGCGTATACGCACCAAATTGTAGGCGCCTCGCAGATCGAGCTTGGTGTACCTTTGGGCCCCCCGTAATCGGTCCAGTAGTTCTGGGATCAGTGGCAGTGGGTAGCGGTCCCTTATGGTGATGCGATTGAGGGCCCGGTAATCATTACATAGGCGCAACTCCCCGGATTTCTTTTTTACAAACAAGACAGGGGCTGAGGTAGGGGAAGTGGATGGACGGATGAATCCTCTTTGCAAATTCTTGGCCAAAAACTCTTGTAGGGCTCCTCGCTCAGGTTCTGATAGGGAATACAACCGCCCAGTGGGCAAGGGGGCATCAGGAATAAGGTGGATGGCGCAATCATATGGCCGGTGTGGGGGCAACCGGTCGACGCCTTTCTCTTGGAAGACATCCTGGAACTCTGCATATTTGGCTGGGAGTGCAGACAGATCTGAACTGGTGCTCCCTCCCAGGAGCACAGAGGGTGCCTCATGGGGACATGGGGTCTGGAAGCGCAGGTTCTGCTTGCTCCACTCAATCAAGGGGTCATGCTTCATCAACCAGGACATCCCCAGCACTACCGGGAAGCGAGGCATGGCAGCGATGTCAAAGCTGAGCTGCTCCTGATGGTTCCCTATGTGCAGACCTAGAAGGTGGGTTTCCTGAGTAACTGGACCCGAGCGTAGAGGCCGACCATCGATGGCTTCCACCAAAACTGGCGTCTTTTTGGTGCGTGTCGGCACTTGGTGTTGCCTGACAAATTGGGCATCCATATAGGACTGGGCAGCTCCAGAATCCACCATGGCGTACACCAACAACCAGCGCCCCTCTGGTAGCTGCAGCTTCACAGGGATCAGAAGATGCTGGGGCCCAATGTCAGGAGGCTTTTGGTGTTCTATGGGGGGTCCAGAATGATAGGGGTGGCCTCCCCTTAAACCCTGGGGTGTAAGGCTGACAGCCGAGGCTTCCACTTCCCTGGGCTCTGGGGTCAGGCTTCGGGACAAGTAGGAGCAGGGGTTGGATCCCACAGCAGGTGGTTGGCTTTCAGAGTGGCAACGTACTTCCTTGAGGCCCTGCCGTCGACTCTCCAGGCGACCGTCGATACGCAGGCAGAGTAAGATCAGGGCTGGGAGATTTGGAGGGCGCTCAACTCGGGCCACTTCATCTAGCACCTCCTCAGACAAGCCCTCCAGGTACTGGTCCATGAGTGCGGCCTCATTCCAGCCCAGGTCCTGTGCCAATAGCTGGAAGTCAGTGGTATAGTCCCTCAGAGTACCTGGCCCCTGCCGCAGCCGCCGAATGCGGCGGTTGGCCCGCTCTGCCTTCAGAGGGTCTGCAAAGATAGCCTTCAAGTGTGCCACAAAATCAGCAAAACTACTCAGCAGTGGTGAATTCATGAGCAGTAAAGGTGTCACCCATTTGGCAGCGTTCCCCTTTAAGAGGCTTAATACAAAACCGACCTTGGTCTTGTCATCAGGAAAATCTTGAGCCCGCAGCTCCATGTAGAGCTGACACTGTGCCAGGAATACAGGGAACTCTTCAACATTCCCTGCAAACTTCTCTGGAGGCTGCACTGGGCATTTCCGGGGAGGTGCAGGACCTGGCCTCAGGGTTACCTGCTGCTGCAACAAGGCTATGGTCTGGGTTAATTGCTGCACCTGTGTCTGCAGCCACTGGGTCTGGGCAGCAAGGTCAGTAGCAACAGCAGTGCCTTCCTCCATTGTGCTGGAGAATTTTGAGGGTGGCTTCAAACTGTCCTGCTTCCAGAGGTTGCCGAGTCTTAAGAGTGCTGCTGACAGGTAACGAGGTCCAGCTGGCAAGGCGAGGAATGTGCAAAGTCCGTAAATCAAGGGAGTAGTCGAGGACAGGCCGGGTCGGAGGTCAGAGAGACAGTTCCAAGGAGCAAACACAGGCAGTACAGGAGCAGCTTAGAGAACTCGTTGAAGCCACGCTGAAGGGAGCCCTCCCTCTGGCTTTTATAATCTAAGGGCATTCGGTCAGCTCGCACAGCTGCTTCAAGTCTCCTCCTCTGAAGCCCCTCCTTCCTCTGAGAAGGCTGGCCTGTTCAGAGCCCGGAGGCGTGCAGATTGACGTCGGGTCTGTAAGTCTCTTCTGTCCCTGCTACGCCGACGTTGCTCTCGGTAGTCTGGAGATGTTGGAGGGGATAAGGAAGCTGGCTGCATCTGGGCCGGTGGCTCTGGGTGGGGAAGGGGAACTTCTGGCTGGGATTCAGCCTTTGACTGTTCAGCTGTGGTCGGCTGCTGGGAGACAGGCTGCTCCTCCCCAGGAGGAGCAAGGCTGTCAGCAAGCGTCAGCTGTTCCAGTTCCTCCTCCTCAGAGGACTCGTCAAGCTCAGGCTGTACTATGACACCCACACACTGAATCTAAACCTTAACTTAGAAAACTAAGAATGGAGGAGAGTGTGAGTGATACAGGAAACTAAAATCAAGTACCCACTGGGTGAAACAGAAATTTCTGCCCAAGCTGCAGAATAAAATATATCCAATCTCAAGGCACAATTCTTCAAAAGAACCCCAGGTCTGCCCTCTGCTCCTTGGCTGCTGTGATTACACTGTTCCAAAGCAATGAGTATTATATTCACCAGCCTTTAACCTCAGACACAATGTGGGAGTCTCTTGGTTTCCCACTACACAAGTGCTGGTGTGCCACACAGCATTCCAAGGCTGCATTTCAGACAGCCCTCATAAATTAGTAAGACAACTTGGATGTAAATATATCCAGAGATGAAGTATGGGTCAAGCTGCTATTGAAGTTGATGGGGAATCTGGTAATTAGCTATTTGAAGAACAGTTCTGCTCAAAATCAGTAAGTGGCATTCTGGATCAGTACAGAAAAATATTAAGAACCAGTGTGTGTGTGTGTGTGTGTGCGTGTGCGTGTGTGTGTGCGCGCGCGTGCGTGCGTGCCATGAAACTCCTGGCTTTTCCCTGGGAAATTTAAGCCCTGTTTTTTAAAGAGCTTGGAATGCATTGCTGATGATCTCTCTACCTTGGTGTCCTCAAAGGTGGGAGGAAGGGATAAGGAATTCCCCCATTTCCCTCCTGTTTGATGAGCTGAAGAACAGGGAAGGAAAAACCTCTCTGTTCCTTTTCCTTTCTGCCAACTTTTTTTCTGCCTGCCAACATGAGCAGAAGGGCAGCAGAGACAGGAGGCTGCTCTGTAACCCGCACATTTCCCGCTCAGAATTCAATTACATACGGGTTAAAAAGCATTACCAGCAGCTTACAAACCATAGTGTTCGGTTTGAATCTCAAAACCTGTAAATGCATGCAAGCTTCCTCATTAAGAATTTGTAAACCATGATCAGAAGACCTACTGTTCATAAAACAACAGCACTAATTAAAATAACTTTTGTTTTTTGAACAAGGGGCTTCTAAAGGTCTCCATTAAAGGAAGTAAGACCACCATTTTCAGTATCCTGGAGGAGAATGACTGGAGGCACTTGTGGAGTTAGAAGAGGTCTTATCTTCTAAAAGTGGCTACAAGAAAAAAAGGGACTGGGAGATGTGCAAAATACAAGCAACTGGTATAGTCAGACAGAGGGGGAGAGAGTGCTCAGATCCAAGGCGCAACCATGGTGCAAGTACCAGAGCCAGCATATTGCCTGCCACAAAAAGGTAGGAGGAAGTATTTTCACAAGTAAGCCTATCATCAGTAAAGATCTGTTATTTTAGTCTTCCTTTCCAATGCAAGGTTGCTTATTGTTCATACCTAGATCAGTTCACTAATGATGATGCAGATACAAGATGACCAGAAGAGAGAGACAAGACAAGGATCCTTGCTTCAGCATGAACCAATTTAATTCTCTTCTAAACCAGTTTAAGCTTTATGACTTCTTAGTCTGGAATATAAAGCCTGCTTGTGATACAAATCAGGTACATGCATTCCTCTCCTTTGCCCATAGGAGTCTTTGTAGATCTGCAGAAGCTACACTCTTAAGTATTCAATGTTTTCTTCACAAGCATGAGAGCGAGAAGATTTTTTTTGCAAAATTAAAGCTGAGGTTCTTTTCCAGTTTACTTTATCGATTACATTGTTTTATTCTTCAAAAAGCTCAGGGTGATGTCCAGGGTTCCCTAATGCTCAAAATTCTACAGCAAAGACTTCTACCACAGATGGAACGAGAAATGCCAGATGCTGAAGCTAGATTCAGACAAAGAAGAGGCACTAGAGATCACACTGCAAATTTACAATGGCTAATGGAACATAACAGAGAATTTCAGAAGAAAACCAGCCTATGTTTTATAAATTACAGCAAAGTTTTTGACTGTGTGAATCATTAAAAGATATGGGTGGTGTCAAAAGAAACAGGTGTGCCAAAATATCTGATTGTTTTGATACGCAACTTGTACTCTATACAAGAGGCTACCATAGGAGAGAACACGGAGAAAGGATGTATTTTATCTCCATCTGTTAAATTTGTGTGCAGAACATATAAGGAAAGCTGGATTAAATTTAAAGGCCTCAGCCTTCAGTTTGCAAGATCTTAACGAGGCTATTAATGATAGGATGTTTTGGAGGTCATTAATTCAAAGAGTCATCCTAAGTCAGAAGCGACTTTATAGCACAGTACACAGACATAAATTGTCATGTTCACCTTTTTACCCATATCATACATGTCAGGTTCTGCCAAGGGTGCCACCCTGTGAGACGCTGGCCTGCCTGACTTCAGCCTTAAAGCACCTTCAGGGAATATGCGGGATCCCGCTCTGTGGAAGGAGGGGGGGTATACCTCACTCTCACACCCTCTCAGTCCACTAGCAGGTCCCTTCAACCTGACCTTGTCCCGTCTGCCTTCCATGACAGCTGTCCCCACCCAGCTGTCGGTCTTCCTCCTCCTCTTCTTTCCTTCACCTCCTCTCCACTGCTCTCTCATTCTCTCCCCCTCTCTCTTCTCCACTCCGCCACAGTCCTACACAACAAACAACCCACCCCGCCCAGAGGGTGCGGCTAGCTGTCTTCCACCTGAGGCTTGGGTGCTAACCCCCTGAGGCTTGGGTGCTTCTTTCCCTCCCTCTGGTGCTGGTGGACTCTGGCCCTGGGTGTCTGTTGGGGTGGCTTGGAACCTGTCTCCTGGCTGCCTCCCATCCCCTCCTCCTGGCAAGTACGGAGACTGAGCTCAGACAATAGAAATATGGGATAAAGTGGATGTTCTGGCAGATGTGTTCAACACCAACATTTTTAGCCAATACTCATTCCCTATCTACTCTTCCCTAAAGATCCAGAGTAATTGCATGACGTACAATCCCCACAGTTTCACTATATTCCTATTTCTATCCACTTCTACCAGGATTATTTTACAAGAAGTACTATGGCTACTTTGTGAGAGGAAGGGCCAAAATGTAGTAGTTCAGCACATGCCCCACATGCAGCAAACCCCTGGTTTAATCTCTGATTGCCCCAGTTAAGAAATCTCTGGTAGCAGGTGTTAAAAAACCCTCTTTCTCTACCTAAAATCATATAAAACTTCTGCTTATCACAACAGTGGGTAACACTGAGCTAAATGGATGAATACTGTCTCAGCATAAGTGTTAGGGTTGGGTCTGACCAGTCTTCCTTGGAAGATGAGGGGGTCATGGAGGCCTACCCTGTGGAAATTAAGATTCCAGAAGACCCTGTAGTCTCTAGACCCTCAAGTACCCATGACTCAGAAAAGCTACCTACTAAGACCACAGGACCAGAAAATAAAAGGGCTCATGAATAGGAGCCAGACATAGGGGGCACAGGAGAGCCCTACAGAGAAACCCATTCTTTGCCAGGGATCCCACAAGCCCCTCCCCCAGAGCTGAGGAGATGGAGATCCCAGCTAAACGCTCAGCTTCATTGCTGGAATGCCTGTTTGGCTCATCATGACGTCTCCTCCATCCACAAGGCTTGAGACAATCCAGATCCATTCTGAGGTTCTGCACTAATTCCAGCTATAAGTACCTACTAGGGATCCCAGGTCCCCCAGTGGGGGCAAGGTATCCCCTCACTCACCTGGCTGGCAGGGGGAAAGGTGGAGGAATAGGCCTCCAGGGAGTGCTCCCAGGATAGCCTCCAGGGAGCACTCCTGGGAGTGATGTCACCACGCCACCCTGGGGGCACTCAAATCCGACTCATTTGAGGCCCAAATCAGCCCATTGCGATGCATGTGAGTGCTCCCAGGCCCTGCACGATGATGTCCCTTTTCAGAAGTGACATTGTCGCACCACCCTGGGAGTGCACATGAAAAAAAAAGAATGCTGGGTCTTCCCCTCCCACCAGGAGGATAAGGGGACCAGGCAACCATAGTACCTACAGGATTCTGGCCCTGGTGACAACTATATACATGCCTTCCTAAATAGCCTCAGTCCTGCCCAAGCAACTGTGAGATCAACACCACCACTACAGATTGCTACTGCCTGCCTTGACTCCTGCCTGCCTGCCTGGCCTCCTGGCTTGTTCTGAAAGAACCTTGATCTGCTTGAAGAGCTTCATGTGTTGTAGTCATCTTCCTGACAGGATTATATTAATAAAGAATATTCAGCAATAAATGGATCTTGGAAAGATGATGGAGGGTAGGAATGCTTTACTCGTTCTGTAAAAGCCTAAAGGAGTTAGACATGTATATTATGGGAAGAGTCAATTAAGAAGAGATGTAACAGTGTTTACCAATATCTGACGGCTGTAAATGCCGAAGAAGAGATGAATTAATTATGATAGTAAATGGAATGTATAAGCAAAGGGAAGAAATTAAGGGAAGAGATGCCAGGAATGATGGTGACATCTTTTAGCCAGTAAAACAGTCTCCTTGGGGATACAAGAAGGATAAGCTGGAGCTTGCAACACTGATTTTCAGATAAGTATAATGGTAGTTATGAGGGTAGATTTGCCAAGATTTCTGCTGTAGTAGAAGACTTCTTGACAATCTGGTTTGTTGCCTACCAGTACCCGATGCGCCAGTAGGAGAAAATGGGGTATGTGGGTGTGTGGCCGCAAAAACTGGCTTCTGGTGAAAACTAGAAGTGACATCATAGGCTGCTCCAGGATTCTATGCGAGCAAGAAGAAAGAATTAATTCCCTAGGCCACGGCTGGGAAGGTGTCTGTGTGGTGACTGAGGGGGCTCTTCCCCCACCCTTTTCTGTTTGATTTTGCCTCATTGCAATTTTTTGGTGCTGCTTGCAAATGCAAGTCAATTGGCCTTTGCGACTCCAGTATCTACTGGAAGTTTCCTGGGGGTGGCTGCTTTGGGGTCTGTAATTGGATGTCCGAAATGCAATCTTGATCAAACTTGGAGGGTGGCTGGAGGAGATGCTGCTGAAGATTCTCTGCAAGTTTGGGCTCTCTAGGTGTGAAGGGGATGGAGCCAGGACTGACAGAAGTGATGGACCATGGAACGATGAACCGGTCCGCGAACCAGGCTGGTCCATGAAAAATTTGTGGTCTGTGGTCCATGAAAATAGACGGATCATGGGCTGGTGGTCCATGGGGTTTTCCCGGTCCGTGCCCACCTCTAATAATAATATACTTTGTAAACTGCTCAGAGTGGGTGTTAAGTTGTCCTGAAGGGCAGTATATAAATTGAATATTAAATGTTAAATGGAAGTGACATCAGTTCCCATGAAGACACGCGGTGGTGCATGTCCTCATGGGAACCCCATTTAGGACACACATCCGACCTGTACTGCACCAGCTGCACTGGCTCACAGCTGAATTCCAGGTCAAGTTCAAGGTGTTGGTATTAACCTTTAAGGCCCTTAACGAACTGGGACCTACATAACTTCAAGACCGTCTCTCCCTGTATGTTCTCCAAAGGGAATTATGCTCTGTAGATAAACATCTGCTGGTGGTCCTTGGTCCCAAGGATGTTCACTTGGCCTCAACCAGGGCCAGAACTTTTTCAGCTCTGACTCCAGCCTGGTGGAACACTCTCCCAGTTGAGACCCGGGCCCTGCGGGGCTTATTACAGTTCCACCAGGCCTGTTAAATGGAGATGTTCCGCCAGGCCTATGAAAGTGGTTGAGGAGCTGGCAAACTATCCTGCTGGTCCCTTGCCTGTTTTCCTTTGTTCCACTCCACTTTTTAATGAGATCTGTGGATTTTATTATTTTCTAATGATTTTAACTATTGATTGTATTTAATTGTGTTTTTAATGATTTTATGATGTAGTGACTCACCCTGTGCCTGCTTGCGGAGAGGGCGGGATAGAAATTGAACTAACTAACTAAATAAGTGTACCAACATGATGTCAACACATCAGTCCCCTCCCCCTAAATGTTTCGAGGGGTTGATGGCTAATGCCTGGCAACCCTACATGAGTGGTTTTATAGTCATGAGGTTTCAATATCCATAATGGAAGTCTAAAAAAATGCCAAGGTCTCCCCTTCCATATTGAAGATCTAGCCTAGAGGCTCAGACAGCTCACTAGGCACACCTCCATAGTATACAAATTAGGTACCTTCTCAGAAGTAACTGAAGAGCAGATTTGGAATTGGGCGGATTACAGGCTCTTGAGCAGGAGAGTCTAGCACAAGCATAGACTAGGAAAAGCCAAGAAAGATGTAAGTGCTTGAAACATCCACAAGGAGGAAGAAGCAAAGAAAGAAAGCTTTGCATCCTCTTGCATGTTGTCCTTAGGCTACATGCTAGTTTTTCATTAATTCAACTCCATTTCTTTGGCTGCATTGTCTTTGGCTGAATCTCTTTGGAAGCACTCCACCCCAGCTAGAAAGTTGGGATCATTCTTTGTCTCCATTTCCACTTGGCAACAAACAGAGAACAGAAGCCAATGTCTTCCCTGGATCTTGTTTACTAGCATTGGTATTCAGAGATTTACTGCCCGTGGGTGTGGAGGTTCCCTAAAGATTAGTCTCTCTAAAGGCATTTACTGCCTGGCTACCTGTCAGCCAGTAAATACGCATGTATTTAATTATTTTAATTATTTCAGTGCCACTTGCTCAAAATCTTTGAAGGTGCTTGCAAAGATGCATCTGAAACAAATAACAACAACAAGAAAAACCCCTAATCCCCAAACCAAGCAACAGAAAACAACTACCCGCTCCCCATATGTCAGCCAAATGCAAGGTGAAACAAAAGGGCCTGGAACCTTTGTGTAAAGCAGACACAAAGCAACATCTCTTGTATGTTTCAGGCAAACCATTTCAAACCTAGCATTAAGTAACATAAAGGCTCTACTTCTAGCTGTTGTTGATTCAACCTGCCTCAGAGAAAGCATATTAAGAAGGGCCTGATCTTCTAACAAGCACAAAAGAGATGTATGCTGGACCCAGGTCATAAAAAGACTTGCAGGTCCAGTCCAGACTCCAGAACCATGAATTGGGCCTGGATATACAGATGTAGTCAGTAAAAAAGGAGCAGCACATTCAATTTGATTGTATTTTCCCCATACTTACTAAAATGTGGACAGCAGTAGTTTGTATCAGCTACACCTTTCAAGTTGTCTTTAAAGCCAGCCCCACACAGAACATATTAAATAAATCTAGGATATTATAGAAATAAAGATGAGCATGCTGAGGCCAACTGTACCCAACAATGGCTGGAATCTATACAGTAAGTGCAGATGACTACATGCACTTCCACCCACAATGTCTACCTTAGGGTTGCCAGGTCCTTGAGTCCCCCGGTGGGAGACTGGGAAACTGGCACTCACCCTCCAGTCGTTGTTTTCTCTCCTTGTGCGCTCCCAGTGTGCGTGATGATGGCACTTCCTGGAAGTGACGTCACCACGCATGTCAAAGGGCAGCCTGGCGTGCACTTCCGCACTTGCCAAAGGGATGAATCCCCCCCCCCCGCAGGCCCGATTCAGCCTGAAATGGGCCCATTGAGAGGCACGGAAGCATGCTGCAGCGGAGCACAGGGGTGCAGGAGCAAGCTGCAGCGGGGTCCACTCACTTCATCATTATCAGTTACAATGCACCAACTTCCATGAATCCAAACTAGCCCCTTATGGTGGCAGTAATGAGAATGGGAGCAGGAGAAGAAAGAGACAAGGAAGGCTTCTGAGATAACTGCCCTCTGGACTTATAGCTGTCCAAATGCTACACTCTGGCTTCTCCTTTTATTTGTATAAGTTCCCTCAGATGTTCACAATCAGTAAAAGGGAGGAAAAAGCTTTATTCAACTGGCTGGTAACATGTAAGCTTTAAGTACCCTAAAGGGTTCTTATTTGTGACCCTGAAAGAATAACATGGTACTTAATTGTGAAGTAAATATAAACCCCTTTTTCACAGCTGTTTTGACTTGACAGAAGGGATCCCAGGACCCCTAGTGGGGGTGGAGGATCCCTCGCTCCCACCCCATCCTCCGCCACCACTCACCTGGCCAGCAGGAGGGGGAGGCAAGGGAATGGGCCTCCCAGGGTACGTTTCTGGAGCAGCCCGATGACGTTGCTTCTGGGAGAGACATCATCACACCACCCTGGGAGTGCTCATGCTCTTCGCAGTGGGCCAATTTGGGCTACAAAAAGACTGAAACTGGCCCATTGAGAAGCGCACAAGTGCTCCACGCTTTGCAGTGGGCTGATTTTGGCCCCAAATGGGCAGTATTGGGCTTATTTGGGGCCCAAAGTGGTCCCCTGCAAAGCAGCACCAAAATCGGCCTGCTGCAAAGTGCAAGAGTGCACCCAGCCGTGCCCACACTTCTCAGTGGGCAGCTTTGGGCCCCAAATGGGCTGAATCTGGCTTGCTTTGGTATGCTGCAAAGCGCGGGAACACTCCCACCATGTGCAATGATGTCACTTCCCAAAATTCCCTTTAACTCACAGAGATCCTGATCATAAAACCTGTATGCAGAAAGTTAGATGTGAAGGGCCCTTAACAGGGTGCATATCTGTTTCAATTAAAACAAGTTTCCTTCTCTATGCTGACCCCAAACCCTAACTAAAAGCCAAAATAAAAATTCTGTCTAAACTGATGCTCTGATCCAGAACTGTAATTCCCTGCCTGAGGAAATTTTCTCTTCTTAAAATGAGGCTGGCTCACCCTGCCTCATCCAGTGGTGTTCCAGGGGCTCTGACTGGCTGGCAAGAACTTGGATTTGAATAAGGCTCAAATCACAAGGATTGGTTCAGAGCCCTGTAGGAGAGGCGGGACTTTAAGGATGACTACCACACCCCTCCTGTAGGAATGTATTTATTTTCACCATTTATATCTTGCACCTGTCATCAGATCCATTCTCAAAATACCTTACAATAGAACAACATGCAATAAGCTGTTGAAATACTGAAAATTAACCAGCAGCAAAGAACCCTAAAACCGCCAGCAGAAATCCTAAGCATTAAAAGCAGCAACTGTAAATGGCATTGAAGGTGGAATTAAACATCTCATAATCATAGTATCTTAAAATAAACAGATGAAGCAGAATTTGATAAGCACTAAAAGCAGATTGCATAAAATACAATGAAACAAATAAAATATATATTCTCTCGGTACATATTTATATAACAGCAACTAATAAACAGAATGCATGATCAAATGTTCTAACATGGCACTGAAAACTAAAAAGGCACCAGGGGGATGGATGTAGAAAGGGGATTTTATAACTGGGACCTGTCTCAGTTCATAAAGTAAAGGTAGACAGAGCAGGGACCTTGAAAATGACTTTAACTGTCTGGTAGGCTCACAGAGGAGAAAACAAACAAAACCCATAGAAGAGCCAATGCTAACATTTCAACAGATGGGTCCAACTGATCAGGAGAAAAGTAGAATATAAATATTTAACTAAATTAATCAAACAGCTGCATGAGAATGGTATGGGCTACAGCACCAAAAACTTTCAAGAATTATAACCAGACCAACAGAAAACTATTTCCCCTATCCATGTAGAGTCAGTCAACCAGGCCTACTATGGCTGATTCCATCCTATAACCAGGCTGTAAACCAGATTAAAAAGTACTGAGGAAGGGTGTTTCACCCAGGAATGCTTGCATTTGCTCTTCTACAACACATTCCACCACCTTTCCCAAAAAAGGAAGGCCAGGATTCTCTAGCACAGATCCATCAATGTCCCTACATTTTTTCTCTTCTAAATCAAGGAATATATATAATGGGTTTTCACCTCTGGATTCCCACACACTGTTTATGTAATGTATTAGAAAAGAAATCTCATGGACTTTCAGAAATCTCATTATCCTAGAAACAACGATATGTTTCCCATTAATGCAATACACCCAGGTCTCCCATTCTTCTTACCTGTGCTACTTCTTCAAAGTCATCGTGTCTTTTCTGAAGAGCTCGTGCCCTATGAAGGGACTTTCCCACTCCAGTGTGTTTACTGAGAAAGGCTTCCCCATGGTTTTCAATCCAGTCCAACACCTAGATAGAAAAGAATAATATCCAATTATCTTCCATGGCTGTCAACATAAAACAACCAATTATCCGTGGGCACCACTTCAAAACAACTCCATTCCACATAAGTGGATTCAATAGCCTGAGGAGTGATCGGAGTTTATCTACTCTCACATTCAACACTGTTCAGAGCCAAATCCAATCAGATCCAAGAGGAAATGCTGCTTCACTGTTTACTGATAAATTGCCATTATTGAACTGCTGTTATCTGTTCATTCTCCATCATACACAATACACATTGCTTGATGATTGGTCAACATTTTCGATAGAAATTAATTGCTAGATTTTTTTTAAAAAAAGGAAAGCCAATACCGTTAGCATCATCTGGGGAAGACATTTACATTACATTTCCTGTGTAAACAAAGCCATTGTCATATATGTACAAAGATATTCACATGGACAATATACCTCAAGGCAAAATACATAACATAACAAAACAGAACAGGCAAGCAGGGGATTGAGTTAAGATAAGAAACTGGGATGCGGGGGGGGGGGCGCGGAATGGTTATCATCCTTTCAAGTAACATCAGATTCTAATCTACCCACCATAACTGATCCCACTGAAAGCAGTATGACAAACCTGATATTCAGTGGATTTAAAAGATTAAATTTCTAAAATGTATCAGCTGTTCAACAGCTGCCAGGTAACAAGCTTCTCTCAAACTGAGCTAGCTTTGATGTTACAACTTATTGTCCATCAAATACACTCATCCCTTAGTCTTATCCTAATTTATTAAAAAGAATTTGATACAGTAGTGCCACTGGGAAAAAAATATTCAAGACCACATGGAGTACAAAAACATACGGGATCAGACCAGAGATATCTGTAACAAAGATGTAATTAGAAATTTCAATTTGTAATTTTGATCTACCAGAACATTAGCACTCTTCCTCTTCACATGCTCATGCAATCATGTATAAGGAGATAAAATTGGTAGAACATACTGCCCCAAGCTTACATCATTGCTTCATTCATGCTTTTGAGAAATTTGATATAGCCTGTTTTGTGTATGGCGCCTATCTAGTATCTGCATTATATTTGTACTGATTTTAAATATGGGTTTTAGAACATTGTTGATGATTTTAATGTTTTCTTGTTATTAGTCGACCTAAGCCTGCTTGTGGGGAGGGCGAGGTATAAATGTGATAAACAAACAAACAAACAAACAAACAAATAAATACAATGAAAAAAAATAAGTCTTCACCAGTGGTTGTATGAAAAATGTTACATTTTATTTCTTCATTATTCATAGAGTTCAGTCCTACCAGCTTTTCCACTGGTGAAAAAAGCGTGATGGAGTCCCCTTTGACCATCAAAAATGCTGTGCTGGGCAAGATGGGACCTACATGAGCAAAAGCCATGATGGACAGAGGCTGTAGTAAGGAGGAGAGCTGGGTGAGATTTAGTGAACAAGCTGGCTGGATCCAACCCCCATTCTGGTCACTACAAAACAATCACTAAAATAAAATGGTTTTAAATTTAAAATAAACCCCATAGAACACTGATTTTAAAAACTGAGGTATTAGCATCAATATTAAAATGAACATATCAGGCAGGTGTCCCTAAGGCCCTTTGGAACAGATGTTTTCTAAAAAAAAAAACCCTGTCAAGCCACTTATGACAGTGAGTGGATGCCACAGCTGAGAAGTCCAGGCTTCTTCTGCTCCCTAGACAGGAACTTGAAGCACAGTCTCATCTGATGACCTGGTTCCATGAGAAGCTTTATATAGGAGAAAGTACTGGGGAACAACTCCCTTTGAATATCAGGCTTTGAGTCCAGTGGCACCTTTGAAACCAACAACATTTTCAGGGTATGAGCTTTTGAGAGTCAGAGCTCCTTTCTTCAGGTACTATCTGATAGTATCTGAAGAAGGGAGCTTTGACTCTCAAAAGCTCATGTCTTGAAAATCTTGTTGGTCTCTAAGATTATCAGACGGTTGGTGTCAAAGGGCCAACTGACAGTGAGTGCCTGACTCTTAAAGGATCAACTGCCATTGATCACCTGGCTAGTATGCAGCTCTTTATAAGGTGTCTCAATCAACCCACTGAGCCTGGTGGTCGCTGGGCTTGACCCAGTGGGGGAGAAGAGAAGGAGGGAGGCATGGTGTTGTCTCCGCCATCTTCAGACAACTCACTTCCATTCCTTGATTCTTCTACATGTTTGCTCTGCCCTGCACTTCACTTCTCATGAATTCTGCTATAACTAATAGAATTTCTAAAACTAACTCCAGAACTGGAGTATGCCCAGTTCATTTCAAATCATTTATATCTTTACATTAGCCATCAGTTCATGCACACAGAAAGTATTGCCAAAAAAAGAGCAATGTTGATGAAATCATATATTTGATTGCATCAGGATTCTTTTCTATGGTGCTTCATTGATATATACAGCTGCTTCTGCTGAGCATTGGTTAAACACCCTGCCAAAGTAATCTTGAGACAACCATATGTATGGATCATAACATTTTCTTTTGTTACAGTAGCTCTTTTCTGATGACACAGCCCAAGTAAAATACATGCACATACAGAGAGAGCAGGAATGAAGGTACTCACCTACCATCCCCAGGAGATCACTGGAAAATGAGCATACCTATAATATGCATACAAAGGGTGACTGGGTGCACATCCTTTCAGATTTTCCCAATCATGGTGATAGATTCTATGAGCATACATTTTGTATACAGTTAAGCATCATGTTCATGTTCCAGTGACTATATAGGGCTGGGACAAGCATGCTCGATCCTGCTCCCTCTCTATGCACTCCGCTGTTTATAACCAGGAATATGCCCTCTGAAGAGGATTAATGTTTTTTAATGTAAAGGACTCAAGTGAAGGGACTGAAAGTTGGAGCAAAGAGGGCACACACAAAATGTTCAGAAAGAATGGAACAATGGAGAATTCACAATGCGTTCCTTCCATTTCAGAAGCATAACAAGGGAAGTTACACCGTGGGTGGGAAAAATTGCCCTTATTGTGAATGCAGCAGTGAGCAAAATAAGGTGGATGGGGATGGCATCCTCATCCCTGGGCCTGTGCTGCTTGCTGCTAGTGTGCCCCCACCATTCCTTCTTCTTGCCAGCCCCTACAGCCATCTCAACCCCCTCCCAACAGCTGAGCCATGGCTCATAACCGAGCTACAGAAAAGTCTTTTAAAACCCTGTTAAAAGGTTGGGGAAATACTGGAACTGAGTCTCATGATTTTGAAGGCTTCCTCCTTCTATGGACTGGCTGCAGGCAGAGTTTTCACGGAGGGTATCCTTGTAGCCACCATGCCATTTCACCTTTACGGTGGAACAAAGGAGATTCTTTGCTCCAGCTAAAAAGGAAAGCCTCAGGAACTGTGCTTGGGAAGAGCACAACATTGTGTGGAAGCTCCCCAAAACGTGGGCACATACTGTGTTTGTTCTGCCATGGGAAATCCCCGTGTCAAAAGAGTCCAGGTAATTTGGAATGGTAAAAGCTCATGATAAATTTGAAAGATGAGAATTTCAGAAATACCTTAAGTGTCAACATTGCAATGGCCTTTGGAAATAAGTGTCAGCAGCCCCTCCCCCAGCCTTAACATTTCTGAGAACACGTTCTTTATAATGGATACTCTAAGAATCACCATTGGCTGCAAGTATTTTACAGGGTCTTGGACATGCAAGAGAACTATTCCAGCTTCAACCAGTAGAGGGTGCTTCTGGTACACAGTGCCTTGCTGAGCCAAAACCATTAGAAGAATCTGTTACATTTTCTCATATGAGGATTGTTTTGCACAAAGATTTTTTTTTTAGCACCCCTTGGAAATTTTCATTACTGTAGTTTTCATTACAATATAAAGTCTCCAGGCAAGTCCCAAAGGGGTATGCCTGGAAACCCAGTCAGAAGTCAGCTGAAGAGCTGTCTAGGTCTCATGAGAGCCCTTAAAAAAAAAACTGGGGAAAGCTCTGTAGCTATGGCCAAAAAGCTCGCCCAGCCTTTAGAGTACTATTCAGTCCTTGAGTCAGCTCATCCAAAAAACCTCATCGCTTCCTGTTACACTTTCTCATTCCCCCCTACTATCAATGGGGATGACATGGGGAAGTGCCCTATTTATGTAATGAGACACACACACAAAAAGAGGACCTGTGGGTATCCATTTATGAAGCGTCCAAGGAAGTTTCCCAGCATCAATAGTTAGCCAACAAGCAGGAAGGACAACAGAAGCTGGGAGAGTGGTTGGAAAACTATTTGTCTTCAAGAAGACTACAGAATTAAACTGTATAGGACTAAAGGGGAAGTTCCCCATTAATGAATATTTTATGGTTTGCTAATCAGGAAAAAACAAAAAGGAAAACTGTGGATCACACATCTCAACACAGCATTTTACAACACTGTATCCAAAAGGATTTGTGTGCAACCCTCATGCCCCTGAAAGGACACAGATGCTGGTGGAGACAGTGGCCAACAGAAACAGAATAAAAACAAATCAGACTGGGGGGGGGAGCGTTTCCCAGAAAAAAAATTAAATCCTAATCCTGCATAATGACCAATCCTGTTTACCAAGGCCAATTTAATTAAAACGAAATTTCCCTTTTCTTAGGATTTTTAAAAACATCTTAAAATAGATTTGTCCCTCCCTCCTTCCCATTTATCACAGCTAGGAATTGTAAAACAAAGGTCTATTAGAGGGGAAGGTCAGGAGCAAATACAAATCTATTTATCCTCTGGATGTTCCTATCATGACATATAATGAAAGACCCAATCACTACTAAGCTGTTCTTATTGGTACTTAGTCCACTTCTAAAAGCACAAAGTGATTCTTGATCTGGTTTTTATAAGTCAATGTCTCTACTTTGGAAAAAAGGCAGCAGGCCAAAAATGCATATTATTTTCATTGGTATAAACTAGCTGTGCCGTGAGTGATTTAAGCAGTGGCATAACAAGATTAGAATCTGACCAGAATTTAGATCCTTGGCATATTTAAAACATGTGCGCCAATGATATAACAGACTTCAAAAAGGGGAGAGTTCTACCCTTTAATACTGAAAATCTGCCTGCCATTTGATTCTTGCTTGAATTTAGGGTGGAACACTCAAAACCAGCAACAACCTCACTCTAGCCTGGAAGATGACTTCTTATCTTGACATGGCCAACCTGGCCACCTGGATCCATGCCATGGTAACCTCAAGGCTGGACTTTTGTAATGCATTATACATAGGTATCCCATCTAAGTTAACTAGGAGGCTCCATTTAGTGCAAAATGCTGCAGCTTGATTATTATCAGGAGCGAGCAGGAGCATGAACATCACTCCCATACTACAGTCACTCCATTGGCTACCTATCAGTTACCATGCTCAATTCAAGTAATTGGTTATTACTAGACATGGGCACGAACAGCATTACGAATGGAAAAAACCCACGAACAGTCTGTTCGTCTGTTCGCGAACAAGCTGCTCATGAGGCCCCATTCTAAACGAACAAGTGGTCGTTGCAAGCCTCGTTCGTTGCCTTCGTCAGCTGTTCGTCAAGCCAGACAGTCTGGTGCCTTTCAATCAATTCCCCTGGCAATGGAGGCAGGGACTGAACTCTGTCTGAACTCCTTCTGGCTTTCCTTCTGGCTTTAACCCTCCAAAGTACTTCCAGCAGAGAGTCCCGTTTTTGCCACTGTGAACAGAAAATGACAGCAAAGGGGGAGACCCATGAATCATGCCTTTCCTGGGGTACAATCTCTCTGAAACTTGGGGGGTCTTTGAAGGACAGTGAGGACTATGTCCCCTGCAAATTTGGTGGGTATTGGACATTGGGAAGGTCAACATGGATCATGCCTTCCTCGGGATGCAATCTCTCTAAAACTTGGGGGGGTCTCCGGAGGACAGTGAGGACTATGCCCACTGCAAATTGGGTGTGTACTGGACATTGGGAAGGTCAGTTTGTAACCCCTCAAAGTAGCTGCCTTCCAACAGGCAGTCCCGTTTTTGCCACTGTGAAGAGAAAATGACAGCAAACCCATGGGTCATGCCTTTCCCAGGGTGCAATCTCTGAACTTGGAGGGTCTTTGGAAGACAGTGAGGACTATGTCCCATGCAAATTTGGTGGGTATTGGACATTGGAAAGATCAGTTTGTGGGGTGTTTAAAGGGCCCTGCCCCTTGCACATGGTAGGAAACGGCCCTTTAAACTATCAGCTGGCAGGCAGCAAGGGGGAATCCCCCCTGCCACCTGCCAGCTGTTAGTGTAAAGGGATCTTTAAAGGGCCATGAACAATGAACAACGAACATGTTTGTGAACAGGGGCATGTTCATTACTGTTCGTTGTTCATTGTTCGTGGATGGCAACAAACAATGAACAGCTTGTTCGGGGGGGTTTTCCACTCGTGCCCATGTCTAGTTATTACATACAAAGCTCTTCATGGCCTTGGTCTAGCATACCTATGGGACCGCCTCCCTCCTACGTTCCTCCACAGCAGCTTCGCTCATCTGAACAGGGTCTCCTGCAGGTGCCAGGCTGCACATAGGTGAAATCAACAACAGCCCATACATGGGCGTTCTCTGTGGTGACCCCTATCCTATGGATCAACCTGCCTGAGGAGGTCAAGACAGCCCCCACTCTCCTGGCCTTCCACAAATGATGCAAAACCGAATTCTTCAAAAACGCTTTTTACTCAAATGGGAGGGCTGTATTGCAGGGACGAGGTCTCAGATGCTTCACTAATGAGTTAGAGACCGTAGACTTCCCCATTTGTTGCCTTACATATTATCTGTTGCTTTAAATATGTATTCCTATGTACTACTGTGCTTTATGTTGTCTAATATCAGTCCTAGAATTTATTATGTTCCGTTTCAGTATTATTGGATTCTTGCTAATGCTACGTCTTTTAAAACTTGTATATATTTCCCTCCTCCTGTATTCCCTCCTCCTGTATGTTGATGGGCAGGAATCTGGAATCAACCCTATCTTGGGACAGTTAATATCTCTTTAATTGTTGATTTTATGATATGAACTATTGTTTTATATTGTATTGTATTTTTATAAATGTTATACCTCGCCCTGAGCCTGCTTGCAGGAAAGGCGGGTTAGAAATGTAAACAACAACAACAACAACAACAACAACAATTTACCCTATGGTATTGCTTATGGAAATGTCTTTGATACTGTATGGAAATGTACTTGATACTGATTGTAATAATCTCATTCTGTGTAATCTGCCTTGAGTCTCAGTGAGAAAGGCGGACTATAAATGACATAAATCAGGGGTGGGCAATTGTTTTGGCTCGGGGGCCACTTTGTGGGAGCGGAGGTTAGCGGAGGGCCGCACCTTTTAAAATGATTGCATTCATTAGTTAATTTTGCATTTCAGAAAAGGTATAAATTGTATCATAAAAATCAATAAATATAAATTAAATAAAATAGTGGTAGTTTTATTCAATTTATTTATTGTGCTAATTTCATATCATCTATAGCTGCAAGCACATTTAATTTTAGAAGGAAATCTCGGCTCAAGGTGGATTTTTCTGACTGTCTTGGCGGGCCACAAAAAACTCTGTAGCGGGCCGCATGTGGCCCGCGGGCCGCAATTTGCCCACCCCTGACATAAATAAATGAATAAAACATTAAAAAGAATGAATTCCTCTATGCAACAAAATACAACCTCCAGGAATGCTTATTTGAGTATTTCCCCAAATGATTAACTGCTCAACACGTTCAAGGATTCTCTTTCAGTAGCATATTTTCATATTTCAACTTTGTAAGTATATGAATTTTAGTGTGTTGCTCTAAGCACTTAAATATTTGACATGATAAGGATATGGTGGATGCTAGCCTTCCACATGGCTCTATTAACATTAATCAATTCTAGTTCTCAGCGTCACAGACAGTAATCTTAAGCAGCAGCAGGTGAATAGCTGCAGAGGCTTTGGGCAGAAAAAGTGTCTGTATGAGTGAGTACTGCTCACAGTACACACAAGGGAGTCCTCAGTGATAGGAAATCTCCTGCATAGAATTACACACCTAGGATTACACAGCATTAACCACATCAGTGATATCCTACCATTATTGTCTAAAACATGATGCATGACATTTTCTTGTTAAAAAGAGGCTCTTGACTGAACTTAGAGATGGCAAATGGACAGGAGGAGGAGGACACCGCTACGTGGCTTAGAACACAAGAAGTTATATAACCAGTATCTTGCATTACCTCTCATGACAATGCCTGCAGACATTGGACCACAAGTAAAAGATTCTCTTGAGGGATGTAAGGTGACATAGTATAGCCTGATCGCATCAAATCTCTGAAGCTAAGCAGGGTTGGTACTTGGATGGGGGATCACCAAGGAAGACTCTGCAGAGGACGGCAATGGCCCTTGAAAAGCCCCTTTTGGGATTGCCGTAAGTTGGCTGCAACTTGACAGCACGTATGTGCCTATGTAAAAGATGCTCTCAGAATTCTATTACCATATGGAAGTGAGGAGTCATAGAACATTAACTGTGTTTATTCAGAATTTGGCCATATACAGGGTCCAAAATTTTTAGGTGCTACCACACACTGCTCACTGGAACCAAAACTATGCTTCCTAGAGATGTGTAAACAGTTTCTCTTTCCGGTGATATTTCTGATAAGCACTGATGTAACAGGTTGAGACTACTGTTGTGGGTGCTCAGAGGTACAGACACAATTTCCATATGTGCTCACATTATGTATTCAAATCATCAAGTAGTTATTTAAAATGGTTTTTGGGATACTTACAGCATGGACATTGCTAGCTATTGTATATTGCAATCCACTATTATGCTTCAAATTTACATTGAAACCAGAAACCTAACTACAGATTGTGCTTTATGCATTATGCCTGGCTACTGCTCATCGTTAGTATTTTCTCTCACAAATTAGATGATACCTTTGTAAACATGTTGTTTATTCAGGACACTTTGCCATAATAGCAAGTATGTAACTTTGAGCGGGTAACAGAAAATCAGGAATATTTGCTGTACCCCAGACCAATAATTCTGTCCTGTCCTGTCATCACAGACTCTTCATTGGATCAAATATATATAATCCTCAGTCGGCATGTATCAAGATGGGGAGAGGGGCTTCTGTTCCTCCCCATTTCTCAATCCCTAGTTTCTCTTGGTAGTGCCACCACCACCCCACCTGAAACAGGCTTTCCCCTTCACTAGCTATTGGGGAAACTGATGAGCCTCCGAGCATGTACAGAGTTCTAGCAACTGACTGAGCAGAAGGCATGCAGGTGAGGCTTGACATAATTTGTCTTAACCAAGAAAGGTCTGTATTGAACTATAGCAGACTACAGAATATAGAGAGCGCACAGGATTTAGAAAGTTGCCTTGCACAAGGTTTGCAACTACCTAAAAGGAAGAAAAGAAACATGGAATTGCTACATGGTACCTTGGTCATCCCTTCTGGGATGGGTGTCCAATGCCTGGGAGAGGGGGAGCAAGCAAGCCATCCTGAGCCTTTGTCCCTCTTCCCAGAAGCTCACCAGAGCATCCTACACCAAAGGGCTGCAGGGTCTTTTGTACCATCTCTTACTAAGGAGTGGAGGAGTTGCCTCCTCTAAATCCAGTCTTTCAGCCACCATGGCTAGCTAGGTGTCATGTCACATTTTCCTCGTCTCTCAGGTGTCTAGTTTTATTATGGTATCAAAAGGCTATGGCCCATATAATTATTTATCCCAAGTTGTCAGTCACACAAACATCTCCAGGAAGTAGGGCTGCCAGTCTCCAGTGTGAGCAGAGATCCCTCACTCCCAGTCTCCACCCCCTGCCACCATTCACCTGGCTAGCAGGGTGGAAAGCCATGGAAAATGGGCCCAGCAGCTCTGGAGTGAACTCTTGCATGGTCCAGAGCCTTCTTTGTTGCACCAGGAATGGCATCATTATGTCATTCCCAATGTGTCAAGGAAAGTTTCAGAGCATATGCACACTATGCACACATGCGAGGTAAGGACTCCAAGAGTGCGCCCCACCCACAACCCTTGTATCCCCTGCTTTTAAGGTTGGGGGACCTGGCAACCCTACCAGGAACGTGGCTGGCTGAGCAAATGGAGTTTCTTGCCTTGCTCATTCTCCTTCCTATTCTGTTCCCTGGTGCTGGATTTGAAAAGGTGGATAACTGGCCAATTTAATATAAAAGGCTCTATGCTTGATCACAACAGCATGGTTTTTCCTTCCATTATAAGCAATTTCTTATTTTCCACAAGATTAATTTCTAGATGGTACCTGGATATTTCATAATTTCTGTAAAGCTCATTTGACCTATACAAACATTCCAACAGTCAGACAGAGCTTTGAAAAACAGATTTGTACAAATGATGAACATGTTATTTCTAAAATGTACAGACTTTTGTTGAAATTTGAAATGGAAGAAGAATGTGTGAAAGACTATGGTAAAATGGGCTAAAGTTCTTGGATATAATATAAAATTGGACCAGTGGGAAAATATGTAGGTAATTAACTTTGAGTTCCACATTTAAAGAAAACTTTTATAAAATGATGTATTGGTGGTATATGTCTCCTGATCAATTAGCAAAAATTAGTAAAAGTATGTCAAACAAATGTTGGAAATGTGAGCAACATGAAGGAACGTGTTATCATCTTAGGTGGATTTGTCCTAAAGCAAAAAAAAAAAAATTAGTCACAAACTCTCATGATAATACAGAAAATTTTGAAGATTTACAATTTAAATTGTAAATTTAAATTGTAAATCTTCAGTATTTACAATTTAAACCAGAAGGCTTTTTTCTGGAACTAATAGACAAACAGTTGGAAAATAAACATGGTATCCTATTTCTATATATGTGCAAAAATGGAAAAGTACAGTATTGCCTTCAATGAATGACTGGATTGTGAAAATGATAGTTAGTGGAGATGGCTAAACTTACAGCTCTGATCAGAGATAAAACATTGTCTACCTTTATGGTTAATTGGAAACCCCTTATTGACTTTGTGCATGAGATGAGAAAAAAAGAAATGATGATTTGTGGATTTGACTTCTAAGAAGATAAATTTGGGCTTAGCTTAACAAAGCAGACATGATATAATGAGTTATAGAAAAAGGGGATAGATTAGGAATAGATTAAGATATAGGGTTGGAAAGCTGTTGAAAGTCCTGAAAAGGGGGGGAGGGAAAGGGTGGGGGGAAATGATATTGAGATGTTATTTGAAAGTTGTATGTATTAACATTCTCACCTAATAAAATTTTTAAAATATAAGAAGATAAATTTGGGGAAATAAATAGAAGAGGGGCAGTATTGAAAAGGTAAATTTTGGAGGTATCAAAATTACAAGTATAATGTTTGTAAAGATATTATAGGTGATGTAGAGAAAAACAGAAAATATAATATTTTTCTTTGTTTTTTTCTTTATTTTTTATTCTTCTCCTTTTCTCTCTTTTTGTATTCCTTTCTCTTTACTTTCTCATTTCTCTACCCTTTTTAATGGGCTTTTAATATTATCAATAAAATAAATAGTATTCTTTAAAAAAGAATTTTTACAAATAATAAACACTTTCATATCTAGAAACTGGAAGAGATCCTTCAAGGGAAACAAAGAATTTAAATTGTAGAGCCACAATTTGCTTCAGGAATAATAATTAAAACAGAAGAAATTTAAATACTATACCCACGATACTACAGAAACAAATGACTGCTAATAAAGGAAGTTTTGCCTATGATTTTTATAACCCTTTAAGTATAAGCTATGGGGCATAACTTTAAGCAGAAGACAAAGGCATAATATAAATTACCATTAGATAAATGTAATCTAAAAGCTTCATAGAAAACACCAATGATAAATTACTAAGAAAATCAATATAAATAAGTCACTACATATCTTTGCATGCTTGTTCTTTAGTTATTGAATAATTAGCCACACTATTTTTATTACCTGTATCTACTGCTACAGTATAAAAATATTAAAATAACAGCAATAGTGGAACCGCCTTTCAGACTACAGAACATTTCTTAGCCTTTCTGTTGCAAAAGAACAGACTGTCTCTGACAGAAGCTCAGCAGAAATTCAAATTGCAGATAGATTACTAGTCACATCAAGGAAAAATACTGCCTGCTATACGGACAATCAAAACCAATTACATACGAATCCATAGGATTTCTGTCCATTTTAGCAGAAATGACTAGCTTCCAATACCAAATCTATCACTTCCAAACTGTTCCTGACTTAAGCTATGCCATCAACCATGTTTAAGGGTTATCAGAGAAGTTTGTATGACTATAACGAAGTTTGAACTACTGCTTCAGAATGAAACACTGGTTTCATTAGACCTCAATAGACCTCATGTTTTTCATATCACTCAGGTGCAACATCCAACCATTTCCACATACCTACACGTACTCTGGGGCTGATTCTTGCTGGTGTTCCCCCAATAACTGCAGAGCAGTCAAACGTGGCCATATGTCATAGTAAGGAAGCAGTAAAAAAGGCCTACAACACCTCTTGTAATGAGAGAGAAAGGAATTACAAGCTCCTGCTCCACATATAGAAAATGTTTATATGCTTCATTTATTCATTGAGGTATTGTACAAAGAGAAATTCAATTAAAACAAAGCAACGCTGTTTCAAATGGGTTCTATTACGGCAGCCAGTTATCATATCTGTTCAACTCCCAACTGAATTTTGAGCAGGAGAGAAATGATGTCCGCTTTCCTATTCTGACCTTTAAAATAGATTGTTCGTTCTATGTTTTCTGTAATATTTTATATTCCTCTCTTTTTTGAAAAAGATCCTGTTTTGCTCATTGCACTGTCATTCTGCAATGCAAATTTCTTGGTAAAAGAGAAATGCTTGCCAATCACCTACAAAAATGCAGGCTCCAGTCGCTCAGGTCTCCCCTTGTGATCTGTAGAGAAATGTTTTAAACTGTTCTGTTCTATATGGTGCCATGGATTATTTCGTAACATAGACAACAGTTTCACAAAACAAACTATTTTTCTCCTCCCAATTTATTTAATTAATTTTTAAATATTTATAGTCTGCCTTTCTCCTTATCAACAGGACATAGAACACAAGAAACACCTCCTGGAAACATAAAATATCCTGCTTTGTTAAGGTGTTATTCTATAATGCAACTTTCTTAGTGGAAGAGAAATGCACCCACCCACTAATCAACCACAGGCACAGGCTTCAATGCAAGCCAAAAACAATTCACAACAGCTGTAACTGCTGGTTTTAAAAGTTAATCCAGTCATGTTGCTCAATTAAAAACCTTTTGTGCCTGTCTGAATAATAGAGGTCATCCAAGATGCTGTTAACAAG
Organism: Eublepharis macularius; assembly: GCF_028583425.1. Lineage (NCBI taxonomy): Eukaryota > Metazoa > Chordata > Lepidosauria > Squamata > Eublepharidae > Eublepharis > Eublepharis macularius. The sequence goes on along the minus strand of NC_072791.1, from coordinate 167,319,976 downwards.
AAAACAACAAAAGTAGCTGTGAACTGCACTGAGGTGATTTCTGGGGGGGGGGGGGGCGGATGACACCGAAAGAAACATTCACACTAGGTGGGGAGGGGAAACCCAGCTTGCAATAACTCTATACAATGATAAAATTTTATTTTACCAAGTACAATGTCCTACACAGAATCTATCCATTCTAGATAAGATCCGTAAGGACGGATAAGAAGGAATTTTCCATACTTGTAGCTCTTGGAATAGGGAACCTCACGAAGTAAAGAATACACAACTGAGAGGACATGGGACTTTAGGTGGATCCATTGCTGATCCACTGTGGATCCATTGCTGATAAATCTATAGATTGTCCAGAGTGGCTACTCTGAAACACATCAAAAAATACCTCCCTTCCCTGTGCTCTCTGTGCTCCTCATTCCATTCCTTGCAAATTAATAGAAAGACAGATGGTAGGGAATCCTCCAGAAAACATCATGGCAGGAACCTTGATCCTTATTGAATACACTTGCAAGATTATCCAGAGATGCAGGAAACAGGGGGTGCTATATTTCAAGCAGTTTCTATGATCTCTGAAAGAGCTGTTGTCATGGTGTTCAGGGTCTCAGTTCCTGCCATGCCACTATCTGGAATCATCCTTGCAATCTCCCCTCATCTCAATATGCTGCAAGAAATGGAATATGGGATGGGAAGCCTGGGAAATGATGTGGCAGGACTTAGGCACCCCAGCTGCTGTGGACCCCATCCAGATTTCTGATTAATGCTGGGGCAGACTTGAGGAGGTCTAGCTGTCACCAGAACATGTTGACTGTACAAGCACAGCACACAGCAACAAGGAGCCCTGTTGTAAAAATGGTTCTGCTCTGGTTCCACTTCAGACATGGCATTAGTAACTCCCATGTAGGGAATTCTCTCTAGAACCTAATAAAAATGTCACCCATACAGCTGTCCTTAGGCATTCAATCACTATTTATTGGAATGGGCCATAATATTGAAAAATCTTTATGGAGCCTGCCAACTTCAAATCATCCTTCAAAAGTTAACTTTTCCAAAACATTGGATCACAAGCACTTTTTTCTAGAAAGTCTGGGAGCTTCTCCAGAAGCTATTAAGAATAATTTCTAATCACATCCAGTTTACCTCCCCCACCTCCCCCTATTTCCAAGGTATAATCATCCAAGACTTTAAAAATAAAATAGCATGCAATCTGTTTTCTTCATGAAGGGAAAAGCAGCCTTGCCTTATCAATATTACTTTGCTGAGCAATACCACATTAATGAATAAAATTAAGTGTAGAGGCAATTACAACTCTTAAATATCATCTCCCTCTGTCTTCTTGCCAACTCTGAGTCAAAAAGATTCCTTTAAGTCTTCCTGCAGGTGGTCTTTATACACTTCCAGTTCTGCTCACTAGAGTTGCATCATTATAAAATGATATTCCTGAGTTTCATGAACACACAGTTTCTCTCTCTGATCACCATCCTGATAAAGATTTAGATGGCTTCAATTCCACATACCTGTCCGGCCCAGATTTCTGGGTCATCTTGCCCTTGCTATAGTTAAAGAGAGCTGGTCCTTAGAGATGCCAGCTATGTGGCTTGTAAGAGATGGGACAACACTTAGAGCTAAATCACATGAGATGAATTACACAAGGGTGCTCAAGTGAAGGGAGATGCAATGTTAGCCAGGAAGCATGGTTTGAATTTCACCTCTCTCTACAGAGCTGACTAGATCATTCCTCAGAGGGTTTGTTAATTTCACCTCTCTACACAGCAGGCAAAAATGGCTCTTCAGATTGCTCTTGTTAATTTCCTCTTTGCCTCCCCTAAGGCTCTGTAAATTATTAACAAACCCTCTGAGGAAGTATCTTTGCTGGCTCTGTAGAAAGGTGAAATTAACAAACCCTCTTAGGAGCAATCTATCAGGCTCTGTAGAGAGAGGTGAAATTCAAACTAGGGTTCCCGGCTAACATTGCATCTCCCTTCACTTGAGCATCCTTGTGTAATTTATCTCATGTGGTTTTAGCTGTTAGAGAGATGTTCAAAAAGGTTTTTTTTAATGTTTAATTTTAAAAGTTATGTTTAGTTTGGACACACAATTAGTCAGTATGGATGAACAAAAATACTCTTTTGTGGTAATCGTTATAATAAAGGGCCAAACTAAATGTGTCTGGAGCTCCCTGAATGAAACTCCAGATGTAATATTTGGCCTAAAAATTAACCTTGCCCTTCCCCAAATATGGATCAGAGTTGCATTTCTGGGATGGGGTCATTATTCCCCCTGCACCATTTCCTTAATTAAAATACTTTCCCGGCTGCTTTATGTTCCATGGAAAAAACACTTATCCCCTCCCTTTCAATCCATACTGCCTCCCCCTGCCACTTTTTAAGGCAAAATAACAGTCTGGTGCTCCAGTCACAGGACTCCAGCATCATGTATGGTAAGATGTACTATCAGAATCATTTCTGCCTGTTGATTAGACACTGTATGCTTCTTTTTTAATTTGTTAATTAACCCCTTCATGTGAAAAATGTCACCAATCATGCCACTAAAACATTCCAACAGAATGCAAGCAGGAAAAGGAAGGTTTTTAAAAAGAGAAATGTCCCCTCCCACCTTCAATCTTTATATATTCTTACCGTTATTTTCTTAAGAAATAGTGGGGGCAATGGAAGCCACTAAAACTGTCAGCTGAGAGGAGAGAGCTTGTAACTTTCAACACTGAACTTCTGGCAGGACAAAAATTTCAAATTGTACGTAGGTATAGAGAAGCTATAAATAATTGGATCTTTGCATGTTCCTGCACTGAAAGACAGAAAATGTGTTCTATGCCTCAGCATATGATACTGTTCTACATGAGAGAAGCAAGAGTACTTAGTGCAGTTTGGTTTGTTTCTAAAGTCCAAGTAAGTGGTGGCATCACCCAGATTCTCAGAACTCCTTGTCACATTATCACTTATCATCTGTCACATTATCACTTACTTCCCTGTGCTGATGCTTTTCTGCACTTCTTTGTTCTGAGACAACCAGATCTGCTTACCACCCACTTGAAAAGCCAAGATGCCAACCCCAAATGTTCATATAATTCACATTCCTTTCATTATAACAAAAATTTGAAAAAAATTATGATTAAAAGCATTTTCCTTTATTCCAATCCCCTTTCCACAAATCTACCCTTCTTAACTAAAGCCACCACCACTTAGCTGCAATATTGTTGATCTTACAGATGGAAGTAGAAAGTTGAGACTAAAAAGAGAGCAGCTGAAGGCACAAGTCTCCAGGATGCAGGCAGTGTAAGACCTGCCCAGTGCACAGAATGGGAGGGCCAGAACTGTGAGATCTGCCAGATCCCTGTTAGACTTGCCTCTAATTTACATATTACAAAGATGAATGATCATCGTGCATTTTTCCTCTGGTTCCTTAAAGATATGAGTAGGTAAATCTAATGCTAGAGCTAGCTCTGTGATGATTCTTTTCAACAGATCTGCCTAAAAATGTTGCCTTTAAACTAATCTGATTACCCAAGATCCCTGGATTCACTTACAAGCCATCAAGCCAAGCTCCAACTATGAAAACTACAGTGACATTACAGTGTGCCCTATAACAACTGTGCTGCCCTGGGATGATTCTCTCTCTCATCCACTGAATGAGGGTCCTCCATGAGAACTAAGACCGGCCTAGCAGGGATACATCTATCTGCCTTCCTGAATGCTTCTTCTCCATGAAGAAGCGTATAAAATGTCTGGTAAGGAAGTTACTGGTTTGCAAAGCTTTTCTTTTCAGTAAGAAGCAGTGTGCTTTCCATGGAAGCACCAAGCTCAAACAGGCGTGATAGGACAAGTAAACCCGTTCAAGAGAATCACATGATGAAACGGAGTTAGCAGAGATGGCTAAACTTACAGCTCTGATTAGAGAGAAAACACTGCCTACTTTTATGGTTAATTGGAAACCCCTTGTTGACTTTCTGCGCGAGACAAGAAAAAATGAATTAATGATTTCTGGATTTGATTTCTAAGAAGATAAACCTGGGAAAAATAAATAGAAGGGGGGCAGAATTGAAAAGGTAAATTTTAGAGATATTAAAATTACAAGTACAATGTGTGTAAAGGTATAATAGGTGTTATAGAGGAAAATGGAAAATGAAATATGTATTTTTTTGTATTTTTTTGTTTTTTCTTTCTTTAATTTTAATTTCTTTTTCTCTCTCTCTTTCTATTCCTTTTTCTTTAATTTTTCCTTTCTCTCCCCCTTTATTGGGCTTTTAATCTTATTTATAAAATATAAATTATTACCATGAAAAAGAGCCCAGAAAAAAAGAGAGAACCACATGATAAAGTTTGTGAGGCTCCTTCAGCAGGAGTCGGGATTGAGAGAAGATGGCTGCCAGCTTGAAATAATTAGGCTGAGTGTTTTTTCTTTCTCCACAGGCATTTAGACCCTGTGCGTGGCCACGAGGGCCAAAGCTTGTAGAACGGCTGAAAGAATATTCAAAGATATATCTATATAGTCCCTATACGGTTCCACCAGGGCTCCTGCTTCCATATTTCTTAATGCAGCAGTGCTACTTTTCTCCACATTTCCTGTATGCATGCACTTCCTCTCTTTGAGGCCTTACTTAACTTTGGCTGAATCAGACCCATTTTGTTAAAGCCTTCATGGCACTAGGCTTAGAGATCAAGGATAACCAATTCTTCTGATCCTGTTCTCTGTGACGACCATAAAATACTGTCCCTGCAGTCTTACATCAAAGGAAAATCAAGCTCATCGGAAAAATCTGGATGATGAATGAAGCAAAGTATCTTTCTCAGACAACTCAATTCATGGATATTCAAAAATAATAAAAGTAACTGTAACTCTGTAATCAGAACTTCTTTAAAGCACAAAGAAGAGTAATCTGTCCTGATTAGCAGCTCTAGGAAGGATAAAAGACTTATAATTTCAGACTAATTTCAAATGAAAGTTCAAATCAAATTATGCAAAGGATAGGGCATGAGTAACCCCCTAACAGAATATCCTGAGGAAACACCATTGCATGAAAATGAAATTATGCAAAAATAGAGTTTTGTGGCATTATGCGGAGTTGTATTTAAGCACCATTATTTGAAGCTTATACTAATTTTCTTTAGCTTCTTTGCAAGCTGTGGCGTATGTAAAGCTTATTAACTGCTCAGTCTGACATTCCAACCCATCTGTAAGCAGGGTTGCCAATCCTCTGGTGGAAGGGGGATTCCGCACCTCCAGCTGCCCCCAGCTGCCCCCCTTTGCCACCGCTCACCTGGCAAAGAGAGAAACACATGGCAAACAGCATGGGGAACCAGGAGGCTTGCAGCTGAAATGAGCATGAGCGCTTTTTCTGCAACTCCAGCCAATGACATAATTTCTGGCGCAACGCTGAAGTGAGAGGTCCCACCAGGGGCCAAATCTCTAAAAATTGATACAAAAATGTGCAGTGGTAAGTACCCTGCACCTACCACCCTTACTCTGTCCCCCGGTCCCCTGGTTTGGCCCCCAGGGGATCTGTCAACCTTGACTGTAAGGTATTCTTGGACCGATACCTTGGTTTTCTTTATAGCATTCAGTACAGCACTTATGAAATTGGGGGTTAAAAACATATTTTAGCAGTTCTTTTTAAAAAAAATACAGATTTCAATTTGCAAGACAGTTTTCAACTTACTGAGGTGTAGCTAATACTTTTTTTAATACAATTTATACCCCACTCCCCCCTATGGGAGCTTATGATTAAGAAAAATAGAAACAAGGGGAGGGGGATTCTGAATACAGAGCAGATCTCCCTCTCATCAGTTGTTCCTCCCCAATCTATTCTATGACCCTGAGACCAAGAACCATTTGGCTCTCCCCTCTGGGCATGCCTGGGTTCTAAGTACCTGTAAGCAAAGGAGAAACAAACTCAGTTACATATTATTCAGCTGCTGGCAGCCAGCTAGCAGGATTTTCCCGACATTGCTGTGCAACTGTAAATTCCCTACGCAACTAAGGCAGACATTAGCTTACCCAGGATTAGAGATCAAATATTTTGAGAGAAATCTGTTTGTATTTCTAACATATGTTCATTTCTCTGATTCCCTCTGTCTCCAGATATTATAGGAGATGTAAACTATTAAGGTAATGTTTGGTGATTGTTTCAAAAGAGGGATCAAAACACAAAAGAACTATTTCATTATTGATTAATTATCAACAGAGAGGAAATATAGCTAAAATAACAGACCCTCAGAAGACACTGAATGAGCTTTCTTGTCTCATGGCTGGCAATTCTATTAAGAGTCCACTGGTTCCTGTCTGTAACCCTTCTTCTTATTCAGAATGCAGATATTGAGGTTCTTTAATGGTCCATATTGTCAGGACCCCAAGGAACAGTGCAGCAAAACTCTGAACAGTTTTCTGCACTATATATTGCAGGTACTCCCCAATGGGATCATGAGCCAGAGAAAGATACACAGTGAGCAGGTGCTTTAAGCAGAACTGAGCTTGTGCCTCTGGCACACATAAAAGGAAAAGGTCTTCTGTATATGTGGTGCCCCCATTATTCTCTTCCCCATGTATGTATGTATGTATGTATGATGACAAAGACTTGGCAGTGGTACCACTCCTATGGAACGTCTTACCACTGTTCACTTTCAAGAAATTAAAATATAATTAGAAAATAAAAAATTTTTACACACAAGAAATTACTAAAATATACCCTTTAGTGGTGTTTTTGTCCCTTTCCATGAAAGTCCTACAAACTTCCTCTGTTTCCATGTGCAATTTAAGCCCTATGCAGCCTAGGGCTGCATACCTCAAGGAATGCCTTCTCCCATATGAACCTACCTGTCAACTTTGGTTATCTCTGGAGGTCTTACTTTGAGTGCTGCTGCCATCTGAGGCTAGATAGGTGGCAACATGAGAAAGAAACTCCCTCCCTAGGCAGTTTTATCTTTCCCCCACTATTGCTGTCTTCTGCCTGCGGGTGAAGACTTTTTTGTTTTGTTTGGCATACCCCCAAATAACTATTATTGGCCTTCTTTCCTGTTTTTGATGTTGTGCTTCTTGTGTGTATTTTATTGAATTGTGTTATACTATTTAAATGTTGTTTTAAATGTAATTGTTTAAAATGTTATTTTAAATGTTTTAATGTTTGCTGCCTTCTGGACCCTATTTGAGTGGAAAGGCAGAATTAAAATGTTATGAATGAATGAATGAATGAATGAATGAATGAATGAATGAATGAATGAATGAATGGCTATTCTTATCTTTAAAGCCCTAAATGGCTTTGGACCCAGGTACTTAAACTTCTTGAAGGACTGCCTCCACTCCTGTCTTGCTTGCAAGTTAAGCTATTCTTCTAAAGCCATGCCATCTCTGCCTTCTTCAGAGGTGAGGTAAGTGGCATCCAGAGACAGAGCTTTTTCAGTGGTGGCATCTTGCCTTTGGAATGTCCTCCTCCATGAGGCTCACCTGGCACCTACTCTCCTTTATTTATGTGCTAGGCTAAAACATTCTTTTTACTCAGGCTTTTAACAAACAGGTTTTAAATGATTTATGGTTTCTGGCCAGAGGATCATTTTATTTACATCATTTTAGGCTGCTCAAAGTATATTTTATGCAGCTGTTACACCCTGGCTTATTTTAATGACATTGACCTGTTGTTAAATGGTGTTGGCCTGTTTTTTAATGGCATTGTTTTTAATGAATACGCTATAATAGTTTTGTATTATTACCTTAGTTGTAAGCAGGTATCAGGAAAGGCAGCATGTAAATTTTCTAAATAAATGAATCAATATTTTAAAATGCCGTGTCATGCTGTGATTTTAGTAGGTTGTTTATTTTTATGATATGTCTAGACATTTTAAAATGTTATAAATTTTACTGATGATTTTTATTATTTTGTATTGTATTTAATCCCTTATAATCTACCTCAAGAATACTGCTAGGAATAGAGTAAAACAGATTAATAAATAGTACTAGTAATCAGCTGGATCTTATGAAGAGCAAGTGATAGTAGCTGTGAACATGGGTCACTCCTGCCGCCTCCTCCCCCAGCAGTCCCATGAGACCTCCAGAAAGCTGATGCTCGAGGTTTCGGGACTCGTATGAATAAAAAAATCATGCGGTCTGAAGGGGCTGCAATAAGGAGGCAGAAGTAAGTGAACCTGCTGGCAGCAGCTTCTTCATGCACCAATGGCAGAAGAGGAAAACCGGGGGTGGTGGTATTTCAGCCAATTTTGTCACCCCGAGGCTGCACAACTTTTTACACATGCACATCTCACAAACTATTGAATCATCTTTTTGGAAGTTTGGCAGTGTTGGAGAGGGACAGCCAGAAAGATCTACATCCCCAGCACTATTTTATGGTTCATAGGATCCATCCAACCCAACATCTCAGGGGATAATATATCTTAATGTCAGATGACATAGGAATGCCATGCCATAGAAAATTAGTCATGGAACAATATGGTACATATGCACATAGGGTGCATATGTGTCACTTCACATATAAGAAAAGTCACTGTACATCTGGATCCATCATTACCTGTGCTGTAACTCTTATGTACAAATTTGTGTACACATAGAAGACTAAGACACTAGCAGCAATCTGTAAAAGTATGCATAGAAATATGTGCTCTGTGATGTTATCTTCACAAAGACATGCATACTTATTTTAAGACGGGTGGTCCCCACCTTTTAGGCAGGAACCTTTGGCTTGCATCTTAACCAACAGAGCAGGATAGTGGGAAGGCTGTTTAAAATCTTCCTGTCCAAGCTGTCCAGCTGTTTGCAGGCAAAAATTTCTGGAGTCCAGATCACAGTGCAGCTTACCTCGCAGTGGCTGCCTTCTGTGGAATTTGTGGGCAGCTCTAGGAGCATTGGGGTCTTCGTACCTAATGAGCATCTGTTGTGAAGAGACCAAAGAGAAGCAGAGCTGCAGTTTGGAAGGGAGTTCCCTCAGTGTTTTCTCACTTTAATATTAATTTTTATTTTTCAGCAATGGGCTGTGTTGGGGTAAAGGGAATCTGAGTGAGCAGATGAGGTGAGTTGGAGGGGGCATCTCTTAGTAGGGGGATAGGAAATGAATTAATTAATTGTAGTTCAACTGTTAAAACTTAAAGTTTATACCAGACCTTGGTGTGTGGTACCTTTCTTTTGGAGGCAATACTATGAAGGTCTCAGAACTGAATCAATACAATAATTGAAAACACAAACAGCTGTCTCTGTGATCTGGAAAAACAAAGAATACTTTCTCACTGCGGTATTTAGAAAAGATTAAAGACCCATTTGCCAGGTTTGCTGAATCAATATTGGTTTCTTAGTTTCTTGTACATATTCATTCTGATCAATAATTCTAAAATATGAAATCTACTTACTGGAACAATGTAGGGGAGGAGAGTTGGTGAAAATGGAAGGAGGAGTTAGGCAGTAATAATTTTAAGAACAACAGGCATGAAGCAATACTACTTAGCATTTGTATAGCACTTCTGAACATCCAGAGCACTTTATGTACATTGTATTGGTTAATTCTTACAAAGACCCTATAAGATAGGTGGGTATTATTCCTTGTGTAGCTTGGACTAATACTAAGAGATTTGTTTAAAGCAATATGACCAATTCATGGCAGAAATTCTTGATTTGTAGGGTTTCTTGATTTGTAGTTTAGTCTGTTAGCCAGCGTGTTAGACCAGCTAGATCCCAGAGCAGGAAAGGGAAGAATAGAGGAATTACAAAAGCAAGTATGAAGCACATTTTTCAAACTCCATTGCAATTGCATTTAGTAAATAACTGCCAGCTCTGCCATAAGAGCTGCAGTCAAATCCTTCATCCCACCATGGCATCATTATTATGCATGAGGAAGCCCCTGATTTACAGCTTACATACTTCTCCATTCTCCCCTTTTATCTTCACAACAACCCTATGAGGTAGATTAGACTTAGAGTGTGTGACTGGCCCAAAGTCATCCAGCAAGATTCCATGGCAGGGGGGCGGGATTTGAACCTATGGCCGTCGTCACACGGGCTTTTATTTAGCGCTAAAATGGCACTATTTCCCGGCAGACACCCACCTTATTCCAACACTGTAGCGATTTTCTCTCTTCTGCTTTGTGCTTGATAGTTGCGCTATTTTGTGCCTCAGTGTGAATGCCTCACATCGATGTATTTCGCCTCGCAACGTCCTATGCCCTCCCTTCAATCCCAGAATCCATTTCTTCCTGCAACTCCCCTTTTTTTAATTTTATTATGTCCTTATAACGCCATAACGACATAACACAATGCAAACTTTCTGCTGAAGTAAAAATGACTCAATCGCCATGGCAGAGTCTTCAGCGATGGGGATCACGTCAGACAGGGAGTTTTCTGCGGGCAAAGGGCTATTTATATAATTTCAAAGCTGGAAAAACAAAAGGGTCGTAATGTTTTGCTCTAACGGAATGTTTATATGCTGTTATTCCGTTATAGCAGAATTAAACGCCCGAATAATTTAAAAAAAAGGGAGGGAGGAGCTGCTTCTGCGCGGTTAGAGAGAACAGAACAGAGTGCTTCGGTGTGGACAGCTGGTGGAGCAAAGAGCCGTTAGGTGACCCAAAGAAACGTTACTGTGCCAATAACAGGTAGGACGCTATATGCTGTAAATTTAATGGAAGAGATGCCCGTGTGATGATGGCCTATGTCTCCCAATCCAAGTCTGAAACTCTAACCACTACACCACGTTGATGATCATTAATATCCATGCTGACAATTAATGCTTGAAGAGAGGAGAATTATGTAAGCCACCTTGGAGAGAAAGGTGGGATATAAAATGAAAAAAAACACAAATGAATAAATAATGGAGCCCTGCATTTTCTCCAACCACCCCATTTGGGTGTTATATACAGGAAGTGGGCATGGGACAGCGAAGTCTTTCTGTAGCCTTCAGTGCTGCGCCCTCTGAGCCAGGCACATAAACCTCTTCACCTCTGGTAAGTAAGGTACAAAAAGGATTGTTGTGGGAAGTAACCTGACACCGACCCAATCCAGTTAATGGACTAATTTTCCTCGTCTTCAGACAACAATCCACAAAATTAATGATTACTTTGAATTCTTTCTTGAAAAGACTGGGATGGGAGTTCACTCATCCCTAGTTATAATGATCTGTTAGAATCAGGGGAGGACCTAAGGATATTGGACAACGCGTTACAAATACTCCCACCAAACCTTCATCACTTGCATAATTATTCAGCTAATTATTGCATCTGTTTGGATTAAGAATTTCATTTATGGGTTTTTCTGCATAATCCTGAACACTACGTAAGTAATAAGGAAGATAAAAAGATCCCTATAGGAGTTAAGCACATGTCAAGATAGAAAATAATATGCCATGTAGTTTCTAATTGCCTTATAATAAATAACCTGTTATAATTAATATTTTTTAAAAATAGCTGTCATTAGGCCACTACAAAGAGTCTGTAGCAGCAGAATTCTCTAAAAGGCTCGAGGTCACATTTATTTATTATTCTGTTGCTACATCAACAGACTTCATTGAGGGCCTCATCAAGGAAAGAATGGAAGTCTGATTGGATTTTTCTAGTGACAGCGATGGTTCTCAGAAAAGGAAAGGATCTAGGACTTAACCTAGGAACAGGCCAACAATAAAAGCTGCTCAGCTAGGCTGATACTCCCCCCCCCAAAAAAAACAAGAACAGCTAAAATAACTATTCATAGCAAACTTTTAATTTGATAATTGCTTGTGGTGTGAACATGATCATTCCTCCAAGTCAAGAAAAAACTGAAATCAGATTGAAATTCAATTATAAAGTACAAGTATTACTAAAGGTATCCTGAGTGCTGTTTTAGAAGGGTGGGGTAAAAATCTTCTACACAATTAATACAAGCACAATTATTGAAGATCTGTAGGAAATTAAAGGGGCAAATAGCTGAAGAAATGCAGAAACAAAGCATAAGAAATTCTAAGACTAACATATTAAACAACATAGAAACTATCCAGTACAATCATACTTATAGTAACAGATGGAGTATTAAGCATTTCTTCCACCTCACCTGCATTACAGCTGGCATCCAGAACAGAGTATATCATGCCATTTTATTAGCAAAAAAAAAACTTTACAAAGGCCTCACAACTAATTGTCTATTCTTGAGACTGTAAAGGTTCAGATTTAGAAGGTAGAAGATGTCGAGATGCACACACAAGTCACATAAAACTTTTACATGTTACAGCTTTCTTAATATATATGCTGTGTACAATTTTTAAAAATGAATGAAGGACAGTTCTATTAATTATTATTAACCATTTTACCTATCCATGAAACCTTTGACAATGTACCTGTGGCTGCTAAAAAATAATTAGGATTAAATATATGTGCCAGATCAGGCACAGATTTCATGTTACAAAAATGGCTTATTTGGGGAGATGGTGGAGCACAGGGGACAGAAAAATAAGTTGTAATTTAGGAGTTCAGTAGTTAAAAGTTCATCTTAGCTACAGACTTACTAGATGGCATTATATATTCAATTCAATAATATGCTACTGGTGCACATATACTTTAAATTATTTGAACTTTCTCACTTTGTATTTTACTTGAACATGCCCAAAAAATGGGAGGAGGGCCATGCTAGCAGCTGCTTATGCTAATCCATTCCTCATGTTAAACACACCAATGTGCCCAGCATAGAACAATTGTGCTATCAGTCCTTTGGCTTATTGTTTATTTATCAGCTTTTATCAGCTGTGTTGCAGTTCTGGTAAAGGTAAACAGCAATTTCCCATTTGCTTTCTACACACCACATGTGACTATATACACTTCTGAAATTGTTAGGATAACATCATATAAGTTATTTTACATTTGTTTCTAGGTTTTTCCTTCTGTAAACTCTCTCTTAAACACAAATTGTAGCTCTGACACCCAGTTGTTTGGCCAAAATCGACAAAAACAGTAACCAGAAGATTGTTTTGTGAGGTTTTCTATATATGCCCCCAAGCCAATTTCAATTATGTCTAAGTTTCAGCTTCACAAGACTGAGAAATGACATTACCTGTTGAACATCTTGCTGGAAAACACAAAGTTGAAGCCTCTGATGTAACCGGACCTTCCTGTGCTGCCAGATACTCTCCAGCCGACGTTGGTGATGCAAGACTTCATGGACCACATCCAACACCTGGTGAACAGCCTTGGAATAATTAGCTGTGGCCGTGAGAGATTCGGAGTTCCCAGGGCTCAAGGGGCGCTGCAGGACATCCAGTAAAGCCTTTCCATCCTGGCTTACCTTCAAGATTAAAAGCAGGGGGAAAGCCTATCAAGCACGGACAATATTAAATTACCAAGATAATTTTGCTATATGCATCAAGGGGGGGGGGGGCGGAAACCATACATTATGTAAATGGGGAGGGGTCGCTTTCTCAGTAGCAGAACATCTGCTCTGCAGGCAGAAAGTTCCAGGGCTCAGTCCCTGACATCTCAAGCCAAAAGCATAAGGTAAGAGATGATGCCAAAGGAGCTCTATCTGCTGCCACTCATACTCATAGCAGACAACAGACTCATTATAAAGCAGCTTCAAGTGCTTAAAATTGTTTCACCTTTCCTTTGCCATCCCTGGGAAATTTGGCAGAAATTACAAGCCAGAAGGTAACTGGATGTTTTATTTCCAAGTTTCAGACATGTCATCCAAAAGGAGAGGAAAAATGATTTTCAATTTTTTTTTTGCCAGTATGAAAGGATTCTAACATGTAATGCTGGCAAAGGCTATAGGTGGAAGAATGGAACTGCCACTATTTTATACATATGCCACAAAGCAGACAAGTATACCAGAAAGTTTTTTCAAGCCCTTTATAAGAGCATGCCAGCAACATAGAATCCCACTAAGTACTTTGCTACATGTAACACATACTACTTCTCTTTTAAAAACAACACCTGCAATCCACACTTGATTTTATGGCTTTTCTTTTGTTAAAGGGGAGGGGCGATTCTGACAATATTACAAAAACATCAAGAAAAAGAACATACCTCATCTGGGTCCTGAAAGTCTCTATCAAAGAATGAATGGGTTTTGAAACAAACCAATTGTTCAAAAATAACACAATAATACACAACAGCCACTCAAATAACTGAATATTGAGTACTGAACCATGTAACAGGAGGTGTACTTTTCTGATTGTTGTATGTAATATACTATGTTGTTAATTGGTTCTTGCTGTTTTAAAAAAATTATTGAAAACGTAGACTAAAATATAATTTAAAAAAAAAAGCTCTAGCTACCGTTTCAACTCTCCAGTGCTCCCTTTAGGAATTAACAAGGTCTCTTTTATGTGAAAGCTTTGCATTTTTCAAGGAGTGCTCAAGGTCAGAATGTACTAACATAGCAGCTTTGCAGTATATAAGTTTGAAAAGGTTACATTCAGGACTTACTCAAGTACACTATGAAAAGCACTGAAAGAAAAGAGGTAGGTGTGTGTGAAGGAAGAACCTGTGCATTTCTATGCATCTCTTCTCAATGGGGTGTCAAACTCAGCTCCTAATAAATTGAGGGTGGGGTGAGCCAAGGCAAAAATAGCACTACAGAAAAGTGAAGGTAATTTACAGCAAGCACGTAATAGCAAGAGCAGCTTCTTACAGCGCAATCCTAAAGACTTCAATGACCTTAGGAGGGTGGAACTCTGTTTTGGACTGTACTGTTATTTGCTTGGATCACTATCTATGTTTGATGGAGAGACAAGTGTAGACTGCACATCCACTCTGGCCTATCTATTGCATTTTCATCCTGCACTCCCTCCCGGACACTCAGAGCAACATGCCTGATTATCCCCTTCTCTACCCCGTGAGGTAGGTTAGGATGAGAGAGAGAGACAAAGATACATGTGTACGTGACAAGTTAGCTCCAGAACTGATAGAGTTGCCAGGTCCCCCAGGGTTAAAACCAGGGGGTGGTAGGGCAGGGGGCAGTGTGTGTTTTACACGCATGCACTCCCATGTTTCCCTATGGCACCATAAAATGACATCATTTTCCAGCATGACGGGTGAGCTATGGGTCACAATTTATTAAAAATCACTCCCAAACTTAGTGTTTAAGGAAGACTGTTAATGAATTGCCCCCATCATGACCCATAGCTTCCCTGTCATGCTGGCAAATGACATCATTTTACAGCACCATGAGGGAGCAGGCACACACTCCACAGGCATACCACCTGCCAGGTGCCTTCCCCCTCCTGCCTGTAGTGATAGAATTTATACTTTTAAGATGTTCCCTTATATTACCATAATGTGTTAAGGACTATTAATTTTAAGACCTTCCCTAAGGCCACATGTTCTTGTAGTCAGTTCAACTAGTTGAGACTGCATACAGTTTGCTGGAGTTGCTTTGTATATAAAGCTGCTTGAAATACTCATTTCTCTTGACACTCATTTGGAACCCTGAATATTACATGGCTGGCAAGTAAGTGGAGGCGAGTGTGGACAGGGTCTGGGAGCAGGGTATCCCCATACCCCAAGTGGGGGGATAGTATCCCTAATGATTATTTAAACTCGAGTCTCCCCAGTCCTAGCCCAACTTTCTAATCTCTACATCAAACATTGTCTGAAGCAGCTTGGTTTTGAGTATGGCTTGCTTCTCTGTGTTTCGGTTCTGGAACCTGTGGGTAGTGATGCAAAAGTTCAAGCATGGCCTGGCATCCTCAAGGTGCCAGTTCACAAACCACAATGGGAAGATACAGAAGTGGTAGATGGAGATCCATGAAAGCCTGTGCTGCTCACTTCATTCAGTGTTTTCTTGAAAAGTGCCTAACTTGATTATTAAGACGGCTTATTTCTCTGGCCTTCATTAACACTGAAAACAAAAGGACTGGGTTTTCAGAAATGTCCTAGTTCCTGCTTATCATTTATCTCCCCAATATAATCAATATCTCCCTTTGTTCCTTTATTTCCACCAGCGCAATCCAAAATTTGTTAAATCTAAAAAAATATAGTTAATATAAATGAAGGTGGGAAAAGTAAATACAAGCTAATGTCAAGACATGTTATTAGTTTTTATTATTACTCATATGGCACGCAGTGCTAATTAAGGATAAGAGAGTTAAACAGCAACACAAAATGAGTTTTAAAAGCCAAAATACTAAAACTGAAGACTACAGTTGTAGATCTCTAATAAATCATACTGCATGATTCAGTACATTTAGTTTCAGGCAGCTTTATATTGCCAGGAAAATACATAGATTAGCTAGTTGTACCAGGAGAAGCCAGTTTAGTTCATCAGTCTTCACTGAACTTCAACAAGGGCTGGAATTCAAGCAATGCAAAGGAAATGTCATTTTATAATTTCAAGCAGTTTGATTTATTATATTAACTTTTGAGAAATCCTTGGGTACCGTCCCCAAGATGAAAACACCCTGCAAGGGTTACAGGATACTCAACATTATAATAAGAAGGAGGTGGGACTAGGGAATGTGGGTGGAATAAACACACATCATTACCAGAGTACTTAAGGAAACAGAATATCATCTGGTAACTTTACCCTCTATACTTCCCACCAAACAAGCAATACAACTCTGATATTGTAACTAGAGGCGGGCACAAATCAAATTACGACCCAAAAAACCACACGAACCGGGCTGGTTTGTGGTTTGTTAACACGCGGTTCATGGAGCTGCGTGTTAACGAACCCCCATGACTTTTTCAGGCCTGGTTTGTGCGGGACATGAGTGTTTGTGACCCCAGACAGGCTGGCGCCACCGAGGGGTGTGTGAAATTGACAGCCCCGTTCTCCTGCCACCAGCAAGCGACAGGAGAAGGGGGCTGTCAGTTTCACACACCCTGCACCGGGTTCAGCCCATGAACTGAAGCCAGTGCGGGGTCTGTAAAGCTGACAGCCCCCTTCTCCTGCCTCCGGGGAGCAGCAGGAGACAGGGGTTGTCAGTTTGATAGACCTGAGAAACTTACAGCCCAGGGTGGCAGGAAAATGTGGGCTGTCAGTTTGACAGACCCCGTGTTGGCCTCAGCCCAGGGGCTGAACCCGGCACAGGGTCTGTCAAACTGACAGCCCCCATTCTCTTTCCACCCCAGGCTACAGGAAAATGGGGGCTGTCAGTTTGACAGACCCTGAACTGGCCTCAGCCCATGGACTGAACCCAGCGCCAGGCTCTGTCAAACTGACAGCTCTCATTTTCCTGCCACCCTAGGTGGGAGGAGAATGAGACCTGTCAGTTTAACTCATCCTGCGCTGGGTTCAGCCCATGGGTTGAGGCCAGTGCGGGGTCTGTCAAACTGCCCATGGGCAGAACCCGGCTCCAGGTCTGTGAAACTGACAACTTCCATTCTCCTGCCACTCGGGAGATAGGAGACCAGGGCTGTCAGTTTCATATGCCCTGTGCCGGCTTCACCCCATCAGATGAAGCCTGCGGAGGTGTTTTGAAACTGACAGACTTCTCCTGTCGCTTTGGGGCAACAGGAGAAGGGGGCTGTCAGTTTCAAACACCCTGCACCAACTTCATAAGCTGGTGCTGGGCGTTTGAATTCCGCGAACTACAAACCACAAACCGATTCGTGAACTGGTACAAGTTTGTGGATTTCGTGGTTTGTAGTTAGTGGAACAGCGACAAACCACGGATCAGGTGGTTTGGGGGGGGGGTGTTTCGGTTCATGCCCATGTCTAATTGTAACCCCATCAAGTTTTAAAGAATAACAACAACGACAACAACAACAACATTCGATTTATATACCGCCCTTCAAGACAACTTAATGTCCACTCAGAGCAGTTTACAAAGTATGTCATTATTATCCCCACAACAAAACACCCTGTGAGGTGGGTGGGGCTCAGAGAGCTCCAGAGAACTGTGACTAGCCAAAGGTCACCCAGCTGGCTTCAGGTGGAGGAGTGGGGAATCAAACCTGGCTCTCCAGATTAGAGTCCAGCGCTCTTAACCACTACACCAAACTGGCTCTCCTGAACAGCCTGGTCAAACATCAGAGATGAGATATTGTCAATGATATCTTAGATAAGAGTGTTGGGCTAGAGAATTTTGAGGAATCTTTCTTATTCTAAGCAATCTTTTGAATCCTGCCAACTAACTATTATGCTGCATAGGCTTTTGGAGTTGGCTTGCTGCGATACTATCCCAAATTCA
The DNA here is from genome assembly GCF_028583425.1 of Eublepharis macularius. Classification (NCBI taxonomy): domain Eukaryota; kingdom Metazoa; phylum Chordata; class Lepidosauria; order Squamata; family Eublepharidae; genus Eublepharis; species Eublepharis macularius. Next base: position 167,301,889 of record NC_072791.1, on the reverse strand, counting down.
CTCCACTGCTGTTAGGAAGCCAAGGCTCGGTAGCACAGTCCTAAGCAAAGTTGCATTCTTCTTGACTGCAATGGGCTTTGGATATAACTCTGCTTAGGACTGAACTGCCAGTTTTCTTATGAAGAAACATACCTCCTACAGACAGGGGAAGATGGGCCATCCTCATTGGCCAAAAAGGCTACTAAGTAGCAGTGTGTTGTAGTGGCCAGCATTTACAACAATGGAAGAGAAGAGGAACAGGTCTTTCTCTGGGATCTACCAGCAGACTGCAGAGAAGCTCAGGCTGCACAGAGCAGCTGCCTGTCTGTCTATCCATCCATCCATATTCTGCCCTTACTCCAAAGAGCTCAGGGCAATATGTATAATTTTTTCTTCTCCACTTTATCAGAGTCCTGTATGTTGGTTAGCCTAAGAGAGTGACTGTCCCAAGATTCATAGTAGAGTTGCAATGAGTCTCTCCAATCCTAGAGTGACCTGCCAACCATTATACCACACTGGAAAATTTACCTTGGGCTAGTCACAGCTCTCTGGAGCTCTCTCAGCCCCACCCACCTCACAGGGTGTTTTGTTGTGGGGATAATAATAACATACTTTGTAACCTGCTCTGAGTGAGCATTAAGTTATCCTGAACAGCAGTGTATAAATCGAATGTTGTTGTTATCTAATGAGCTAAATGATTTGTCTTTGAATCATAGTTTCTTCCCATTGCCAGGTCTTGCTTTGTACAAAATTTGGCTTTACTGAAGCCACAGTCAATGCATAAAGGGAAGAGAAAAGGACTTTACATCAGCTGAGTGAACCATGATCACTGTGCTTCCGGTACTTCAGATTTGACTGTAAAGCTATATCCAAGAATATAACAACTACAACAACATTCAATTTATATACCGCCATTCAGGACAACTTAACACCTACTCAGAGACCTTTACAAAGTGAGTTATTATTATCCTCACAACAATCACCCTGTGAGGTGGGTGGGGCTGAGAGAACTCCGAGAAGCTAAGACTGACCCAAGGTCACCCAGCTGGCTTCAAACAGAGGAGTGGGGAATCACACCTGGTTCTCCAGATTAGAGTCCTGTCGCTCTTAACCACTACACCAAACATGTCATAATGTATCTGATTGTCTGTTTTCAGTAGTTCAGCTGGGCGCCTTTTTAAATGGATGGATTCATTTAATGTATAGCCTGTCTTTTGAGATAAATTTAACTGCTTAATTCTATTTTCAGTATCAGTATAATTTGGCATTCATCTTAAATTTTTGTGAGCTATAAGGATTGTTTCCAATCTGAGGAAAACATAAATGTTTGAATGAATTCTTTCTAAGTTAAATTTGGATCAACCATGCTGTAGCTAGCAAAATTTATGAGAAAAAAGGTAAAGTGAAGGGAGATACAAAGTGAGAAGCCACAAAAGCTTTTGGCTGATGAGGCTAGTCAATGTTTTAAACTAAAAGGCATGATAAACCACAAAGCAACAATGAAACAGAAAGACAAAAATGAAGGATATGACTCTGCTATTTTATTAGACAAAAACTATACTCCTACAGGACTCTGAATTAGATCCAATACCGTAGTGGAAGAAATACATTCTTATGGATGAGAGCCCACTAGCTCTGGTTAGTAACTCCAAAACAGGTGACAATGAACCAAAGAAAGCTCTGGATTTGCCTCAAATCAAATGTTCCAAAGCATCACTTACAAACACAGATTGGAAAAAGATTTCTTTGAGCAATCAGATACCAACCAATGCCCACAGAGAGCTTTTTCTCCCCACCAACTCCAGTCATAAAATTACCAATTTTTTTCATTTGTTTCTTTAGAAAACAATGATGAGATTTTGGTTACTAACTTACTATTCAGATAGGGACTATGGCACAATATGCTGCCCCGTTCTGATCAGAACATTTTTATAGGCGACGCACACAGCATATTTATGGAAACAGAGAAGTGTAGCATATGAGTGTAGCAATATTTTGATGAACATTTCAAATCAGAAAAGCAATGCTTTGGGGGAGGCCCAAGCCCCACTCATCCCGCATATGATGGGCCCCATCTGAATCACGGCTGTGATCACCTTGGAAGTGCAGAAGTCCAGAACACATTCCTCAACCAAACCCAGGGATGACCTGAGAGAAATGTAATGTGCAGTTATGTACTTAACCCCTTGTATTTTGAACTGTAATCTGGAACGGGCAGGGCATTTTCTGTTGATTGCCTCCAGACCTACTGGGCTCCACCTCCAAATGGGCTCACATTCTAATCATACCCAGGCCTCTACATCTACCCACCCCCTGATTACAGAATAATTTTGGACAACTCAATAATTAAACTGCTTAAGCAGTCATGTCAGCAGAGAAATGAAAACCCAAACAAATGTACCCTGTAAAGTTATTCAGCTAAGAAGCCTAAACGCATATTCAGCTATCTCTGCTAATTGTCACTGTGCAATCCGCTAGCGATTATTAAAGTCTCTTCTGGAAACACTCACCTCTGTGTAGGCCTGGGTGACCTGCTCATATAGGGACTGATGATGATGGATGGCCAGTTCCAGGTCTTGCATTTCTGATGGGAGGCCTCCTTCACTGCACATTTTGCACCACGTGTCTACACCAGAGAGGAACTGAAAAAAGAACATTGAAAAAAGACTCAGTTGGGATGCAACATACTGACAGCTAACGGTAGGATGCATCTACATTTTTAAAAAAATCTACTTTGAAGTACCATGTACAACAGAGGCAAGTGGACCCAAACAAAACAAAACAAAAGTCATATAGATTCCTTTAAGTGGACAGCAGGTCCAGGACCCAAAGCACTGCACAACTAGCTTCATGTGCCCAAGGTTACCTGGACTTGTGTTTCCTAAATAGCCATTTCCTATGTTAAATGGCAGATAGTTTTTGATAGTTCCCTTAGTTTCAAAATCAGCATGTAATAATAACATCATGAGGGAGAGAGGAAGGATTAACAGTTCTAGGGGGAAAAAATCAAAATCCCACTGCATGCATCTAACCCTTAGAGCATGAGTAAAGTAATTCTTTGGATACCGGCCCAAATAGTGCAGAATACAAAGCAAAGTAGGCATGTTAGGCTTAACTGAGCGCACAAACTTTTTCTTTTAAATAAATGGAGTGATAAACCTATGCCCCACTGACTTAATGCAACCTGCAGAGCAATTTCCTGAAGCCTATTCCCATTTCTCTGGGGGGAGATGCAACTCCATCTATGTCTTGGAATGATTCTCTCAATTCAAGCCACTGGTTCAGCAACAATAAGCAATACCTCCCCTTTAATTGCTGTGCTGGAGGCATTTGAACAGGTTCAGCTTTTCTCACTCCTATATGACAAGGAGCACCTGTCAAAATGCCCTATATTATACAGCTATTAAGGGTAGAGGAGCCTTGCCCTTCTTGGCATCTGATTGCCCTAGTCCTTAATTAAAGCAGCAGGACTGAGCCTCTAGCTGCCACAATTAAAAGCAACAACAACACAATTTCCCCTGTAGGTCATAACAGAAACTCCAGAAGTGCAAGTAAGCATTCATATACAGCTTAAACAATGTTAGCCTGGGTAAAAATATATTTGAAGAAGAGATAATGCATTTCAGAAATGCATTGAAGCAGAAGAAACAAGCAGACATTATACAAGAAAGGAATAAACTTTCTTTGGAAGAGGGATCCAGACACTTGTTTAAGCATCTGTGTTAAGGGTCCCTATAAAACTGTTGAGCCAATAGTCATTTTTGGAATTTTGACAAAGGTTAGCGGGCACCACCACAAAATGGCTGCCACGAGAATGGGAACAATGACAAAATTGGTGCTCTGGTGTGGAGTTGGGGGGAATGCAATCACAAAATGTTGGGAGGTTCTAAGACAAGCATCCTTCTTTAATGGAAGTGGCGTTCCTCAGTGGGTGCTCCCTGTACACCAAGGATTTCTCCTGAGAAATTCTGAAGCACCTGTTGGTCTACTGAGGTAGAGGTAATCTAGGTTGCCAACTGGACTGGGGAAAAAGATCTTGTCACTTTAAATTAGGCTTAATATGTGGAAATGTTGAAACTTTTAATGGCATGAAAGTAAATAATATAACCTGGTGTGTACCATCCCATGAAAGTTGTATTAAAGGAGCAAAACATTATTCTTCAAGTCAGTTGGCAGCTCTAAGGAAAGACAGCATTAGCCCTTTTTTAAGAGAAGAGACACTTTGGACAATAAATAAGTGGGCATGAGAAAACACATTGATTGGCATGATGGCACTCATAAGCACATTGAGAATCGGTGATCTGTGCAAGGATCCTGCCAGGATATTTTACAAAAAACACCACTGGTCAGTTTTATGAAGATTTATTATAAAAATCCAGTTCAAGGTATAACTAAGACTTTGTTAGGAATTACATATTATCAACAAACAGTAGTACAGGTATATTGTCGAAGGCTTTCATGGCCGGAGAACGATGGTTGTTGTGGATTTTCCGGGCTGTATTGCCGTGGTCTTGGCATTGTAGTTCCTGACGTTTCGCCAGCAGCTGTGACTGGCATCTTCAGAGGTGTAGCACCAAAAGACAGGGATCTCTGTGTCAAACATGACACTCAGTGTCAAACAGGGATCTCTCAGCTTGACACTGAGAGATCCCTGTCTTTCGGTGCTACACCTCTGAAGATGCCAGTCACAGCTGCTGGCGAAACGTCAGGAACTACAATGCCAAGACCACGGCAATACAGCCCGGAAAATCCACATCAACCATCAGTAGTACAGGTAGTTCAAAGTACTGACCCCCTTTTCTAGGGGGTGGACATTCAGCCTGTGAGAACCTAGGGACTCAAGGTCGACTCCCAGCAAAACATCTATCCTCTGAAAAGGAAAAGAAACTGCAGCTGTCTCATCCCCCTAGAGAGAAGGGTGGGGAGGAAGGCAGATGCCAACCTCCTGACATAGTCTGATTCTTGATTCTTGTAAATCAAGGCCATCATATAATCAGGGTAGAATCAATCATAACATGACAGCAATCACACTTTGATTCCAGTGCATCCATCAGACTCCAAAATGAAACCAAAGAATTCTATCACGGATGTGATGCTTTATGGAAATGATGGGAATGCCTGCATAGTCATTTAAGAGCTAAACTCTTTTTAAAATGAATTGTGGAATCTCAGGATCAGTGCTTTAAATTTTTTTTTAACGGTGCCCGTACTCATATATAAAGATTGTGCTAATTTTCACCAATTTCCCCCTCCTTCTGCAGATCCCTACTAGGGGTAAACAATGGTCTGAGACTAGGGGTGCCAAATCTTCTGCTACAGCAGGAGGTGCTACTACATCCAGGTTCATTGCCCACTGGTGCCTCAGGCACTAGCAAGAGAAACCTGTGGGTGGGGAATCATTTGTCAGCATTGTGCAGAGTGCTTATGTCACTGTCAGTAAAAATGGAAAGTAACATAGGGGTGCTCTAGCTTTTTACAAAAACTCAGTGGAACAATGGAAATGGAACAAATGTAAATCACAGAGATGATATACAATAGAGATGTCACTTCCAGTTTTAACTGGCACAACAGGCCCTGCTACCCAGTTCCCCCTAGTGGTTGGTGGATGTGGTTTGACAGGCCTATCTGAAATGGAGAAGCTGTGGATTGCCTAACCTAAGGCTACCCGTGACTTCATAGCAATAGTGAGAGTGGATCTGGGGACATTCTGATTTTAATTCAACTCCCCTTTCCAAATGTGCACTAAACTCTTCTATTGTTGATTTGCTGACAGAGTTGCCAACTGATGAGGAAAAATCCTGACCTAATAAGGAGTTGATCTGCAGAAAGCAGGCAAAGCTTTTTTTTATGATGGGGAACTCAGCATAAATGTCTGCAGAGCGAGTGGCTCTTAATGACATAAGAGCAGGGACTGGTTGAAAAGTTAGTGACTCTATTCGCTTGATAAATAACTCAAAAGTTTAACTCAAACATTAATATTTTTCCTCAGCTGGAATAACTCTGGGGGAGGAAGAGCAGGCTTTCCCTGCTCCTCTGCCAAACTTTCCCACTGCCACCTTCCCCTGTGCAGCCTTTTCACCTGCCAGTGCCTCCACCGGGCTCTACGTTCGCCTGGTATGCAGGGCAACAGCAGCTCCTTGCCTACCTAGGGCCGTATTGGCTTGCTCTGTTGCCCAGCCTGCCTTCCCCTGCCTAGCCTCTTTGCCCACTTGCCTTCTCCTTCAGACCCTAACAAGGGAAGGAGGAAGAGCAGGCCACTTTTCTGCCACTGACTCCCCTCTGTTTGGCCTCTTCTAAAAACACCACCAATGCTAGGCTCCATGCACACCTGGCTCATTGGGCAGTTGCAGCTCCTTGCCTGCCTGGGCCCATGGCAACTCACCCCGTTGCCTGGCTTGCTGTCACCCAGCCTGCCTCCACTCCATAAAGGAAGAAGGAAGACAATAGGCAATACCCCACCTGCCCAGATCACAGGGTGGCAATGACTGGGCTCCTTCTTCCCACCCTGCTCAGGCATGGCAGCTTGGGGTGTGTTCAGATCCATGCACATGTCTGTCACCCATGGCAGCTTGAAACGTCAGTAGGTACACCTGGGTCTGTGCACTCGGTGTGGCAGTTCAGGTCCCCGCACTCCCAACTCAGCATCTCTGTACCTCCTCCTCTCCCTTTCTTTGTTGGGCTGGCACATGAGGAATAAAATTTGGGAGAGCCCTGAAAAAGGGTGCTAGTACTCAGTACTGGTGATGATTACCATCATTAAAAAAAACCCTGCTCAGAATGCTAAAGTTTCTGGTGCTTGCTCTACTTAATCTATATGCAAGGTGAGGTGAGTAAGGCAATGCTTGTGTTACCATAAACCCCACAGGAATATTCCTACTGAAGTCATTCATTTGGCTTGAACTTCTAAAACCAAGAGTGAGTTCTGTACACTTTTGACATAATGAAAGTCTAGTCAGCTTCCTCTGACCCAGTCCTCTGTGTACATAAGGTACTCCAAATCCTTTGTTGCTAGTCTGTTTGCTCAATTTGAGCATGGCACATCTATATACCTCTTGACATTCTCACATCTTTGGCTAATTCTGTACACGTTTAGGTCCAATTCATTATACCTAGCTAATTTTCCAGTTTCTCTCAGTCTTTTTGTTAAATTATCTTTTTCACTCTCTTACACTTAAGGAGCTTAAAAATTCATCAATAAAAAGAACAGCTAATTATACAGCCAGTGCACTGCCTCATTTGGGTAATAGAAAAAACCCTCTGCAGTCCCTGTTTGATCCATTTTTGAAGTGTTCTGCCTTTGCCTTCCTGGCAAAATACTTGCAACAATGGCTGTACCCAAATATTCCAGCCCAAATTTACATGCTATTAGGATGCTGTTTTTATCAGGATGATCAAAGAATGATGGGCCTAGAAAGGATGTGAAGGTCACACTATCTAACTCTATCTTAATCCAGGATCAGGCAGAATCCTACTCAACCTATGCAATGTTTCAGGCCAGTTTAATGAGCCACAGACATAGACTACCATGTGATTTGCCTTAACTGCTTTAGGGCAGAGAGCCAAGTTTAGCAAAATACATCCACCATGTGGATCTACCTTTATAAAGGCAAACTGCACAAGCATTGTTCCAATGTTGCATAGTGGTCAGAGAGCTGGACTAGGATCTGGGACACCCAGGTTCGAATCCCCATGCTGCCATGGAAGCTTTGTGGGTGACCTTGGGCCAGTCAGTCTCTCTCAGCCTAAACTACCTCACAGGGTGGTTGTGAGAATAAAATGGAGGAGAGGAGAACAATATAAGCTGTTCTCAGTCCCCATTAGGCAGAAAGGTGGGGTATAAATGCAGTAAATAAATAAATATAATAAATTTAGGAAGACTTTGTTTTCCAGCATGTTACTTCCCCCACTGACCAGGGTGTGATCCAAGCAAATTAGAAGAGGTGCCTCCAGGGAAAAAGATAGCACAGAGAGTTGGTGGTATGATCAATGTCTCTTCCTCTCCTTTTGATAACTGCTGATTCACATTGATAGGTATTAGCCAGTTGGGTTAGTAGCAATCTCACAGTATATTGTATACAGTATAATGTAGGGGCTTCTCATTTTCTCTCCTGCAACTCTTTCCTCTTTCCCTTCCCTGAAAGCCCCCTTCCCAAATTTCACCTTTTCCTGCTTTCTTCTCTCCTTCCCCTCCACCATCCAACCTACCTTAATCAGCCCCCATCTTCAGGTTATAGATCCAGAGGAGTTAGCCGTGTTAGTCTGTAGTTGCAAAATAGTAGAGTCCAGTAGTACCTTTAAGACTAACCAATGTATTTGTTGCATAAGCTTTTGAGAACTACAGCTCTTTGTCATGCATCTAACAAAGAGAGCTGTGGTTCTCGAAAGCTTATGCTACAAATAAGCTGGCTAGTCTTAAAGATGCCACTGGACTCTTTACCATCTTCAGGTTATTGTTCATATAAATATCCAAATATCCATTTATTTGATTTTACTAGAACTTCCTGGAAGGATAAAAGGACTGAATGTAGTCCAGAATAATTCAGGTTAATTGAATATGTTTTACATTCTTCCATAAAGGATTTTTTAAAACTTAAGAAGTTTGAGAAAAACTGTGAAAGAGTTGTAAACCAAAATTTATGGAACCAAAAGTCCATGTCCGTTCAGATGGCCAATCTCACTCAGAATACCAGTTCACAGCCTAGGAAGCATATCCCTAAAAGCTGCTTTACACTGTATGATTTCTAATACCCACCTACTGGATTCTTATATCTATTTGTCTGTCAAGCTATTTTAGTAGTGAATCTAAGACTGAGAAAATTTATAGCTGCTTCTCTCTCCTTCCAGGAACACAATAAACTTGGGTTTAGGGTAGGATAAACAAACCTCAAGCTTGCCTTCCAACTGCTAGCTGATAGCAGGTTGCAGTATCAATTTTCTCCTGATGTACATAATTGGAATCTGAATTCATATAGCACAATAAAGATGTAAAACAATGGAATGCCACTGTTAGGCCTCAACAGCAATACCTCCAGTATATATGACCCTTTGCTCATGGGAGCACATGCATGGCTGTTCGTTTTTCCTTCTGGCAATACCACTGAAACAACTGAGCATCCACCTACTACTGACTGGATTTTTCCAAAGAATGCATTTAATAGATGAGTTAATTTATCATTCTGGGGCAATTTCTATTCCTTGGCTCAACTGAACCCTCTGTAGCCATCTGCTACATTTTTGTCCTGTGCAGATTTTGTTAGAAATTATTATCTGACTCAGCATCATACAAATGAATTAGCTATTTTGTAGCACAATAAGTTTTTGTTTTTTTAAAAAACTACAAAGCGATCTCTGTGCCCAGCATAGATGGCTAAAACTGCCCAAGACACTTTTATATTTGGGCTTTTTCATTCATCATAAAAAGGTAGACTTGGCTTTTCTATGTGGACTTGGATACAGAAAAGAATATTCAGCTTGGAAGTTGATGCTGATGCTTATATATACATACACATCTACATATATATACATATACACAGTTGTGATGCGGATATTGTGTTAAAAATGGCTTCCCCACAGCTGAGTGAATTTGACTTCTGCCTGTTTTAGATAAAATGGCAAAAAACAGAGGACCCACTCGTCAACAGAATAAGCAACGGGTGGAGAACCACAGAAGTGGGTGGCCCACAATTGTTTCCTGATATAGCCAAACACAACAAAGGATATAGGTGTTTTTTCTGACACTCATGTCTAATATTATGTTGCAGCACTGCAAAAATTACAAGAATGGATACATAAATGAAAACGTATACATTGTAAATAATCAAGGGAAAAACAGTCCCTGGATAATAGTCATATAGACAAGAAAATCAGGTATCCAGTCCCTCGCCCCAAGTGGGGCGGCAGTGGATTCTTTCAAGAATAATGGGAAAGTGTCCTCTCCGGGAGAGCTCCAAGGTGGTGACGCTCTGCTATAACGCCCAATGCGCAGCACCGGTATGAACCGCCGTTTCGTCTGAGACCTCTTCAGGAGCGTGTAAGTCACGTCTGCAAACTGCAAATCATAAGCAACCACACCATACACCCGTTGTAATAGTAAAATAAAATGAAAGCATTACACTCACCCAGTACCGAGTTATGCACAATAATTAAACAGTCACATTCGCAGCCCAAGGGCTAGTCAAAGGAATCAAGTTGGCTTGTTTCAACAGCGTTTCTACAAAGAGGAGTGGTTTAAATATCAACCTCCCCTTCTCCTCTTAAAGTGACAGAGTCAAAGGCAACTTATAGGTATCTACACAAGCAGTAAAGTCATAGGAAGCAAGACAGATCTAGGTCGTTATTTAACCCCTTTGGTTTCAGGGTGTCTAGCTTAAATATCCAGTGTGCTTCCTTTCGAAGAAGAATATTTTTTGCAGAATGCTGTGGAACATTATTCAGCTTATACAGGACCGTGAATTGAAAATCAACAGGCTTATGACCCTTTTCCAGAAAATGTTCTACCAGGGGGGCCTCCAAGATTTTATTACGTATACGGGACATATGTTCTAAAAGTCTAGTCTTTAAGGGTCGTGTAGTATTACCCACGTAAAGTTTAGAACATTTGCATCTGATCAGATATACGACCCCTGACGTTTGGCAAGTGGTAAACTGTCTTAAGTAAACCATCTGTCCATCCGGTGGGACCTTAATCTCCCTACCCGTCCAGGAAAGTGGACATAAGCGGCAATGCCCGCATTTAAAGTGTCCCTGAGGGGAAGTATTTACCTGAGATCGGCGGCAAAAATCTGAGTGGGTAATTAGATGTTTAATGTTGCGTGTGCGCGGAAAGTCTATTCTAGGAGGCTCAGAACACCCAGGGATATCCCTAAGGAGAGGCCAGTACTTAAAGACTAGTTGTCGAATCTTATATGAGTTATTGGTGAAGTCCAGAGACCAATGAATCCGCTGGCTCGCTACTCTCCTCTGAACGGGACGAAGAAGTCTGTCCCTAGGAACACTATCAGACTTCTGCCTTGCCTTGCTCAAAACTTCTCTCGGGTACCCTCTCCTTATGTAAAAAAGGCTTACTGATAGGGGATAACTCTTTGCTTTGCACCATGGACGTTACAGCATTATATACGTCCACTCCTCACGAAGATGCACACTTGGTGATAGAATCGACTTTGAGGGCATGTTCTGATTTGACTCCAGCTACTGAATTTCTTTTACAGCTGTTTGACTTGGTGGTGGAAAAGAATTATTTTTGATTTGATGACTGCTTTTACTTTCAAATTAAAGGGGTTGCAATGGGATGTGCCACCACCTCGAGCGTGGCAAATCTTTTTATGGCACAAATGGAAGACGATATGGTTTTCTTTTCTTTTTTTAAAAAAAATTATTGGTGAGTTTGAATTTTCAAATTTGATACATACGTTCCCTTCATATCTAATTAGTTCTGTTCCCCACCCTTTTCCTCCCCCCTCCCTATTGACTTCCAACAGCTTTCCAACCCTTACCCCCTTTTATTGCTTAATTCTATTTCACTTATATTTTCCTGCAACACATAGATCACAATATCTCTTACTCTAAGCATATTCTAATTCTTTGGTACATATACTCTATCAAATATACTATCAATATAGTATCTATTATATACTATACCATACAATATGGCATAGCATGCATTATAATATAACATAACATATATTTATCTGCAACACATAGATCATAATATCTCTTAAAACATGTTCTAATTCTTTTATGCATATTCTCTATCAAATATACTATCAATATAGTATTTGTTATTATCAATTTTACTTTTCCTTTGTTGAACTATATATTCTAAATCAAATTTTCTTAATCATAAAATTAGCTTAGATTGTTATAGAACATTTTCTGGAAAAGGGTCATAAGCCTGTTGATTTTCAATTCACGGTCCTGTATAAGCTGAATAATGTTCCACAGCATTCTGCAAAAAATATTCTTCTTCGAAAGGAAGCACACTGGATATTTAAGCTAGACACCCTGAAACCAAAGGGGTTAAATAACGACCTAGATCTGTCTTGCTTCCTATGACTTTACTGCTTGTGTAGATACCTATAAGTTGCCTTTGACTCTGTCACTTTAAGAGGAGAAGGGGAGGTTGATATTTAAACCACTCCTCTTTGTAGAAACGCTGTTGAAACAAGCCAACTTGATTCCTTTGACTAGCCCTTGGGCTGCGAATGTGACTGTTTAATTATTGTGCATAACTCTGTACTGGGTAAGTGTAATGCTTTCATTTTATTTTACTATTACAACGGGTGTATGGTGTGGTTGCTTATGATTTGCAATTTGCAGACGTGACTTACACGCTCCTGAAGAGGTCTCAGACGAAACGGCGGTTCATACCGGTGCTGCGCATTGGGCGTTATAGCAGAGCGTCACCACCTTGGAGCTCTCCCGGAGAGGACACTTTCCCATTATTCTTGAAAGAATCCACTGCCGCCCCACTTGGGGCGAGGGACTGGATACCTGATTTTCTTGTCTATATGACTATTATCCAGGGACTGTTTTTCCCTTGATTATTTACAATGTATACGTTTTCATTTATGTATCCATTCTTGTAATTTTTGCAGTGCTGTAACATAATATTAGACTTGAGTGTCAGAAAAAACACCTATATCCTTTGTTGTGTTTGGCTGTATCAGGAAACAATTGTGGGCCACCCACTTCTGTGGTTCTCCACCCGTTGCTTATTCTGTTTTAGATAAAATGGCATCTGGCCCTTTCCGGTATGTTGTCAAGTTTAAAAGAGCAATCACACAGGAAGGTAAGTGTGCTCTGGTTACTAGCTAAGAAGGAAAGAGGGCGGGATGAGGGAGATCTAAAAGTGCATGAAATGAAAATGCATTGGAAGTATGGAAGATCAAGGCAAATTTAATACTAAGCCTTCAGCCCTGAGCACCCCTAACTAGGCAGTATACCCATTGAATTCAGAAGGACTTATTGTTTGCACTGTACAGTTAAACAGATTTAATTCTAGGAATTGTCTTCTGGGAACAACTGCTTGGCTTCTGCCTTAATTTTCATAGTGTGCTGGGGGAGTTTAATTCTCTAAATTGTAAAACTATGACTCAACAGGATATCTTACCAGAAGCACCAGAGCAGACTACATATTTCAATCCCAGATGATGGAATTGCTTGCAAGACCATTTGGAGGCTCTCCATTTTCTCCCCCAGGTATTTGATGCTTACTGGCTCTGTATCAATACTCTCCTCCAAATATTGTCTTGCCTACTACAAGCAACTAGCAATTGCCATTCAACTTCTCCTTTTCCCCAGTTCTTGTTTGTTCAGTCCTCCAAGACTCTGGTAACTATCTGGCAGCCTCTCTTTCAAGAAAGGGTATTTGTCAGCTGCTTTCTTGCAAGGGGGTATTACAAAGCCATGCTAATGTGACTGTTATGTAATGCAGCTGATCTTGCCGGGCCTGCATCTCCTCCCCTGTGTTCCCTTGTGATTTCTGCACCTGACATCTGGTGCGTTCCCCACTCACACTTCACTAGAAACAGAAGCCCAAGGACCTGCTGGTCAAGAAGTGATGATATAAAATCCCACACGGCCACCACTCTGACAAAGTGCAGACTGCATCCCCTTGTGCTGGCCCTGTCATTACTACACATCCACATGCAAAGCAGATGTAGTTGGAACCAGCAGGTCAGAGGGCAGGAATATTTTCTTCATTCCAGTCTGCACTTTTTTTTTTAGATGTCTGTGCCGACCTGAACATCATTCTAAATACATATTACTATGCAAGAACAGCAGTGAATTTTAAGTGGCTTTCATGTGGTCATTGTAAGGTGGCAGCAGACCAGCACTCTGAATACTGGAGGCACTCTGAAGCCTCCAAATGAGCTTGCTGGGAAGCAACATTGGAGAATATCTTGGTATTATGACCTGTTTGATGGATCTCCAGGGCAACTGGTTGGCAGCTGTGTGGAACAGGATGCTGAGCTAGATGGACCACTGGTTTCATCCAGCAGGGCTCTTCTTATGTTCTTAAGGGTCAAAACGTTCCTCATTTAGCACTCACCAGAGTGTGAGCATCAGCACCTTCCAGAAATTCAGGGGAACCTTCCAGTTGGAGGTGACTTCCAAAGTCTGGGGCAGGGGAGGGGGAGTAGCCAGAGTATTTGAATTTTCTTAGTGTTTCTGCAACCTGACCCTGTGCATGATTATTTGGTAAGTTTCACTGGCCACTCTCTAATAAGTGCATATCGGATTTCAGCTTCACACAATTATACATTAAGGACAGATTAACTCTGCTGTAACTGGCTCAGTGTCAATTAGTTATTATTTCCCCTTGTTAACCAGTAAAAAATTTTCTGCCTTATTTATATTTAAATGAATTTTGCATGTCCAGGAGGGGAATGTCTCTGCAGACCCACTGAGTAATGTTGCACAATGAATTATGCATTTGAAGTCTGAACTGCAAAAAGGAGAATGACAAAGCCTACATTGTGAGGCACTTTAGTAAGATTACACTATGTGGTTGTAGGTGTCAGCCTAACACCATGGAATTTCATGCAAATAATTACATTGTCCTTGGCCCCAGAACTGAATCTTGAATCCTAGTTATAAAGGAGCATCCAAGAAAGGAAATGTGAGGGGGGGTGGAATCAAAACAACACAAAAGAGAGTGCCAGAATACATCAAAAGGGATTTTTTGCAGACTAAAATACTGCCAAATTTTTCAAAGACTGGCATAAACAACAAGTGCACATTAAACAATGTAAAACTCAAATAGAAGAGGAGAGTTGAAGGAAATTCTTGGCACAATCTGATAAAACTGGGCACAAATTAATACCTAAAAATTAGACTGTGAATTAAAGAGGCATTAGTCAAAAAGCATAAATCTCCTTAGTAAAAAAATACACCAAATATTATTAATGAAAGTAAAAATGAAAAATTGTCTGTTCCCCTCCCCACACACCTAACACAGAGCAGATATGTATTTGAAGAAGCGAAAATTTCATCATGGGAAACAGTTTTTTAAAAAAGGATTGTGGCTCTCTCATGTCTTATCTGGTTAAACGCTCAAGTCCATATGACATAAAGGGGTTGTTCCTGATACAGGGACTACCCAAACTAGTCTAAATAGCAATATATGTCCCACTGGCATAGGGGACCCAAGTGATACCTTATTCACATATTATCAATCTATATTCTGGGCACTTTTGCTGATTTCTGTATCTTGGTGTAATAATCGCATCAGGAAGACAGTGGTGAAAAAATGTACACACACATCACATGCTAAATCAGCAGACTTCTAAAATTAATACCATTTGTACAGAAATTTCATTTCCAAAGAATCCATCCCAAATATTTTTTGTTTCTTTTTGGAAAGACTAAGGAGGTGTAGCTTCACCATTGTGCCAATTAATTCCATTTGGGTTTAATTTCTCTGTTTGTTCCTGCACTGTTACTTGCATGCACATACATCTTAACAACTAGTATAGAGACAAAAGATCCAAGTAGAAGCAAGAAGTAGGCTGCTATACCTTCTTGCTGAACTGATCTTTCTCTCCCCACTTGCAATGTTTACCAGCAAAAGAGCCAATTGTGTTAACAGACAAAAATCTTAATTTGCTTTACAGAAACCAGACTAACAATCAAAATCAGACGTAAGTCAATGATTCAGCATACAAATACAGTATCTGACACATTAACTATTACATACCTGTTCAGCCTTCTGATGAAACACAGCAGACATGGCCAATATCGTGCTGCGCTCATCCAGTGCTGCAGCAAAGCTTTTCCATTCCTGATCTAGTTGGGTGGAGATCTGCTTAATTTGCTGAGATGCATAATGGCCTGCTTCTGAAAGCCTAGATGCGACTGACATGATGCGGTTGATATTCACGTAGGCATTCTAGGTGGAAAAAGTATACAAAAGTGAAAAATGCAACACTCTGCTTTTCTGTACACACTCATAGTAGGGTCGCCAGGTCTCCTTACCCTCCCAGAGGGAGGCTGCGGACCTGACACATACTTTTTCTGAGTCCACACACACGCTTCTGGGAGTGATATCATCATGCCAGGCAGCAGGCATACTCTCACCCTTCAAAGGGGCCAGTTCTGGAAGTGATGTCACCACATTGTGCCAGGAGCGTGTTCACTGTGCCTCTGAGGTTTTTTTGCCTCCTGGGCCTCCCCCCACCCCACCAGCCAGATGAGTGGCAGCAGGGGGGGCAGAGGCTGGGAGTGGAGTTTCCCCATCCCAACCGGGGAACTGGCAGCCCTAACTCATGGAAAGAGATCATGTGCACAAATAAGTAGTTTTTCTCTAGGCAAAATCAGATGATGAAAGAACCATGTGGTGTAATTATCAAGCTATACCACTTCACACTGGAGATGGGCCTCTCATACTGATATATCTGATACATAAACTATCTGGATTTGTTTGCTTGCTTTAAAGCCTGCCTTTCTTGCTGAAATTCAAGGCAGATTACACAACAGAAAACAATGCAATAAAAAAGCATAAGCTGTCCAGTACGGAATATTGGACAATATGGAATATTGGACATGCAATAGGGCTAGAATTACAAAAATGAAAAACAATGTAAAAAAGTATCAGACATGATATATCATAATGCAGAAAACGAAAATACAAAGGGAGAAGATCATGCAGTAAAAGCATGATGATAATACAATCAACAGTGGGATACAGTAGGATCCTTTAACAAAAGCACCCCACTGAACTATCCCATTATACTATAGCCCTATTCCATTTATAAAGATGTCCTCCTGAACAACTGTGTATTACATAATTTGTGAAATGAGAGAAGCATGGAAACCTTTCTGATCTCTTTAGGCAGGCCAGTCCACAAAGTGGGAGCCACAGCAGAGAATACGTGTGTGGGGGCAGCTGCAGCTCTTATCCATTTGCATGGTTTCACCTTCAGAAGGTTTTGTTTAGACGAGGAAAGCGATCATGGTGGAGCATAGCAAGAGAGGCATTCCTACAGATACGTGAGTTCCAGTTCAAAAAGGACTTTGTAGCAGTTGACCAGAACCTTGAATTAAACCTGGTAATTGATTGGATGATTGATGCAGTAACTTCAGAAAGGATGTGATCAGCCAAGAAGCCCATAGTAATCAGAATGCAATACTTGTGCTTCATGTTGTCTAATGTCAGTCCTAGAATTGATTATGTTCTGTTTCAGTATTTTTTCTGCTCTGTATTGGATTCTCGCTAATATTATGTCTGGTACACTTGTATCTATTTACCCTATGGTATTGTTTATAGAAATGTCCTTGATACTGTATTGAAATGTACTTGATATTGATTGTACTCATCTGATACTGTAATCCGCCTTGAGTCTCAGTGAGAAAGGCAGACCATAAATGACATTAAATAAATAAATAAAAATTTGTACTGACTAAAGTTTCCAATTAGACTTCAAGGGCAGACCCATGTAGATTACATTACAATTGATTAATCTCAAGATCTCTGCAGCATGGATACACGTGGCCAGATTGGCTGAGTCAAGCCATCTTCTGGGGTAAATGAGGTAAATGGAAGAAATATTTTTGCAGATACATTAGCTTGCTTCTCCAGAAATAATTCTGCATTGAGTATAACCTCTAGGCTATTAATCAAGTCAGCAAGTATCAGCTGAACTCCATCAATTGTGCGAAGCAATGTCCTTCAAGTCCTGAGTCTTCCCAACTCCATCTTCTCAGAATTCAGTTCAGTTTGATCACTTCTAGCCATTTAGTAAGTCTTAGCCATCCTAGCAATTTATCCACAGCAGTCAGGTAGTGGTTCAAGACATCTACCACATCACCAGGCAATTTTGATGAAGAAAGAGAGAACTGGCATTTGGACAACAGCTGAATTCAAACAATGATAACAATGACAAGTAGCAGGTCAAGTGAAGACTAGGCTACAGCTAAAGTTCTAGCTAATTTTCTACATGCAAGAAGTTATTTATATAGGTCAGCTTTCAAATATGTAATCCCCCAACTTTAGTATAAAGGGATTTAGGAGTTGTTATTTTATCTTTGTCTTAACTGTAAATATTTTTCATCCACTACCGTAAACTGCTTTGAACCAACAAGGAAAGGCAGGATAAACATGTATGTATGTATGTATGTATAAATAAGTAAATAAATAAATAAAATGTGATACAATCGTGCAAATCTTTTAATTGATGATTTGCTATTATGTGCTGTAATTTGTGTCTAGAAGTTTTAGGAAAACAGACTCTTCTAAAAATTAATTCACTCCCTTTCCCCCAAAGATACCACCAAAGTACTTAAATTCATACTCATTAACCAATGTTCTTCTTTTATCACAAATATTTGATGTTATTATTTGTTCATATATTCCTCTCTTACTTTATATATAGTTTACAGTATTTCTTTGCCCTGGTCAAGAGGAATGATGAAGTTAAAAACCTTGCAACAGGTATATTGTAGCCATAACCAATTTCTGCCTATAAGAAGTGCTCATATTGCTCCTGCAAGTAAGTACAATAAAAGAATAAACATGAATGGAAAAACCATGACAATAATGGACCTGGCCATCGTTGTATGTATCTGTATGTTCTCTCTCTACTATCTTTTGGTCTAACATCTACATCCATTCCAAATAGCTGTAAAGATGATGTGGCAGCCCAAGATTGTTTCTCACACAGATTAACCAGGGGTAAACTTTTTTGTGTACATTTGCAACTTACATTTACAGTATGAGACAAATGCATTTTTTCTACCACGGCCAGGAAAGCTTTTTATCCACTGGTTGGTTGTAAACCTCCATTCCCCCAGTACAGCAGCGGCACAAAGGCCTGGCCACCATCATTCATACTTGTAATTCCAAGGAACCATTATTGTAATGTGCTCTATATGTGGCTATTCTGGCATATTATTTGGAGACTTCTGCTGGTCCAGCATGCCTGCTTGGGCAAATTGATGGAGCATGCAGAAATATCTGTCTCTTTGACAAAGGACAAAATACAAACACAAGACAAATGTTCCTGAAAGTGCAAGAAGCAGAGAACTCCATGGTGTAAAAAACAGAAGAAGAAAGAAACCTAATTTTAATTTTTAGATAAAATAGTAATTTTGAAGTTGTACCCAACAATTGTAGACACTCTAATGAGTACCAGCAACAATAACATATTCTCATATGATCTCTTCAAGAGCTTGATGCCTATGGCATCTTTAACAATCTAATTGCACATGGCCTGATGATGACTTTAATTGAATTGCATATTATCTTGGCATAAAATAAAGAATACAGTGCACGGAAATGACAAATGGTACAATCTTATCACAGAAAGATGTCATTAGTGGCTAATTGTAATGTGTTTCCAAAGCATTGTAACTCTAGGGGCAGAATGCAACTTGCCCTAGTTTTAGACAATTCGTTCCCTAACAACGGGTAAGCTGAAAAAGCCATGTTGTAAAACAGCTTTGCATGTTTCTCTGAAGTCATGACTCATCCTTCCAAGGGGTCACGTACTAAGCATGAAGCAATTTTGGTGAAGCAGATATGAACAGCTTCAATTAGAAGAAGCAGCATGCGTAGAAGGCTATTCAAATATAAATTAGCAATCAATGTGATTTGTACCTATTTAAATACAACAATGCAGCTCTGTTTAGAAATTTAATGAGATAAATGGAATCACTGAAGACACATTCAAGTTAGTTTTCTGTTTTTCTGAGACATACTACTCTATACACATAAATACTGCAAAATACTAATAAAAGAATTTTTCAGTTCTGAAATGTAAAAAAATGCTGTTTCATAAAAATATTTTATTGCAGTTCTTAGTGTGCACAGTGCTATATAATATTTAGTCAATTTTTACTTGTAACAGGCATTTGAAATAGCACTTCATTTACAACTAGCAAACAGAAGAAATGGGAATGTGACTTGTTGAAATCTACAGTGAATTCAGGTGGGATTTCAATTTAGTTGCCTCCATCCAGCAACAGCAAGCCAGCTGGCAAAAGGGCCATTTCCACACAGGTTATCTGCCCCAGGTTCAATGACGTTGGGAAATGTTTTTTTCCCTACTTTCCCACAGCATCATGGTACATTTGCATACCTCGTGGGATTTCCCTGGTTTTTCTAAGATCCTTTTCAAACCTACTTTGCTGTGAAGTTTTGGGGAATAGCGCAATAAAGCTGACATATATCACTATAACATTATAACGCTATATGTACCAGGTTCTCAGAATTCCTAGTCTCTAGCCCATGTTGTTGTGGAGATATAAGGGGAAAGGCATATCTCTGCAAAGAAAGAGACTAGAGGTTTATCTTTTTAAAAAATGCAAGCTGGGAGTTCAGAGAACCTAATACGCAGATCATTATAACATTATATAGATATAATGATTAGACATGGGCACGAACCAAAAAAAAATTAATAAACCTGCAGTTTGTGGTTCGGTGCCACCGCTGCACCCGAACAAACGAACTGTAATGAACATTTCCCGTTACCAAACCAGTTCGCAGTTTGTGGGCATCAGAACGGCCCCCGTTACACTTATAGAGAACCCATATTCACAGGGAGTGTTTAGCAGGCTCTCCTCCAGCCAGCACCCAAGTTTGGTCAAGATTGCAATAGGGATCTTGGAGTTATACCCTCTCCAATCCGAGGCCCCCAGGAAGCTCCCACTCGATACAATTAGAGCCACCAGTTGATGTTGGCCCAGTGTACAAGGGGTTGGCCGTCAGAACTGCCTATCAGGGTTTGCAGGGATGAGATTGGAGTGCCCATGGCTACAGAACACTCCCCTTCCCCCTCCCTCCACCCGGATGTCTTCTTCCATGTAACCAATTGTAACCAGTTTGCAGCTCCATGGTTGGAAGGAAGACCTGCTGATCAAGGTAAGCTGGGCTTCGATTCGGGTTTCCAGGGTGACCGAAGGAGTGCAGACAGAGTTCAGGCATTCTCTCAGCTCCGTTTCCAAGGGAATAGATTAATGGTGCCTGACTGTCTGGCTTCACGAACCGCGGGCGAATGCAACGAACCGGGCTTCGAACGAATGCTAGTTCGTTAGCCATGGACCCTCACGAACCGCTGGATCACGAACAGATGATCAGGTAGTTCATGGGTTTTTTGGTTCGTAATGCGGTTCGTGCCCATGTCTAATTATGATATTCAACTGCTAATTTTTTTGGAAAGCTTCTCCTCAGTGGCATATGAGGTAATAGTCACAGGTAGGAGACTAGGGCAGAAAAACTGTGGGGAAACCTGCCATGTGGAACCCTGCAATGGGGAAACCACATGAGCCTGTCACCTTGTGGAAACCACCCAGCTGATAGCAGAGTTGATATGTGGGTTGTCAGGCCTATGTGTCAAACCTGGTTCAGGGTAGGCGTCAGAAATGGGAGGGGGGAGTTACAGCACCCTTGCTCCCTCTCTCCCTCCACTGGGCTGGCTTCTCTCTCTCTCTCTCTCTCTCCCTGCCTCCCCCCTCCCCCCGCCCATGCTGTCTCCCAGCTACTCCATCCTCAATGGCCCCCTCAACCAGGTTCGCATTTATAGGGCCTCCCTGTTGCCCCTCCCCCCAGGCTTTGTCCTCTTGAGGGCTTACTCACCCCTTCCCTGTGGACTGCCAGTGCTGCTGAACTGTCTGGGGCTCCCTTGGGGCTTCCCTCACCCTCAGCCCCTCCCTGGCCCTCTAAGGCCGCTCTGAAAAGAGGGGCTGGCTGGGCCCTCCACCAACCTATGTGGCCCTGATGCCACACCGGCTCCACCCTTGAGGCCTGGGCCAGGAGAGCTCCAGCTGCCTCATTGGTAGCCCACTCAACGGGCTTTGCTGTTGCTCCTGCAGCTTCAGCAGGGCCTCCTAGCCTTTGGGCGGGCTCTGCTGCTGTGCCGGCAGCCTCCAAAGGGTCTTCTGGCCTCTGTGCAGGTCTTGTTGCTGCTCCAGTGGCCTCTGCAGCGGCCCTTGGTACTTCAATGAGCAGTGCTGTCACTTAGGCAGCCTCGGTGGTGTTCCCTGGCCCCTTAGTGGACCAGTACAGTGAGTCCCAGGGCAGGGGGTTGGGCTGTTGTCCCTGGATATGGATACAACGGTCATTAGAGTTGCCAGGTTCCTTCACTCTCCTGGTGGAAGATTGGGATGCTGGCTCTTATGTAGCTCTGTTCTTGTGTTGTCCTTGCGCATGTGCTCCCAGCTGGCGTGATGATGTCACTTCTGGGTCAAAGGGCAGCTGGGAGTGCTCCTGCACTCACCAAGCTGCTGAATTGCCCCGTTGCAGGGTGCAAATTGGGGGTGTGCTGCACTGCTCAGGGGGGTGTTCCGGGGACACACTCCCCCACTGGCCAGGTAAGTGGGGGCAGGGGGAACATGGGAGCAGGGCATCCCCTGCCCTTGGTGGGGGGATTGACCAATTAACACCGTGCTATAAGCTGGCAATTAACAATACAGCATTTACTTTTAACAATACTTAACAAATAAACAAGATGTGTACAGGCAGAAATACAATCAAACAAAAGTCATTCTTTATGTACAGGAATTGTTCTTCCCACTGTTTCAGTCTTTCATCTTCTACAGTCCTGTTAATGAGCACATGACCTACGCATATACAGTTATACCATGAGTTTCAATGCCTTCCTCAGAGTCGCGTTTAACAAAGGCATCGAAACGCATGCTATAACCGGATATGCATAGGTCGTGTGCTCATTAACAGGACTGTAGAAGATGAAAGACTAAAACAGTGGGAAGAACAATGTATTGTCGAAGGCTTTCACGGCCGGAGAACGATGGTTGTTGTGGGTTTTCCGGGCTGTATTGCCGTGGTCTTGGCATTGTAGTTCCTGACGTTTCGCCAGCAGCTGTGGCTGGCATCTTCAGAGGTGCAGCACCAAAAGACAGAGATCTCTCTGTCTTTTGGTGCTACACCTCTGAAGATGCCAGCCACAGCTGCTGGCGAAACGTCAGGAACTACAATGCCAAGACCACGGCAATACAGCCCGGAAAACCCACAACAACCAGTGGGAAGAACAATTCCTGTACGCAGAGAATGACTTTTGTTTGATTGTATTTCTGCCTGTGCACGCCTTCTTTATTTGTTAAGTATTGTTAAAAGTACACTCTGTATTGTTAATTGCCAGTTTATAGCACGGTGTCAATTCAGCATTCACACCATGGTCCGATTGTATTCCATTGTTGTACTCCCTAATTCTCATCTAGTAACTAGAGATGGGCATGAACCGCATTACGAACTTAAAAAACCCACGAAATTGGTGATCGTGCGATTGCAATCTGGCGGTACGTTATTGTCCACAGCCAACGAACCAGCATTTGGGAGAGGCCTGGTTCGGTGCGTTCGGCTGCGGTTCAGGAAGCCAGACAGTTAGGTGCCAGCAATCAATTCCCCTGGCAACAGAGCCGGGGGAACGCCTGAACTCTGTCTACGCTCCTTCTGTCGCCCTGGAAACCTGAATGGAAGCCCAGCTTACCTTGATCGGCAGGTCTTCCTTTCAACCACGGAGCTGCAAAGTGGTTACAAGTTGAGAGAAGACACCCAGGGGAGGGAGGGGGAAGGGGGTGTTCTGTAGCCATGGGCACTCCAATCTCATCCCTGCAAACCCTGATAGGCAGCTCTGATGGCCAAACACAGACCTCCTGTGCTGCTCAATGGGACCTGTGCTTATAAATAGCCGTGGGTTCCCAGGTTGGGTTTCACTTTCAGCGAGCAGTGGAGTGGGACAGAGCTCTTGCTTGCCACTTGCTAGCCTTTGGGGAGAGAGACTGAGAGTATAATTGAGCTTGGATTTTTGTGGGAGTTTCCTGGGGGCCTTGGATTGGAGAGGGTATAACTCCAATATCCCTTTTGCAATCTTGTCCAAACTTGGGTGATGGCTGTAGGAGAGCCTGCAAAACACTCCCTGGGAATATGGGTTCTCTAAGTGCCACGGGGGGGGGGGGGGGGCGTTCCGCGCCCAACAAACCGCAAACTGGTTCGGCAACGGAAAATGTTCATTGCGGTTCGCAACTTCGGGATTGTCATTGGCACCAAACCGCGAACCGCTGGTTCGTTAAATATTTTTGGTTTGTGCCCATGTCTACTAGTAACCCAGGTGTGCACCCAGTATAGCTGTTTCTCCCTCTAAAGGAAGGGTTGTTGTTTTTTACTCATTTTGTTTCTGGTCCAGGGATGTTTTCTGACCTGTGTTCAACCCTGTCTTTGCTTCAGTATAATTTGGAGAAGTGCATGTACACTTTGTCATGTTTCTTTTCTTACAGATTACTAATTCACCAGCAAATATACAGATCAAGTAAATAACAAAGAAGTCTTGATGAGATCACATAATGCAGTACTTCCCTGCCCCCACCCCTGATTTAATCAATGCTTACATGCCTCAATGAGTGTTAGCAACCTGTAAGATAAAGAAAAGATCTGACAACCGCAGCAAACTACTAATGCAAAGAGATCTGAAATAAGAAAAGAAATCAGAACTAGAAGAATGGCATATGATGCATTAAGGGAACATTCATCTGATGAAGTGAGCTGTAAGTCATATAGGTTCTGCCACAATAAATCCTTAAAGTACCACAAGCTTCTTTTGTTATTCTGGATGCAATGGACTAATACCCCACCCAAACTCAGGAAATAAAATTGGGAACTTCAAAATCTTGGGAGAAATCTGAAAATTTCATAAAGCATTTCTATTTGTGGCATGAGCATGTATATAGGTATATAGATCAGCACTTTCAAAGGCTTCTATGGGAATATCCCATAAATGGCTAGGCAAAGAGGAAAGAAAAAACTCAGAAGCCATCACAGCACTTACAAATGGGGAAATGGTAAGGAAAAGAATAGGACACTGGGATCCATAGTATAGATGCACTTTCCCCCGAGTTTATACATCACTTAAAAAGTGAGTAGGGTTGTGTCCTATATGCTGTGTCCAGTTTTGATCAGTCTAATAATGGAATGTGCAGTAAGATTAATTCCCACAAGAATCTCGCCTTGCAATATCAGAGAGTTTTGCATTCTAATAAAATCCATTGAAATTAGAAACCTTAAAATGCTATCATGCATTACTTCTTATAAATCAAGGGCTACAAAATATGTCTCCCAAATTTACATTCTGCTGTTGGTTTCCTCAACCAACTCAAGGGCACAGCTTCAGCTGAAGTGGGTCTAATGTGAATAACCTTTTCTGGCAAGCCTCAATCAATTGCAGAGGGTGTGTGTGCTTGTGTGTCTGTGTGAAGGAGAGGTAAAGTTCAATCTGTAAAATTGCTACTGAGAAGGCAATTTAGTAACGCACAGGTATAAATGGTTTCCTGATATCAGTCTTTTGATTTGACTGTTTGTATCTCTATCCTGTTGCCATGGCATTTCTGATGTCTCAATATGGGAGAGAGTTAATCTTCAACTGTGAGAGCTATATCAAAACTGTATTAGATGCCATAGCTAATCTGCGGATTGTTACAAGCAGTGTCTGTCCCCTCCCCTAGTCATAACTTTGTGCATGCTCCAATGCATACTGAGCTTTCGTATGAGGAAAGAAAACCTTGATCAGAGAAATTGTGATCTGCATATCCTTTTTTATGGGCTTTGCTAGTTGCATATATATGGCTCTTATTCCAAGACTTTTTCTATACTAGAAATCTGAACTGAAAATCTGAAAACCTTTAACTCTAGGGGTGGGGGTGTAGGATACCTTTAATGTTAATACAGGATTCATGAGATTTGAAACCTGTTATGAATCTGAGTTGAGTTATTTTAAACATTCATCGGTTTATTATTTTTATTACAAGCAAATTAATACATAACATACTTTAGTATATATACTATATGCACATTTTTCATTTTACATGTTTTCAGACCTCTTTTTGCCGTCATGAAGCAGACCCTGAGCCTACTGGAAATGTGGGGAGGGCGGAATATAAATTGGAAATAAACAAACAGATATCTTTCTTTAAAAAAATCTGAGATTCTCTGAATTCCAATAATCTCACAATAGCACAGTCAATGAACAGTTAAACAGACTGGATCCAAACCATGGGGTTCAATCCAAAGGTTCCTCTTTATAAGCAGAGGTCCTCCTACTTATGGAATTGCATATTCTTCTCACAGTGACTTTTTCCATGATGAGCAGAAGGGTATATTTGTTTCCAATCCATTATTGCTGATATTTTAACTGTAATTGATAATCGTATATACAAGCAGGGACACAAAAGGACTTGCAGGGGGACCTCATTTTCTCCTCCCCCACCGTGTACTCATTCCCTTCCTTGCCCCACTTCACAGCCTCTCTCCTTTTCCTGCTTCCTTCTGTCCTTTCCATACACCTTTGTCTTTCTCCCGTCTTCATCTTTCTTCCTGACCCCAGCAGCCTCTCTCCTATGGCCCATTTGCGTGGTACCAACTGAACTGGGCCCAGTTGCATGATAGGGAACCTGCAAGGGCTTGGGGAGGGGGAATACTTAACTCTTTCCCCACATGATAGTCTCTTTCCCATTTCCTGGCAGCCTCCATATGCTCACCTTTCCCTATGTTCTTCTCTCCTTCAAACCCACTAAATAACTTCTTTTATCTGCCCCCTCATCTTCACCTATATTTCCTAATTTACTTCATTTATATACTGTCTTTCTCCACAATGGAGACCCAAAACAGCTTACATTATTCTCCTTGCCTCCATGTTATCCTCACAACAACCCTGAGAGGTAGGTAAGGCTGAGAATGTGTGACTGGATCAAAGTCACCCAGTGAGCTACCACAGCAGAGTGGTGATTCAAACCTGGGTCTCCCACATCCTAGTCTGAAACTATAACCACAATGCTATACTAACTTTTGTTTGGGGGGGGGGCTGCTGTAGTGAGTCATGCAAGTCAATTTGTCTAGTGGTTGCTTCTGGGTCTGGCCCCAATGAGAACTCACTCAAAAGCCAAAACAGCCCTGGAAAGGCTTCCTTTCCCTCTGCCTTTTCCTGACAAAAAACAAACCTGGAATACAGGCTAAAGTGTTAAGGTTGCCTAGCACAGCCACTGCGGGCATCTGGTTAAAGCTACAGGTGCTTCTTTTTATCATTTTGGGCAATTTTTAATCCCTGTTTTTTCCCTCTTTCTTTAGATTTCAGGGTTTTTTGCAAACCTGGGACACTTTCCAGCTGTTTAGGAAGTTCTGTCTTGTCTGTTCATGGCTCCAGTCTCTGAATTTAAGTATCCTCAGGTCAGGGCCACTTGACTGTTACTATACAAGATTGGACTTACGACTCAACTTTTTTTTTTTGCTTTCTTAACAAAATTAAGTTTTTTTTAAAAAAATATTTCAGATAGTAAACTCAAACATATACACAAAACGCATAATTACATAATATGATTATCCAAATCATCTCTCTACAGTCATCTACTATTTCGATCATCATCAATAATCATCTGGATCATATATTAATCTAAAAACAACATTTAAATCTTATAAGAGAGAAACAATGAATAAACTACTATCAGTTAAATCAAACTGTCATTAATTAAGATACCTATATAGAACTTGCCCATGTGTATTCTTAATTTCCTACTTCTATTTAAGTATCTTTCCATCTATCATCTTTAATAATTGTTGTTCTTAATTATTTTTAGTTTTCAGCTACATAATCAAAACGTACTTTTCATTTTTCCTGGAATTCACGGATTAGCCTATTGTGTATATAAAATGTAAATTTTGCCATTGACATATATTCATATAGCTTGTTCTTCCATTCTGTCAGATCTAAACATTGTTCTGCCTTCCATTTTGCTGCAAATACTACTCTTGCTATGGTCACCATGTAATTCACTATGTATTTTTGTAATATTACTTGGTAAAATATTTAATAACATATTTTTGGGGTCCATCACAAACTTTTGCATTTCTTCATGTATTTCTATCAATTCTTGCTTTCTTGCATGTCCACCACATATGATAAAATGTTGCATCTGTTTTGGCATTTCCAGCACTTTCCATTGTAATCCTCATTAGCTTTTACAATGTACTTGGGCAGGGTGGAGGGTAGGGCCAGAGTTAGTTCACTCCCTAAGCCCTTCCAGGTGAGGGAATGCCCCCAGCGGTGCAAAAGAGCTACACCACAGAAAAAGGCGGCGTAGCCCATAGGGGCCCATTGAACGGGGAAAGCCCCCTCTTCCCATGCCCTGCCCTGCCCCCGCAGCTTGAAGGAGCATAGGATGGGAACTACCATGGGGGTCAATCCACATGAGCTTCTGGGGTGGGCAAGCCCCCCTCCCTGCACCCAAACACCTGCTCACGCACCCTACAAAATGTCTGACTGAGCTGTTTATGACCTCAGGTAGGTGAGCACACGGCCAAAGGCTCTGCCCGTCTTCCATCTGCTGTGTAGACTTTGTGCACTGGAGGGGGCTTAGCAGGAAAACTGGGAGAACTTTGCACTCACTCAAGAGAAGAAGGGCAAAGTCCAGAATGTCTGGCTAACTAACAATAACCACTCAAGTTTTCTTGCAGGTTATCTGACTCTGAAGTTCCATCTCAGTAAGGAGCAAGGTAGCACTTACAGGTAAGGAGGACATTGGGCGGTGGCTAACCTATCCGGCTGATTTGTGCTGGCTGCCCATCACCTGAACTCGCCTGACCGCTATCCTCTTCAGGTGAGGCTTGGCAGGGGAGTGGATGACAGCAGCAGCCCCTGTCTGCCCCAGAGGCAGTTGCCCAGAAAACGACTCTTGACTAGGTGTTTGTAACTACCTGTTGACTTTCTCCCTTAAAGGTAAAATCACCTCAAGGCAGAGCGCTTCCTCGCCAGAAGGTCTTGCATCAGCTGGTCGCTAGCTGCACATGTGGGACTGCCGCTGCTGCTCTCTACTATCCCCACTGCTGCTCTCTACTATCCCAGATGCTGCTCTCTACTTCCCAGATGTTGGAGTGTGGGTTCAGCCTCGGCCATGGACCGAGCAGGGTTACTTGCAGTACATATGTCTCTTTCCCTCGCAGACACGACTTATGTCTCTTTCCCTTGTAGGCACGTCGTGACTTGTCTGGGAGACGACAGAGCATGTCTGCTTCAGCCCCCCACCCTAATCCTTCACGAGTGCCATTCAGATCCAGCCAAGGGAGCCCCAAGGCAGTCCCCATCTCAGCCTCACCCCTGGGAGTGCAGAATGGGGGCTGCGCAAACTGCCTTGGCTCTCTTTCCAGCCGAGGGACTTTGGCACTTTTTCCAGTTTAATAAAACGTGTTGAAAAACAACAAACTTCTGTGTTTGCATGCCTGCCTGTAGTCACCCCCTCAACTCCCTGTCGGAAAGTCCTCTCACACATCCCCGTAAATGTTTCAAGTGGGGCCCCATCCAGCCTCCCTGCCCACTTCCTCCCCTCAATGTAACTTCAGGCATTGAGGTGGGAATTGAACTGTGGCCCATGAATGTCAGGGGAGGGGGACACTGAGGACTTTCATTCTCTGATAGTCTGAGCTGCTGGCATCTGATACGCCAGGAAGATGATTGCTGCATGTGGGAAGTTGTTGCCAGTGGGTGGGGGATGTGTTTGCGGAAGCAGAGATGGACTTGGGCAATCCAGCATGGAGAGGCCTGTCAGTCCACCCAAGGACTGGGGCATGGCTGTTGAGGTCCAACCTGCATTCTCACATTGCAGAGGTGCAGTGATGTGTTTGAGTGGCACCACCGCAAGTTTGTTCGCACTTTTCATTCCCCTTGCTTCCAAACGGCCTCCTGGCCTCCCACGCAGTTCCCAATGGGCATTCCTGTCACTCATTGAAGGCCCCGCCCCCACCTGCTTCTCTGGAACCTGGGAACTAATTAGGGTTGCCAGTCTCCAGGTGGGAGCTGGAGATCTTCCAGAATTACAACTGATCTCCAGACAACAGAGATCAGTTCCCTACTATCTGGCCCTACTTTTCGGGGAGGGGAAACCTGTTTCTTGTGTTGGTGGCGGTGGCAGCGGGGATTTGCAGGTGCACCAAGCTGCAGCCACCGGCCTGGTTCTCATCAAAAATGGGGTCTGGATGGGCAAGAGGGTGGGTGTTCAATCTGGACCTTCACTGTCACCTCTGCCACACTCCCTGGCAGGGATGCCTGCTCTCTGATGGGGGCCTATTGGCGGCAGCAGGGATCGCGGCCTCCCCATTGGCTGCGCCACTGCTTTTCCCTCACCTGCATGTCTAGGGAGGGTGTGGCCATTGGCTGGTGTGAGCGGGGTTGTCAAGGGAACGGGGGGTGCTCCTGGCAGCGGCCGCACCTCACCTTGTCACGCTCGGGCGCCGGTGGGACTCTCCTGCAAAAGTCCATAGGGAGCCGTGGAGCGGCGCCCCATTTATGTCAATGCTCGAGCGATGCTGCTGCCTCGGGGCATAGGATTGAGCTGTTAATCTATTTCTACATTGAAACTATGTTCTTAATAGCCCATGTCTCAAAATATGAGTGCCACCTTGTCTTTGAATACTTTTTAATGATTTCTTATTCCATAAATAATAATGAATTCCTTCTTTAGTATCAAGTATTTCCAATTTTATGTTTTTTCTACTTAGGTTTATAATCTAATCTGATATCCAAACTAGTATTGCTGCTTGGCGATACAATTTAATATTTGGTACTATTAAACCTCCTCAGTTTTTTTAACTTGCAATATTTTTTATCTTATTCTTGGTTACTTCCCATTCCATACAAAATCATTTATCCTTTTCTGCCATTTTTAAAAAATCTTTTCATTTATATGAATTGGTAACATTTGAAACAAGAAGTTCAGCTTTGGTAATCTATTCATTTTAACAGTAGAGATGTTTCCTAACCATGAAATTTTCAATTTTCCCATCTTTGCAATTCTTCAATAGTACTTCCCCTTCTATAATACCTGCCCTTTGTCAAGAATATTTCTAGAGCGAAGGGGATTTCCCAATGGTATCTTAGTTGCTTCTGCTGCAGCACTCGCTTCAGATTTCCACATTCCTTTCATTTCTTTATTATATTTGGTGGTAGATCTTGAAATATTTGTATTTCTTGTCCTTCATTTTTTAACAGTTCTTTTCTACATTGTAATAAGGTTGTATCCTTTGATTTTGGTGGTGGTGGGAGGTAAAAGTAACTAATATGTCTCGTGGTACTTTGTTTACTTGGAATTAATTCTAAAAATGTGTTCAGTTTCCGGAAAACCACCTTGCACCTTCAAGTATTCTTGTATTAATTTTCAAAATCTGTTCTCTAAATCCAAATTGCCCACATTTTCTGGAATTTCACGGAACCTTAGACTATTGCTCCTAAATTCCGTTTCTAGTATTTAAAATCTTTGATCTGCTTCTGTCAAAGAGCTTGTTTGTAGTTCCTGTGCTAATTCAATTGACTACTCAACTTTCTGAGACTATCTCCTTGGGCATAAATTAAAATATGAAGCTAAGTACAGGAAGCTGATTTTCACATTGCTAGGGATAAAATTAACATTGGACTTTATAGACATCGGTCCCTTGGTAAAGCTTCCCAAGAAGGACCATGCAAAAAAATGTGAGCAGAGAATAAGAACTGTGGAGAGAGAGTATTTAGAGAATTGCAATTAATGGCATTTTTCATTAGAGATTCCTTTTTTGTTTTGTTTTGTTTTGTTTTGTTTTGTTACAGCAAAAGGCAATTGGAAAGCTGTTAAGACCCTGTAGAGACTGGGGCTCAGTCATAGCCATTATTAGGGCACATGCTGTGTAAAGTTACACATTCCTAATCAATACACAGCTAGTGACAATCCGCTATGAAATTCAGACATTTAAACATTCAACAAAGCTCCATGAACTGCAGTTATAATTACATAAGGAGAATAATAAAATGGATGGGAACAGTAATGTACATAAAGATCCTCCTCTTTCAAACCACCCATCCCACCTCTGGTGTTCCTGCTCCTGGTACTCTATTTTCATGGAGGAGAGAACCCAGGTGGCCTACATGATGCAGGCATATCCCATACTGGAAAGCCAGTTTGATGTAGTGGTTAAGAACAGCAGGACTCTAATCTGGAGATCCAGGTTTGATTCCCCATTCCTTTGCTTGAAACCAGCTGGGTGACCTTGGGTCAGTCACAGCTTCTCAGAGCTCTCTCAGCCCCACCCACCTCACAGGCTGATTGTTGTGGGGATAATAATAACATACTTTGTAAACCTCTCTGAGTAGATGTTAAGTCTTGGATGTTGACAGGATCCTGTGGCTGGTGAGACCCACAACATACCCCTTGGACCCCTGCCCCTTGTGGCTGATTAAGGCCAGTATTTATGGGCTGAGGGCCCCATTGGAGGCCATTATTAATCTATCATTGAGCTCCGGGGGTTTTCACAGGGCATTAAAGGAAGCCATGGTGAGGCCCCTTCTGAAAAAAATCAACTTTGGACCCCACTTCGGACTGTCCAATTACCACACAGTCTTGAACATCCCGTTTCTGGGCAAAGTGATTGAGTGAGCAGTGGTGGATCAGCTGCAGGGTTTCCTGGAAGATGCATCAATCCTGGACCCATTCCAGTCCAGTTTCTACCTGGGCCATGGGACTGAGACAGTGTTGGTCACCCTCATAGATGATTTCCATAGGCATCTGGATCGAGGCGGGTCAGTGCTGCTGGTGTTGCTAGACCTCTCAGCAGCATTCGACACGGCCTTTCCGATGTGGGGATTCGAGGAACTGCCTTGCAGTGGCTTGTCTCTTTTCTCCACGGTCGGGGACAGAGAGTGGTGCTGGGGAGAGGTTATCAGCACACCAATCTTAGGTGTGCGGAGTCCCACAGGGGGTGTTACTCTCCCCGTTGTTGTTTAATCTCTACATGTGCCCTCTTGCCCAGCTGGCACCGAGTTTCGGACTGGGTTGCCGTCAATATGCGGATGACACCCAGTTGTACCTGTTGACAGACAGACGGCCTGGCCCTGCTCCTGATGCTCTAATTAGAGCATTGGGAGCCATGTCTGGATGGGTGAAGCAGAGCAAACTGAAGTTGAACCCCATGAAGATGGAGGTCCTGTATTTGGGCCGTGGGGGGGTAGATATGGGGATCCAGCTCCCGGCCTTTGATGGGACACCACTTGTGCCCACTCCATCGGTCAGGAGCCTTGGTGTGACGCTGTACTCCTTCTTGTCAATGGAGGCCCAGGTCAAGGCAGCTGCCCAAGCTGCCTTTTGTCCGGGGTCTGAGTCCCAGTCCCGAGACTTGCCAGGAGGGAACAGCAGAAGGCAACTGGGAGGCAGCGGCCCTGCCACCCCAGCCAGCAACCAGGTCCAGAACCTGCCTACTCCAGGGGGAAGGGGCGAAAGGCCAAAGCCTCAGAGGGCTGGAGGGAGCAGGGAGAGACCAGCTAGTCCCACCCTCCAGGGGGAGGAGAGAGGGCTAAGCAGGCCAGAGGAAAAGGGCCAAGGCAGGGGGAATAGGGACCCAGCAGCAGCCCAAACAGAGCCCTTACCAGCCAAGGAGGAGAAGCAGCCACTACAGCCCAGAGCCACACCCCGGCTAGAGGACAGTAGCCTGGCTCAGGAGTTGCTAGGAGCCTGTCTAGAACAGTGGATAAGTGGCTAATTAAGTGCACCTGGTGGTTGTCCTTGATTAGGCGGCTCCTCCCCCAGGCTTAAGAAAAGGCGGGGTGGATCGAAAAGAAAGGAGGAAGAGGCTGAATCACAGGAGCATGGAGGTTGGGTACCTATTTGTCTAGTGGGCTTTGTTTTAGCTAAGATTAGGTCAAGCTCTTTTTTTTATTGCCATTGCTTTGCCTCAAGAGTGAGTATTGTTAATTTGACTGTTCTCTTGAGCTAATAAATAATTATCCTTCCTGTGTCTTGAGTGTCTGCCTGCTGTGCACAAGGGCTTCCAGCTAAGAACCCTGAAACCGGTGAGTCTGGTACAAACAGGCGGGGCATACTACTCTGGGAGAGCTTCTGGGGTACTGTGTGGCTGTTATCAGCACCAGAACCAGGCCCAGAGGGTTTGCCCACTCTTTACAGAGCCATGCCCCTCTGGGTGGAGCTGCCACAGGCATTCTGGGGGAGGAGATGGGCAGCCCCACCCAGCATCAATGAGCAGGCAGCCCAGAAGCTGGCCAGACACACAAAAAGAGAGAGTGACGGCGTAAGACTGCAAATCAACCAATATAACTACCTACTAACTAATACAACTTGCAAGAATATTCAACACTCTTATATGCAAAATTACAAAATTTACTCATACAACATTGAATCATAAATGTACAGTCAAAACAACTCTAATAGAATAGCCGTGTTAGGGCGTGTATCACACTCCAAATGAAAACAACAAGGGGAGGGGAGAAAATTTTCAAACCGATCCCCTGTATTTTTTGCAGAAACACAATCACTTTGAATAGGGCTAGAAAAAGCCTCTACGCAATTTTATGCAGATTTCAATACATACATAGCACATACATGTTGCTCAAGTCAGTATTTCAACAAAAAGTAAATTGTGAAAATGAAATCGACATTTTTTCAAATTGTAACTGAACGGGTCAGCCAGCAAGAGGTCCCGTTTCCGGTATCCCCTTCTTCAGAGCAGTTACAAATATAACGATTCAAATGGTGCATCTATCTCATTTGCGGCTCGCTCACTGGTGTATGCATACTGAGGTGGTGGGTGTGAGTAAAGAGCGATGATGTGGAGTGAGAGCAGAGCAGTGAGAGGGTGGAGGCTTGGAGGAGAGTTCTGGGAGGAGGAGATGATGGAGGACGCAGGGGGTGAGCAGGCCAGCGAGTGGACTGAGAGGGAGTCTGGGTGATGTATACTGCCCCTCCTTCCACAGAGCAGGGTCCTGCAGCATCCCTGGCGCCCCTCCAATGTCAGGGCCGGCCCAGCTGGCGCCCCACCCAGCGGCGGCAGTGACAAGCCCTGACACCTTTTCCCATCTCCGGCAGGCCAGGCAGCTTGCCCCCTATCTTTCACCCCATGACCTAATGACAGTGATCCATGCAACAGTCACCTCCAGATTAGGCTACTGTAACATGCTCTATGCAGGGCTTCCCTTGGGTCTGACCCGGAAACTGCAGTGGGTCCAAAATGCAGCTGCTTGTGTCCTGACAGGAATTTCTTTCAGGGCACGTGACTCCAACTCTGCAGCAGCTGCATTGGCTCCCCGTGGAGTTCCGGATCATGTTCAAGTTTTTCATTCTGACCTATAAAGCCCTAAACCGACTGGGACCAGCATACTTGAGGGACCGCCTTTCCCCATATGTACCTCAGAGAGCTCTCAGATCTGCAGGTAAACACCTACTGGTGGTCCCTGGCCCCAGAGAGGCTCAGCTGGCCTCAACCAGGGCCAGGGCATTTTCTGTCCTGACCCCGACTTGGTGTAACTCTGTCAGAAGACACTTGGACCCACCAAGATCCCATATCTTTTCAGTGGACCTGTCAGACGGAGTTGTTCTGCCAGGCATATGGTTGAGGCCAGCACAGGATCCATCTAATTAGCCTCCCTCCTAGTCTCCTACTAGTGGGGGGGCCATATGGTCCATCTGCCCCCTCTATGCTTGGGGAGTTAGAGTTTCACCAACCCACATCTCCACTTTTTTCTTCCCTTTTCTCCTTTATGTATGGTGGGGGCAGGGAAAGGGGGAAGGGTGCCCCATCTGGGATACTGACATTCATGTTGTACTTAGAACTCATTTTATTGTTTTTATCTGTTGTAATTTATTTATGATTGTAACCCGCCCTGAGCCTGCTTGCGGGGAGGGTGGGCTAAATATCTAATCAATCAATCAATCAAGTTGTCCTGAAAGGTGGTATATTAATCAAATGTTATTATTATATATTATTATATACCCCATATCCACATAGCAAATCAAAAGGGAAGTGACAGAAGACTGCAGGTTAGTGCTGAACTTCTCAGTAAAACCATAAGGTATGCCTTTCTGCACAGAAGACCAGCTTCTGAAGCAACACCAATATAAGAAGACACACCTTTATGTATATGTTGCATGGGATTTGTTTTTTCTGCCACAAAACTAATCTCCTGAGTAAAACAGCAATATAGATCTCTGGCTAAGTGATCTGGGATATCTACCAGAAACACCAGATATGTTTTTTCTATTGTGTGTTATGGCCAAATATGAGGTATATGCGCTAGCTGTGTGGGTGTCTGCCTGTTCCGCATTCAGGTAGACATACAGCAGATAGCAACAAATAGTATATTCATGAAAACCACAATTCTGCTGATAATTCTTTGCTAAATTAGAGATTATCGATCCCAGTAAAATTATAGAATATGATAAGTGGGGGACCTACAAGACATTCAGGGTCTGCCTCCTCCCTCCCCACATTGCTCACAGAATATTTAAGTTATATGTGCAAGCAACATTTTACTGTTTGGAGCGGATTTAACCCCTCTCCTTTTTATTGTTTGCATATTATGCAAACCTGGGGAACCCTCAAGTCTATACTAAAACCTCCTTTCTCTGTATATGGCCCCAATCTCATCCTTTCTCCTCCGTGCTCGCTGGGCCACTCAATTGCTGGCCAGCCCACCTGCCTACACTGCTGCTTCCTTCTGTCTGGCTGACCCCCCACCTGAAATGGTGGCTCCTGCTCCTCCCCTCTGCCAAATACCTGCAGCACCATCTCCTTCGCCTGATTGGCTGGCACAGTGGTGGGGAGCGGTGGTGCTTCCCATTCTCTCCCCCCTCATGCCATCATCACCTACCTCATGTGGTGGGGGTGGGCAGGTAGGAAGGTAATTCTCAGAAGGGGTTCAGCCAGCATTTCTGCCAGATAGCAGAAGTGCCTGGCCCCAGCAGAGAAGAGACAGGAAGCTGTTCCATCCATCTTGCGCTTCTTGCGAGGGACAATCGCCCTTACAAGGAGAGAAAGATGACAGCTATTTCCTCAGCTGTGGGGTTTTTCTTCTTTTATTTCTTTCATTTTACAAAATTTAAATCCCGCCTTTCTGCCCTCACAAGGGTCCCAAGGCAGCTGACAAACTAAAAGATACGTAATAAAACCACATTTTAAACCTATTAAAACCAACGAAAGAGAGTAACAACATATAATTAAAATAATTAAAACCAGAACTACAATACATACAAAGACATTAAAAAAAACAAATAAAACATTGGGCAGGAGGGAGGGTGTGTGTGCAAACCTGGGGCGAACCTCAATTTGTGCAAGCAGCTTACTCTGCACCAGACCCTAGTGAGCGGGTTTAATGGTTTGCATCACAAGGTCCTGGTTCAAAATAAAATCTATAACAATGTGATTTTTAGTGACTTCAGAATGACATACGCAGCGTTACAGCCTTTCTAAGCTCACAGAGATCAATGAAGTTAGAAGCATGTAACTCTGCTTAGGATACTGCTAAACACCCACACAGTTTGTTTTACCATTCCTCAGAGCTTTGGCTATAGCAATAAAGTTTGACTGAACTGAAATTTTCTCAGGTTCTGATGACCCATCTGAACAGCACAAGAGGGATCTGATCTATCAACAACTCAGGCCAAATACCTAAACACTCAATTTTTCAAGAAGCCTTTCACCTCTGACCCTCTGCTATTTTTAACAGATCCTACTTTTTAAAACTTTAAAAGCTGATACAAAACACCAGCAGATAATTCCAATGCTTAGAATTTCACATACTTTGAAATTAATTCCCTAATAGTGGGAAGGGGTTAGGGCGGGAATGGTGTGGAACTGGCACAGAAATACCTGCAACAATACTACTGCAAGGACTTATCTAGACAGCAGTGGAGGAACCGCTTCTGTTGAACAAATTCAAGCATGTGTGGGAATAAACTAAGTGGCTGTTGTCATTTGCATCCAATCTTCATGCTCCTATTAATAAAGTGACCAGCGAACGGGGAAAACCCATACGGCTCCCAGAGTGGAATGGATCTTGCTGACTCACTGGCAGTGATCTGACAGAAGCTGAATTTCATTGGGGCAAACTTTGTCTTCCTCTCCTTGAACATACTCTAAAGCTTGGGCATGGCCAGAGGAATGAGCCTTTGGGCATGAGCTGGAGAACAAGAGTCAAAGGGATCTTTGTCTTTCAGCCAATTACTGCCTTTGGATGAATCCCCTCACCATCCCAAGATATATCATTGTATGTATTGTTAATTTGGTTTGTTTACATGGTATTTCTTTCTACTCTTGGGAGCCAGTTTGGATCTCTTCAAGAAGAAAAGCAGGATATAAATACTTAAATAAATGGAATCATGCCACAGAGACATGATTTCATGTTGTGTGTGTTGCTTATGAATAGGGTCTCTGCTCCATGCTGACAGCATAATTGTGCCAACAGGTCACTGATCTGATATCTGGAATTCCCACATCGCATTTGAGCTGGACGTGGAAGTTTAATTGCCTAGTCAATAATCAAAGAGCAAAAATTAAATTCTGGCCATATTTAATACTTTGATGAGACTTCTTTCATTACAGTTTTGTGATAGATTCATGTTATATACATAAATCTGTAAATTATTAAAAGTATTGAGGCCTTCTTTTACTGACACCCATTAAGGCCACCTAAGGAAAATCACAGGTTGGAAAAATATAGTATTGTGGGTCCCCACTCCACAATGGAAATAACTGCAGAAGAAAAACTTGTTTTTCAGTAAAGAAACTAATCATATACCAGTGATGACATGACACATCTCAGAAAAAAAAATTACTGCCACACACGCATCCTGACCTGTTACTCTTGAAGCTTTTGGGGCTTTCCATTCCCTTCTGAGCAGTGCTTTTTCTCATCTCCATCCTACAGACAACCTCAAAGAGAGGAACTTTATATACTCACCATGGAATTCATAGCAAAGTGGTTGTGCTGTGTCTGTAAATCAAGGGCATGTTGGTAGCTCACTCCAATTTCAGTGTGACTCTGCAGGAACAATTCTTTGTTGTGGCTGATCCAGTCAAACATCTAGAAAAAAGAAACCAAATGTCAGGGCTATAGGTAGGAAGAAAAACCTAAGCACACTGCACCTACATAAATCTGAATAAAATACACCTGAATAGGTTGCTCTGGATTTTTGTGCCATGTGTCTATGGACAACCCTGAAGTTCAGTTACTTATGCTTGATACGGTGGTTGCAAAAACAACCACACCATGAGTAAGTGGATAAATGATAAAAGCTATGAAGACAGAAGAGACTTTTCCCAGTCTATCCATTAGGGTTTCCAGGTCTCCCAATCCCCCCCCCCCGGCAGGAGGTAGGAGACCCGGTATCTACCTTTTGGTGTCCCTGTCCTGAATTGGGCCAAATTGGACTGCTGTGGAGTGTGGGAGTGCTGATGTGCTCTGCAGCGTCCCAATTCAGCTCGATTCGGGCCCAAATCGGCCCAAATTGGCAGTCTTCCCCACCGGCTGGGGGAGAGGGGGGAAGGTGGGAGTGGGGAATCCCTTGCTCCCAGAGGGGGATTGGCAACCATACTACCCATGCAGGTCTTGGTAGACACTGTAGGAAGCTAGCATAAAGACT
Source organism: Eublepharis macularius (assembly GCF_028583425.1). Taxonomy (NCBI): domain Eukaryota; kingdom Metazoa; phylum Chordata; class Lepidosauria; order Squamata; family Eublepharidae; genus Eublepharis; species Eublepharis macularius. Next base: position 167,262,529 of record NC_072791.1, on the reverse strand, counting down.
TCAGCTACTCTAAGTTGATGAAGTAAACTGAGCTGGAAATATCAGGGACGCAGCAGATGGAAAGAGAGATGCATAGAGAGGATTGTCAGAGCTCTGAGTTGCATCCTCTGTGCCCATAAAGACTGTAGCTCAGAGGTCCTACCATTTAACCTCCATTGGAAATACAAGTCAGTTCTTTTAACAATTTATTTGTCTTAACACATGTAAAGAAATGGAAGTCTGAGAAACTCTTTAATTGGAAAGGTCCAGTAACACCCGAAGGGAGCTTTGTCTCTCAAAAACTCTTACCCTGGAAATCTAGTTGATCTCTAACATGCTACTGGACCCAAATCTTGCTCTTCTATTATAGACCAACCTGCCTGACATTTTTACATAAAGAACAAATGTAATTGCTTGAGTTTTCTGCCCACTCAGTTTGCCTTTTGAATCATCCACTGTAAATTTTATTTGCTTAAATTATCTGCTGCTTTGTCAATAAAAAATCCAAAAGAGGCTAGTTTAGGTTAGAGGTGGTTTTTGTCATGATGTAGACCTCTTTTATGGGATTAATTACTCAGAAATAAGTCTCATTGGGTTCAATTATGTAAATGTGCACAGGATGGCAGACTAGAAGTTTATGCCAAGTTTATATGCAGTTTACACTATAGCTACATATACAGGACAGGGACTGTGGATGGGGGCTTCAGACATAAGGATGCCTTTTGATTTGTAATAGATGGAATAGCTAAGGTCTTTCCTTGCCAGCTGCATTTCTTCTCCTTGTTGAGGGTGTATTGATTATTCAGTGCAGCATAGCCTTGGACACAGCACTATCTTGGCCTTAGAAGCCCCAAACAACCATACCCCTTACCTGATGGCCAAAAAGTTCACTAGAGAGAAAGGAAGCATCCCCATCGTCCTCCTAACCAGCAGCACCATATCCAGGATGTCACAGGACAAACCTGGGTGCCACCATACCCATGATCCTCGTTGCTGGCCTGGGCACAGTGGGACTACCATTGTGAAGCTGGCTGCTGCCCTGTTCCTCCTTGCTGGCCCCACTGTGGGATAGGTGACCATCCAGGGCAGAGGCCCACCAGTGTTTTTCTCAGTAAAGTAAATGGCCAATCTTCTTTTGCTTGGATATATAACAGGAGGCAACAGGGGATCAGGACTACAGACAAAAGACATCATATTAGGACTCCCTTATTGGCTTAAAATAAAATAATATAGATGTTCCTGCTCTTCTCAGTTCAGTTTTGGGGTAGTTTGGGTATAAATTCTATTCTCTTGCTATATGATTTATTATTTTCCAACTAGGAAATTGGACAAATTCATTCCAGACGGTCACTAGGAAATTGGACAAATTCATTCCAGACAGTCAAATCAAGCCTCTTCAGTGATTAAACGGAAGAAAACAACTTCTTCTAATTCAGCCTGAAGGTCTCTCACCTCATTCCGTTTCTCATCTCTTCATTAAGAGGTAAGAGGTAATTTGAGTCAAAAAAGACTGATGCAATCATTGACTCAAAGAGAAGCAATATAGGCACAAAGGAATACTCAGAGGCAAAGATTTGATTCCAAAAGCAGGCATATCTTCTTCTTTAAGGAACTCTACTTGAAATTCATCTAGTTAAACAGCTACTGTTAGATGTGAACATTTTCCAAACCAGGACAGAGCTATTTAAAAAGCCAAGAGCCAATGGGTAAGAAGATCTAGAAAATAAATTGAGTCCAGTGCATTTCACAAAAGAAACCTATCCGGGACCAATTTGAAATTATGCAATTTTTTTAAAAAAAACAAATGAATTGTGGGTTGTTGTGGATTTTCCGGGCTGTATAGACGTGGTCTTGGCATTACAGTTCCTGATGTTTCGCCAGCAGCTGTGACTGGCATCTTCAGAGGTGTAGCACCAAAAGACATTCCACCATTGTCTGACAACCAGTTACTTCCAAAGGGACAACAAATTCTAGGAACAGACGGATGGGGTGGCCATGGGAAGCCCTCTCAGCCCAGTTATAGCAAACTTCTACATGGAACATTTTGAAAAAACAGCTCTAGAATCAGCACCCCACAAACCTACAGTCTGGTTCCGGTTCGTAGATGATACCTTTATCATTTGGAGCCATGGTGAGGAAGAATTGATGGAGTTTTTAAACCACCTCAACAACATCCACCTGAACATGCAATTCACCATGGAGAAAGAAATCGGGGGGAAACTTCCATTTCTAGATACCTTGGCCATCCGCAAAGCAAACTTTCAGTTAGGTCACAAGGTCTACAGGAAACCAACTCACACAGATTGGTACTTACACAAAAACTCCAATCACCATCCTTGACAGAAAAGAGGCATAATAAAAACATTAGTAGACCGGGCAAGATGGATATGTGAACTGCACTTTCTCAACGAGGAAACTAATCATCTAAACCACGCACTTCAAGCAAATGGCTACTCCAGAAATGAAATCAGAAGAGCAATTAAACCAAGGATAAATCAAACAACCAAGGAAAAACAGTCTCCCACAGGAAAAGTGTTTTTGCCATATAGCAAAGGAATCACTGATCAGATGAGAAAGCTTATGAAAAAGCACAACCTTCAAGCAGTATTCAGACCTACCCGAAAAATACGACAGATGCTACAATCAGCAAAAGACAGTAGAGACCCCCTCACCTCTGCAGGAGTATACCGCATACCCTGCAGCTGTGAACAAGTTTACATCGGGACCACACAGTGTAGCATCCAGACAAGAATAAAAGAACATGAAAGACACTGCAGACTTGGCCATCCGGAAAAATCAGCAGTGGCTGAACATAGCCTAACTCAAACAGGACACAGTATCCTATTCCAGGACACCAAAATACTGGACAACACTTCCAACTACTTTGTCATATTGCACAGGGAAGCCATTGAAATTCATAAGCATAAGCACAATTTCAGCAGGAAAGAATGAGAAGGATTTGTGGATTTAAGTATCCACAAATGTAGCCATGTTGAAAATTATGTATATTGATGCATTGTGTGACTTGCCCCTTTGAGTAAATTTAAATATCATGTTTAATCTATACTAATCAGAGTACTATAAAGCAAATGTAACACTTTTGTTAATAGGAATCATCTTAGAAAATAGATTTGTTTTGTCACCCTGTGTTGTCTGCTTACACAGAACCTCAGCAGGCATGTAAATCATCATAATGAAAACAGGGAAAGGGCTGGACACCAAAAGGCATTTGCCAAGATAAAGCTGCGATATTTAAAAATAACCTCAATTATCCACGATAGAAGAGAGTGTCCTCAATTGTTCCTGCTGGATCTAGGGTTGCCAGGTCCCTCAAGTCTCCTGGCGGGAGACTGGAATGCTGGCTTTTACCCTGTGGCTGCTCCAGAGGGTCTGTCTGTGCACGTGCAAAGCATGCACGTGTGCGCGCCTGGTGCACGTGACGACATCACTTCCGGGAGTGACGTCATCACACAGGGTCAAAGGGCGCCTGTGTGATGACGTCACGCACGCCAGGAAGGGACAGAGAGAGCAGGCAGCTTACTCTCTTGCCGCTGCTGTGCCCCTTGTCCCTGCTGGCATGGGCTGCACAGGGGCAGCGGCGGGTGTGGCGAGAGAGCAGGCCACGGCCACTACAGCTCGCGGCTGCCATACCCCTTGTCCCTGCTGGCGCAGGCTGCACAGGGGCGGCAGCGGTCACAGCAAGGGAGCGGGTTGCAGCAGCCGCGGCAGTGAGAGCAGCCTGCTCTTGCCATCGCTGCCTGCTCTCTCTCTGCTGCTGTCGCCTGCTCTTATGGCACAGGAGCGTGCCCCACAGTGGGGGCACACCATGCCCCCCGCCGCCCAAGTTAGTGGGTGCGGGGGGAAAGGGTGGGATCAAGGGATCCCCCGCCCTGGGTGGGGGGATGGCAACCCTAGCCGGATCACACTTAGTCTTCAAGGAAATGGCTTCTACTGCAGGAACAGTAGAGCTTTCTGATGAGTTGGCCATAGGACTTTAATGTTGCATTGTGGGCTAATTACTGAATTGCAGATATTCTCTGGCATAAAGGAAGGCACTTTGTTCACAAACATAGGCTAAATGAGAAGGATATAAAAACCAAAGGCTCACAAGTATTTTACAACTGAGGGCCATGACAAGCTACTTATCATTTGTGTGGATGTACTGAGTGTCAAGGCTCAGCTGGTGGCACTATTGCTGCTCGATTTATACTCTCTCTGTACTCTGAAGTTAATAAAGAGGAAAGATGATGAACGTCTTTCAAAAATACTGAAATGCATTCAGAAAGAAAACTTTTATTGTAAAGCAAGATATTTTGATTTCTCTTTAGGGCTTTCCCACTTGATCAGGAAAAATGTGTCCTAATCATGTTTCAAACCTTCTTGGAATGATATCCCCCAAGTCTCTGTTAGCACTGTATCTCATCCACACACTAGACGGGGAGAACCCCTTTCTGCAAAGGCAGATTTTTTTTAAAAAATCCTTTAAATAAACTGCTCAAGAGGTGGGGACTTCTGAACTAAAGGGATGAGTACTGAAGCTATAAAGCGTTTATAAAATGATTTTGACAAGCAATAAGTAGTCAAAACCTTTAATTAATGTTTCTTCAATTTCTTGTTTTCATTCAATAATTTAGCTTGTTTCATCCTGCAATGAAACTAGCTAAATTATAACAAAACTTCGCAAATTCCCATCCCATTTGAAAATACATGAAGGCAATGCAACCCACAAAGGGCCAGTAATATAGTATATTGTCCTTCCCAGTTTGCCATACTGGGAAGTGGTGGAATTCAGCTTCTTAGCAAGAGCACTTTCACTTTCTGGTTCCAGTTGGTTCCTGCTAGCAGTCAGTTCAGTTCAAGATCTATAGCTGACGAACTTTTGTAGTCAGGTTTTTTTTAAAAAAATGCCAGTACTCATATATAAGTGGTGCTAATTTCCGCCAATTCCCCTCACCCCTGCATATCTCACTTAGGCTATTCCTTAGGGTCTCCTTTCTCTTCCTCTGGCTGAGTAGAGTGGACTAGTACATGATGACGACTTGGGGGAGTCCCCCCAAAAGGTGCTGGTACTTAGTACCAGTGACTACCATCTCAAACAAAGCCCTGTTTGTGGTTACAATAAACTTAACAGACACATACCCTCTGTGTGGCTTCCTCTTAATGATACTTAACAATAAGCTGCCTCAAAACTCACATATCCTTCCCATAGTGTAGCCAAGTCCCCTGACTCCCTCCCCCAGGTGGGAGGTGGGAGGCCTGACACACTTTTGGTTCTGTCTTGCCTGCATGCACAATGCACACGTGCTCCCAGCCCGCACGATGATGTCACTTCCACGAAGTGACATCATCGTGTGGGCTGGGAGCTGCCCTGGGAGCGCTCCTGCACTTTGCAGTGGTCTGATTCAGCCCCAAACGGGCTTGAATAGGCCCCAATCGGGCCACTGCGGAGTGCAGGAGCATGCCATGCTTCCCAGAACGCACCCCAAAAGGCGCGTTCCCCATCTGCCGGCCTAGCAGGGGACTGGCATCTCTTCCTTCCCATGGCACAAACTTCCCCAGTGTGGAAAGTTAACACATCGACTATAGGGTTTGTAGACTGAGCTTTTCCCTTTGACATAATGGCTTTCCATCTATAGAGACAGTTTGATGTGAAGGCACTTTTGAACATGCATTTTGAGGTGCAAATGGCTCATCAGAGGGCAGTTTGAATCGGTTCCAGAAGTTACTATTGCATCTTAGGGCCAAAATAGATGTGATAGCATCCTCATGTCCAGCTTGGGGGTGCTGCTGCCATTTTAAAGCTTACCACGGGCAATTTAAAAATGCTGCAATACGGTGGGACAAGGCACTCTTGTTTCTCACCCCCATGCACCTTTTCAAGTGCCAAAGTGGCTTCTCCCCCACAGCTGTTTCAGCACATGAAAAGGCACAGGAGGGGACAAAAGTGCCTTGTTTCACTCTACTGCAGCATTTTAAATTGCCCACATTAGGCTTTAAAATAATGGTGATGCCCTTGTGTCCCTCCACCTTGTAGAACATTCCTGCTGGTATGGAAAACCTATGGTACAAGTCACAATTTTAAAAAAGTCAAATTGATATGTGACAGATGTAGCAATATAAAGGTGGAATGTATTAAAGAACTTGTTTTTTTAAAGGTCACAGGATGGGGGAATGTGCAGTTGGGAGTAGGGCAGTGATAGTATAAGTAGTATCTTAAGACAGTATGTTATTTCTTTAAAACTGAAGTGCATACGCATGGAAAGGCATGTGAACGGTACTCTATTGCACAAACAATTGATCCTAGTATATTTGTTCTTGTGTTCTAGAGCATATTCCCATCAACCACAAAAACTAGAAACCAGAAGTCTGGGAAGCCACAAAAGTTCATACAACATCCACCCTGGTTAGTTGAACATAGCCTAGATACTGGAAATCTAGATAGCTAACAATTTTTTATACTTTTAAAAGATGATGCATTATTAAATTAAGGCAATGAAATGTGAACCATTGGAGGAAACCATATACTCTGTAGAAAAATAGCATTGTTCAATGAGCACTATGTTATTTTTTAAAATTATTGCTATAGTTATCATCAGCCAGTCCTATTTCCTAATTGAGATGGCTCTGTCTGCCAGTGATTTCAAGGCTTTTCTTATGCCGGCTGATCTGTCTAGTTGCAGTCCTAGAGTTCCTTGTCAAATTAATGGAAGCACAAAATAATAATAGGATTGGACTACAGAAAAGTGGATGAAAACCAGGAAGCTGACATCATACATGTCTCCCTGACTAGCAGGTCTCTGCACTTTCCCCAAACAACTGGGGAAATAAATTAATCTTTCTATAATTTTCTGGGGATTTTAAAAAAAAAACTCCTAAATTACTTTTCAGATAAATGTCCTCCAAAGATGATTATCTTTCTAGCTCGTTATCTCTTATGTTTCATGAATGAAAAGCAAAGGCACACACTCTGAACAGTACAGCTAAGTGATACAAAATTACATTTAATTTAGAGAATTATTCTCTCCTGAAGGAATCCAACACACTGTAAGCAGGCTGTCTTCTCACAATAATTTACTAAATTATCCACTAGAGCCCAAGGCCTCTCTTTCAGCAATAAATAAAATATTCATTACCAAGATTCAGATCCAACACCCTAAACATTTGTTTTCTGAGTTGGAATTTAAGGCTACATCTTTGCTGGCCCACATAAACCCTAACAGTAGTTTTTCCATTGGCTCTAGAGCAAGATGCACTGTAGAAAGTTTTGGATTATTCTCTGTATTTGCTGACATGGGTTCCAAGTTAAACAGCAGACCAAGTGCCGAGTCTCTGTAAGCAAATACAGTAAGATTTATGGAGGGGTGAACAAGAGATCTGCCCATTTGTTTCTGAACCTGCTGATGAACTTGTTAAGATATGCATTGTCTGCACGACCACACCAGTAACAGATTTATCTAACTAATGGAAGAGGTGCATCAGGAATGCCCTCAATTATCACATTGTAGAGCACTTTTTGACATTCACCCTATTTGCTATAGGCAGTTATTTAGCCACTCTTCACATCGGGTAGAAATACGCAGCACTTTGACTTCTAATTTCCATCCATTCCTGGCAGATATTTCAGAAGGCAGTGAAATTTCTGGTGGCTACACATTTTAGAAAACTTATCCATTCTCCTAGATCATTTTAAGGGATAGAACATGAAAATGTGCTGAAACCATGATAAAACTTCCTTTTTTTTTTCATCAAGTCGCTTCCCTATTCCTCCCTCTTAAAGATTACTTCTAAACAGGGCTCATTTGGAGGCGAAACGCGCCAGAAAGGCATTCCGGTAGATCTGAAAAGAGGTCACATGGGTTTTGGCCCTGCCCACATGGTTCCTTTTCCTCCTGGCTGTCCTTGTCTTTAGCAGCAGGCAGCAGCACCACCACCACCTCCTGAGAGAGAGAGAAAATGAGTGAGTGAGTGCAAGCCGAGTGGGGCTCGGCTCCAAAGGAACTTAAGCTGCTTTGAATTCATTCTGCTCTGCTGCTTTATTTTCATTTGTGACTCATGAGAGAGAGGGAGAGAGAGAGAAAATGAGTGAGTGAGTGTAAGCCCAGTGGGGCTGGGCTCCAAAGGAGCATAAGCTGCTTTGAATTCATTCTGCTGTTTTATTTTCATTTGTGACTTGTGAGAGAAAGTGAGTGCGTGTGTGTGTGTGTGCGTGCGTGCAAGCAGGGCTGGCTCTCTAGAGGAGGGTAAGCTGTTTTGAGTTCATTCTGCTTTAATGAAATACCTGGAGATTTTTGGGGAAAGGAGCCTGAGGGGTAGATGTTGCCTTCTGACACACTTCTGGTGATGTCAGGGGGTGTGACATATGCTAATGAGATATGCTAATGAGTTCCTGCAGTTCTTTTTCTAGGAAATGACCCCTGCTTCTAAATAGCATTTTTGAACCATCAGAAGTGTATCTTTCCTGTGCTTTCTACTACCAAGCTAGCCCTCTCCCACTGCTATCATGACCTCTCTCTCCTGCTCTTCCCTCATATCAATTGGCTTCTTTCACTTTGCCATTCTTCTGAGACAAAAATGCACCCATGCCATGGCAGAAGTGTTAGACCTATGGAAGAGGCCTAATGATCAAATCTACAGGTTTTATTATCTCTCTAACATGCTGCTCTGTAGAGCTGATTTTTGTGTGTGAAACGTAGCACTATTGTTAGCAACCTTCATTCTGAAAATGGGTAGTGCCAAACAGTTGACGGTAAGACTTGGCCAAAAAAGTTGCTGTGACCTGGCAGAGAGTCCTAGCCACAACTGAAATGTGAAGTGGCTTGAATTTTTTGGCGGGTGGCCTGGAAGAACATTGACAGCTTAAACTCTGAATAGAGTTCATGATTTTTGAAAAACAGACCTTTACTTTAATAGGGTTTTGGTTTATTGAGGGACCCCAAATAATGGCTGAGGGGACTGGATTGAGAGAAAATGAGGGCAATCTTAATAGTTTGCTTTTTCCCTCTTTGCAGTCTTTAAGATTCATACCTATTAAAGTTGCACACTCAATAAAATCTATTTCATTGGAAATCCTCAGTTTGTTTGCTGACACACATACACAGGAAAGGAGTGGAACAGCTAAATGATCACTTAATATTGTTAGGAAAGCCCCAAAATTATAGAGAGTATCTCTTTCTGATAGAAAAAGTTTGAGGTCCTTTCTTTAAACAAAGAAAAGTTCTTTAGCCTGAACTCATAATAGGAAGGGCACAGTTCCTTTTTCAGGTTGCTAAACTTCATTTAGAGTTAAAGGAATCAGTTAGTTATGGAGTCATGTTCAATGATATGAGTTATAAGTGCTACCATTCACTTACACACATACATATCAATATAGAATAATTCAGTAACCATAAATCCATATAGAGGTATATCCATACTTATTCGTATAAGCTACCAAGATAGTAGTTATATAAGTAAATGGAGTTATGAGAGGGTGTTATTCACACAGTCACATTTAAAGTCATTTAAAGTAGGGACAGATGTTCAGGATGTTGCAAAGGAGCATAGTTGACTTAAGGAATGGGTCAAATCAACCCAGAGAATATATACTGATGTATTTCATAGAATCATAGAATCTTAGAGTTGGAAGGGGCCATACAGACCATCTAGTCCAACCCCCTGCCCAGTGCAGGATCAGCCTAAAGCATCTGGATCAGCCTAAAGCCTAAAGCTGAGTTGTCATAATTTGGGCACCCACAGCAAATTCCGAGATAGGTTAAAGTGACCCAAAGAAGAGAAATAGCCTTGAGAAAGGGAAACAATATGGCCACAAAGGCAAGCCAAATCCCAGAACAGGGGAAGTCCAGAAAAGGTCACACAGTTATTTTGCAAATTTTATTAATTACGGGACTTTTCCTGCCAAAGATGAGGTAGAATCCAGGAGATCTGATTGGTTGAGAGAGGTGGGTAGATGTGCCCAAAAGAGTATAAAGATAGATGTAGAACTTGATGGAGGGGAGGGAGGAAACTACTTTCCTCTCCACTTCACCTCTATTTTGCAGGTACACTGTCCAGAAAGAAAAGGTGAAACTCTCCCTCTCTTCAATACAGACCTCTTGGATTGGTGAAGTACCCTGCTATGCTGTGACAGTATGTATTTTAAGTATTGCTACATTTGCTTCTTCTGGTCTTTTATTAATAGAAATAAACTGAGTCCTAGGTGTTTCTACTCTATGTAATTCACATTTTTCCACATGTCACAATCTGGTCTCTTAGAGCTCTATATTATGATTTTTTAAGAGACTTGGTCTGAATAAATTTTATAACCTTATGAACTGGCTGTTTGGTTTCTTTTTTTCTCCTCGGAGGTATCTTCCCAGAATAAAACTTAGAAATGATTCTCTCTCGCAGGCAAGACTTAACTTGGTCATAGAATGCCAATTAACAGAAGGAGTAGAATGCAGCACAGGCATGAACAGCATGTACATTCACATGCACACATGTTCCTCTACCACTCACTGCTGCTGCTGCTGCTGCTGCTGCTACCCCAATCTCCATTCCTCCCCCCGCCCATTATACCTGCACAAAAGCACAGGGTCCCCTTGAGCCCTGAATCCCTCCCTCTTCCCCTATGTGAACCCGAGTCTTAGTGCCACCACCCACTTTAAACCTCCCTTTCCAGGTTCCAGGCTACACAGGCATTTCAGAACAGTCACAACAGGCCTCCTGTCGAGTCCCTAGTTATCATGCAGAGAGCCCTGACTCAAACACATGCCAAGTCCCCTCTCTCCTCCTCCCAGGGACTTCATCCGACAGGCAGCCAGTTCCCTAAGTTCACCACCCCTCAGCCAGCTAAATGCCCCGTGGCTACTGGAGTCAGGGAACTCAGTATTTCTTTCCCTTATGCCATATATTGGCCATGGATAGAAAGGTTGTTGTGTACATGTTTTACTTTCCCTGAGACACCAGAATCCAGTCAACAGGGTTTAAAAAGAGAAAACAAAATGTTTTATTCACAGCATGAACAATATAGGAGTCAGTGATTCAAATACGTAGATACTTTGTTCTTAAGATGTGAACTTAACACTCTCTTAACAGAGGATGGTTGCAATATAATAAAATAGGTGTCAGCAGCCAGCTATCTTCAGCAGCCTAAAATCCTTTTCTCCTCTCCAACTGTTCTAAAAGATCTCAACTGCACCAGCCCCTGCATTCCATTAGCTCTCATTAGCTGTTTGTTGTTGGAAGAGGCTAAACTTAACCTACCACACCCTCAGTTTTAAATGCCCTACTGAGCTAGGCTGTAATGCTACAGCAAAAGGAAAAGAAAAGGGGGGGAGTGTGCAGCTGTGAACTCCTCCCTATGTTTTGAAAGATCCATCCCTCCTCCCCACAATGGCAATGGAAGGAATGTCCACGTGTAGCCACTCCAAAGATTCCCTTCCGAACCAGAGAAAAGCAAGTTTAATGTCATTCCAGGTTAAAAGCAAAAGCCCCAGAAACTACAAATTGAAAAATCCCTATGTGGAAGCCACCTTAGCCGAAGTCTTTGGGAACAGATAATTATTGTTGTTGTTATTGCTGCTGCTACTATTCACTTTTACTATTCCACCTTTTTCAATGAGACCCAAGTTGGATTAGTGCAGATAATATAATATAATCAACAGCTAGGACATTTCCTGGGCAAAATGCAATATGATCAACACCTAGGACATACAATGGACATATACAATAGGTATGGTAACCAATATTTGAAAACAAGTATAAATCCAAACACAGAGATGAAACCTTTCTGAAACAAAGCATAACTATTTAACATGACATGTTTAACAACATGGAAACTACTGGCATGGTCTACTATATCAAAGGCTGGAGATAGATTCAGGAGGATTCCATACCTGTGTACAACATTGAGCACAAGGCAGTATCAATAATAGTCACTGCCATCCTTAACCTCATTACAGAAAGACATGGTTTCAACAGGGCAAGAATGACTGAATATAATAAATCATTGTGCCTTACAGCCCTGCTTGTAAGATTCCTGGAGGCTGCCAGCATGCCACTCTTAGTGACAGAATGCCCAGAATGCTTCAGCCCAGTAGTACTTTTATGGTTACCAGTCCTTAGTGGGGGTGGGGGATTCCCCACTCCCCCACTCCCAGCCTCCACCCCCCCACCTCTCACCTGGTCGGCAGTGGGGAAAAGCACAGGGAATGGGCCCAAGAGCTCCGCAATGCACTCCCATGTGCTCTGCTCATACACAAGATGAGTATTCCTGAGTCCTGATGTGTGTGTTCCCCCCTGCCCTGGTTTGGGCTCCAGGGGACCTGGCAACTCTTAATACATGTTATTATAATGCCAATATTGTACAGATATTGGACTTGATCTATCAATTATGCTGATGGAAACTAATCTTTTCCATTCTCCCCGTGCACCACCTCAGAAGGTTGGGGGCCTCTCACAGAAAAAAAGCTATGTGGGTTAGGTGGACTGGGGCAGGGAATCAAGAAAGACTCTTTTCTTCAGTGGAACATGAATTGCATCCAATCAACTGTATTTCCTCATGACAATAGCCAAAATGTTTGCGTCTATCAAATTGTATGGCTTCAGATTAAGAGAGTTTGTACAGAGCTTAAGTCTTACTTCATCTAACGTGTGTGCACAGTACTCAATCTTGCATCTATATATACAGCACATGATGTATTCCACCTACAACAGAATTTTTCTAGCTTCAGCTATTTGCCCTTTGGTCTTCATTATTACCAGTATCATCTTCATTAGCTATTATTAAAGAAAGCTTTGTTGAGAAATACTTTGCCTTTTAACTAGTTAATCAATGATCTTTAAATATCATTAAAACATCATTATAAAAGACTCTTTGATAATTTGAAAAGTGAGATAGCTGGAAAGTTAATAAATTAGCAGTGCAATCCTATGCAGAGTTAATTCATTCCAAACCCATAGATTTCAATGGGCTTAGACTGGAGTAATTCTGTTTAGGATTTCACTGTAAATCTCACTCATCACCAAGAAGAAAAGACACATTTTGTATTTTCCTTTTCATTCTTCATTACATTAACACACTAGGGAAAAACCGTCTCGAAATAAAACAATGTGTCCTAAAATCTTAGCACCATTGAATTAAATTGGCTTTGCCAATTAAAAAAAACCTTTGAAAGGCTTTAATTTAGCACACTGTAGAGATCTGTCTACTTCTGGAATTCCCTATGCTACCCCTCCCCCCCCCACACACACATGCACACTCTACATTTAGAGTGCCAACTAAAATGATATACTCAAGGAGAGTTTGTATATTGTATGGAAGGGACAACAGTCATTTTATGTGTATTAAGAGAAAGAAGAATTACATATATTTCCTGTCCAGTCTTCCAATGAAGGGCAAAGGGGAAAAATCTGACTCTCTCTCCTTTGCACATGACCCCAGAAGGGGAAAAGAGTAATTGTGATTACTTGGGCTTCCCATTTTGCTTCTTTTCTGTAACATACGAAGTCACCTGAACAACTGCGTATATATGGCATTCCAATTCAGGTTTTGTATTATGCATTCATTTCATCATATATTATATGCAGAATCAATTACCACTTCCTGTTTCCTTTCAAACTGTCCCTGTGTAGACACACAATCTATGTACATATTCATTTAAATATTTTTATTCTGGATTTCTCCAAGGACTCAAGGTAAATATCAACACACCAACAAGCAGAAAAGAATACTATAAAAGTTCAAGTACATAAGTTAACAACATATTCGTAAATACATAACCAGAATTAAACTCTTTGACAGGTGCCCTCAGAACAGTTTACAAAAACAACCATCAGCGAAAAGTCCTCATCAATAGGATAGATTCACAAACCTTCTGAAGATAAGCAACTATAGTATCTTCCTATCAAGCTGTTTCAAAAGATTGGTCCAAGAAGGGTTGTGAGCAGGAACTGACCAGAGGAATATAATTGGTACGTGAGTTCATATAGTTAACACTCAGTGGCCGTCGTCACACGGGCGTTTATTCCGTCAAATTTCCATTATGTGGCGCTATTGTTCCTATCGGCGCTATGATGCAATCTTTTGTCAAATACCGTCTCCTCCCGCTTCGAGTTGTTCACACCGTAGCGCTCTGTGCCGTCATTTTGAACGGGCACAGAAAAAACTCCTCCCCCCTTTTTAAAATTTTTTTCCCGCTTTATTGCGTTATAACGAGATTACATCGTTATAACCAAACGTTAGCCCAACCCCAAAAGAGCAGGATTGGTTGGCCAAGTTTTCCCGCCCTGGAAGCAGCTTGAACATTGGCTAAGATTGTTTTTCTTCCTAATTTGAACATCCATAAATATACTCTTGTTCTGAGAAAAGCCCCTGTCTGACGTGATCCCCATCGCCGAAGACTCAACCATGGCTCCACCGAGTGAACTTGTAGTTCTGGTGGCCCAACTGGTTGTTTTGATGGTTCAGAGCACGTTCACTCTGTGCCATGCACACCTGCGATCCCTCCGTCGGAGGCGAAGGGCAGCGGAAAGACTTTTTCGGTCTATGCTGCTCGAGCAGCATAGAAAGAACACTCTTTCATTGCTTTGTATTTTTATAATATTATGACGTTATAGCGATATAAGGACTTTTTTTTAAAAAAAAAAGGAGCTCGCTGCAGGATAGCGCGAAAGGGCGTCTGGGATAACGGGTCAAGATAAGAAAGGGAAAATTCCGTCATTATGGGATAGAAATCGATGCCGGATGGTCACACGGAAGCAGATTATAGCGCGAAAATTGAGACCAGAGGAGAAATCTCAGACTCGCAACAGTGCCAGAATAAGGTGGGAATTTTGCGGTAGATTGCGCAATTTTCGCGCTAATTTTAAGCCCGTGTGACGACGGCCAGTGTTTCTTAGATGGTAGAACAAGAGCTCATTCTTTGATTTAAAAAAAGCCTTGGAAAGAAAAGTAACAAGTCCATCAAGATATATGAGGTAAGTTTTCACAATAAGCCAGGTTTGTGAAGCACTGACATATCTCACAAATATTTTGGAACCAACTATCTACTAGACCAGTAAAATGAAACTTTGTCCAATCCAGGATCTTTTTGCCATCATTCAGGTTTTCAATTAGGAATGTGATTTGATTTTCGTCAAATCAGCCCCCTGCAGGGGCCTTCCTTTCCTTGTTGTGCCGGGAATGACGTCATGGGCCCATTCTGCACACTTTCCCCTCCTGCTGGGCAGGTGAGTAGTGGCAGGGGGTGGAGGCTGGGAGCGGGAAACTGGTAACCCTAGGCCTGCTGTAGGAGTTGTAGACGTTTCTAGAAGCGCACAAGGTGCTCCTCCCCTCCCCCACAGCCAATTTCCCACCCTTTTCAGCATGGTGGGGGAGGAGCTTTCAGCAGGGTTGGAGGGAGGGATGTGTGACTGCACGGGTGACCACTTGATAAACAACAGTTACAGGAAGTGCAACACTATTTCATCGCCATGGCTTCTGTACAGTCCCACAAAGATGAAGGACGAAGACCATGTGCTGCTGTGCAAACCACATTGAGGGAAAGACCATGGCAGAAGACTGTGGAGGTCACCTGTGCTATTGAGGAATGAGTGAAGACTGGCAGAAGACAATTAACTCAAGCTAATTTGTAGTAGAAAAAGACGGTGGAGACTTTACATTGGGAAATGGATTGTGCTGTAATTTTTTCCCTTTTTTAGGGCCAGTGAAAGAAATACACAAGCTTGAATTTTGGAGTAAACTATTGTTCTTTCAGGATAAAAAACAACATCTGCCTAACATCCAGAGAATGAAGAGAATGCTCCATAGGGTGTGTGGGTTGAGGAAAGAAAAGAGAAAGATATCCTGACTGACGTGTAAAGAAATCACAACTCTAGGCAAAAAAATCAATAGTAGGACAAAGTACGGCCCTTGAGTTGAATATCTTAAGGATGTGAGGGGGGAGGGTCATGTCTAAGGGTTTGTAATTCACTAACCTTATTGGCAAACATAACATCTACTAGAAAAATGACCTTCATATTAAGGCGCACAGTTAGTAAGGCAGTTTGCCTCCTTTGTGCTACCTCAGCTTGCGCTTGTAACTTAAAAAAAGAGAGAGAGAGAGAGCTGGAAAACTGGGAACAGCTTCTGGGCAGTTTGAAGAGGCTAAAAGAGCCACACACACACACAAGATTAAATTATAATTACTATATGCTTCTTTGGCTTTCAAAGTCTCTATACCCATAAAATTAGGAGAGGAAGTCCACCACTTGGCCCAGAAAAATGAAGTCAAACATGCTAAAGAGAGAGGAAAGGGGCATATCACACATTTCTAGAGCTTTCTACATCTCCTGCTGCAGGTCTGCACATACAGAGTACCCATGTGTGACTACATAGACAATGCATAGAAACATAGAGCTGGAAGGAAACGTAAGGGTCATCTAGTCCAACCCTCTGCACAATACAGAAAATTCATAGTTATCTCCCCCCACACACACACACTCTGTGTGGGGGATGGCTAAGGCGGGGGGGAAAAGAAGGCAAAAAACCTCCAGGATACCTGGCCAATCAGGCCTGCAGGAAAATTCCTTCCCGACCCCAAAGTGGTGGCCAGAGTTTCCCTGGGCATATAGGAAACGGCTACAAGAACCAAGCACTGGCTCATCCCTTCCTGCCCTCCCTCACAAGATCTGCCTAAATTCATATTGACTGTAAATACAAGGTAGAATACTACACGTGAGGTACAGTAACAATTAACGTTGTTATTGAAACGCAGTAGTGTAAGGCACAGTGGCAATAATTACATCGAATCAAACACAACTTCCATAAACAGTCAATTGAACAAAGAATGCTGAAATGCAGCCCCAGTCTGCTGCAGTCAAGTAACAAAAAATGTCCCAAAGTCCATTCCATAACGGCTGAAAGAAGTTCCAATGAATATACGAATATACGATCCTTGTTAGCAAGGATCACAGGGAGGATGATTTTCGTTTTACAGTTTTATTTTCAGCACAAGACTTACCTGAGCGTAATCGCAAGAGGATTCTTCTTCAGAAAGAATCTATGTGGATTCATAGACTGCATTCCTTCAAACCCCATGGGTTAAACTTTGAGATCAATTTTACTTGTTTTTTATAGTTTGATATTGTATACCTTTAAGGAGCACTGTGGCTCGTAATGGTAACCTCCTTAAATTGGGCAACGGGCACAGCTGGGATTGCCTCAGTTGCCGCTTAATTAATTAAATTCTTAACTGCATGACTTGCTTGACCGCAATATGTTCACTGTGGGAACTTTGTAAGTATACGTTTTATACTTCCTTGCGTGTATGGATTCATTATCTTATTTTCTGTAGATTGTACTATCCATGTGCTCTTATATTTGATTTGTTTACAGCAAATACGTTCACTGTGGAAACTTCATTTAGCCGCCCTGGAGGAAGTGTATCTACGAAACAGCAGGTAGCACTTGCCGGCCCTGTTTGTCGGGTGGATTCTCCGGTGTGCCGAAAGGGCGCTGCGAAGACTTTTATTTCAATTGCTTACTAGCCCTCTCGTCCAATAGACCGTACGACGTTTACTTTGGAATTTCCGTTCGTATATTCATTGGAACTTCTTTCAGCCGTCACGGAATGGACTTTGGGACATTTTTTGTTACTTGACTGCAGCGGACTGGGGCTGCATTTCAGCATTCTTTGTTCAATTGACTGTTTATGGAAGTTGTGTTTGATTCGATGTAATTATTGCCACTGTGCCTTACACTACTGCGTTTCAATAACAACGTTAATTGTTACTGTACCTCACGTGTAATATTCTACCTTGTATTTACAGTCTCCATTGTGGGGTTGCCTCTGAGTTGCTGTAAATTCATATTGAGCCATAGAATCAGCATTGCTATCAGATGGCCATCTAGCCTCTGCTTAAAAACAAAACAAAGGAAAGCCTACCACCTCCAAGAAAGCCTGTCCCATTGAGGAACTGCTCTAATTGTCAGGAAGAATCCTAATGTTTAGCAGAAAACACTTTTGATTTAATGTTCACCCGTTGGTTCTGGCCCTACCCTCTGGAGCAACAGAAAAGAACTCTCCTCCATCCTCTATGTAACAGCCCTTGAACTACTTGATGAGGGCTATCATATCACCGCTCAGTTGTCTCCTCTCCAGGCTAAACATGCCCAGCTCCTTCACTCTTTCCTCACCAGACATGGTCTCTAGACCTCTCACCATCTTTGTTGCCCTCCTTTGGAGACATTCGCTTGTCAACATCCTTCTTAAACTGTGGTGCCCAGAACACAGTGCTCCAAGTGAGGTAAAGTGATAAAGAGATAACATCACATAATCTGGACATTATACTTCTGTTGATGCTGCTCAAAATAACATTTGCCTTTTGAGCTACCACATCACACTGCTGACTCATGTTCAGTGTATGATCTACTAAGACCCCTACATCTTTTTCACATGTACTATGGTCATGACAAGTCTCTTCTATCCTATAATTATCCCTTTGGAGTTTTCCCTACCTAAATACAGAACTTTAAATTTATCTCTGTTGGAATTCATTTTGTTAGTTTTAGCCCAGTTTCCAACTTGTCAGCATCATCCAGAATCTTGATTCTGTTTTCTACTGTATTTGCTACCCCTCCCAATTTAGTCTCATCTGCAGATTTAATTAGCATCCCCCCTATTCCTTCAACTAAGTCATTTATAAAGATGTTGAACTAATACCTGAGGCACTCCACTTATCACTCCTCTCCAAAATGATGTGGAACTATTTACAAGCACTCTTGGGGTGTGATCTGTCAAACCAGTTACAAATCTACCCAACAGTAGTAGGATCCAGATCACATTTTATAAACTTGTCAACAAGAAAATCATGTGGAACCTTATCAAAAGCCTTGCTGAAAAATAACTATGAATATTTGATAATATGAATGTATTCAACTTTGTGCATGTTAACACTTTATAAGTGAACAATATTGCAGCTGAGCTAAAGAACAACTGAACAGAAGGCTGGTTTTCAAGGCAGCCTGCTGTCAGCTTTTAAAAAATAATTACCCTCAAGAAAACACTTTATAACTATGTAACTATAGACTCCCACAGTGATACAAGAGATCCTTCCTATGTTGCACATCAGTCTCAAAATATAGTTTTACAAGTATAACTGATCACACAACAAAATATTCAGACAAGAGGAAGATGCTAGTTGATTGAGCAACACTGACTTCTTTTAAGTACGATGTGTCGATCATATTAGGCAAACATTCCAAACATTAACACAAGATTCCCATGTTCATGAAAATGATGAAAAATGTACATTGAGTACATTTAGAAGAAACATACAACTAACCTAAAATCAGATTAGGCAGCAAAATCTTAAACATTATTTTAAGATACATATTCCTCTTTGAGGAGAGGATTAAAGTACGCATTCAGCAAAAACATTTATAATTATGTCCAATCTAAGCATGAATTTGTGGTAGAAACATAGCTATTTTTTGAGCTGGAACACCCTGGAATGGTGTTCTGGCACCTCTTTAAAATACCCACATGTAAGTATTTTTAAAATGGCCTGTTTTGGCCATTTTTGGCCCGTTTGGGCCCAGATTGGGCTCAAAACAGCCTGGATCAGGCCACTGCTGGGCGGGAGAGGGCTCCCCCACCCAGCAGCAGCACGTTTCAGGCCGTTTGGGGCTCGATTAGGGCCATTTCGGCCATTATGGGCCCATTTAGTGCCTAAAATGGCCCAGATTTGGGCCAAAACTGCCAGGATTGGGGCCTAAAGAGCCCGTATCAGGGCTGAAATGGGCCGGTGCTGGGCGAGGGAGGGTTCCCCTGCCCAGTAGTGGCCCATTCCAGGCCATTTTGGCCCCAATTCGGGCCATTTGGGCCACTTTGAGCCCATTTAGGCCTCGAAACAGCCACCATCAGGCCGGTGCCAGGGCAGTGCCCTGTTCCAGGCTGTTCTGGCCCTGATCTGGGCCGTTTTGGACCATTTTGGCCATTCAGGCCCAAAATGGCTAGGATTGGGCCTGAAATGCCCAGGATTGGGCCCAAGATGGCCAGGATTGGGCTGCTACCTGGCAGGGGAGTGCTCTCCCATGTGGCAGCAGCCCGTTCCAGGACGATCTGGTCCATTTTGGGCCCATTTTGCCCCAATTTGGGTCCTAAATGGGCCAGATTGGGCCTGAAATAGGCAGGTTCAGGCCACTGCCGTGTGGGGAAGCACTCTCCCATGCGGCAGCAATCTGTTCCAGGATGATCCGGGCAGGTTTTGACCAAATTTTGGCCTGAAATGGCCTAGATCCGGCCACTGCCGTGAGGGGGAGTACTTCCCCACAGTGGAGCAGCCTGTTGTGGGTCAATTCAGGCCCAATCCAGGCTGAACTTAGCCTTATCTGGGCCAAATCAGACCCCCCCCTCCCCATGGAGCACAGGAACGCTTCAGGGGCAGCCACGGCCTGCAGAGTGCAGTCCCAGGAGAGTGCACCACGGCCTGCAGAGTGCAGTCCCAGGAGAGTGCACATGTAGTGAGAGGCACACCACCTCCTCCCAGGAGTTGCCCTGGGTGAGAGTCCCCCCACCTCTTTCCCCAGAAAAAAAGTCCTGGGAAACCACTCATCATGTCCAAGAGCTAACCCAAATAATAAGTGAGCTTGAAATATGCACAAACTTATTTTCCCATATGGATTTTTGCCTCTTTACCATCAATCTACCGCCATTGTACAGGTAGAGTGGTTGAAATTTAAAAACATATAGAACCCTTTCCAGCAATTAGTTTTGCCAGATGACCGCTGTGAGGACACACAGCGACTCTTGTCATATGCTTCTTGTCACATACCCCTTGGAGAGGCAGGTATTTGGACAGACAAAGTAACTTGGCAGTTTAAGGACTATTCACATACTAATAGAATAAAAACCCATCATGTCTACAGCGGCTACATGCACCTACTTCACTAAGGACACATAGGTTGTATATGCCAAAGAGTATTATTCCTAACCATATGTGTTATCACTTTAACAGATGCACATAGCTGTCTCAAGCATGATAGGGTATGTATGGACGTTTTAATCTGTAATGTGTGAAAATGTCTGCCTTTGGTAATAGCATGAAGGAGAGCAAACCTGTTTCAGTTTCTTTTTTGTTCCTCTGTTTTCTTCCATGTATTATCAGTGATGTCTTCTTGCTTATTTGAAACTTAAATTAGGTGAATACTGGTAGTTGTAAGTTGCTAACTACTAAGGTTGTGTAAGAAGTCATCTCTGCTCAGATGTAGTCCTACCTGACAGGGTTACCATTGCTGTGAGATCAGCAGGGAGAGAAGAACACTCAGTTTACTCTGTGCATATTTCAGTTCTCTTTAAATACTCATAGTCCTGCTGCATTCTACACATGCACAGATGTTTTCTGCATGGCTACTGGGCTCCTACAGCAGATTGCTTCTTTTTTATGCCTCTCATTTTCTGACAGACTGATGCACCTGCACCAGCTCCTGATCAGAATGTCACATTAATCTTTTGCAGTTATCTGGATTCAGCACTTGAACTCTACCCTGATCCTGCCTTGGAGCCTGAGAATGCGTCAAGTCTGAAACAATTCCAGAAAGCATTAAAGGCTCATTATCACCTCTTTTTCCTTAGCCTTTTTTACATCCTACAGAGCAGTTTGTCCTCTGTAACTGAAAACGGAATCTATTAGTTTATGTTTCCTAAATTCTACGGAGTTGCTGGACACAGCTAGCATCCTGCAACAAACACAGCTATGTAAAATTGACAGGAAACCTTGTACAAATATGTGGAAAAGAAATGTATCAGAACGTTCAGTCTTCAAAATACGTTTGAACCCTACGCTTGCATTTAGAATGCTGATTTGTATAGCTAAGTATCACATGCTGTTTCCAGGAAGCTGGAACAGGGGTACGTGGTGTTCCAGTTCAGCACTGTGGAGCTGCTTCCTCGGCACTATAGGTAGAAGACTGTAGAAGGAGATTGCAGCTGGGGATTTGAAAATAATCCACAGAGCAGGAAATACACAGGCCTTTCCATCAATACCCTGCCATCCTGCCCACGGACTGAACTTTCCCTTTCAAAGCTGGCCATCATAATCACCTCAAATTGTAGAGGAGTTAGCCGTGTTAGTCTGTGGTAGCAAAATCAAAAAGAGTCCAGTAGCACCTTTAAGACTAACCAATTTTATTGTAGCATAAGCTTTTGAGAATCACAGTTCTCTTCGTCAGATGCCTGATACAGAGACTGGTCAAATACAGAAGAGCAGGAGAGAGAAGAGGCAATTAGGGGGGGAGGGGGAGGGGGAGGGAGCAATCAAAACATTCCTTTGCTAGTATATGTAAACATTTAGTGTGTGTATCAGTTGGCTTCAAAGGAGTTTGCCCTGTTAGTTTGTAGAAGCCAAACAGCTAGACCATCCAATTCCAATGCAGTATGGGCCTTCGATAACCACAGCTCTCCCTGCCAGATGCATCTGACAAAGAGATCTGTGGTTCCCGAAAGCCCACGCCAGGTGCCACTGAGCTCCCCCAGACCCCACCTCTGTAAAGGAAATCTGTTACCTGTGGTAATGTGATAACCATTCATAGTCCCTATTCAGTCCCAGCTTGACAGAGTCAAATTTGCATATGAATTCCAATTCAGCAGCCTCCCGTTGGATTTTGTTTTTGAAAGGTTTCTGTTGAACTACAGTGACCTTTAAGTCTTTGATGGAATGTCCTGGTAGATTGAAGTGTTCTCCCACTGGTTTCTGGACGTTTCCATTTCTAATGTCAGATTTGTGTCCATTTATTCTTTTGCGTAGAGGTTGGCTGGTTTGTCCAATGTACAGAGCAGAAGGACATTGTTGGCACATGAGGGCATATATCAGATTGGAGGATGAGCAGCTGTAAGAGCCAGAGACACTGTAGTTGATGCCATTGGGTCCTGTAATTGTATTCCCTGGGTAGATATAGGGGCAGAGCTGGCTTCTGGGTCTGTTGCAGGGCCTGGTACCTGTGCTGGTGACTCTGCTGGCCAATTCATGGTTGTGAGTGAGAAGTCGTTTAAGGTTGGGGGGCTGTCTGTAAGCAAGGAAAGGTCTTCCACCCAGGGCTTCTGAGAGAGAGGTATCATTTTCCAGGATGGGTTGCAGCTCACTGATGATACGTTGGATGGGTTTGAGCTGGGAGCTATAGGTGACAACCAGTGGTGTTCTGTTGTTAGTTCCTTTAGGTTTGTCCTGGAGTAGGCTGTTTCTGGGTACTAGTCTGGCCCTGTTGATTTGTTTCTTCACTTCATTTGGTGGGTACTGTAGTCCCAAAAATGCTTGTTGTAAATCTCTTAAGTGTGAGTCTCGGTCGAGAGCATTGGAGCAGATACGGTTGTAACGTAAGGCTTGGCTGTAGACAATAGACCGAGTGGTATGTTTAGGGTGGTAGCTGGAGGCATGTAGATATGAGTATTGGTCTGTTGGTTTCCGGTATAAGGTGGTATTTATTCGTCCATTATGTAGTTGTACAGTGGTGTCCAGGAAGTGTACCTGTTGTGTAGAGTGGTCCAGGCTTAGGTTGATAGTAGGGTGAAAGTTATTGAAGTCCTGATGAAATCTCTCAAGGGCTTCCTTCCCAGGGGTCCAAATGATGAAGATGTCATCCAGGAATCTTAAGTATAGTAGTGGTTCCAGTGGATGGGAGCTGAGGAAGCATTGTTCCAAGTCCGCCATGAATATGTTAGCATATTGTGGTGCCATGCGTGTGCCCATGGCTGTGCCATTAATCTGTAGATATAAGTTGTCACCAAATTCGAAGTAATTGTGAGTGAGTACGAAGTGACAAAGTTCAGTGGCGAGGTGTGCTGTGGTTTTGTCTGGGATAGTATTCCCTATGGCTAGTAGTCCATCCGCATGTGGGATATTGGTGTATAAAGCCTCCACATCCATGGTTGCTAGGATGGTGTCATCGGGTAGGTTGTCAATGGATTGTATTTTCCTGAGGAAGTCAGTGGTGTCCCGTAAATAGCTGGGTGTGCTGGTGGCATAGGGCCTGAGGATAGAGTCCATGTATCCTGAGACTCCTACCGTGATAGTGTCTCTTCCTGAGACGATGGGGCGTCCTGTGTTACCCGGTTTATGGATTTTGGGTAGTAGGTAGAATTTTCCTGGCCGTGGTTCCTGGGGTGTGTCCGTATGGATGCATTCTTGTATGTCCACGGGAAGAGTCTTCAATATTTTATTGAGTTCTCTTTTATATTGCTCCGTAGGATCAGCAGGTAGTATTTTATAGAATGTTGTGTTGGAGAGTTGTCTTTCTGCTTCCTGTATATAATTCTGTTTGTCCATGATGACCACTGCTCCGCCTTTGTCGGCTTCCTTGATTACAATGCCAGAATTGTTTTGGAGGTTGTTTATGGCATCTCTTTCTGCATGGCTGAGGTTCTGCTTTAGGTGTTGTTGTTTGTCAATTATTTCAGCCTGGGTGCATCGACGGAAGCATTCAATGTAAAAGTCCAATGAAGAGTTCCGGCCCTCAGGGAGTGTCCATGTGAATAGGGACTATGAATGGTTATCACATTACCACAGGTAACAGATTTCCTTTACAGAGGTGGGGTCTGGGGGAGCTCAGTGGCACCTGGCGTGGGCTTTTGGGAACCACAGATCTCTTTGTCAGATGCATCTGGCAGGGAGAGCTGTGGTTATCGAAGGCCCATACTGCATTGGAATTGGATGGTCTAGCTGTTTGGCTTCTACAAACTAACAGGGCAAACTCCTTTGAAGCCAACTGATACACACACTAAATGTTTACATATACTAGCAAAGGAATGTTTTGATTGCTCCCTCCCCCTCCCCCTCCCCCCCTAATTGCCTCTTCTCTCTCCTGCTCTTCTGTATTTGACCAGTCTCTGTATCAGGCATCTGACGAAGAGAACTGTGATTCTCAAAAGCTTATGCTACAATAAAATTGGTTAGTCTTAAAGGTGCTACTGGACTCTTTTTGATTTTACCTCAAATTGTGTAGCTCTGTTTTTGGAACATTCCAAACTATTGGAAACGAGTACTAGATTCTGGATACTTGCAGGAAGGAAGAAAAGATTGATAGGTGACGATGGGAAGCAAACTTTGAGCATGAAGCCATGCTGCATCTAATAGCATAGGATCTGATACAGGGTGCAGAATGGCTGCAGTGGGGCCGTCCCTACCCCCATCTCCTATGTCTGCTATCACTGGGCTTCAGCTCTGGCCACCAGCTTTCTTGATTAGCAATGTAGAAAAGTATGTAAGTTACCTAGATATCTGACCTGGATAGCCTGGCAAGCCCAACCTTAGAAGCTAAGCAGGGTTGGCCTTGGTTAGTAATTGGATGAGAGACTTCTAAGGAAGAACAGGGTTGCTATGCAGAGGCAGGTTATGGCAAACCACCACTGTTAGTCTCTTGCCTTGAAAATCCCAGCAGGAGTTAACATAAATTGCCTATGATTTGACAGCACTTTCTGCAACCAAGTAGCCAAGGAGAACAACATCAACCAACAATTTTTTGGCTTTGTTTTAAATTTTCTCTGAATTATAAGCAAGCACTGAATTTTCACCATATGTGAAACTCTGGGAGTTTACAAGTATGTATTAATAGTGGGGTTTCCAATTGCCACATGTAAGTGCAATTATATGAACAGTAAAGATGAACATTTTTTAAAAAGAGAGCAGTAGTTTTCTGAACTTTCTTATTCTGGCAAAATAAACGGCTGGTGTGAAGAGAAACAATGGTGCAATTAAGGAAAGAAGAAAATGTCTGCTAGGCCTCAAACCCAGAACCCACACAGTTTATATGTTGGTAAAAGCAGTGGGCAGATTTCCTTGGGGTTCAAGGAGCTTTAGAGATATACAGAACTATAGCCGTTGGCTTTCCCTGGCATCACCTGCAAGCTTAGGCAGCAATGATGAAGAAAAGTCCTAGAAATACCTCCCATTCCCATTATATGGGAGGAAGAGACAGAACGGAAAGATTCTGGTACTGCAAGAATGCAGTTCATTATGCAGCTCAAACCTGTGCATGTTTACTGAGGCCTAAGTCCCACTGGCTTCTATGGCACTTACTCACAAGAAAAATGAACAGAGGCTAGGGCAATGGTGCTGTGTGCTATTTGTGTGCTGTCAGTGTTTGGGGTGTGTGTGGGGGGGTGGATTCTTCCACTCCATAAGAATCAAAGAAAACTCCACCTGGAAAGATATGGCTGGCTATTTTACACGCAGACACACACAGAGTTCTTTACAGATGGCTGGAAGACGGGAAGTCATTGTTCACAATGCTAATGATA
Source organism: Eublepharis macularius (assembly GCF_028583425.1). Lineage (NCBI taxonomy): Eukaryota > Metazoa > Chordata > Lepidosauria > Squamata > Eublepharidae > Eublepharis > Eublepharis macularius. Next base: position 167,236,301 of record NC_072791.1, on the reverse strand, counting down.
CCCAGAGGAACAGGACTACAGTTTGGATAGTTGCTCAGGAAAACAGCAGTGTCCAAACCTGCTACAATCTGAGAGATCTGGAGGCCATTTTGGCACAATTTCTTGACCAAAAGCATGTTCAGATTTTACATTCCACTCAGCAGTCCCTCCTGACTCTGAGTGCTGTAGAGCTTTGAAAGGAATCCAGAAACTACAAGGACTGTAGCTGAGCTGGGGATGTGGGGGGGGGGAGGGGGGGAGAAAGGCAAAAGACACATCATTGACAAATACTATATGAATGCATTATCAGTTGCTTTGGGGTCATTTCACACTGCCAAAATCTCCCTTCACATGATATATCCCGATGTCCCTAGGAACATATCCGCATGGAGACCTTTAACAACTGATGTAGGGCCTTCATGGTTACGGCTGCAACTTCCCAGCAGCAGCTTCCACAATTGCAGCTGCATTCATGGTAGACACAAGCACTATGTTCTCTGCATGACTACATC